>NW_024466353.1:0-600000 GCF_017591425.1 Ochotona curzoniae | reverse complement strand
CTTCTCCGTAGAAAGTGGGGAGTTCTTCCCTCACAGCTGGCATGGGCTTCAATTACAATGGCATACTTAACTTTTCATTTGTTATAAAGTCTTGAATATGAATAGGCACAACTGCAGAGTGTCAGTCTCTTGTAGGCTTCTCTTTATAAGCACTTGGCAGGATTTTTACATCACGTCTCCAGATGAAGCTGGTAAACTTACTTGAAGACTTAAAATCTGATTTAGTGGGAGCACCTGGAGGGAATGCTCCATCCTAAATGATTGCTCCTCCCGATGAAAATGTTTGGCTTTCACGCTCTCAGATTCATCCTTTCCACCCACTCCAAGGCTGGAAAAGCAAAATAACAACAACAACAAAACCACAAAGCAGGTGCAAGATCAAAACAGAAGTGAAAACAAATCTTTCCTCTTTCACCTCCTACGGCCTTTTCTGTAGAACTTTTTTCACAGGTTTAGTGTCTTACATGGCAAACATGCATGCCATGGTACTTGTTAACTAATCCCAGGTTTTAAAAAATGAAGTCTGATTGTCAAATTCAAAACAGGCTGAGAGTGTTTATGCAGGTTAAGGCTTTTACGGAAGGAGTTGGGTTACTGAAAGATTAACCTTATTCCGAAACGCTAAATGGCTGAAGAGGAAATCCAAGAAATACAACTTAATGTTATTAATGACCCAGAGAGACGGCATCTGAGTCATGGGACAAGACGGTACCGGGGTGTGGTCACCGAAATCTCAGCCACTTGTTGGAATCTGTGCCAGACACGAAAGGGGGAGATGGAGATCTTTCTTACATTAGTGGTGTCGGTGATTAGATTGTGCCCCCGAGGTAACACAGGACTAAACAGCCAGGGTTGCTTTCTGAAATGTAATCAGAGAAAGCCAAGTGTACTCTGGTTAGAACATAGTTTGGTAAATTATTACAACTTAAAACTTATGAGCCAACAGATTACAACAAGGCAAAAACATAATTAGGAACTCACAGAGCGAAGCAGACTCTGGGCGCTGGCCACCATGTCAGGGGAAGCCAAGGTAGTATCACTTTTATCCAGCGAAGGAACCTTGAGTGTTAGCCAGCGGTGAGTAAGGCAGAAAGAAAGGAACATCAATGCTATGTAAGCTTGCGATTCTCACAGCATCCCGTGGACAAATGTTGATGCTGTTTTGATGCTGTATGCCAGTGCCCTGACTGGGTACAGAATTCAGCTGATAGTACCCCCATGTTCTACAAACACATACACTGGTTTTCATTTATTATTTGAAAGGCAGAAAGAGACAGATATGAATCGTCCACCTGCTGGGTTACTCCCTAAATGCAAGTAACAGCTGGGATGTGCTGGCCAGGAGCCTGGCCCTCAAGTTGGGTCTTGGCACGTGGATGGACCCAAATCCTTGAACTTGCTTTCTGGGATGCACATTAGTAGAAGCTGGGATTGGTGATTAGTGGATTTGGGCATCTCAGGCACCAGTGTAACCACTGCCCCAAACATGTGCTCCATGTGATATCTTGGAAAGCAAAGCTCTCCAGAACAAAGGGGCTACTGTCTTCCAAGAGAAACAGTACAACCAGGCATGGTCTTCAGCATGCCCTGAACTTACCTGTTCTTCATGATGGTCTCCTAGCCTCAGTGGGAGGCAGAGTCCTGCCCCCTTCATGTTCTTCCCTTCTCAATACAAGTCACCTTTGAAGTTACTGTATGCTACCTCTCATCCTGGTATTTGTTAACCATAGTGCTTATTGTCTGTGAACTTGCAAAAATTCAGATTGTCATGAATTCCATAATGATATTTATATGTTTCCCCCTCAAATGGAAGAAAGAGGTCACTGCCTTGTACTCTAAAACTATTCTTGTACCTCTTCTATTTTTACCCAAATTCCTAAGATAATGCTGAACTTAGAATAGGCTCTCGGCAAATACACATAGTGAATAAAGTGCAGTGCCTACTAGGAATTGTTAAATTGCTACTAACCGTTGGCTGACAACTAATTTTTAAAAGATCTACATTTATTTTCTCTCACAAAAGAAAATTCTGCAGGGAGGAGGCTCCGTGTTATGCAGTAAATGTGCAAAATTGTCAGTGCTCCCAGATTCTTCTAGATTACTTCCCCCTCCCCCCCAGTATTCTTAGAATGCCTAAAATTTCTTAAACTTTCTTAATGTTTCCTCATGGTCATTAATCTGTTGCTGCAGCTCCAACCATCATGTCTCAACCAAAGATAGGAAGAAAGAAGAAAGACAAAAGGACACAAGTCAGTTCCCTCGAATGTACATTCTGTGGAGCTGGTGCCACATTTTAGTAGGTGAAGCCTCTGTCTGTGATACTAGCATCCCATATGGGTGCTGATTCAAATCCTGGCTGCTCTACTTCAGATCCAGCTCCAGGAAAGCAGCAGAGGATGGCCCACATGGAGACCTAGAAGAAGCCCTTGTCTCCTGGTTTCAGAATGTCCCAGCTCTGGCCATGGCTACCATTTTGGGAGTGAACCAGCATCTGGAAAATCTCTCTCTCTCCTTTTCTTTGTGTAACTCTGTCTTTCAAGTAGAAATCATATATAAGAACATATTAAAGAACATTTTCTGGTCACTGCATATCCCTGAGAAAGGGAATCTGAGACAAGTAGTCTTCAGCTGTGCATATGGTCACACTACAACATTTGGGTTCATTCAATGAAGAAGAACATGGGATAGACAACTGCCAGTTGCTCCTATAAGTAACTGGGAGTGACGCCTTCTAAAGGAATTACTTGAATACGCCTACAAGGTTAGATGTTCTCACTGTATGATGCATTTGCATCTGTGTGTGTGGGGTGGGCAGAGGAGGGAACAGTGATATGCTCCATAGATGTGAAAGCATGAAAAGTTCATCCTGATGGGAGAGGGTAGATATTCTAGGAATAAAGTCAGCTAGAGGCACTGGAGGTGCTGATAGTGTTGAGAAGTAAGCTTCCTGGGAAGGCATGAAGGAGCCATGATGCCAGGAGATGTGATCAGAGGATGTGACATGAGATTGGAGGGACCTGTGGCTTGGCTGCTACAGTGGGGACAGGCTTCAGCAGGTCTGTGGAGCAGAGCTGAAGATGATCCGAGAGGAAGGGATGGATAGATGGGCCTGTTCCTGCTGCACACAGTGGTTTTCATTGAGTATGCTTTATCGATTTCCTGACAATGCCAGGATAAGATGGGTTTTCTTTGTGTTGTGAATCAGTGTGGGAGAACTAAACCTTGGAAACCTTAGTGGGGAATTAATTTCCCACCAGCTCACAATTGGTTTGTTGCTATTCTCATGATGCACATTTTCTCATCATACCCATTTTGTACGCACTTTTTGAAGACCACATGTATGACCAGATTTCAATATTTTAAAGCAAAATGAAGTCATCTTTCTTTTTTTAAGTACTTATTTGAAAGGCAGAGATACAAAGAGTGGGAGACAAAGAGGATCTTCTATCTGCTGGTTCACTCTCCAGATGGTTGCAACAGCCAGGGTTGGATTAGGCTAAAGCTGGGAGCCAGCTGAATTCTTCATCTGAATCTGCCATGTAATTGCAGGGCCTGTAGCATTCAGGCCATCTACCATTGCTTTTCCAGGCATACTAGTGGGGAGTTGTCTTGACAGTGGAGCAGCTGAGATGTGAATCAGCAACCGGGTGGGTTGTTGGCATCATAGGCAGCCACTTTACCTGCTGGCCCAAAATCCATCTTTGAATTTCAGTTTTTTTGTCAACTTTCTGAAAGTGCCCTTGTTAGCATAACAGTAGTTTAATCTATGATTATCTATCCTTTAAATTTGATTTTATAATTTAAGTGCATTTCCACGAGCATTCAACATAGCTTTTATAATTACTTGCTGAGTGCTTAAGTATTTCAGCAGTAATTTTGGCATATTCTTGATCACAGGTCAGGATCATGTTTCTGAAGTATCTTATGAACACAGCACTCACCATAAAAAAACACAGGCTCAGGATTCCCAAGCATGTGTTTTGATTTCTGTAAATTTTGTTGCATTATTAATTCTACCTTGAGGGTTTCTTCAAGTGCATTTGGATTCATTCTGACCAAAACAGACGGTAAGGAATCAAAAGGAAGGTGAAGGAAGTAATTGCTATTCTGAATCAACCTCCTAGTAGACTTAAAACAAATCTGTGGCCAAGGCAAGAGATGCTCTTTTCCCCTAGGAGGAGAAATGAAAACTCACATGAACTGTTTTTAACTTTCTTATTTTGATCTGGGGCATGAACATGTAGGCTCTCTGTAAACAGGTAAACGGAAGCCCTAAGCTTGGGCATTTGGGCATTTCAAACACTCAGTGAGTGCTGGATTCAAGTCCCAGCTCTTGTACTTCAAAGCCAGCTCTCTTTGATAGTTTGAGAAAAGAAGCAGAAGATGATGACCTAAGTGTTGGGACCCCACCACCCGATTGGGAGATTTGGGAGAAGCTCCTGACTTTGGGCTGGCCCATTTCAGGCCATTGTGGTCATGTGAACCAGCATATAGAAGATCTCTCTCTGTATGTCTCTCTCTCTCTCTGTAACTCTGACTTTTTTTTTTTTTAAAGATTTATTTTTATTATTTTTTCATTGGAAAGGCGGATATACAGAGAGAGGAGAGACAGAGAGAAAGATCTTCCGTCCGATGATTCACTCCCCAAGTGAGCGCAACGGGCCGATACTATGCCAATCTGAAGCCAGGAGCCTCTTCTGGGTCTCCCACGCGGGTGCAGGTTCCCAAAGCTTTTGGGCTGTCCTCGACTGCTTTCCCAGGCCACAGGCAGGGAGCTGGAAGGGAAGTGGGGCTGCCGGGATTAGAACCGGCGCCCATATGGGATCCCGGGCGTGCTAGGCGAGGACCTTTAACCACTTGCGCCACCGCTCCGGGCCCTGTAACTCTGACTTTTAAACAAACATGTGTTTGTTTTTAAAGCCAGGGAAGTGGGGAAGCCCTACGTATTTGGTGGGATGGGAGAGTGTGGAGGTAGAGTCTGTCCAGTGTCATCTTATGCTTACTAACTCTGGACCTTGATTTATATTTCAAACAACTTGTAATATCTGTGATGTCACATGACTCAGGAGTGACATTTATGACGTCAAGATAGGTGAAATCAAAAGATCATGTGTCTTTGGATAAGAGAAAAATGAATTGTATCCCTGTTGTTCCTGATGATTTTGTTGTCGTTTGACAGTTGCCTTCCTTGGTTTCATAAAAAATGAGGAACGTGGTTGTCTTGAGCATCTGAAAATTGTCATTTGAAATGCTGATTGTGAATTCATCCATTAGTTATAGACTCCATGCTATAATATGGAAAATGTTCACATTATTTTGTTTAAGTACAAGAATAGACAGACACGTGTAAGCTCTGCTGCTACTACATCCGTAGTGTGGTAGATGAAGCAATGAAGAACATGAATTGTGGAGGTGGTGAAAGTGTGAGTAATTTACGCCCTCTATTTCATAAAATGCAGTTATATTGTTTTTACAACAAAAAGAAAACCCATCTGTGCTTGGCACTGCTGAGAAATATGAAGATCCTGTTCAATGGTTATGATTCATTATCCTCGGAGAGCTTGTAAGTCTTCTTCCAAGGACTTGGAAAGCCAGGCTCAAAAATCGTGTCACTCCCTAGAACAGCTAAGGTCTCCGGCATATTTTATTATTTTTTTGTGGTTGTAATTACACATATTTATTAATACACTGTGATCATTTGATATATGTGTACTGTACATTATGATCAAAGCAGAGTAATTAGAATCTTCTTGAACAGTTAAAATGCTTGTATTAACATAGTTGGGTCTATATAAAGATAAAGATATAAATATGAGATTAATATGGATTTGAATCATGTATATAAAGTGTACTGATCAAATCAGGGATTCTACAGTTTATATGTCCTTATTTGTGTCTGGAGACTTCAACTTCCCTTCTGGCTCTTTATAAAATGTATACTAGGTTGCTGTGAGTTATATTACTCTGCTGTGTGATGGAGCTCTACAACTTATTCCTTTTGTCTCACTGTGTTTTGGTACTTGTCATTCATTCTCCCTCTCTCCTCTCCCCTTCCCAGCCTGCTGTAAACACTGCTTAGCATTCAGGTAGACATTTTCATTTCCATGTATGAGAGAACACGGAGAATTTGTCTTTCTGCGTTCGTTTCTGCACTTAACATGATGTCCTCTTGTTCCATTCGTTTTCACTGTCCAACATCTTACAGCCCATCCTCCATGCTCAAACCTTTTATTCCTTTAGCATTTTTCAGCACATCAAAAGCTCCAGTTCTTGCCATCTCACTTTATGTCCTTGATGCTCAGCTTTCCCTATTTTGAAATCCCTCTTGCTGCAGTCTGAGTTCAACTTCCTTCACTCCAGCATCCTTACGGCTCTTGACACTTGTTCCCTGACTTCCATGAGCCCTGGGCTCTGTATCACAGTTGAGTTCACCTGCCCTTTGGGGTAACCCAATGCTGCTCCAAACACTCATACAGCCTTTGGATTGAATGCTGGTCTCACTGCACCTAATCTTCATGCTTTCTTCCTTCTGCCTATTCAATATCACAGTGGCTGTTCCAAGCACTTTTTAATCTCCTACAGCTCCTCAAGTTTGCATTCTCTTGGCTCTTCTCCTCAGCAACTTTTCTTTCAGAGTCCTCACTCCTGGCTTTTGCTGAATGTACACCTTCAAATCCCATCACCTCCAAACTACCCTGGGCATTGACATGATTTTGCTCTTGAAGATTGTGCAGGCATCCCAGGAACAGGATCATTATATATTGAACTGAGAAGACTTGCTTATTATAGGTTCTTCATTTCAGTTCGTTCTAACCACATCTGTGCTGCCATAGCTCAGAAATCTGAAATGACATTGGTAATGTGACTCATTACCATACTCACATTCTGTGGGCTCTCTTAGTTTCCTGCAAAATCCCTTCCTCCGCTTCACTCTCAGCCTTGTTACTGTGGTTATTTCTCCATTATAAATGGCCTGGCTTGCTATAGTGCCTTCTTGCCTCATCTTTTGTGCACTTTTAATTGTGCCAAGTAGAATCCAGGGGTGCCATCAGGTTGAGTGGCTGTGGGTTGTCTTTGCTGTTTGTTTTGTTTGTTTTTACAGGCAGAGAAAAGGATGGGCAGAGATCTTTAGCTGTTGTTATTTGATTCTTCAAATGCCTGTAGCTGCCAGGACTGGACCAGGTCAAAACCAGGAGCCCAGATCTTCCACATAAGTCCAGGTCTTCCACATAAGTAGTTAGGAACCCAAGTATTCAAATCGTCACCTGGTGCCCTTCGGGGTGTGCTTTAGCAGGTAGCTGGAATAGGAAGTTGGAACTTGAACTCAGCTACTCCCATATGACAGGCAAGCATCTCAAATGGATCTCAACTACTGTGCTAAGCACTTGCCGACCTAAGCATTGTCTTGACTCCCCAGTGGTTTCCTCTGAGCTGCTGTCTTCTTCCCCACAGTTGATAGAATGCAGTTGTGCCGATTACTTGGTCTGTTAGTTGCCACTTAGCGGCCTCCCCTCTTCACAAGAAAAGTTCAAGTTCCTGTATGAGGCCCACAAAGCCCTCAGTGTCCTCACTGCTGTCCATGGCCTCACTGTGCTCAGGCACAGTGCTCAAGTCAGTCCTCCACGCTGTCCTGCCATGTGCTGTTTCAGCACACCACCTGTTGATGTGCTCAGACACCCTCTGCCGTGACCTCTACGCTAAGGCAGGGGGAGGGCTAAGGGACAAGGAGGCGTTTCGGCCCTTTGATCACACTGCTGTCGCCACCTTTCACTGTGGTTTTATGTGTTTCTGTCTCTGGCCCAGGACCAAGAGGCCCTGGAAAGCAGCAACCATATCTTACTCTTTGTTGTCTGCCTGGTGTCTGAGATGGGTAGCAATTGTCTGAGATACCTTCACAAACAAAAGCAACATCTGCAGACACTGGGTCCCCCGCAGCAGCTCCCGTGTTGTGTTTCTTTTCCTTCACACTTCACGAACAATTCACGAACAGTACGCCATTACTACCATGTTGCTCCTCTCCTTTCCCTCTTACCCCCACACCTTTCCAAGGCAGCTCCTGGCATTTACACTGTTCCAATTCCAAGGAGCAGCGTATGGAAAGGTCAGCCATGGCAACAGAATACCCCTTCGCCCCTTGCCCTGCAGCTGAGTGTAGGGTCCTAAGGCCTTTGGCCATCCTCTACTGCTCTCCCAGGTCATAAGCAGGGAGCTGGATGAGAAGTGGAGCAGCCAGGACAAGAACCAGCATCCATATGGGATCCCAGTGCTTACAAGGTATGGATTTAGCTCCTGAGCTGTCACGCCAGGCTCTCTCATAATTTCTTGAACTGCCTTCAACCCTCAGTTCTCATGAAAACTTTATACTTGAATATATAACCACCTAGTGGATGTATGTGTGTGTGATTTAAAAAAAAAACACACAAATACAAAACAGACGTAAGCATCTACCTTCTGGTCTTTTCTCTCCATAGTCTACTCTACTCTCCCTCCACTGACAGCTTCTCTGAACATTAAGATTTATTTATTTTTGTTTGGAAAGCAGAGTCACAAAGAGAAGGAGAGAAAGAGAGAGAGAGAGAGAGAGAGAGAGAGAGAGAGAGATCCGTCATCTGCTGATTCACTTCTAAATTGGCCTCAATGGCTGGAGCTAAGCCAACCCAAAGCCAGGGCTAGGTGCTTCTTCTGGGTGTCCCATTTGGGTGGGTAGGGGGAGTATCCAAGCATTTGGACCATCATCCTCTACTGCTTTCCTAGGCTGTATAAGGGAGCTAGATTTAAGTAGAACAGCCAGGACCCAAACCATTGCCTGTATGGGGTGCTGGTATGCAAGTAGAGATTAACGTGTGATGGTATGGCACTGGCCCTCTCAGACACTGAAGTGTCTAAATATGAACAGAAATAATAACCTGCACACTCTCAGCCACCCTTCTGTTCGATTGAGTCTCCTATGTACAGAACAGCAGGGAGACAAAGGGATGACTAGAATACTGGCAATTTTCCTCTGCCTTCTTTTGTGGAACAGCCTCCTGTGAGAACACTAGTGGGATCCTGAGTTTATTTGTAAGTCCTCTTTCTTTTCAAAGTGGTGATTTCTGCTCGCATTGCAATCCAGCTGTGAGGAATCTATCCATTCCTCTGAATGGAGCCTGAGTCCCCATATTCATGTCACATCTAGATTTGCTGCCTTTCATTAGCTGGCATCACAAGTTCTTGTGATCTTCCTAGAATTTCTCTTTGAATTTCTTTCCCTCACAATTTGTGCCCTCTCCCATGCAAATAATGAACTGTATTTTCAATATGTTATTGAAAGGCCTCAGTTAACTGAAGAAATATTTAAGAGTAGACTTCTGGCCCATCGTGGTGGCCTAGTAACTAAAGTCCTTGTCTTGAACAAGCTGGTATCCCATATGGGAACCAGTTCTAATCCCATCCAGCTCCCTGCTTGTGGCCTGGGAAAGCAGTTAGGGATGGCCCAAAGCCTTGGGACCCTGCACCCATGTGGGAGACCCAGAAGAAGTTCCTGGCTCTGGATCGGTGCAGCACCGGCCATTGCGATCACTTGGGGAGTGAATCAGTGGAGGCAAGATTTTCCTCTCTGTCCTCCTCTCTGTGTATCTCTGACTTTGTAATAAAAATAAATAAATCTTTAAAAAAAAAAAAGAGTAAACTTCAGGGAAAATTCCAGATTTTGAGGCTTGTGAAACCATAAAATAAGCTATCTTTGAATATGGTAACTGTTTCCTGAGAATTCTAGAAGATAGAAAAGTTTGAGCATAAAAGACTAGAAACTGTCCAGCTGAGTGAAGACATATTTCTTGGAAAAAGGGTTAACCAGGACTGTTTTTTTTTTTTTAAATATAGGAATTTTAAGTTTTTTTTTTCAGGATTAATTAAAAACATTGTTTTTAAGCAACAGACAATACTGTTTTCTCATATAAAGCTAATTTATATTCATGTTTCCTTAAAAAACATGAAATTGTGGTATTTGCAGCAGTGACTGTATTTAGGATATTTTTCCTAGTTTGCTTTGGGCAGTTCACAGACCCGTACATCCTTATTTGGGAATCAGTCTTGTTATTAAAACACCTCCTGTTACAAGAGGGGCTTCCATTTCAAAGATGTGCCTAGGAAGGAGTGACCAACACATGTGCCTTTTGTCTTCAGGAGAGAAAAACTTCATGCCAACCTGTAGCTAGAGGATGCAAATACCCTAGACGTTGAATCGTAAAATGGGTCTTTGAAATAAAGCTACAAACAACATCAGCAGACTGAAAACTCCCTCTGCAGTGAGGTAGAGCTCTTGCAGAGAGAAAAAGACAGACCACTGTGAGTCAGAAAAGTGGCAATGAAATTATGGTCCTTGAGACAGGAGGCCTGATAAACAGCCATGGAAACAGTTTTATCACCAGGCATTTTGCAAGCCCAGAGCTTTCCCTGGAAAACTATCCTTATTACACGAAAAAAGTGGTAGTTGGGAAAGTGGGTTGTGCTCTGGGAAAGGGAGGTACAATACAGACTGCTACCACCTAAACTGCTTTCTCAGTCTATGGCGGATAATTCAGAATGTTCATGAAAGAAATGGAAGGAAAAGTAAGTTTATTTTGGTAAAGGAATGAAAAATCCATGTATAGTTTTATCATAATATGTGTTTTCCCTATACTTTTTGAAATCCCTTGTTTGTAAATTGCATACTTGATAGAACAATGCACAGACTTTCATGGCTATTGTGCTTGCCTGTTATTTACTCATTCTTAATACAGTTGACCATGCCCAGTTAAATACCAGCATACAAGGAAACATGACGCTGGGGAGAGAACATTCTGCCAGTTAGGACCAGCACTGCAGGTGCCTGGGACAACCCACAACAAATCTGGATGCCAAAGCCTGGGGGATCCATGCCTGAAAAAAATAAAAGATCTTTATCTTGATTAGAAACCTCCTGGCAACTGAGAGGTTAAATTCTCAGGAAACTAGAAAGCAAGAAAGTAAGTACTTCTAAAATAATGCAGGAAATGCTTGAACACGTCCTATAGGATTAACACGGAAATCTGATGCAAATGCAAACATTCCTTTGATATTCGGGGAGAAATTAGAGCTAATGAATCACCTATGCGAGCCTCCTTTCGTTACAATTCTCTCTTGCAAATATTGTGATATTCTTGCACTGTCAACATTGTTGGAAATCTACTTTCTTGCTGGCCTGAACCTGTTTCCCTGCTGAACCATCTGTGTGCTTAGAATTTGAATGATGAAAATGCATTGATTAGTTGAAGATTCTGGACTTTTCTTTTCGAAGATGTTAAGCTCAGCAAATAGAGATATGTGGTGTGTGTCTCTGTGTCAGTAACAATACTTTTTGAAATAGACCACAAACTTGTTTTTGTCACAAACTTTTTGCAAGTTGTTTCTTGTTGTCTTAAAAAGATAGGCTAAGTTTCTTTTTTTTTAATAGGAAAGCAAAACTGATTAGGAATTTTTAGACTTTCTGTCCAGTACTAAAGTAATCATAAGACTATATGGACTATGCTGTTATAATAATTTTTTTCACAAATATTTCAGTAAAACAACTCAAAATTTGGAGTCATTCTTCCCACTTACATCAAAATATATACTTCTGCAGTCATTGATTCCTTAGTACCTGGATAGCCTGTATTTATGTAGCTTGGTGCATTATGCTTTATTTCATTTTCATTTTTTTTAGAACCGAAGAAATATCATGAATGATGATCAGAATGAATGATTATATTGTACGTAGCAATAGTTGTGGTTTTTTGATGCATTATGTTTTCAGCTGGGAGGAAGCAGAATATTCAGGAAAAGACAAACTGGTTTGTGTGAGCCATTTATTCTGGTATGCACTGGAGTTGGTTTTTAAGGCTCTGCCTTTGAGCTGGGGAGAGGAAATATTTTTGGTTTCATAATGGAGTATGAAGTTAAGGTATAGTATATTCCTTCTCTATTACCGTGTTCTGTTTGTAACATTAATATTGTTGATGATAGCAGCTGTGGGACTGATTGAGTTTTCAAATTTCTTGATCCAAGTTCACAGGAACCAGAAACTGTTATCTCAAACAGCTGATGGAAAAATGCAAGATAACAGTTTTGGATACTATATCCAACAAAATAGTTCCTATTATATCACTGAAATGTTAAAGCAAGAAAGTAAGTACTTCCAAGTTTGAGTGGATAGCAGATTGTTTGTCTAGGTGCTCATTCTACCCATGGGCCTGGAGATGATTCGCTGGAGATGGGAGGAATAATCTAAGAGCTTGGTCCTACCAGAACCAGTCTGCAGATAATTGGCTGCCTTGGCTGGAACTATTTTATTTGCATGAGCAAGACTCTAAACACATGAGTGTTAGCCTTTCTTATTTATTTTTGCTTAAAAGTCAGATAGATAGAAATCTTCTATCCACTGGTTTGCTCCTAGCTAGCCACAAGAGCTTGGGTTGGACCTGGCTGAACCCAGGAGCCTAGAACACACCGGAGTGACAGAGACCAAGCATTGTCATTGCAGACTCAAACACGTGGCGCCCCGGCATCGGCATCGTCAAACCTTGCTGAACCTGCCCACAGCGCCCCTGGTCTCTTACCATTGTTTAGTTCATCTCTACAATGTGTGGTGTTAAAGAATTGCATTATTTTCTTTCCAGGGGCTGATAACAGGACTTATTTGACAAAAGCAATATGGTTTGGAGAATACAACTCAATTTAGAGAAATGCCAAATCTCTGTAGGACATTTTTATTAAATTCTTGCCTCCTCTGGAAGGTCTTAAGTCTTAATGAATCATATTTTAAAAGAAAAAAAAATAGCAGTGAAGAAGAAGCAAAAAGTGATTTTTCCAGTTTAAGGACATATGTGAAAAGGACCTTTAAAAAAATTTTTTTTCTCCAAATATGAATTAGAGGCCCTAGAGCTAATCCATCTGTTTCATTTATTTCATTTCAGAACATTAAATATTTACTAGGCAACCTAAGGTACTAGCATCCAGTGAGATACAGGGAGCTAGTTCTGCTGGGGCAGACAGGCACATAAACAATCTTTCCAAAACATGGAGAGGGTTACGATGGAGTCATCCATAGAATACCCTTGGAGCACAGAGCAAGGGCTCTGAGTGTTGCCAGGGATGGAGGCTGTTGGTTGGAGGTAATGCCTTAACTGTAGGGTTTGCAATGGGCAGGCTGAGAAGGGTAGAAGGAAAAGAAGAGGAGGGTGTGGGAGGTTAGAAGGCAGTTCAGGGGTGAGCAAAGGAAAATGTTGATTGGAGAGCAAGGATCGATATGGAACAAAGAGTGAACACTGGGAGAGGAAGTCTGATGATGGGCAGGGTGGTTAATACTCTCCAAGCTGAGAAGGAACCTGGAGACCAATAAGAATTAAAGAGACCATAGGACAACTCTCATACAGGACTCCAAACTGGGGCAGAACATGACCAGGAGATATGCTATTGAGAGGGCTTCTTGTGTGTACAGGAAGGCAATTAGGCACGATTTCATACATTTATTAATCAGCGAGGAGCCTGGGCAGAGGCTTGCATTACAACATTCCTTGACTATTCTTTATGAATTAGCTCATCGACCATCCTGCTGGGTTTTTTGACCGTATCAACCTGGCCTGTGATAACACTCTTAACTTTTATGGCTGGTGAATGGAGCTTGTTAGACTAGTGGGTGCTCTGTGTTCTTCCAAGGATCGGGGCTGTTGACATAGAGGAGCAAGAATCAGAGGCATCATGGTGGTTTCCTGTCACAGGCGGGAATTGGTGGAGCATATGGCTGTTGGGGCAGGGCTGTTCAGGCCAGCCAGGAGAATGATGGCGATTCCCCAAAGTCTGGAAACGCCCAGAGACTGTGGAAGAGATGACCAGCACAGGTACAGTCCGATGAATCAGGCATTGAAGAATTGAGCTCAGAGAGTTGGGAGTCTGTCGTGGACCTTCCTGGGCCTTGTGGAAACATGCTTTGACTCAGAGCAAAGATGGGGAGGTGGGACCACGGAGGGATAGTCAGTGTAAGAAAAATGACTTGTTGTGTTGTATATGGAATTGTTTGTCAAGCTGCTCCCTCTAGAAATTGCTTTCATTTGTTGAAGAAGTAAACATACTAGGGTTCAGATTGATCATAACATTCTTTTAAATCATGCATGGCCAGATGGCAGTGGACAAAAGATGTGTTTAAAAAAAATGCACTTACATTTAGAACTCAGGTAACCACAAATGAAAATAGCATAAGACAATATTTGTTGGGTCTGTGGAACCAGAAAGCTAACAGGTTTTACTCACGTTATCATAATCTAAAGAGGCACTCAAAATAACAGGTGTATTGCAAGATGAAATCTCCAGAGAGCAGATCTCTTAGATCTGTGTCCTTGTTTCTCTTGACTCCACTGCTGTAACTTTGTTTCTTGGTGGATTGTGCGAATCTCTTCCTCACTGGTTTGGAGACTTTGAGCAAAACTTCCCTTCTGTCAGTACTGAGGTTCAGATATGGTTTCATTCTTAATCTTTCTCCCTGCTGCTGTCTTGCTCTATGGTCAGTACATTTCTATTGTGTTTGTTATCTGAGATCTTCTGCTAGGAGAGTACTGCTCTCCACTGAAATGTGTCAATGGCCATCTGGAAGATTCAAGGCAAATCCTAACTCCTCCAGATGGTTGAAAGACTAGGTGATCGTACCTGGGCCTGCTTACCTCCATCTCGTCTGGTCATCTGCCTCAAGGTGTCCAAACCCACGTTTAAACAGCGACTTACCTCTGCTTTTTGCTGACGTGGGCTGTGGGCTTTTGACTTCAGGCCTTCGCAGATGCTACTCCCCTGGTTCGTTTCTGCTTGTCACTCAAGCCTCAGTCTGTGTAATGCCTATGGAGCCAAAATCAGGATACCAGCTTTCCCTGTGGGCAAACATGGTATATTTTGCAGTTACTTGTAACTGTTGACTCATCCGTTGGTTTACAAGTTATTTGAAGTGAGAGTCTAAATACTACTCTCCTTTGTGTTTCCAAGTACCAGCTTATAGTAGGTGGTCAGTAAATGAGCTCTGAAAAATGTAAGGGAACATGTGGTGGGGGAACATTGATCAGTAATGTGAACATGACCTCTGGATTACAAAGTGACATGGAATAGAGATGTGGCTGATTAAAGTTGTAAGAGGCAAAAAAAGAAAAAAAAGTAGCTGGGATAGCATGCTCCCTTGCTTAGGATTTTTCATGTGTTAAACAAAAAAATAAAACAATGTATCGAGGCAGAATTTCTTCCATTATTAATGACACTAGTGTTTATAAGGAGGTTTTTTTTTGTTGTTGTTCTATAACATATATATCTGTTGAATCTATATTTTTAAAAACAGATTTATTTTTATTGGAGAGGAAGATTTACAGAGAGAAAGAGAAACAGTGAGAGAAAGATCTTCCATCTGCTAGTTCACTCCCAAATGGCCGCAACAGCCAGAGCTGAGCTAATTTGAAACCAGGAGCCAGGTACCAGGAGCTTCTTCCGGGTCTCCCACTTGGGTGCAAGTGGGCTTGCCAGGGGAGTACAGGCCAGTGTTTCTTCTTGAGATAAATTTTGTGATAATTCAATGGAGCCGGGCACAGATTTTAAATGCATTCATTTAGTTTAATAAATATTTGACAAGATACCATTGGCTAGGTTCTGACCCAGGTAATGGCAACCTAAGTCCAACTTAAAATTGAACAAATTTATTGCTCCAAGGAAACTTGTGTTAGAATATCTTCCCTGTCCATTCTGTAAATAAGCATGGAGTCAAAACGCTATGGCCCAAAGAGTCTACAGCTCTGATCCGCCCCTGGAGGTGACAGAGAACTTGAAGGGTTCTGAGAGCTCAGCTTTCTGCACACATCTGTCATTTCCCCTGTGGATCCTGACCTGGGATTATAGGTGAGGATTTAGCCACTAAACTATCATGCTCGGCCCTGAAAGAATGTTCAAGACAAAATGCCCAACAAGTTTCTTTCTCATGAACTTTTCAGTCCACAGCAAACTTCACTCTCGTGTTTAGTCTTAATAATTGACCAATTGTTCAGCTCTCTCTCTTATGTTCAATACTTTTCACAGCCCCTCTGGAACTTGAGCTCGAGTAGCCTACAGCACCTTCATGACATTATAGTCAACCTAATACACAAACCTGTTCCATCCCCTGACTTCCCAGTCTTGCTGTTTACCACCAGCAGTGTTGTACCCATCACATGTCCTGTGGTCACATGTTCCATCGCTAGGACAGCTGCTAGGGGCTGGCTAGAGTTTGTCCCCTGAAGCCATGCAGACATGTTTACCACCAGCAGTGTACTCATCACCACTTTTAAGAAAAAATTATTTCCTTTTTATCTGAAAGGCAAAGTTTACAGAGAGGAGGAGAAGCACAGAGAGTGAGAGGTCATCCATCTATGAATCACTCTCCAAATAGCCAAACTGCTGGAGCTGAGCCAGGAGCCAGGAACTTCTTCTGGGTCTCCAATGTGGGTGCAGGGCCCGAATATTTGGGCCAATTTCCTCTGCTTTCTCAGGTGAATTAGCAGGGAGCTGGAGCAGACAAAAATGGAGCAGCAGGGACGTTAACAGGTGTCAATGTGTGGTGCTGGAGCCACTACCACTACTAGAGTGCTGGTCCCTCAGTACCTTTCCTAAGTCCCACCTTTCTTTAATTCACCATATCCTGTTTTCATGAGTCTATAGCTCTAGCTCTGCACTGAATATTCACATCTCTATAGCTGCTGCTGATGTGGCCTTGATTTAGGATTTACATGTATGTCCACACCTCCATTCTTTTGCACTAAGCCTCTTTTCTTTGCCTGATCGCTAGACTTCTACTTTTTCAGACTTAAAAAAAATATATATTGTCTTTTCATATCCTCTCTTCTGCTACCCA
The DNA here is from genome assembly GCF_017591425.1 of Ochotona curzoniae. Lineage (NCBI taxonomy): Eukaryota > Metazoa > Chordata > Mammalia > Lagomorpha > Ochotonidae > Ochotona > Ochotona curzoniae. The sequence goes on along the minus strand of NW_024466353.1, from coordinate 583,115 downwards.
CTAGAATTATTTGCTTCCTAAGGCTCCCACAGCTTTTGAAACTTATGAAATATTCACCAATTTAAATTATAGGCTTAAAATGGCTAATTACTATAAAATTTAATTGGCTTTACAAAATCACAATTTTTGATTTCTAAATATGCTTGTTGGCTAAATCAATGAGTTTATTAGTGAAGCTGGAAAATGAGCAAATTGCTCGTTCTTGAACAAAGAAAACAGATTGACAAAATATTAGGAAAATGCATGTAGGGACTATTCCTTGTTAGGTGGGAACCTAGAAGAGTGTCAGCCATATTTGAATGGTTTATTTCTTGTTAGAGCAGGATGTTGGGAAGATCGAGGAGCATCTGGGAAGGGAAGTTAAGACAATGCAGGAGTGTTGATGAAACAGACTTAGATAATTGGAACTGACTTAATATCCTAGAATGACAGACTCTTCGCTGGGATGACATGTATATTGCAGTGATGGGATGAGTAAATGTGTTTTCTTAGAGGTTAGTTGATATGTTCCAAGGAGCTCTACACTGAGTTTGTAGAGAAAGCAAAATAAACTCCCAGATCAAACCATCATGCTGATCTCTGTGGTAAGCAGATGGGATATGGAAAGAAAACTGAAACTGCAGGAGCTGTTCAGTAATTCACTTGAGAAAATAACGAAAAAGAGAGTGAAGGTATCACTTAGAAAATCAAGTACCAACACAGGTGGAAAGCACATGGATTGTGGATTATAAGTAAAGCAAATGCACATTGCATATCTGTACACACGTATAATATGATGGAAAATACCAAGTCTTATAGACACATTGTCATGAAATAGTTAATTCCCATGCAACGCATAAGTAGTACTTGAAAATTTGATGGAAGGAAGTCTAATAGTACTGTATATCACTAAGATACACCTTTAAGGAAATCCAGAAAATATATGCTTGCCTGTTTACAAATGGATAGAAGAGACAGAGATGCTGTTGAACTGGCTTCAGAGAGGAAACAGATGATGCGTTCTTGATGTATATTACACAGTTGGCACCAAGTCAAGATATAGTAGTAATGGGAACATAATCTGGCCATCTGCTCGCGCTAAGCTTAGTGAAACACAGAACATCTGACAAGTGTTGACCTGCTGGGTGAAAATTCTGTCTTGCAGGTGAAGGGAGACGATGTCAAAACTCATCCTAGCAGTGGCAGAAACAAGAATGCTGACATTTTCCATTTTTTAAAAAACGATTTATTTATTTTTATTGGAAAGGTAGATATACTAAGAGAAGGAGACACAGAGAGAAAGAGCTTCCACCAGCTGATTCACTCCCCAAGAGGCCGCAACAGCTGGAGCTGAGTTGATTCAAAGCCAGGAGCTTCTTCCGGGTCTCCCACTTGGGTGCAGGGTCCCAAGGCTTTGGTCCATCCTCTACTACTTTCCCAGGCCACAGGCAGGGAGCTGGATGGAAAGTGGAGTAGCCGGGATTAGAACTGGCTTCCATATGTCATCCCAACACATGCAAGACGAGTACTTTAGCCAGTAGGCTACCATGCCGGGCCCTGACATTTTCTATTTTTATGTAAAAATTAGAAATAGAGAATGCATTTGATTAGACTTTGATCCGTTTCAGTGGTTTGGTGTGGTGGTTAGAACAGCGAGTGGGAAGCCTCACCAGGGTGGCTAGGTTTGAGTCCCAGCTCCTCTCTGCTCCAGTTTCCTGCTGATGTGCTCCCTGAGGGCAGCAGACGTTGCCTTAATAGTTGGGTACTTTGCCACCACGTGAGAAGCACAGGAGTTCCAGGCTCTTGGTGTTGGTAAGGAACTTGTGTTCATCTCTGCAGTCTCAAATGGCTATTCTAAATATGACATTTTCTGGGGGATTTCCCATTACATTATACATCTGTTTCTCATTAAGCACTCAGTCTACTGATCCAGAGGTTGATAAAGGATATAATTCTTTCAAAAAAGCAAGATTTGACCAAGACAGTCGAAGTCATTACATGTTAGAAAAGATCACTGTCAACTCTATCCCATCTTTTATCTGTTCGAGTTAAAGATTTGAGCGCCAGATTCAAGAAGCAGCTCCTCTGCTTGAGATCAGCTCCCCGCTTGTGTGTACCCCAGAAGGCACCATGTGATGGCAGAGTACTGGGGATCCTGCCACCTATCGGGGAGTCCGGGATTGAAATCTGGGCTCCTGGGTTTGATCTGGCCCAGCCCTGGCTGCTCATGGGAGTGAACCAGCAGGTGGAAAATCTGTGTTGATCTTTTTCTGTCTCTATTTCAAACAAACTAAGTAGAATTACAAAAAGTGCTAGCTCTTGCATTTACTATTTTAGAAAAATAAAGCCAAATTCTGTCTTTTGAAGGGATGTAAATCGAACGTGACCTACCAAATGACTTAGGGAGATGTTTCCAAATCAGAGGATTCATTTTATTTTATTTAAGTCTATGATTAAACTTAGCTGGTGGACTCTTGAAGTCAGCTGAGTGGAGTCCGGTACTGCAGCCACATATTCCATTTCTAGGAGGACAGCTGCTAGGGGCTGGCTATAGTTTGCCCCCTGAAGCCATGCAGACATGTAAACCAGAGTCACAATGGTACTGAGAGGGTGGAGATGCCATCTGCTGATGATGACTGCAGACAGACCTAGTGGGAGATCCCTGGGGCACTGGCGGTGAGCCCTCGAAAGGTGATGCTTGGGGGAGTTGATTATAAAAGCCCATAGTGGGTCCAGCTGACTGTGTGCCTCCAGAGCACCATGGGATTCTTTCTCTGCTAGTCCAACACTGCCACCCTCATCAAACACCCAACCAACGGGGCTGCTGACCTTGAACCTGAGCCTCAACTCTGAACTGAACGACCCTTTTCTCCTTATTAAGTTGTTTCAGAAATTGCTTTTTGGTAGTGAAGAGCTGATGCACACAAATGGCTCACTGATGAACGGGCCACTCAGTGTGGGTACTGTTCACCAACTTCTGTAACAATGAGGCTGACTTTAGCACAGGGGCACTCGGTTGCCTTGTTCCCCTCCTTCCCTGCTATGGATTGGCTTTGCTTTCTTTTCTTCTTTTTAAAAGGATTTGTTTGTATTTTGAAAGTCAGAGTTAGAGAGGGAGAGATAGAGATGGCCTCCATGGCCAGTGCAGGGCCAGGCCTAAGCCAGAAGCTTCATCTGAGTCTCACACTTGGTTGGCAGGGGTCCATGTACTTGGGCCATCTTCTGCTGCTTGTTTCAGGCCAGCAGCTGGTGGTTGGGACACAAACTAGCGTCCATATGGGATGCTGATGTTAAGGACATGCTTTCTACCTGCTCTGCTACAACGCTGATCCCTTGTTTCAGCTTTTCTAGTACTATCTTTAGTCTTCTTGCTCACTCTTCTTTCCTTACCTTGTGTTCAACCCATGATCATATGCTTTAAACTCATACTACCCCTGTGTAATGGACAGTATTGATCGTACTATCTCTGCCGTATAGATGAGGAAAGGTAAGTGTGGGAATGTCAGACTGCATCCCCCAGGGATTTAACCAGACCTTTCTTGGCAGATCTGCTGGTTGCTCTTATCACCACTTGGGCTCCTTCATCCTTCTGCTGTAGCTGGATTTCCGTATCATGCGCTGGACTGCTGCCTGATAGAGTCAGATCCAGTTTGCCCAGTGTGTAAAATGGAACATGTCTACCCTCCATGTGAATCAGTCCATATCACAGGAGCCACGCCCTAGACATATAACTTCTAGGGGAGTTCCTGGATAGGGGAGCATCGAAGACATGTTGGAAATCCAAGCATGCACTGTTTCTCTGGTCTGGCATACCAGTAACCTATTCTTACCCCAGGAGAGGAAGTTAGAGCTAAGGTCACCTTCTGGTTATTGCTGACAGATTGTCCCTCAGGCAGAGGATTGAATACTTAGTCTAAAATTTCTCAAATTGGAAAGCCCCAGAAATATTTCAGTCAGTCCAGGGTTCTTCAAAAAGCTTGTGGAAAATGAGTATTTTGAAAAATCTGTGCATGGCTTTCAAAAAAAATGTTCAAGCAAAAATAAGTATGTGTTTTAGTTTTTCTGTGCAAGTTTCTAAAATTTCTCTGTCTGTATGTCTCTGTCTCACACACATATTTTAAGGGCAAATACAGGGTGTTATCACTGCTTTGTAAAAAGTGATTCAGTTGCATGAAAAGGAGGCGGCTGGCTGTTCTCCAACACAACAAATATTTCAAATTAGAACCGTTGATGAATTGCATGTATTTCCATAATTTACCCCAGGAGGCAAAACATCATCCACTCACAAAGTGGTTCACTGCCAAAGAAAAATTTACTACCGTGTTCCTCAAGTGAGCAAAGGAAAAAAAGTGTTGCTGCTTGTTGTTCATCAGGACTTGCCTGGCAAATTGGTTCCCTTGTGGCCGAAAGGTGTCAAATGATGTTGAAGTACAGCTTAGGAGCATTTGGAAACTCTGAACATTTGACTAGATTCTCATTGGTCCTCATTTGCATCAGACATAATACTCTTGACCTCAAATGCGGTAGATCTTCTCTGAGGAGGCTCTCAGGTGAAGGGTTCTCTTGAAGAACTTATTAATATGCAGCAAAAATATTTTGGATAAATCATGAAGATGATCAATTATATATAATTAAAATGCTGAGGAAAATATAATTATGGTACTGGGACAGATTGCTAAATCTGGTTTTGAATATTTCAAGTATTGCTTCAAAATGCTTGTTCAGAAGATTCAGTTGCCCAAATTAAGTTTTTAAATAGTGATAAAGACCTTAAAAATCTAGCTTTTGATTTATGAGCGCATCTGTTGGACCCTAGGGAAGGTTCTTTAGTGGACAGTAAGATAAGGGTTTTGTTAAAAGTACGTAGATGCAGATGGTCCTTAAAAAGAAACTGACAGCTAATGTAGTGAATAACATTTCCAATACCCCAAAAGAGTCAGGAGTATGCAAACTAGGAGAAAATATGCTATGCCTCCAATCTTAAAACTTGGAAAGCAAACAGGCAAATAGTTCTTGATCTTTCCATTCTCATATTAAATTATCAATTGTATAATACACATGCATGAAAGTGGAAAACTGTGTGAAGTTGTCATTGAAAAAACTGTATAATTGAATATATTCCGCACTTGAAAAAAAAGTGTTATCCCTGTGTGTCAAGCACTGTACAATGGGGAATACCAAGTGAGTGGTATGAAAGAACCGTTTTGGCGTCAGTGGCATGATCTCAGGAAAAAGACACAGCTTTTCTACAGTAGGAAATCTGAGTGTACAGGGCATAAGGATGCGTGAAGACATGGTAGCCTCTCTTGCTTCTATGCTTGGCAAAGACACCAGAAATGAACCCAGCATAAAGGAAAGAACTCAGAAGTAGAGAGAGATGAACACCTGAGACGTGTTCGTGTCTGGAGATGCTTTCCCTAGAGGGAGGAACCTCTCGAATCTTCAGCCGTTCAAATTACAACTTCTCTTTCTTTCCTCCAACTCATGGGATACTACATTTCTGTTTCTCACAAATAAGGTAGTTCGTTAATAGACTTAATCTAAATGGTGATAGTAAGAAATAGTTAATTTGTGACAGTGGTTAAGAAAGCAAGTATAAATTTTAGAAAAAAATAAATGTATCAAGTAGTTTAAGAAACAAGAATATATTTGTATTGGAACATTTCAGAATTTAATAAGATTATAGGACTTGAGCCCTAAAGAGATTATGTCTTTCAAGTCTAAGATTTTTAATTCTTAGGTGAATAAACTAAGGCCCAGAAGGAGACATGTGAAATATTTAATAAAGATGATTAATAAATACTTTTAGTGATTATAATAGCAGAAGTGAGCAGAAATGAACTGATGAAAGATCTTAAAGGATTTAAAGTTCAAAGGCTTAGGGACTGAGTCTTGCTATTTTTCATACAATTTAATTCAACCCAAAAGAACCACAGGAATTAAGTAGCAGGAGTCCTCTATATTAAAATAGCGATTTTCTTTTCTGTTAAAGCAATTGTCCTCTTCTTCAAACCAAAAAATGCAGATAAGAATTAGAAATAGATGTGTATCTAAAAACATATGCCAGTTATGTTTGTTACTAAAATGTTCATTTTGTTCATTTATTCTCTCACAGCCCCTATCAGGGTGGTATAGCAAGCTAATCCTCTGCCTGCAGCACTGACATCTCAGATGGGCACTGATCTGGTTCTGACTGCTCCACCCCAATCCATCTTCCCCTTAATGGCCTGGGAAAGCAGCAGGGAATGGCCCAAGTACTTGGCTCCTTACACCCATGTGGGAGACCGGGAAGATGCTCCTGGCTTTCAGCTGTAGACCAGCACAGTCCTAGCCCTCTAGCCAGAGGCCACTTAGAGAGTGAGCCAGTGGTTGGAAGATTTGTTTTCTCCCCATCTCCCCTCCACCCCAAAATCTTTTTTTAAAGATTTATTTGTTTTCATTGAAAAGACAGATTTAGAGAGAGAAGCAGAGACAAAGATCTTTTATCTGTTGGCTTACTCCCCAAATGGCTGCAATGGCCAGAGCTGAGCTGATCCAAAGCCAGAAGCCAGGACCCTCCACTGTGCCTCCCACATGAATGCAGAGTTTCCTCCACTGCTTTCCCAGGCCACATAGAAAGAGCTGGATGGGAAGTGGAACAGGCGGGACACAAACTGATGCCTGTATGGGATGCTGATACTTGAAGTGGAGGATTAGTCAGTTGAGCCATTGCACCAGCCCCAAAATAAATACATCTTTAAAAACAACTGTAGACTCAAAACATCATTTCAACTTTAGTTTCTAAGCAACTGTCAGTGTTTTTTTCCACATTATCAAAATTGATCATTTGGAAAAAATGATCAAATCCGTCGTTTGGCTTCATGGGGACCATAAAAATAAAGGTCTAACTGTTCCGTAAACCAACTGCGGAGGCGTGCAGGACTCCCTGCAGAGAACCTGGGCCACTGCATTTGTCTTTACAAATGACACTTGGGAAAGGATTCTGGTTATGATGCCTGTGTCCCATAGCACAGTGCCGCTATTCCTTATGGTGATTCCTGACTCTAGCTTCCACTAGTGCAGCCTGGAGAGGCTGTGATCATGCATGAAGAGATTGGGTACCTGCCACCCATGCTGGACACCTGAATTAAGTTCCAATCTCCTGGTTCCAGCCCTGGCGTAGGCCCAACTATGAGAGAGTGAATTAGCAGATAGAAGCACTTACTTTGTGTTTATAGTTCAGCTTCTCTAACTCTCATGAAAAAATTACACTTGGGAACATTAAAAGTTAGATACTCGGCATTTTGAAATATGCTTTTAAATTTATGTTGCTCAGTTTTAACCATGAATTTGGGCAGTGGAATATGGATTATATTTTTTGGGTGGGTGGCGGGGGGGAAGGGAAGGCAGCTTTGAAAAGTTTTAAAAGACCAAAGGAAACTATTAACATGGCCTCTGAAAAGCATCCAAACACCATGGAAATGTTGCACACCACACAGAGCTAATCCATAAATAGTCTGAGCGCTGTGTTGATTTATGATCATGATAATGCCTAGAGTGCAATTGCACATCCTCGGACATTGGCTCCTCCTAGGCAAGGTACACACGTTGAAGTAAGGCTAAGGTGCTTGGCTGTTTGTTAGCTGCCGTATCACAGCTAACAGCACAAACCTGGCTTTCTGAAAAACAAAAGAGGTTAGTTTCATTTGAAGCAATCATGTCAAGTTCCAAAACTAGCATAATACCCAAGACCAGGAACACAAAAAGAAATAATACAAAGAGGCTGAAAGAATCCACAGCTACTTGTGTTGAAAATTCCATGGTGAACAGCAGTAATGGGGCAGAGACCCACTGCCTGCTCTGCCGTGGGTATTCAGCCATAGTCAATCACTTTTTGTGCATTTAAAGAGTCATTACATTTTGCTCAGTTGCCTGCATGGTAATTACACAGCCATAGTGACCTAAAAGCACTCTTAGTGATAAGCATTGAGAATGCAGGATGGACAGCTACCGCCAGAGCAAGGCTGAGTATTGCTAAGGTCAGAGTTCTGGTCATATTTTTCCTAGACCAAGGGCCAGAGAATGAATAAAATAAAGTCTCCCGCCATGGTGGGGAACAGAACATGGAGCGCCTGCTCCAATTCTGCCGTCTTGCTCACTCTGGGAACCCTTAGGCAAGAGCATATCTTTGCTGCTGCTGTGTTTTCCCCTGGTCCCTGGGGCAGAGCCCTCATTTGATGACTGGCTTCTATCCCATCTTTCCTTAAGAACAACTCAGCTATGTAGGGGTGAGTGGAATCCAAGAGAAAATACTCTTTTTCTCATGTGTGATCTCTTTGTCCACATTTTTCTGTGTCCACTCACTTATGTCAGGACCAAGACTGGATAAGGAAAGTGAGGGGCCTAGGTGTCCAATTAAAGAGGTCCAAAGAGGGACAGACTAATCTTTAGTATTTCATTCACATTCCCCTAGTCCTGGTCCTAAGATAGGTACAGATATGCATATTGATATAAAATAGATTTAAAATCACAGTGGTATCACTTTGTGCTTATCACAGGGGCAGGCATTTGGCCTTACAGTCATGACACCCTCTTCCCACATGGGGAGTGCCTGGCTTCAATTCTCAGCTCTGCCTCCTCCCTGCAGCTTGCTGGGAGGCAATGACGATGGTTCCAGACACTGGGTTCCTGACATTCATGAGGAGACTAGGATGTGGCTCCCAGCTTTGGCTTGGTTCGGTCCCTAGTATTGTTGGCATTTGGAGAGTGGATCAGCAAATGAGACTGCTTACTCTCTCTCTCTCTCTCTCTCTGCCTCTTTGCTTTGTTTTGAAAACATAGAGCTGTGTCATTCTTTCATATAGTTAAAATATGATGCATGTAATTTATTGAAGTTTTCCTATCTTGTGTGTTTATATTATTTCCATCTTTTTTTAGTTTGGTACATGATCTTTGTGTACTTGTGTGTTTGCTGGGACATGTTACTGCACATTTATTACACATTCAGCAGATGTTCACACTTTGGCAGGAGACAGGCGCTCTGTCGAGTGCAGCACTGTCGAGTCAGACTTTGAAATGATGGAAATATTCTCTGTGCTGTCCAGTGTAGTAACCATCCAGCCTCTTGTGAACATTGAGTATTTCAAATGTTGCCCATGAGATGGAGGACTTGAATCTTTATACAATTTTAGATCTGAAGTTTTCATGGATTTTCTTGGCCTTGATCATGAGCTAAGACCTCCATAAAAACACTGGAAAACATTCGTGAATAATCTTTAATTAGAAATCTTTGTGAGTCTCACCGTACATGTGACTTGTACTTTTGTTTTTGCTGGTTTCTTACAGATTCTGTTTGTCAAAGTAGCAGACATTACTAGGGCTATCATCCAATATCATACAGTTATTAGAAAGCTGGCAGCTTATTCTCTCTCTAGGGAGAAGGTTGCTGGGTTGTTAAAGGAGTGAGACTTTGAGTACACCACGTGGCAGGTTTTCACACACACTTATGTGGAGACTTTATTGGTGCTGCCCTTGCTTTCCATCCAGTGCCCAGGCAAGAGCTGTGGCCCTTTCCCAATCCTAAACAGCCAGCAGGTGGATGAGGAGTTCCTGCTAGGCATGGGTACAAAGCAAAGCTGCAGTGAGTCCAAGTTCTGGCCTATCTTTCTGTCTTACTGACCAAGTTCTAAGACGGACTGCTTCTGAAGCTCTTGTAAACTAACACAAAATGTTTTTGTAAATGACCATTCATAGGGTTTTCTGCGACTTTCCACCAGAAGTATTCTTGAGTGATATGAATCAAGTGCATTCCTAGTTTGATGGGACATTTTAAACTAGAAATGTGTGTTGTAATTTACCCTTTTTTTTGAAAATGGATTTATTTTTTTAAAGGTTTATTTATTTGTTTATTTGAAAGACAGAACACTAGGAAGAGTGGGGGAGGAGACTCATTCATGAACTGTTTCACTCCCCTAATGGCTGCCATGGTCAGGGCTGGGTCAAAACAGAAACCGGGAATTCTTCTAGGTCTCTCACATAGGTGGCAGTGACCTAAGGTTTTGGGCCATCCTCTACTGCTTTCCCAGGGACATTAGCAGAATGGAGTCCAATCAGAAGTCGAATAGCTGAAACCTGAACTGGCTTCCTTATGGAATGCCAACGGATGCAATTGCAGGCAGTGGCTTTACTGGCTATGCCATAACACAGATCACCCACCCCCATCCCCGAAAAGTGACTTTCTAATAACAGCAAACACTCGAACAATACATACTATGTGAAAGACACTCTTCACAATGTTCTATAAGGTCACACAGTTAGCAAGTGATGCAGCCACATTTTGAATCCATACAGTTTAACTCTGGAATCCTGGCTCTAGTATTTCTGTCACTAGTATTTCCTCTGATATTGAAAATGGCACACGGATTTCAGAATGCGTTTTTCAAATCTGTCATAATGTATTCCTAGTTGTATTAATCATAAGTGTGGCCAATAGAATAATTGGCCAAATTAATGTCTAGTTATTATTCATTACGTATTTTTCACTGTAGAAAGGCACACCAGTGAAATTCAATTGATTATGCTTCTTATTCAATTTATTTTCTTAAATTGAGTTTCACCTCACAAATTCATCTCTAAGCTTTTTTTTTTCTTTTGAGAACTCAAGGGAACCACGTGCCTTGTTTGTTATTATTGAAGCAAGAATTGTCATCAACAAATGAAGGCAATTTTCTCCGTTTCTTTATTATACTGTGAGTTTGCACCATTTTCCATCTTTGCTTTTCCTCCTACTTAGATCAAGTGATGGCTTTGTTCTCTGCCTTCCAAGAAATCAGCACAGATACAAACCCAAATGGAAGCAATGGCTCCTTCCCACTCCTGGGCTTGGATGACTCATCTTGTTTGTCCTATTCAGATTCGCCCATGACTCAGCTGACATAGACTGGGTCTTAAGCAACCCATGGCAATCCACAAATAATATATGGCAGTACCGGAGCACCTATTAAAAACAGCCACACAAGTCTGTGGAAACCTGGATTATCTACAGTTCAGGATGTAACGGGAATCACTTTTTAGTTTTCTGCAAGGTGACAGAAGTGTTACTGCTGGGAAATCTTTGAGGTTGTTTAATATGTTTTAGCTCTTGGATATTTCTTTATGAACTGATTAAACATCTGACAGTGCCTTGGGACATGCAATAAATTCATAATCACTAAGAAGGAGTTTGGGGAAAGGGCAGTATTCATGTATGACTATGGTCTAACCATCATTATGGGCTTGTCCTATTGACTACCTGTTTTGAAAGATACGGGTTTTCTGTGGGTAGACTGATACTTAGGTGATAGGTTTGTCATTGTCATTATCTAATATCAAAATGCTAATTATAATAGATAGTCATGCTTATCAGTATTATGTGAATCGTTTACACACTCACCATTTACTACAATTCATTTAGTAGGTTTTAAAAAAATAACTGCTGGATGTATAATTAAGCATCACCAAATCTATATACTTCAAGAAATTCACAATTTTTTTTTTTTTTGCTTGTCTTTGGTAAGTGGATATGAAAGACCTTGATATTGTGAACACAGTAAATACGAGTTTCAGTTTAGTTACGCCAGACAGAAGGTCAGGAAAATACAAAGATGACATCGGCAGAGGATTTGTAACTCACAAGGGCTGGGGTAAGGGTATATGTAATGTTCTCATCTCAGAAGAAAATAGAGTAGAATAGAGCATAAAAAGGAAACCATCAGAGTAAGATGAGAAGAAATTGAATGAAAGCAAGGAAATTTAGACGCATGAAGGCGAATCCTATAAATATTACTTTGACATAGACCATAATGGGATTAGAGGCTAACACAATAATACTGGATGGATTCTGGTGTTAGATCGTTATAATGATGAATAGTAATGATGAATAGAAACCTAAAGAATAGGTGAAATGAATTTTGTAAGATTGCCTATTGCTTTAAAGGACCAGATAAACATTTTGTACTAAGGAAATTGAGCAGATTGTAAGAGATTTCAGGAAGACGTGTTTTGGACATTAAGTTGTCAGTTCTTGTTATCTAAATGAAATCATGCACATGGTTGCTTTGTGGAAGAGTCACACTCTGAAAGTTGACATGTAAATAAAACTTGGTCAGTTGTTTTCCAGTCAACCAATTATCTGACGTGTTTTCATTTAAAAAGGGAATGCCATGATGTAACACAGATTATGAAAGGAAATTTAAAAAATGTTATTCATATTATATTGCACATTATTAGACTCTTGATGCTGTTAAAATAATGTGAAGGAATTCATGATTTAAAAAAAACAAAATAGTAGATTGAAAAAGAAGATATTTGAGGGAATTTAGAGAAAGGATTTGGGTTGTTAAAAGTACGGGATGTTTGGAAATATACATACATCCACATTTCCTGTCCTTTCAATTTCATGCTTGTAGGAACACAGATGGGAAACTGAAAGAAAAAAAAAAAAGACCAGGTCTTTAAAGTATTGCTTCATTGCTTGTATTTCTAAAAGAGTAAACACTCCCATGCTCTTCAGTTTTTTTTTAATTTTAATTTTAATTTACTGACATAAAGTGAACAAATTTTTCTTGGTATAATTTTAGGAGCATAGTGGTACTTCCCACCCAACCCTCCCTCCTGCCCGTATGCCCCACCCACTCTTCTCTTTCGTGGTTTCTGACCCCCACCCTGTAATTTTTACAATGGCATACTTTCAGTTCACTTTGCAGTTGCAGGCTTAACATTCCATTAGGCAATAATATCAACACATGGCAAGTAGAAAACAAACGAACAAAACAAATTTGTTAAAAATAATCCTGCCATTCCTCAGGAGTACAGACAAAGGCCGTGAACCATAATTAGATCCCAGAATGCCCGATTTGTTCATATAGATTATGTTTTTTGTACTCTGTATTTAGTCATCACAGACCCGGGGAAATGTAGGATACCTGTCTTTCTGGGACTGGCTTATTTCACTAAGTATAGTAGTTTCCTATTTTACCTTACTCCGTAATCGAATATATATCTATAGCTTATGTAATATTCTCATAGATACGTTCTTTCTTCTGTCTCTCTGTCATAGCTTCATGGTAGTCAAGCTTGGGCCATTCTCGTGTGTTTGGGCCATTTTCTTATATGGCTTCCCATGCAAAGACTCCTGAGCGTGGAGACCTGGCCTTAAGTCCTGCCTTGTGTGCTCTCAGCTGTCTTACTTACAAGTGCAGTATGTTTCAATGTCCTTGTCTGTAAAATTAGGAAGACTACTGTACCGAGTGAAGAAGTGGCTGTGAGATGGATGATAATCCTAGTGATTGTTTGAGAGCTGACATTTGTTCGGTGGGAAACAGCTTATCAGCATCAACTTAGTCTTTGCCTATCACTCTGTATAACTGGCATAATAATGTTCTGATGGGAAGCTTGCTCTTTCTAACCAAATGGTGATTCTATTCTGGTCATGATGGAAGCATTTGTGTATTATTATTATTATTATTTTAGTTGAGTATTTGTAATCATGTAAAAATTACTATGAATTAGGAAACACTGCACATTAAAATGTTCTTTTGATTTGGAATGAAATTCATTGCTATGACCTTGTGACTTAGCAAGCTAAAAATTGAAGTCATGGGGTCAAGGGGTGGACTGTGCAGTGAGGCAGGTCAGGCAGGTTGCTTGAGTGTGCCCTGGGGAGTTTTAGCCAGGCTCCTTCTGCTTCGGATATTTGAAAAAGACAAAGGACACAGTCAAGAAAAGGGATCTTGTATTTCTAAAACAGTAGCATTTCGTGTTTGTGTGTAGATGTAAGTCTGTCATGAGCTGTCTATACAGAATATTGAATCTATATATAGGAACAGCTTGATTAATTCTTACATAGGGAAGACCCATAAAATCGCTGCCTGGATCAAGGCCTGGAATGGTGCTTGCCCCAGGTTCTGGGCCTGCTTCTGCTCTACAGTCATCCTATCCTGTCTTCTGCGGTTCTCGTTTCTTTGATAGTTTTCATTGACGAGAAGTTATATGACATTTGGGAATTCTAAATTCTTCAAACATTTTTGTTATCTAGTTTGATGTGAGTAGAATGGCAAATTTCCTCTAGACTGTGGATGTCAATTTTAATTTGTGACTGAGTAGTCTTAAGCTACCTGGGCTTTACTTATTGCTGTGAAAAAGTAATATAGACTTCTTTACTGAGACCAGATTTGTTTTGGAGAGTTTTGTCTAGCCATGATTTTTTAATGTGTGTGGTCTTTTAGTGTGTGTGCCATTTGCGGTTTCTTACACTTCTATTACTCTCAATTGAGTGGAAGTGGATTTTATGACAAGTGGTTTGTGAGCTCTTATCTGGTCTCATGTCATGTTTGACATTCTGACTGCATTTATTTTGTACAATGTATTATTTTAAATTCTTTCCTTTTCACTCTTTCTGGGGGCACATATATCCTGAAAATAGAAGGTTACCATTTTAAACTATTTCTTTTAATAGATTTTCTATTTTAATTACAGGATTATGGATATTTTCACTTAAGGTAATTAGTGATATGTTTGTGTTCAGTTTTTCTAAGAAGTTAATTAATATAAGAGGTAGACATACACACTTGCCAGAGAACTTCCATCTGTTGGTTGGTTGATGTTATAGAACTCCAATCTATTGGTTTGCTCTCCTAATATCAACCTTGGTTAGTTGGTGTCATGCCACCTCCAAGACCAGGAGACACTGGACCCTCACTCCAGGTCTCCCTTACAGAAGGAGGCAAGGACCCAACTAAGTGAGCCGTTACTACTGCTTCCCAGATCCACATCAGTGGGAAGTTAGAGTCAGGAGTCCGTGGCATGTTTAAGATCTAGGCATTCTGGTATGAGACATAGGCATATGGACTGCCAGGCCAAACACCTGTCCCTTGCTTGGTTTTGATTTTGCCACAGTTTATGCTTGTCCCATCCTATCTTTGTTCTTTCTCCTCATCTTCCTTGTCTTTTTTAGCGATACTGCGATTAGCTTGATGATTGTATGTTTTTACTGTTATTTGATGTGATAGTTAACCCAGAGATGTAAATATACAACCTGACCTTGCTTTTCCAGGACAGCTCAACAACCTCAGGGCACTCTAGTACATTTAATCTCTGCATACTTATGTGCTGTTGTTGTCAAGAATTTCAGTTTATTCTCTCTATCTATATCTGCTTCTATTTATCTATTTATGGACCAATCGAAGCTCCTAAGGCTTTATGATTGCAAAAGTTCAATGTTCAATTAGATTTCCCCATGAGCTTCTCTTAGGCTGGTTTTTATTCTTCCTGCATCTCTAAACTTCTACCCAGAATCAATTTGAATCAATTTGATTCAATAGAGAAGACCTTTTTAGCATTTATTGTTTAGTGCAGACTGCTTCTGGTGACTTCTCTCAGTTTTGTTTGTCTGATTTTTTTTTTTTCAATTTTAAGGATATATTATTAGATCTAGGTTGATAGTTATTTTCTCGCGGTTTTTGAAAGACACCAAACTATTGCCTAAATGATTTCATCATCTCCGTGCTATGAGTATCTGAAAGGCAATGTACCTTATTTGATTGCTTTGATGACTTTTCTTTTTGCCTATGGATTTCAGCGGCTTCAGTATTGTGTGCCCTTGTGGTTTTCTTTCTTATTTTTCTTGAAGTTCATAGAATGTCTTCAGTCATTCTACCTTTGGTCAGTTTTAGAAATGTTCAGTTATTTGATTTTAAATATTGCTTCTGCTTCTCTCTTTCCTAGGACTTCACTTACAAGGATTAGAAAGTTTCATGTTGTTTTCTGTGCTTCATAAATTATTTGATCTATTTGCTACATTTTAAAGGCTCTAAATCCCATGCATATATTTGATTTATTTCATTACTAGATGATACCCCAAGCCCTGATTTGTCTTTAGTTTGGCATCACTGTGTTGTTCAGCATGAAGTGGGACACGGGGAGCAGGGAGAGGATAAAAAAGGGTGTCTAAATCAGTTCTTGCAAGGCTTTTCCTGGGACTGGGTTAGACCCAAATGGCTAGTTCTAGAATTGGTTACTGCAACGCTAGCTCATACCCGGAATCCATTGTCCATCAGGATCAGCAGAATACCTGGGTGAGACAAAGAACATGCTACTCCAGGGTTCCTACCACTGAGGTGGACTCAAAGCATGTGTCTACCACAACAGGCCACAAGTGGCTGTGATATCGTATGGCACGTGGGACCAGGGAACGTTTGGCTAGGCTCCTGAAGCCAAAGAGACAAGGGCTTTTAGGATCAGTTCAGTGTTGAGCTTCACTAGCGTAGCACGGAGTCCCCAAGGGCCAGATCCATTTTTGGGGTGCATGACAGGCCTCATGGAGGTCAAAAGGAACCCCTCTATCTGGTACAGATCTCTGCCTGATGCCAGAGCCACTCTAGCAGCTTTGTCTGTGAAAAATAAAAGGTAAAGCCTTTGGGCTGTTTTGGGTGCTGGGCTCACCAGGCAGCCTGGCTCTGGGCTTCAAGGTGCAGCTCACAACTGTCTCTCTATCCTGCTACCCAACAGCTGGAGTCCAGCTCTGCTGGTGATGGAATGAGTTGCTTGGCTGCCTAACTAGGGAGAATTTAGAGACGCAGCCTACTGATAAGGCCATACTTTTCCCTAACACTGGTCTTGTGCCATTGCTTTCTAGAACAGTCAATATGCTTTCAATCAGGAAATGTGAAAATCTTACTTAAAAATACAATTTTATTAAATGCTTAGGATTTGGTTGTGTTTTTAAAGTGATTCAGGAATGTTGCTCATATGAGATACAGAATCATTCTTTAATTCTGTCTTCCTTGTTTACAGATGCACCATGATATATTCTAATGTGTTGTGTCTAGTAATTCAGGGTCAAGATGTGTCAATTCCATTGTATTCTTCAGGTTATTATATGGCAGAGACTACAAAGTAGTATTTTTTCTTAATTTTGACTATGTTTAAAGTCTTGCTGTTTTTCTTTCATTTTAGCTCTACTATGTAGACATGTATACCAAAGAAACAGAAACATAATTCATCCATCAATGATTCTTGCTGAGTTTTTAACAGAAATATTCGCAAGAAAACCTAAGTTGGAATATAAATATGTTGCTCAAATATATCTGTCAATAGTGTGCTGCTGTAGCATTTCCAACTACATAGTTAAGTAAAAAGTCTTGCATTATCCAAGCATCTAAAGAATTTTTTTCTGCTTCAAACAACTTGAAAAGTTATACTGATTTTGTGGTTTTTCTTTTTGAGGATGGGGTAGAGTGATTAGAGGGAGGTGGAATCTTCCCAAAGACTTGGAAGACAATCTGACTTTCTCATCATCTCCTTGTAATAGAATGACAGGCCTGCCAAGAGATAAGACGTAAGACTATGGTCCACTCAGAAAACCACCGAGCCCATCATCAAGCACTCCTGAATCAAAGATACTGGAGATTCTGTGCAAGGAGGGACACAGACAAGGAGCCAGCGCTGCAGAAGTGATGTGGATGCTGAGGGAACTGGAAAATGGTGGCAATCTCAAAGTAAGTCTATAATGAATAGCATATGGTCTTGTCTTCTTTGCAGAATTCTTAGTAGAGTTTACTCAACTGCTTTCCTCCTCCAACAATGAATCAGCACCGATGTTTATGATTTTTTATTCTTAAGAAAAATAGCTAAGTTTTTTTTTGATACTCTCAAAGATAAAGGCAATTGAAGTTCAGGAGCTAGGTAGGTTATATTCTTGTTTAGAAATCTGGTTTTCTCTGGGGATATTGATTTTCAGTTTACTGGCTATTTGACGCACATTTTTAGCTGTTTCTGCTACTGCATACTTGAATTAATAAAAGTACATATAAGAAAGTGAATTATTAGCCTTTCCACCTTTTTACCCAATTGCATTTGGGGCAAAAAATGCCTGTTATCTGGTAGGGAAAGGACAGGAGATAGAGCATTGAGCTGTGTGTTGTGAGAAATCCTGACATTAGATATCTGAAAATTGGTTGTGAACATAAAAAGCATATATAACAAAGTAGTGTTTGTTGTGAAAATTCATTGAGTTACATGGTTAAGAGATATATACTTTTAATGTATATTATCAAAAACTTGAAATTTAAAATAGACATTTATTATGGGAATTCTATCATGTGGGTATTAACAATAAAGGCATTTGTATCCTAGTTGACTCCAATAGTCATCAGACTTAACAGCTTCCCTTTTGTGTAACTACCACACTGGTAGTAAAATAGAAAACATTGCCTTGCACCTTAATCTGGTTGCCAGTCTAACAAAGAAAATGGTTCCTAAACTGGATGGAAACCTAGATCTCTTTGAGGGATAACAAATAATTGCCTTATTGTGTCTCTACAGAATTTAAATATAGGATCCATTATTTGGGTTAGACTTTCTACAAGGTTCGAAGGAAATACTTCTTGGCTAAACTAATCTCTAAAGCATCAAAAGGGGTTTACTAAATTAAGCAACCACCAAAAGCATGAGTTTTCCATCTGATTCTAATGGAAAGTTACTGGGACAGAATGCCTGACCGTACTTTTATGGTATGTGCATCTGTGAACCAGCCACCAAGCCAATACAGTGCACTCTCTCACTGCCCGACTTTTAATAGCATAGTGAGTGTGGGTATTGTGATCAGCACCTCCCCAAGACAGTGTGAGTGAGTGAGTGTGTATGACGGTGTTCTTTGAAGGAATGAAGCTAGGCAGACAACACTAGCCACTTGCACAGTGTGTAAAGAGTTTTGGCTATTCTGATTTGATCAAAATTTCAAAGTGGAGACAAGGAGGCTGTTGGAAAGGTATTTGCTGTGATTCAGGCAGGACCGACAGAAGAGTAA
Organism: Ochotona curzoniae; assembly: GCF_017591425.1. Classification (NCBI taxonomy): domain Eukaryota; kingdom Metazoa; phylum Chordata; class Mammalia; order Lagomorpha; family Ochotonidae; genus Ochotona; species Ochotona curzoniae. Next base: position 564,313 of record NW_024466353.1, on the reverse strand, counting down.
TGTGGAAAAGAAATGTCCCAAGAGGAGACCTGATTTTGTAACAACTCTAGCATGATCTACTTGTGTGCAGAGGGCCAAGGAACCCAGAGCAAGGGTCCAGGAGTGCGTCCAAACATCCATCAGGGTGAGGTGGAGGATGATGGTAACATTCCTCTTCAAAGCGAGGCAAGATGAGAAGAAGGTCGAGGCCAAAAAGAAGAGAATAAATTCAGTTTTGGACACAATGAATTGTAGACAATGCAAATGAGTTGGAAAAATGTAAGTAAAAGCAGATTGCAAAGTTTAAAAAAAAAACAGATTCTTTCAACAAATCCATAATTTAAATAATTGGAAAGGCCCACAAAATGAAAAGAAAGAAGAGAAGAACATGAATCCAATAACTGAATTTCTTTTGGCAAAACATGTTCATTGTATACTTGAACATCTGGGTAACTGAAGCAGATTTGTTCTTCTATTTAGAATATCTCTGCTCTGCTATATTTTTGTCCAACTAAGAAGTCTGTTTTGACATCTCAGTATTTCCCCATTAAAAAAAAAAATAATTCATGCTTGTTAGAGATGATTTGATAAAGGTGAAATAGAATAATGCATCAAGTAGAATAATAAATAGTTGATACAATCTTTCCTCCCTAAAATATTTTTAGCTATTAGAAATAGCCTTTTTTTATTATAAAATAAGATTAAAAATACAGAAAAACATTATTGTCACTTAAATTTCACTTCCTTGAGATAATCACTGTTGGTGTTTAAATTAGATCTTCACATTCATGCATTTATTGGATGAGGTCATAAAATAGGGTTTTTTTTTTATCACAGACATCCCTGTATTTTTTGACTATGCGTTATTATATTTGTGTCTTGCCTCTCTACTTTCCATGATTTTATTTCCCCTCTAAAACAACCTTATATTAATAATGTATATTACATGGAAATATCTCCATATGTGATATGTGTTTTATATACATACAAGCATACAGAACAATCATTCTTTTTTTTTTAAACTGTGCCAGAAATTATGGAGGAAAAATCTTCCACTCGAATGTGACATTCCTATTGGGAGCTGGCTCGGGCCCATATGTATTTGTTTCTATATCATCTAGCATCACACTGTATACAGTAGGAACTTAAGAATGAACATAACAGTGTTATTATTGCTGTTCTCATTTTACACGTGAAGAGGGTGAAGTATAGAGACTCCAGATAACTCTTCTGAGAACATGGAACCTGCACACTGAAAGAAACTGGCTCCTCGTGTTCACCAGCTCTAACCACTTGTGTTTTATAAATCAAGTGGGAACCACAATAAGAAAGTAGTGTGGTCTTGAGGACTTACACGATGGTCCCTGTCTGGAATTTTGCATGCTTCACTTGTGTTCCATTGCTACTCTCATGGAGACTTCTATGGTGTATGCTAGGCATGGATTCTTACCTTCCATGTTCCACAAAGACTGAGACACAGTATGATGATTTTATCAGTTGACATACAAGAAGTTACTGTAGGATGGAGACAGAGAAAAAAAATTATCTCCTTTCCTAAGCTATAAGTTTGCTTCACAACAATGCATTAAGTTCTAGAAAGCCCAACTAAATTTAGGCTTTGTTATAGAAGAGAATCTCAGCACATGCACTTAGTTAATTGATGGCTTTGGTGAGACTCCATAGAGGACATGTGGTTCTCCACCTGGAGCTTTTGCAAACCTGGGAATACACGGAGGTTGGAGGAAGTCTGTGGCTCTCCCAAGCAGGGTGTATTGTGCACCAGAACCTCAGGAGATCTCATGGGACAGAACCTGGCTCCATCCACTGTCCTGGAAATCCCCTGATTTCATAATAATAATACTTGAAAAGGCTCTTTAGTTTGGTGTGGCCTGCATCCCAAATGAAGTAGGAATCTTAGCAACAGATAGTAGGCTATCTATGCTGTGCATTGTGCTTTATATTTGGCATTGTTTTTCATGGAAAACCAAGGACTACTGGGAAGAAATAAATGGTTCTTATCGATAGAATGCTTAGCTGGAGCTGGGTGCTTAGCTGCATCCTCCTTAGGAACAGATTCAAAATCACTGAGTTGGTTAGGGTTAGAGGGGATATGGGATCTTGGGCTGTGTGGGATGAATCACCATGTTGAGAGTGTTTGTTAGTCCATGGAGCACTAAAAGACCCTACCTACAGCGAATTCTGCTTGGCGTGTTTTTCTGTGCATGTCCCATACTCTGTTCTTGAAACTGGCCTTCAGAGACCCAGAGGTGCATCTGACAGCAGGAAGTGAGCCATCTGTCACAGAACATTTTGGCTCCAAAGCCCTAGTTTGAATCCCACAGGATTCCAGTCCTGAAGGTAACAGACCTGGCCAGGATTCTGCAGAGAGAAGTCTGTAACCGGGGTCTGCCTGACAGCCCGGATGGATTATCTACCCACCCACCTACCGCCCAGGTTCATGCTTCATTATATTGGATCAGAGATAACTAATGCCATGGAGGAAAAGAAAGCGAACTATTTCAAGTGACATTAGGGGTTGTTTTTAGCGGTTGGGACATCTTAGCAATGTTCCCTCTTTCTTTCTTCTTTTTTTTTTTTTTTAACATATTTTGTTTTGTGTTATAATGCCATAGGTTCTGGGGTTGCCTGTGCCCTTCCTCAAGGTCCGTCCCTTTCCCCTCACTGCCGCCCCCCACGATTGATTTCCCCTTTGGTTTTACAATGGATGTCCTTCATGAACAATCACAAGTCCATTGTGTTGTTATTGAAGTGTTTCCCAACAGTGTAAGCATGGACATTGTCAGAGTCCATAATCTTACCGCTGGAATATATTCAGTTCCTTCACTGGGAGCCCATCTCTGCAGTGTATGTATAGAGACACAGCACTTTTTCTTCATATCTGAACATATCAGTCTCTGCTATGTTTCCATTATGTATCCTCTGACTCACAGAATCAGTGAACATAGTCCACATGGGGGTGAAAATAATAAGTTTTCATCGATGTGGATTTAACAGCCATGCTACTAAAATAAAAAATGCAGCACAAGAGTGGCGAAAGCAGGAATAAAAAAGCCTTGTAGAAATAGAAGCCAGTGTGTGACTCTTGTGGTACTGGAGGAATTACAGTTAATAACTAGAACTTCATTATTCATGATACGTAGCAAAACAGTGATGAAATGGACATTAACAATCTCAAATGTTTACAAGCAATCCAACTCTTATGAATGATCAATTAATGAATCACAAGAACTTATTGGGAGAGATACAGATAACTAGGAAGTGCAAAAAGGAAAGATTCATCACAAAATTAATTATATTTGACTCTACCAATCTGCATATTGAAACAAGCAAGAACCATTCCAAAAGATGAGCAAAACAACCTTTAGTCATTCCAGCCTTGAGATCTGATGGAAGTTATCTTACATTAGAGCAAACATGTGGTATCTGACCTTCTGAATGTTCCCTATCTCAAGACAAAATGATAAAATGATACTCGTGTTTGGGTTCTAGAATGTAGCTTTTGAAGCAACATCTTCTGTAAAGTTGATTATTTAAGTGCAGAGATTCACAAGGCTTGGGTTTCAGTTTGGGAAGCCAAGATGTGTGATTCTCTCTCCTACCTTTTCTTAAAGCTGGATGCATTGAGTAGGAGAAAAACTCTATTTTACTTGCATACATGATGAAATTATTCATCAGTTACTAATCAGAATAAAAACCACATATTCAATAACCAGGAAAAATAACTTCCTGACACTGACATCTGAGATGGATTTGAGTATTTAGGACCCTAAGGCTGTATCTGAGAACTAGCTGGAACAAGTTGTGTTCTAGTCATACAAGGAAAGGATCTCAAAATTCTTGTTTCCAGCCTCTCAACTTTGAACAATATAACTGATCATCCACATATAACCCTGGGTTGTCTTAACCTCTTAGGTTTTGGCACATGGACAATGCCTTGGCAGCCAGCTGGGGGTATTTCCCCAGACCGTCTCAGGACTACCACGCACATTCCCCCTTGTCTGAGCAAATACTTCAATAAGTGTGCTTGAATGTTTGCTGGTACCTTCCTACTTCCCTGAGAAGGTGCACCCTCTAAGTGATATGATATTGGCTCTGCCTAAAGGGTCTCTGAGCGATGTTAAAGAAGTGGTCGTGTAAGATTAAAGAAGTGGTGTATCTTGATCATAGGTGAATGAAAGAACGACATGTACAAACATGGGAAAAGTGAAGGGGATTGAAGAGTTAAAAAGTTCAGCCAAGGAAGAACCAGGTACTTCTTGAGCAAGGACAGATTTCTTGGACACTTGATGTGATGCTGAAACAGGGATCCAATCCAAGAACTCTTCAGCCTGGTGGTGGTGGTCGGGGGGCAGTGGTCCTAGGAGGTGGCCTCCAGAATGGCCACAGGCCAATGCCCATTGAGCCAGGGGAAGTCTGAGGGGGCAAAGGAGGTAGAGCTGCACTAAGACACCATAGTGGAGATACAGATCAGGAATTGGATTTGTATTATGAGTCAGAGCTCATCTGAAGACCTTGGCTCTGAATGAAGGAGACAGTAGACAGGGACTGCAAATTAAACGTATGGGATCTGCAGGACAACTGTGGCCTCTAATGCTTTGTGTGTGTGTGTGTGTGTGTGTGTGTGTGTGTGTGTGTGTGTGAAACAAGGTGGTACAATTTTCTGAAATTGCATTCACAAAATCCTTTTGGTAAATTCATGCTGCTAGTGTGTTGAAAGATCCTAGATTGCTTTCTTTGAAATGCTTCTTTGGGGATGGGTGTGTGGCACAGTGGTTAAGACTATGCTTGGGATGCCGGCATCGGCTATTGAAGTGCCTAGGATATATATATATGCATACAGAGCAGAGATGGACTCACAGTGAAAGAACTGAATATATCCTATGATGGACTCTCTGACAACGTCTGTGCTTCCATTGTTGGGAAACACTTCAATAATATCACAATGGACTTGTGACTGTTCATGAAGGACATCCATTGTAAAACTAAAGGGGAAATCAATCCTGGGGAGGCACCTTGGGAAAGGGCACAGGCAACCCCAGAACCTATGGATCCCTATCATAAAGCAAAGTAAAATATTTTTTAAATGTGAAAAAGATGCTGTTTTGGTGTGTGCGTGGTGTACTATCTGCAAACTTCAAGACATGCATATATAAAGATTACATCCGATTTTGAACATGATTTCTAATTGTTTGTACCTATCCTCACAGGATTACCTTGTGAATATGGTGACAGACATAACAACAGTATTACTCATTCTACTTGCCAGATGTGGTACACAGATTCTAAACCGTTCCCCAAGGTTCCCTGATTGTTAGTGCCAGTCACCTGTAAGTTGGTTGTGTTGTGTGGCATAGTTCACCGTGGATGAGTTTACCTAGCCTGACTTCATCTAATCACATGAACCGTGAAAAGCAGAGCTTGATGCTGGTGGTGGCGGAAGAGGAAGAGGGAGAGATTGCAAGCAGGAGAAGGGTTTCATAGGCTGTCTTTGCCTTGAAAACAGTACAGCCCACACGATGAGGACCACAGGTTATCTCCAGGAGCTGAGGATGCCTTGGGGCTGACAGCCAGCAAGGACACGGGTCCCCAGTCCTACAGCAATGGGAACCTAGATTTTTACCAACTGTCAGTGAATGCTCTTGGCAGTGGGATCCTTTCCTAGATCCTGCAGACAAGAGCTCAGTACCACGGACACCTTGACTTCGGCTTAGTGACCATTGCACACTGTTGCAGTGTTTACAGCAGATTGTCACGGAACAAGGGATTATTTTGTCTTGAAAAATGAGACTCCTGGATGAGTTACAGAATAAACAAATTCCTACTAAGACTTTGTTCAAAACTTCCACGACCCTGCAGCTTTATCATTTGTCCCGTTTGTCCATTTGCTGACACTCCAGTTCACAAGACCCACGGGTATAATGTGGCCTCCGCATTTCCTCTCCAGCGGCCTGGGGTGTTGCTGCACTTAATTGGGTGTCAGCTGCTGCAGGATTTAGCTCACTTGCTGCCTATCCTGTTCAGTTCAATTAGGTTAAGATTTACCCAGCTGTCACTCACGCCTCAGAATTCTTTTTATTTACAGGGATAAAATGTATAAATGAGAGTGGAGGACAGGCTGTTAAGCTGTGGCTGTTGCAGATAATAAGGAAAAAAAAAAAAAAGCAAGCAAGCCTTCACTGTTACCTGGGGGTCATTTTGCACGAGTTCCTGGGGAAGACTGATGTTAACTGCTAATGCACTTGAATCAGGCCAGGGAGGGTATGTGCTGCTTACCTAGTCACAATGGAGGCGCTGTTTGGGTAATGTCTCACTGTCAGAAGAGGCCATACAGGGCACAGTCTGGAAGGTGTCTCCACCCTCCCTATGGAATGGGACTTGGACACACTTCCTGATGAGACCTTGGGAAACTTGATTCAGGGTCACGGGTCTGGACAAAGCCATAACTCTGTCTCACCCTTGCTTCAAAGGGCATCACTTCACTTCCAGCCACTGGGTCCAACCAAGTTGAGGCAATCACAGGCTCCAGTGCTTGCCTCTTTCTTCGTAGAATGTGAAATTGATTTCTTACCCCTAGAAGCAGTAAAATACTTAATACCAGGGTCATTAGGAGAATTGAATGGAGAATATATTAAGAGTTTTTATGTGATGCTGCCAGTTGTAAGGGCTCCACATAGCCACTTATTGATGTTCATTTTATTTCTTGCTGCTCTGAAGAAGGCAAGAGTTATATGCCTGGGTGCACAAATGTACTTCTCTCCCTTCTGGACTCTAGATGCTGGAGGATGGTTACCATGACTAAAACATACTGGGTACCTCCAAATAGTGCAGTCTTGAAGGACAGTGGTAAGAAGTAAACTTGGTAACTTTGTGACCAACCGAGAATATAGCCCTGTATTTGGGAGACTTTTCTAGCCCACAGTCATTCTTGAGTCTGGTTTACCTTCTCTGTCTGTTTCCACTCCTAAGACCTTGAGTTGGTTATAATAAAGGATGACTGGATCAAAATGCATCCTACAAAACCCATACATAACACAGTAACAGGATTTTTTAGATGACTAACAGCTCTGCCAGATTTTATAAATGCTTCCATGGCAATGACTGTAATAGCCTCTCAAGCAGTAGTTTGGGAGCATCACTCATGTGTGGAAAAAGTGGAACTGAAAGAATGGATGATTTTCCATGAATGTTTTTGGAGCCCACTCCTGCAGACAAGACATCGTCATCTCTACTTTGAATGTGATGCTGAGTTTCAGAAAAGCAAAGTCACTGGCTCGAAGTTGCAATTATAGCTTGTTGCGTGTCCAAGATTTCATACCCCTCTCCTCCCGCCCTCCTGAATTCCTGAGTTACAGGTTATCTTCTAAGTACTTAGGAAATGCAGTTTTTAATTTTCCTCTCAAAATGTTCTTATGAAGGGCAATTTACTTCTAGGGAAATGTTGATCTATTCAATCAGGAAAAGGGAGATAGTTCTATAATGCCTAACTCATCAGCTTAAGTTAGGCATCATAACTGTGTAATATCATGATTTGTAGCAGCTTTAATTTATTGTCAAGATTGGAAATTGAAGAAACACAGCTACAGATTGTCAGTGTGCTGTGTAAGTAGTGTTTAATCGAGGAATTGAAGTGTTGTTGCGTTTGCAGGATTTAAGATGTTGGCAGAACTAGGCAACGAGTTTTCTAGGTAGATCTGTTTTTTTTCCTTACTTATTCATGAGATAGATCTCTAGAGAAATGAGAACTACATCTCAAAGTTCACTTTTATTTCCATTGTCTGTCTCTGACCATGGAAAAGCTTCTTGCCTACAAAAGGCATAGCCCTGAAAATACTCCAGGATCATGTTGGTTGAGAGGCCTATCGATACCACCTCCATAGTTTTAGAGTTTAGATGCCATTTCTAAACAAATGCAGCTCTTCAGCTGTTTTTCTTCCTCTTCCACACTGGAAGCCTAATGAAATCTTGGCAGCAAAACCACTGCAGACTATGTTACAAACATTGCTGGGTATGAGCTGGAGTCAGGGAGTCTTCAACTGACTGGTGGACAATCTTAGGAAATGGATGATCGTACTCTTTCTTTTGCAACACTATTAGAAATCATCGACTGGGTGTGTGTCTGAGATTTTCAAGCCTCTCCTTTATCCACAAATTGTTGAGTTAACAGCTTTTCCTCTCCTAATGATCTTTGAAGTTGCTACCTGGTATCAGTGTATTCTGTGGCCTTGGCATTTGCAGTAACACATTTTGACTTCTGTAATAATGATGATTCTAAGCAATTTAGAATGGTGTTGTTTAGGCTTTGCTGGTAGAATGTCAGCGTTGAGATACTGATCTACATAATGTGATTCAGTTGATGGAATTGAAAGGGATCTGTTCTGGGTGGGGAAACATAGGTCTTTTTAGATATGCATGGATTAACCAAAGACAAGGGCCATCCAATGGCTTCCTTGCATCAGCACCGAGAGTATTTTGGAATTGTTGAGTGGGTACACTGAGGCAGGTGGTGGGAATGGGGTGGCCTTATGTAAACCGGAGTTTTCAGGAGAATGAAAAAGGAGATGTAGCATCAGAAAATATCTTATTCCTTGTCCTTGTCTCTTAGTTCATTGCTTATTTTATTAGTAGAGTGTGGGAGCTAATAAGAGGTGTGAGGCCTTATTTTGTGACTCTTAGAAGAGATGTTTCATGCACTGAATAGTCCTCTGTGAGTTGATGAGGACAACGGGTGGCATGACAAATGCCACAATCAGACAAGAGGACCAAACCATGCATAAGCCCAGGGCAGGAGGCCAGGACTTTCTTAGATGGAGGGAAATCTAGGAGCTGCCTTGGGAGCACTCCCAGCTCAGTGTGTACAGAATGAGTTAGACAGTGGGGTCTCTGATGTTGTCCTCCTGGGACATGATAGGCACTAAGTCTTTACTGCTGGTGGGCCAACCCCTTTTGGTTAGTGTAGTTGCAAATTCCTAGGTAAGGAATTGGCCCCTGGAACCAACATTTTTCCCTCACTCTGTCCTTCCCCACTCACAGGCCAGAGTGCTGAAGTTAATATGGACCTGGTGAGGGAGATTAGGATGCTTAAAAGGTCTCTTCCAAGAAGTGCAATGCTAACAAGGAGAAGTCACTCTTTCCAAGTGCAAACATATCACCGCTTTAGTCCAGGTTGAGAGCCCCAGGAAGTCTGTGGGGGGTGTGGATAGTGGAAGGTGAGATCCACTGAATGTGAATTGTGCGTGAACTTTGAAGGTGGCTTAGCAAGAAGAGGGTGAGATGAAGGAGCAGGTGGCTTAGCCATAGGTAGGGATAGCAGAGATGTGAGCCTTGAATGGGTACCCTGGGGTGCAGCTGTTTTCTGTAAGACACTGTGTACTGATGGCTGGTGATGGGAACTCACAGTGAGTGAGTCTTCTCTCTCTGGCCATAGTACACCATGAAAAGCCACAGATCTCACAGTGGGAAGACTAGCTCTATGTATGCCCCTGGATATAAAAAGGGAACACAGCCAAGTCTCCAAGTCAGAGAACCAATAAAGACAACAGAGAGAACCACAGCCTTGCCCAGTCAGCGAGAAGATGTGGGTGCACTTATTTTTCTCACTGCCAAAGAAACAACAGATGGAAGGAGACAGCAAGGAAGCTGTTGGGTGCCTCCAGCCCTTCCCCTGTAGCCCTGCCCAGTTCTCACCACACATCCTCATTCACATATCATGTGGCTTTGAAAACATCTGAAGAAAGGGAATTAAAAGGCGTTTATTTTGGTGCAAAAAAATGTTGAGATTCATGTATACTTTTTCCACCCTATACATTTTACATAAACTTTTGGAAAACCTCTGGTATTTATCGGTTTTAACATTTGTTTTTCCTTTTTTTGGTAGCAAAGTAAGCATATCTTTTAATTCCATTTCCCACAGATGTTTTGAAGCCTCCTAATCTAGTGAAGCTGTTTTGAACTAAGGAGAGCAAAGGAAAAATTATTTTGATCTAGCACCATTGAAGTTTAAGAAACAAAAAGTACTATGTCTTAAACTCTAGTTGGACCTTTGTAATAATGAAGAATTGTTAAAAATGTCCTTCAGAGAGTCTATCAGCCAGGTATAAAGGAGGGCGCAGACAGTCACACGTGGAAGCAGGTGTTTATCAGGAGAAATAAGGCCTTTACTCTTTATACCCAACAAGTGAAACATGTCAATAAATGGGCACATGCCAGGTGTCAGGCAAACTGAGTGGGACTGTCAAAGCATGGCAGAAGGAAATCCTGGAAAAGGAGATAAGTAAAAGGAGGGAGGAAGCACTGGGCAGCCCTTTATCTGCCCCTACCCAGTAGATTGCTGTTGAAAGTTTGGTGATGGGCACTGCCCTTCACGTGCCTGCGCCAGTGGAGCTTTTTCTACCATACTGTATCTGAAGGCTGGATAATAAAATGAATACACCCCTTCATAACTGTCACTTAAACGTCTTTCCCTAGCTCCCTTGGTGGCAACAGATGGTGACTCAAGCAGTTGGTTTTCTACCACCCCGCATGGGAAACCTGGGGTGAGTTTGTGGTTCCTGGCTTTAGCCCATCTCAGTCCCAGCTATTCCAGGCATTTGGTGAGAGAGCCAGCAGATGGAAGGTCACTCTCTCTCTTTTAAATAAAGAACTTTTTTTTAGAAGAAGAATCTTTCAGGTTGAACAAGCCTGGTTTTTCTCATCGTCAACGCTTTACATTCATTTTTGATTTCTTTCCCTTCTTTTCTAGCACGTGGTTCCTATGACTTTTTTTCTTCAGTGTTTTGCCAAGAACTGTTTTCCAAGTCTTTTTGTGCTCTTCATGCAGAGTAGCCATTTTATTTCATATCTTGAATGTGTGAAGCTAATACATGTGCTAGAAAAATTTCTTTAAAAAAAATTTGCTCTGGAACATACATAGATGAACTGTCAGGATAAATGCTCCCTCTGGTTTCTAAAAAAAAGAATAAGAGTTGATGCTTCCCATCCAATCAGACATTATTATTTCATAGACATGCTTAATTAAAATACAATTTTATTTTTCCTTTTAAATTAACATGTAATAGTTGTACACTTTGGAAGGGTACAATGTGATATATTTCAATTTGTATGCAACATGCCTTGTTCAGATTAACATAATTAGATTTTCTGTCCCCTTATCATGTCTTCACACTTGGAGCCTTTGAGTTATTCCTTGGGTTCATCATGATAGGCATAACAGGGCCTCTAGGACCATAGTCAGCCCAACGTACCATTTACTTACTTACTTACTTCTATTTAAATATATTTTGCCATCTGTTACTCAATTGCCCTCCATCCTTCATCCGCCCACCTTCCTAGCTTTTAATAATCACTATTATAATAAAGGATGTGTACCCCAAAGTAAAGTAATGCCGTTATTTGAAAATAGCTGCCTCAGGGATTGCCTGACTTAAAAAGTAAACAAAAATAGCAATATGCTCTTTTCTTGATCAAGGATGTTTTACATGCTTCCACGCTTCCAACCTGGCTGAATGGAATAAGGTTGCCAAGACAAAATACCTTTCACTTGAGTCTTTTATTGGGCTAGTCAGTGTGGACGGCTGTAGCTGCCACAGTTTGAAGTTCCAAATACATCATCTTTAATGCTTGGGGAAAGGTTCTGGAAGATAAATTTTACTCCCACATGATTTTGACTTTATAGGAGACTGTAACTTTTGGAATTCCTAATAAAGAAGAGGAAGGGGGCTGTTTCCAGTAGATGCTTTTAGAAGAAACAATTTGCTGTGTTCTGCCAACATGAATTCTTAAGGGGCTATGCAGGTGCCTCGTAAATACCTAAGTTTATCCTATGTCAGGAGCACATTTATAACCATGATACTGTTAATACCAGGGACGTTTAACTTCTAGGATGACTTCATAGTGGAGCTTATGTCAAGAATACTTGGATCACAGGATCGAAAGAAAGCAAACTTCTGTGTACACTTCAGAAACCAAAGCAATGAGGCACATTTTTGGCTGTGGATTAGACTTTACAGAAACCAAAAGTTTTTCCTTTTCTTCTGATCAAAAACCTTCTTAAATGAAATGATAAATGCCTGTATTCAGATACATGTATTTATTTTTATTTTATTGTAAAGTCAGATATACAGCGAGGAGGAGAGACAGTGAGGAAGATCATCTGTCTGATGATTCACTCCCCAAGTGACCACAACAGCTGGTGCTGCACCGATCCAAAGCCAGGAGCCACTAGTCTCTTCCGGGTCTCCCAGATGGGTGCAGGGTTCCAAAGCTTTGGGCTGCCCTCGACTGCTTTCCCAGACCACAAGCAGGGAGCTGGATGGGAAGCAGGGCTGCCGGGATTAGAACCGGCGCCCAAATAGGATCCTGGCACATTCAAGGCGAGGATTCTAGCCACTAAGCCACTGCACCGGGCCCTAGATACATGTATTTGAATTAGGATGTTTTAAAACTACTGTTCTCTAGAGTCCCTTGTCACAAACTTTTATTTATTTGTTTGTTTTTTTTTTTTTTTAGTCTTTATATCTGGTAATAATGATGGTAAAACATTTGCAATGAGTGACATCCTTCTTAGTGGTTCTTTTTCCATTGTTTCTTTTGGGATATTCTGGAAGATTGTTGCTTTGCCCCATCTTAGAGCTGCCAGGGTCACCTGACCTTGAAACTTCATCCGTTTTATTCACCTGCCTACTAAGGTTTTCGACCTTTCCAGTCATTTCTTATTTGACACCTAAATTCCTTGTAATGATTAGTTTAAATTCTTTTTGATGTGAGGATGTAGAAAATATTGAATAACTTATTAAATAAAATAAGATGAAGGTTGTAATTGGATATTCATATTATTTGATTAAGCACGTTATAACCACCTTATTAAGTGAAGCCCATTAAATTTATTTCGTGAGTGATTTATGACAAAGAGGGCAGATAAAATTTATAGCTGATTTTCAAAAGTATCTTAAATAGTTGGTAGCACTGCAAAGCACTCCAGTCACAATTACAACTGCCACTGGTATATATATATATATATATATTTAAATTCTTATTTGTTTAAAAGGCATAGTTGCAGAGAGAGAGAAGAAGAGGGAGAAGAGGAGGGAAAGAGAGAGATCTTCTCTGTGTTGATTCATTCCCCAAGTGGCTGTAAGGGTTGAGGCTGGTCCAGGCTGAAGCCATGAATCAAGAGCTTCTTTTTGGTCTCCCAGCTGTGTCCAGGGGCCCAGCAGCTTGGGCTAATCTCTTATGCTTTTCTAGGAGCAATTAGCAGAGAGATGGACCGGAAGTAGGACATCCAGGACTTGTACCAGCATCCATATGGGATGCCAATTTTGAGACCAGTGACTTTACTTGCTGTGCCACGATGATGGTCCTGATCTATGTTTCTTGAGTTTTTCCGAAGTCATAAAAAGTACAGAAAGGGCTGAAATGCCTTCATTCTTCAAGCCGTTTCACCTTAAATCATGCAGTTTAAAATGAGGAAATTTGGGAAGCCTTGTGTCTTTGAGATGCCTTGAGTAGGGGTTAAAATTGTGACAAAGTAGTTAAGTGGTTGTCTGTGGTATTCCATATAAGTCCTGGCTCAAGTCCTGGGTACTTCACTTCCAGTCCAGTTCCCTGCTAGTGTACTTGGGAAGTAGTGGAAGATGACCCACATTTTTGGGCTCCTGCCACCCATATGGGGCAGTCCAGTGGAGTTCTAGACTCCACATTTTAGCCAGGCCCAGTCTTGGCCATGGTAGCCCTCTGGAGGAATGAGTCAGTGGATTGAAGATCTTTCTCTTGCCTCCCCCACCACTTTGTAGTTCTGCTTTTCATATACATTAATATTATTATTATTATTAAGAAAGTGCCTGATTAATCAAGAAAGGTACCTCCTGCCAAACTGATCTTTCCCTGGAGACTTTTCTTTCCTGGGGACATACCCAGTGGTAAGATTTGAAGTATGTGTAAGTGGGAGGACTGTGGAAGGGTAGCTTCACTCTCACACAGCTATTTTGGCAGAGGGCACACGTGAAAATTGAAGATCTAGAAAGGCAGTGTTTTCTGAGGCTATCTATACACGAAGCCCTGAGCATTGATTGACACAGGTCAGGGAAGGACCCTATCGGTAACCAGAATCTTCTTGATCTCCTTCAGTCCCAGTGTGTTTTCACCAGGCACAGGGATCTGGAATCTCTGCCTTGTCCCAGTTGCTGGTCTTCCTGTGGCCACAAGGTTGACTGATGAGTGAAGCAATGGAAGGATGACAGGCTCAGGGATATGCCGTCAAGTATGTAACAATTCACTCTTGGAGGAAGGAGGCCTGGATTTAGAGTGTTTGCCCATTCCTGTGGTGTGACTACTCCCAGTGTGGCCTATGTTAGCCTGCCCTGTGAAGCACTCTGGCAAGCAAAATTCCTTCAGCTCACAGTCAGTGAGCTGGGTATCAGCCAGTTGTTACATCTCACTGAATCATGGTTTATTAACTCTAACTGCTGATCAGAATCAGCGGGAAAAGCAATCAGGTTGCCGTCTACCCCACGACTCTTTGCTGTGTGTATGTTACAGAAACCTTACACATCCATCCCGGCTTCTACCCGACACTTCCCTTGGGCCATCTGTACCATCCTCTGGCCTTGTTGCTAGGATGACAACGGACATGGCCTTCCTTCGTGACAGTCCTCCATGTGTGTGCCAGTCATGTCTATTTCCCTCCATAGCTTATGAAGCATGAGGCTGACTTGACTTATTTTATTCATTATCTTTGTGTTTAGGTTGTATTTTGGCAGCATTTAAAAAAAATGCTACTTGAAGCAAAAACTTTGTACTTGGGTATTGGCTCTTCCCCAAAGCAGCCCCGGGAAAGGACCTGAGCGTAGGGTGCTTACTTTGGAGGTACAGTGACCGCCATTAACAGGACTGGAAGTGAGGCAAGGAGGAGAGGCAGCCTGCTAGAGGTGAGCTGTTAGTCACCCCAGAGAGTGAAGGGGACTCAGAGCTACCCTGCCCAGGAGCTGGACTTGTGCCCGTGAGCCCATGAAAGGCATTCATTGGAGGGCAGTTACACATTCCCTGGTTCTTCCATTTTGCTGGGTGCGTGGCCAGCTTGGGCTTTTGTTGTAAGAAAAATGCCTGGGCCATAGAGGTCAATGTTGGTTGTTGGAAGAGCCCCAAGGATGCTGAAAAGTCAAAAAGTAAGGAGTAAGGGTGGGGCACTCTTTTTTTTTTTTTTTTAATGATGGTTTGTTTGTTTTTATCTATTTGAAAGGCAGAGAAAGAGAGAGAATCAGCCATTGACTGGTGTGCTCTCCCAACTGCTCACAATAGCCATGGCTGGGCTGGACTGAAGGCGGGAGCTAGAAACTCCATCTGGATCTCCTACATGGGTGGAGAGGGCTCAAATACTTGGGCCATCATTTGCTGCCTCCCTGAACTCATTAACAGGAAGCTGAATCAGAAATGGAGCAGCTGGGACTCAAGCCAAGCACTCTGATATGGAGTGTGGACAACCTAATTGTAGCTTAACACACTGCCACATTACCTGCCCTGATATTTTTTTGTCTTAAAAATATATATCTTTGAGAAAGAATGTGTACTCGCATCTGCTGTTTCCCTGTTCAGCTTCCTGTAGTAGTCAGTGGTAAGCTGGAACTGAAGCCAGAAATTCAGTTGGGTTTCCCACATGGAGGGCAGGGGTCCAGCTACGTGTGCTGTTACCTACTGCTTCCAAAGGAACGCATTCTCAGGAAGGCGGATTGGAAGCTGAGTTAGGACTTGAACTCCAACACTCTGATGGCAAATGTGGGCATCTCAAGCGATGTCTTAACTGCTGTGACAAACGTCTGCTTGTGTGCGTCTTTAGAGATCTTCAGGTGATAACAAGACATGGTCTGGGTTGGGTTTAAACAGCAAGTGGAGTTGGAAGCCAACTTTTGAGCATTCCTTAAATCTACTTAAACTTTTTAGAGAAGAAACACAGCTGAGTAATACTTTGCTTCCTCCCAGACTTGTCCTCTAATATACTCTTCAATATACTCTTCTGAGAGCATTTTATAACAGTCAGCTCTAAATTAAAATATTCATTATCTATCTGACTCTCCCAGGAGGTCCTCCCTGGTTTTCCACTCCTCCGACCTCCCCCAGGCCTATGGTGTTCCTCCACAAGGCTCTTGCAGAAGGGGGATCTTATGTGCTGGTGGCTCCTGAAAGATGGCAGCTCCCTGCTACCAGATGCGGCCCCGGTTGGGTTCTTCTCCTTGTCCTGCTCGCCAGTGTCATGCTTGGTGGCTGGAAGGTAGAACCAAACATCTATGAGCCCTGCTCGTTAGGCATGTCTAAGGGACACAGGGAGATGAACAGTGTTTGTGGAGCAAAGTCACGCCTGAGTCCTTTTGAAAAGACCATGTTCCTTTAACAAGCCGTAAAATGGATAAGCTTTCACAAGTCTGTATTTGTACTGAATTCCCAAGGCGGTTGATTCAGTTAGCATTCCTGCAGCAGAATTATTTCAGCCACCCATGACCTCGGACTAAATACTTGTGTGTGTGTGGTGTGTTTCCACATCACAGAAGGAACGTGCAGCATTTACAGGATGGTATAGGCAGCAGTGTTATCTATGATGATCAAGAGATAGTAAAACGGCATGTTGATTATACATCAGGTCTGGACTCAAAAACATATTCTGGGCATCATAAATGCACCCAAGGAAAGGAGAAAAAAAGTTAGTGAAGGCATTAAAGTTTTCATTTTACCAACTTACATGTAGTAATATGAAGAGTAAGATGTTGGTCTGAGGATCTGAGAAATTCCGAGTGTGAAATAAGAAAGTGAGATGGGACATTTTGAAGAGCTTTTATGGCAGTAAATATTGTTACCGTGTAGTCACATTCTGAACAGTCAAAGCTGTAAAAGAAGGGATTTTATTATTAAAGTGTTTTTCTTCTTTTTAGAAAATGTATTTGAAAGGCAGAGTGGTAGAGAGGGAGCATAAAAGAAAATTTTCTGTTCACTGGCACTGGATTACTTCCCAAATGGACTGCAACAACCAGGGCTGGTTCAGGCTGAAGGCCAGGACCAGGAACTCCAGCCAGGTCTTCTACCTGCCTGCTCTGTCTTCTGCAGCAGCATGGAGCTGGATTGGAAGCAAGGCAGCCAGGCCTGCTACCTGTACCCCATGATGGCTGCTGGTGCTGTAAGTAGGGACTCGACTCACTGTACATAACAGTGGCTCTACAGAAGTGACTGGGAGGTGCTGGGAACCTCCTCCTTAGGGTCCCAAGACCTGGTTTGAGACCCCTTTACCCGGGGAATCCAGAGTGACCTGGCTTCATCCTAAGAATCTGTGATAATGGCCATTTATGTCAAGTTGGATGAGAATAAATTCGTTTCAAGGATAAATTCATCTTCATGTCAGAGAGAAAAATATTGTAGTCCTATGACATGCTGATTTGCAGATCTTAGATTTTAAATGGGCATGATATAGAAATTATAGCACACACATGAAGATACCAGATTTTTTTATGGTATTCAGACTGATTATTTCAGGGTTTGCTGAATGATAGTCTTGTCCACCCCTTCCCCCGCAGTATTCCCAAGTGGGTGTCGGACTTCAGGTTAGAAGTCATCCTTTGCAATCATTAGATTTCTGACTGAGAACTTCTGTGATTAAAAAAAAGTTTCCCAGTCTGCCACATGTTCTCTCTTTGAGACCTAGAAGTTGCCATGATAGCTCTTAATTTAATTTGATAATATTTTTTTATACTGCCCTTAACAGGCACTCATAGAACGTAGCAGAACTGCTGAGTCAGTCATTGTATAACCAGTACAGTTCTCTGCTTTTGTGTTTAGGAAAGGGAAAAGGCAAGAAGAAAGATGGTGTGAACACATTCATGTTTAAGAACCGATAACTGAACACAAGGGCCGTGAGAGGTCAGATTTGCAGTCTGGCGACCTCAAGTGGCCCTGAGTTCACAGAAGCCGCATGGAGGAGTATGCTGGGTTCACCAGTGACTCACTGTGCCCAGCCCAAAGGGTCTCCTGCAGCTCCAGCAAGGCCTGGGTTTTCTAGGGCTGTTTGGTCTTTTTGTTGTTGTTCAGTTTACTCACAGAGGTGCTAATGACCTTGTTAAGGCTTTTTTTTTTTGCCTTTCTGTCTGTTCCTGAAGAGCTAGGCAGCGAGGAGTCATTTCCTGGAAAGAAAGAAGCACTTGGACCCAGTGCTTCTTAGTTACCATGGCTGTGAGTTAGCCTGCACTGACACCCAGGAACACCTTGTCGAAGCTCGTACACCGTCCGTGCTAGGATTAGAAACCATGGTTCAGATTCATAGCTTTTGTGCCAGAGTTAGAGTGAAGAAATAAAACATGCACTTTTTAGTTTGGCCATATAAACCTCTTTTTGTAAGATTTTTTTTAATTAAAAAGGTGGTTCTACAGAGGAAAGGAGACACAGAGAGAAAGGTCCTCTTTCTGCTGGTTTACCTTTAGCAGACATTCTAGAGCCCATTTTCTCTCTCCTCTCCCCAGTGCCCACAGTGGGGGGGACAGAGTGAGCTTCAGGTGCTTAGCTGTCCTGCAAGGGACAGCCTCACAAGAGCCGGCCTCTAACCCCAACCCTAATCTTGGCTGGCCTCTTCGTTTTGAACTTGCCAGCTTCCCCCAAAATGATAAATTTCCATTTTGAATATGATCACTGTTTTACATTGCTATGACACTCCAAGCAAATGGACACAAACATAAACAAGATCATCTAAGAGAGCAGTTTTAGATGCCATACAGAATGTTTGTAAAAAACATTGTGAAAAAGCTATGCATTGATTTCAGTATTTGAACATCAAAATATGTTTATCTTTTAATTTCATTTCCCAAAAGCAGTTTGGAGTATCCTCGTGTATTAGAATCATCTGGGAAGCTTTTAAAAATCACTGACTCTTTTTAAATTGTTGGCTCATATCTAGAGTTCTGACTCAGCTGGAAGGCTTTGTGGTCTGGATATTAGCATTGTTACAAAGTGCTCAAGGATTTGAACCATGGCCTTTGCCTAAAGGGAAAATCATCATTATCTTTACAATAATTTAGTTTATCACATATTAAATAGATTTGCAAAATATTATGAGTCAGATATAGGAATTTATAATAACTATTCTTTATTCCCCTAAAATCATGCAAATTATTATTGAGAAGATCCTTGTATAGTATAAAGACTTAGATAATGTCGAGCACAATCCCCTCTGTTTTCTGTTGAAATAGCTTGATACACACATTCAAAAGAATGACATTTTATCCCTGTTTCATACCACATATAAACATTAACACAAAATGAAGCAATGGCATAATATATGAGTTACAACTAGAAAGCTTTTAGAAAAAGCCATAACCCAATTTTTGCGGCCTCAGATTTGGTAATGAATTCTCTATCTATGACTCCAAGAGCAACAAAAGGAAAAATTACATAAATTTGGCCTCATCAGAATGCAAAACATTTATCCATCAAAGGGTATTATTAAGAAAGGGATGAAACAATCTACTTAGTGGGAGAAGATAGTCACAAATAATGTATCTGGTAAAGGTCTAGTGTTCAGAGTATATAAGAATTCTTACAAATCCACAATAAAACAGAACAAAATAACTGTCGGTCATGAGTGAAGTACTTGAATAGATACTTCTCCAATGAAGACAGATGAATGACCAAAAAAAAAAAAAATCTCAGAATATGCTTACTACATTAGACATGACAAAGATGGAATGCAGAATTTCAAAGATACACCACTTGACACCTACTAGGGTGACTATAATTTTTTAAAATTGGAGAATAAGGCCTGGCACGGTAGTCTAGCAGAGCCGTTGCCTTGAACGCGCTGGGATCTCATATAGATGCAGGTTCTAATCCTGGTAGCTCCACTTCCCATTCAGCTCCCTCCTTGTGCCTGGGAAAGCAATCATGCTCAGCTAAAAGCCTTGGGACCCTGCACCCACATGGGAGACCCGGAAGAAGCTTCTGGCTCCTGGCTTGGGACTGGCTTAGCTCCAGCTGTTGCGGCACTTGGAGAGTGAAATAGTGGATGGAAGATCTTCTCTCTGTCTCTCCTCTTCTCTGTATATCTGCCTTTCCAAGAAAATAAATAAATCTTTCTTTAAAAATGGACAATAATTGTTATCCAAGAGGCGAAAAAGTTGGAACCCTTGCATGTTGCTAATGTCAGTTGTAAAGTTGAAAAGTTTGGGGCCCAGTGTGATAGCATAGCGGTTAAAGTTCTCACCTAGCAGCTCAAGTCTTCACCTTGAATGTACCAGGATCTCATATGGTCACTGGTTCTAATCTTGGCGGCCTTGCTTCCCATCCAGCTCTCTGCTTGTGACCTGGGAAAGTAGTTAAGAATGGCCCAAAGCCTTGGGACCTTACACCAGTGTTGGAGACCTGGAAGAAGCTCCTGGCTTCAGATTGGCTCAGCTCCGGCCTTTGTGGTCGCTTGGGGACTGAATGGAAGATCTTCCTCTCTGTCTCTCCTCCTTTCTGTATATCTGCCTTTCCAATAAAAATAAATAATGAAAAAAGAAAGTTTGGTGGTTCCTCAAAAGGTTAAATGTAGACTACTTACCATACTTCCCAACATTTCCACTCCTAGCAGTGTAGAAAACACTCAAATAGATGTATGTGATAATACATGTATTATGTGTAGAAGTACTATTCAGGATAGCTGTAGAGAGGAAATGGCTCAATGTTTATCCGCATCCAATGAATCAGATGTGGGATATACATGCAGTGGAATATTGATCAGTACAAAAGAGCAGAGTATTCATGTGCTACAGTGTTAGTGAACTGAAATACAAATGCTATGTGAAAGAACCCAGGCACATAAAAAGGTTTGAATGTTTCCACTTATGGGAAATAATTAAATTCATAGAGATAGTGGCAAATTGGTAATTACTAGTGGCTAGGGGAGGTGGGAATATAGATTATTTCTTAATGGGGTAAGGAGTTTCTTTTGGGATGGTGAAATCTTTTGAAATTAGGTAGGAATTGTTGCATCACTGAATCGTCCACTTCAAATTCATAAAAATAATGTGTCCTTCTCCTCAAGTAAAAGAAAAATGAGCCAGTCTTAGGCAAACCAGGACAAGTTGGTCATCCTATCTCTTGCAGGTGAGAAACTTAATGTACAAAATATCTGGCTCTAAGTTGTACCTTGGAACTACTTAACACATGAAACCTTTAAAATTCTTAGTGGGTTATGTATACCACGCACATGTTTACTATTAGGAACCAGTGAACAAAAAGGGAGTTGGAAGTAGTTTACAAAAAAGAAACGTGTCATATTAATTTCATATCTTTGGCTCCTAGCATCATTCCTGGACATGATACACATTCTGTCAACGATTGTTGAATCAGTTTCACTGCAGAATCTAATCATGTGCAGATTGAAAAACAAACTGTTTTTCTCTTCACTCGAAACTTAACAAAGATTAGTTACAGGGGACAGTGAAGTTTAGCTGCCCTCTTTCACTCTCTCTACTATGGGGTGTTGAGTGTGGAGCACTAAAAATAGAAGTGGGAATATAAAAATAGAGGACAGCTTCTGTCCACCCCATAGTGGTGCCTTCTTTAAAACACTAACAACTGGCTATTGCCCCTGTTCATGAAGCCAGGCCCAGCTTAAGAGTCTCTGAGCATCGAAACAATTTGACAGAGTTTACCACCTGGGGAGTTATGGTTGCCCTGTTTGGAGGAATTAGGTTCTTCCCATTTTCTAGAACTCATAGTTGTCACTCACGGTGATTGTTGGGCAAGTGTAGAGGAAGGATGGCGGTACTTAATTCTCATCCTACAGCACAGATACTGTTTGTGTCTGAAATAGGATCTTTATTTGTCGGTGAATCTCCATGTAGTGACATTTCTGGCAGTAAATGGACTGTGAATCTGTGAAAAGAGCTTTCGGTGGAATCCTTGATAGCAGCCATCCATCCTTCTCCCAGCTTTGCATCGCAGCTTTTGCTCCTGCCTTTGTACATGTCAATATTGACCAGCCCAGTGTTCTGCTGGAGCCTGGGCCCCCTTCGCTTAATACCCTGCCCCTGGCACTGTCTGCACAAGTCCCACTTCCCCACTTGCTGTCCTCCTTCTGCCTTAGCCTGGTCTCACCTTCCCACATTCCTTCCCCACTGCCACAGCCTCTGCTGAGCTCTTCTGGTTCTTTCCCTGTGCAGGTCAATTAGCAAGGTCTGGTCAAAGGTCTTCATTGTATTCCCTGCCCCTTTCCATCTAGGACCTATTTACATGGGCTGTATTCCCTGGGAAATGCTTCTCTCCTCGTCCTCCAGCTGGCTCCTTCACATTCGCCTTGAGCTAAGCGAGGCCTCCAGCCCCGGAACACACAGGAGCCATTGTGGCCTATCGCCTTCATTAGAGGTATTTTATGATTGTCTGCATATTTATTAGTTGGTCTACCTACATAATGAAAGATCCATATTTGCAGGGAAGGCCTATTTTCTCATTTACTATAATAGCTCTAGCATTGTGAACCAGGTCAGTGCTTAGAGATACATGTGTCATTTCTCTGTCTCTACTCCAGCACAAGGCCTCTGATAACTCAGCAGGAACAGCGGGAATGCTGGAAGTCAGACTACTTGTTTTATCTGCTGCAAAAAGAAGTTTCTTCTATTTCTTTAATATCTTCCTCCTATTGTCTATGGAGGAAAGGTGGGGATGGGTGAAGAAACATTTACATATTTTCTCTCTCAGTTGGTGAGATGTAGAGAGGAGATGTTGAAAATACCCATAGGCTATATGAAAATCAAATTTTTGGAGGACATCTCAGTCTTCAGAAGCAAAGAATCTTTTCTGAGAATCAACTGGAATGCCTATCATAAAGTTATTTTATGTAAGGTAGTCCTGTGCAAAATATCCATCACTGGTAGAATTTGGAAAACAAGTCATAAGACCCTTTGTGGTGTCTGAGTAAATAGCTACAAGATACCTCTCCGCCACCCCTGTCCTCTGATTCAATGTGTAGGTCAGCTATAATAGTTTGATATTCTTTTTAAAATAGTAATTTATTCTTGGTATAGAGTCTCTGTTAATGTGATTTTTGTAGCATTTTCTAATGATCTCAAGGTTAGCCTTTGATTTCTAATTTAAGACTATCTTTGATGATGTGAACTGTTTGTAGATTCTTTTGCTAACTATTTACTCATCACACACTGTGGCACACTGTTGTTGGAGGAACATATACTGTTACAGCCCACTGTCTTCTCCCATTGTGTGTCTCTTGGCCCCGTGAACTTAGATTAGCTTAGAGTTTCTTGACTCTGACTTGACACTTGACAGATGTGGTGTATCATCACCACTGTGTGCGTTGTAACGTTTCTAGTCTCATCAAAAAGCCATTGTTAGTATTGCTTTCCAAAGAGATTGTGTTTGTGAAAATGTTCTAGAATAGTACACCTGTTCTAACTCAAGGTATTCCCAGAAATGACAAGGTCATTTCTGTGTGGGTTCTCTAGAGGACACTCCCAGGGAGGGTTCCCCAGGCCACTGCATTGTGGGCTGTTGGTTGTTCCTTAGCATGTACGGTAGCTTATGACGTTTATGAAGGTTCTGGAACCCTCCAAAACCTCAACAAACGCTTCACGATCTTTGTCCTCTGCTGCCCTAGTCCTTTCCTCAGACACTCTGCCGTCGGCTGTCCCCTTGCTGTGTATAAGAATCACACACATACTGTTTGATTTCTTGCGACCCATTTTGGGTCAAAGCTTTTCACCATTACATGAGATAAGTAGTAGCAAAATCAGCCACATTGGAATTAGCATTCCATGTTTTAGAAGCTACTCATCTCCTAAAAACAGGCCTTTGCCAAAAGTGCACTAATGCTCTTCAGCCAGGAATACATGCTGGGAGAGTGTTAGCTGGATGGTGCAGTGGTTAAGGTCCTCGCCTTGAACACGCCCGGGATCCCATATGGGCACCGGTTCTAATCCCGGCAGCCCCGCTTCCCATCCATCCTGTACCCATATGGAATGTAGGCTTTACTCAGTGTATCAACACTGGCTCTATACATGTTGAATTTTTTTTAAAAAGATTTATTTATTTATTGGAAAGTCAGATATACAGAGAGAAGGAGAGACAGAGAGGAAGATCTTCCGTCCGATGATTCACTCTCCAAGTGAGCACAACGGCCGACGCTATGCCAATCTGAAGCCAGGATCCAGGAACCTCTTCCGGGTCACCCACAGGGGTGCAGGGTTCCAAGGCTTTGGGCCGTCCTCGACTGCTTTCCCAGGCCACAAGCAGGGAGCTGCATGGGAAGTGGAGCTGCCGGGATTAGAACCGGCGCCCATATGGGATCCCGGGCGTGTTCAAGGTGAGGACTTTTTTAGCCACCTGGCCACACCGCCAGGCCCACATGTTAATTTTTTTGAAGATATGTTTACGTTTGTTGGAAAGTTAGATTTGCAGAGAGAAGGAGAGACAAAGATCATCTGTCTGCTGGTTCACTCCAATTTGCCACATCTGAGTCGATCTGAAGCCGGGAGCCAGGAGTTTCTTCTGGGTCTCCCAGCAGGTGCAGGGTTCCAAGACTTTGGACCATGCTCAACTGTTTTCCCAGGCCACAAGCAAGCAGGCAGCTGGATGGGGAGTGGAGCTGCTGGGATACAAACTGGCGCCCGTATGGGATCCTGGTGCATGCAAGGTGAGGCCTTTAGCTACTGGGCAATCATGCTGGGCCCCTATGTGTTAATTTTTAAGGGAAAATATTTCAGAGACTTACAGAAATCTGACGGATCAGCACTACATGCAGCATGACTGAATTGGGTCTGTATGCATTACCCTGGATATGAATTTTCAGAAAAATGCTTGAGTGAATGCGCACAAGCAAAGATAGTTACCTCTCAAAGGTACCCTTAGTGTTTCATTTCTATAGTTAGGTTAGTTCATGGTGGTGTTTACAGTTTCCACTGAAATGCAGATTCATGGTCCAGAGGAATCCGTGGGATCGAGCTGCCTGTCAATATTGGGGAAGACTCTGGTATCTAAATGATGAGATAGTTATTTATCGTTTTAATTTACTTTGTCATGTCATCACTCACAAATCATCTACACGCCACCTTCAGCCGCCTTCTTGTGCACTTACTTTTAATTAAAATCTTACAGTAGAACAGGCCAAGTGGGTTGTTGTTATTATTCAGCATGCATTGTTAGCTAAGGCTTTTATTTTTAAAAAATATTTATTTATTTGAAAGAGTGATACAGAAGCAGGAAGAGACACTTACAGACAGAAGCTAAGGCTTTTCCAATATATCTGGACCACAGCATGGTCTGTTTTGAATATTTGTGAAACTCTCCTGTAAAGACAAGATTTCAAACACCTAAACAAGCAATCCTTCATGAAGAAAAATCCAGCCTGTGAGAGAAGTGTATGGGGTCATCTGTTTTAATTGTGAACTGAGTGAACTTGTTAAAAAATAAATTGGCTATAAAATGTCATAAAAGGTAACAGATTAAACTCGTTTTTGAATTTTTGCCAGGCTTTTTTTTTTAATGAGTTAGTAGATTGCTTTTGAGAAAGAACTCCTGAAGGCAGAAAAGAAATTAGAACTGACTTAAAAATTCCCATCATGCTTCACTCCCTGGTGGAATTTGCGGACCTTGGTGGAGTTTGTTACATAATCAGCTTTGGCCCTCAATGGCTTCTTTTATTATAAGACAGAATTCTGGCCCGACACAGCCCCTCCTCCCACCCCTCTTCCTGTTCTCAGTTTCTAGAGTTAGAAATGCATTATTTAAGCAGTGATGGAGTTGTGCTGCCACAGGTGCAGGGAGCAAATGAGCAGCTACAGCAAGGAATTGCTAGGCTTGGTCTGAAACCCCAGCCTTAGAACAAAGGATGCGATCAGTAAGGTTCAAAGTGTGATTTGATGAGACATTGGAAGTCACTGCAGTGTGAGCGGTGTGCACACAGCATGGGCACCGTGGCAGTCACGGAAAGCACAGTGTGAGCGGTGTGCACACAGCACGGGCACCGTGGCAATCACGGAAAGCACAGTGTGAGCGGTGTGCACACAGCACGGGCACCGTGGCAATCACGGAAAGCACAGTGTGAGCGGTGTGCACACAGCATGGGCACCGTGGCAGTCACGGAAAGCACAGTGTGAACTGTGTAAACACAGCACGGGCACTGTGGCTCTCATAGAAAGCATTTTGAAGCAATTCCTTGCCCATTCTAATTATGTAATATTTGGGAATTATCCAGCTGCAAAAATGTGTTATACCTTTTTTGGGGGGCTATACAATAACTAGAGATGGAATTTGTTCAATGTGATAAAAATCTGTCTGATTGAAAGGCAATTTTACAGTTGACCAACAGGTTATAACTACCACGTCCTAGACTCCAAATGACAATAGGTATTTAGATGTTGAAAATCTGTTGCTGCTTTTTAATCAATCCAGGGGTTCAAATAGCTTAACCTTCCTCCATCCGTTATACTAACCTTTCCCCTGAACTAAACTCTTCTTTTCAATAGAAAACAAGTTTATAACTATACAGATTAGCCAGAATTATGTTTTCTTTTGATTGTGAGGTGGCTGGAATTTACCAAAACTATGAAGAGGACATGATTATCCCTAAAGACTATTATAGCTTATAATCAAGAGTGGTTATGATAGTTATGCAATGTAAATGTGCTTTATACCGCTATACATCTGTAATGATTAGAAAGGTGAGTATTGTATTATACCTATTTTTTAGCAACAAAAAATTGTATACTCACAAGAAGAATACTTGTGCAATAACCACCAGGCCACTCACCACCAAGGAGAAGAAGAAGAGTACTGTATTTAGTTTTGGTGTCTTCCAAGAACCCTCTGGGATCCCATTCCTCATTGCGTACCTTAGCCGCCAGCTCTAATCTTGACTTGAATTTTGCATTATCATTCTCTTGCTTTCTTGCTGAACAATCTTGTACATCAAAGAACTTTATGCATGGCATCTTACTCTGTGTGTTTTTCTGCAAAAGCTTTATGCAGTGGCAGTCTTGAGTTCCACATCCATTTTCATTGTTCCCCGTAGCTGCAGTCTGTTAAGGACGTGAGCCATCCTCTGTACTTTCACAGAGCAAAAACAAAAAGCTGAATTGGAAGTGGAGCAGCTGGGACTCAAATCAGTATCCATATAGGATGGATGCCAGCACCACGGGCAGAGGCTTAAGTTACCACACTACAGTCCCTTGTTCTAGTTTTCAATTCTCTGACTTTAACAAGGCTGTGTGCTTTTTCTTGGCCACTGTCTCCCCTTCTGTGAAGAGCTTGTTTTGGAATTTTGTTCATGTTTCTCTTAGGTCTCTTTTTAACAAATGTGCAGGCAGTCACTTTGAGAGAGAGAGATGTTTGGGGATGCTCTCCTCCCAATTTGTGACTTCCTTTTTCATTCTCTTTAGTGTGTCTGCCAGGCCAACTCCTTCCGTTTCTATTATGGATGAATCGTAAGAAAAGAACAAAAAATTCAGTTTCTGGGGAATCTGGTCCATCTCTTGTAGTCTTATAAATCATGCAGAGTCTTCATGATCCTGGCAGCTGAGCTTGGCAGTTCTGTTCACCGAGGGCTGCTACTGTGCCCAGCGTCCAATGGCGTCGCAGCCATCTCTGAGCCATATTTATGCTGTCTTAGGGCTGCCTGGAACAAATTATGGCTCCGTCTCTTTCCCTGTTCTGTTGATCATAATCTATCCAGCAGATGCCTGTATCAGGGTTTATGGTAGGTTTTGTAAACAGACCCAATTTCAAATACTTTCATATTTTCCAGATATATGAAGTATATAGGATATCTAGGCTTCAGTTTCTGTTTTTTAGAGTATTCACCATTTATTTTATGTTCAGTAAGGATTGTTAGTGGTATTGTAAAATAAGCAGTCTTGCCAAGAACTGTTGTACATAGATATTTCAGTTTCCCTAAACAAAGAAATGGAAGTTTAAACTCAAAGGAGGGTAAAATGTACAGCAATCATATCGCACCCTTGAGGTGGGACAAGTATGCAAAATGTCCTCGTCCTCCTCATCTGCTCCCCCAGTCCCCGTTACACTCGAGCTCAGTCCAGCTGTGCTGCAGTAAGGAACAGAGGAGCAGGGATGCTGGTGGCTCAGAGCCCATTGTCTTCCCTCATTGCACATGGAGGCCTCTGCAATGGTCGGATTGGAGTCCTCCTTGGCCCCCTCCCAGGGAGAGCCTGGGGTGATGATTGACACCCAGTGCTTTAGCCCGAGATGTGCTGCCCATGAAGAATCAACAGTGTATTTGGGAAGAGAGCAATCCCCACACAACTGTGGTTTTATGTCAATAGCCATGTCTTATAAAAAATTCATTGATACAGTAAACTCATTGTTTTAAAAAATTTGCCACTTGCCAAAAGATACTTTTAAAAATTTTAAATTAAAATGCTTATGGCTAAAAAGTAACAATCAAAGATACTCTGTCCCTAGGATTTTATTATTATTATTATTATTGGAAAGTCAGATATACAGAGAGGAGAGGCAGAGAGGAAGATCTCCCATCTGATGATTCACTCTCCAAATGACCAGAGCTGTGCTGTTCTGAAGCCAGGAGCCTGGAGCCTCTTCCGGGTCTCCCATGCAGGTGCAGGGTCCCAAGGCCTTGGGCTGTCCTCAACAGCTTTCCCAGGCCACAGACAGGGAGCTGGATGGGAAGCAGGGCCGCCGGGATTAGAACCTGCGCCCATATGGGATCCTGGCACATCCAAGGTGAGGGCTTTCATCACTAGACTACTGCACCAGGCCTTCACTTAGGACTTTGTTGCCGGTCCACTTGTCCTCCATGGTGATCCCATTTGAGGTCATGGTAACTTCACGTCAGTTCTCTGCATTTTGTCTCTTTTCATCATTTCTTAAAAATGGTGGCTCACCAGACTGGAAATAAAAATTGGTTCTTTGCAACTTAAAAATAACAACTTCTTTTTATTTATTTGAAAGAGAATTCAACAAGGAGGAAGGGGAAGGAAGGAGAGAGATGGGGAAGGAGGGAGAGAGATAGAGAAAGAGGGAGAGAGAGAATCTTTTATGTAACTATTGGTTCCCCAAAGGCTCACAGCCACGAGGAGCCACGATTTCCATTTGGATCGCTCACGTTGGCGACAGGAACTCAAGCACCTGGACCATCATCTGCTCCTCCCAGAAGATACATCAGTAGGTGTGGCTGGATAGGATCCCAGGCTCTCTGATGTAGGACATAGGTCTCCCCAGCAGAAACTTCACTTTCTGCACCACCACACCCCTCCCAGTCCTCTGTCACTTTAAAGTGATCTGACCTGATCGAGGACGCCTACTGACTGGGGCTAATGTTCATAGACATAGCTGTGCTTCTGCACGCCTTTATCTCCCTGCTTTCCAATCAAGTGAGGATCTATTTCTGTCTGGTAGTTTAAAGAGGGCGTGCTGTTGGGGCCTGGATGGATGGCTCTCCCAGGCCGTAAGCACTCAGTGACAGCCCTAGCCTGCCTTTCCTCCAGCTTGCCTTTCCTCCAGCCCGCCTTTCTGCTGATCAAAGGAATAAAGACAGGCGGACCTAGGTCCCTTTGGACGGCAGCTCCTTTCAAAATCCCTGCGAAGTATAAATCAGACTCTCCATTTCTGAAGTGCTCACAGCAGCTCTTTAGCCCAGGGGGCAGAGTTTAAGAAGATAGATTTGATTTATTTTTTTTTTTTTTTTTTCATTGGAAAGGCGGAGAGACAGAGAGGAGAGACAGAGAGGAAGATCTTCCATCCGATGATGATTCACTCCCCAAGTGAGCGCAACGGGCCGATACTATGCCGATCCGAAGCCAGGAGCCTCTTCCGGGTCTCCCACGCGGGTGCAGGGTCCCAAAGCTTTGGGCTGTCCTCGACAGGCACAGGCAGGGAGCTGGATGGGAAGCGGGGCTGCCGGGATTAGAACCGGCGCCCATATGGGATCCCGAGCGTGCAAGGCGAGGACCTTTAACCACTTGCGCCACCGCTCCGGTCCCAAGAAGATAGATTTGCAAGACCCCTTCTCAAATCATTTTATAGGAAGGTGTCTGAAAAGCAAAACTGAAAATAGCTGGGGGGTTGGGAGAGAAAGCAACTGCTATTGCTACTCCCTTGTACAGTTTAAGAGTAATATCTACCCACTGTTCATGAATACCAACAGCCAGCCAGCACCACCCCTCCTCTCTGTTTATAGATGGCCTTGTTGGCAAGAATGATATGAATTGAAGGTGTTGGTGCTGTCACAGCAACCGCCAGCACTCAAACAGTTGCAAAGGTGTGCTGAGTGCTGGGCCAACCTCGGCACGGTGCTGCCTGGTTGCTTAGGAAATGGGGCTTTGACTCTATTTAGCTATGAAAGAGACAAAACACTGAAATATGTGTGATGGTCCCCTGCTGAGTAACATGCCTGGGACACCTTGATCACCTGAAGTCACTGTAGGCTGTGTGCTACCTAGGACCGTATTGGAAGCAGTTAGTGAAAGTAAGCCTGTCTCCACTGCTCAGTGAAAAAGAAATATGCAAATATGGTGCCATGGTGTTGCAAGCTAAGCTTACACCTGGGTGCCAGCGTCCCATTTTGAGTCACCAGTTTGAGTCCTGACTGCTTCATTTTTGATCCAGCTCCCTTCTAATGGCCTGGGAAAACAGTATAGGATGGCGTAGGGTCTTGGGCCGTCACGTGGGAGACGCGCAGGAAGCTCTTGGCTTCAGACTGGCCCAGTTCTAGCCAGTGTGGACATTGGGGGAGTGAACTGGTGGAAGGAAGATTTCTTTCTCTCTGTAACTGCCCTTCCCTTAAGAATAAATAAATCTTAAAAATAGAAATATGCAACTAGAAGCAGACACTCTGAAAATCAGACAGAGCTGAGTATTGTGTTGTGTTCTTCCAGGCAGCTGATTCTAAA
Organism: Ochotona curzoniae; assembly: GCF_017591425.1. Classification (NCBI taxonomy): domain Eukaryota; kingdom Metazoa; phylum Chordata; class Mammalia; order Lagomorpha; family Ochotonidae; genus Ochotona; species Ochotona curzoniae. The sequence goes on along the minus strand of NW_024466353.1, from coordinate 533,435 downwards.
AGATTTGAAGGCACCTTCAAGATTTTCACATATTCAAGTTTTTCTTATTTTTTTGTTTATGACACTAAGAATTGAAAAAAATATTTTGTCTTTTTGGTTTTAAAATATTTTTAAAATGCAGAAAAACACAAGGAAGGGTACAATAAACAAAAATATATATTCAACACATTTTCATGTTTTGCCTTATTTGCATCATAAACAAGTATTAAATAAATGTGCAAATCCGTACCACTTTTTGAAAGTGAAGGTGGAAATATCAATACTGTTTAATGTGGAATTCATAGCATCGATCATAAAGTGAGGAAATAAGGGATGCTATTATGTGAGAGGTATGATTCCATGAGAACAGCATAGCTATAGACAGAACACTAAGGCCTCCACTGTCTTTCTCTATGTGTATTAACTTCCACATGTGAGGGGAAGCTCGCAGTTGTCTCTGAGTCCGGTTTATTTCACTTTGCAGAATGAACTCCAGCACCATCTATTTTGTTGCAAATGTCAGCATTTTTTCTTACGTGTTTCCTTCTCAAGTGAGTGCCTTATATAGATGTCATTTGTGAATCTGAACTTGTTTTCTGTGAGAGAAAGCAAAGAGGAAGCCTTCCGTGTTGACAGGCTCACTGGGGTAAAAATCGTGGTACCAAGATTTGTAGTGATTTTCCACGCCATCCCCCCAGACGACCACTGTCATGGCGTGTTGGGGAGTGCACCGATTCTGATAAGGGCAGCCCAATGGGCTCCTGTTTTTTTGTTCTTTCACATCCATCAATGATGTCACCTTGTCAGGTTTCTGGATAAAGGCATGTTTCCATGGTTACGCTTTGTGTTTGCTGACGGACAGAAGTCAGTTGTTAGTAATGGGATGGCAGTGAACGCATCCGTTGTGTGGAATGACCGGTGACTTCAAGTGGCAGGTGCTTTCCATGATGGTGAGCTGGAGGCAGGCAGTGTCGTTGTCCCTCTCCACTCTCCGCTGAGGTCCCGGGTCCTCTTCAGCAGTCAGAGTGAGAACGAGCAGCGTCTGGGACACACAAAACATTGCTAGCAGTGCAAGGCCACACGGGCCTGCACCTGGGTGTCCTGGGTCACAAGCTGCATTGCCACCTGGTCTCCAGCTGACTTCAGCTGACTTCAGCACACACTGCAGTTTGTCGGGTGCTTCTCTGTTACATCAGCGAACAAACCTGGTAGGCAGACCTATTATGTCTTATTATTTTTAGTCTTCTCCAATACTCTTCGCTCTTTTTGTTTAGATTAAAAAGGTTTTTTTTTTATTGGAAAATCAGATATACAGAGAGGAGAAGAGACAGAGGAAGATCTCCTATCTGATGATTCACTCCTCAGGTGGTCACAACGACTGGAGCTGTGACGGTCTGAAGCCAGGAGCTGGAAGCCTTTTCCAGGTCTCCACATGGGTACAGGGTCCCAATGCCTTGGGCTGTCCTCAACTGCTTTCCCAGCTACAATCAGGGAGCTGGATGGGAAGTGGGGCTGCTGGGATTAGAACCAGCACTCATATGGGATCCCAGCATGTGCAATGTGAGGATTTTAGCTGCTAGGCTACTGCGCCAGGCCCTTCTTCACTCTTTAATTTAATTCCAGAGGAAGTGAGACTTGCCTGGCAAACTCTGCCCTTTCTTGTTAGCCTGAGGTCAAGACTGAGAAAGACAGCATAAAAATAGGACTACTCATGAATGAAGTCTTCAGTGTTTTGATGTTTTTATATCCAAGCTGTGTTCTTAATGAGGATTGTTCTCAGGACAGTTACTGGCTACATGCAATACTTATCGAGTGATCATAACAATAATAGAGTTTTTGATAGAATTAGACATTCTGTTCTCTGAATTTGTATAGTTAATGGTTTGGGGGCTGTCATGTTGGAGGAGGATCATCTGGAGCCAAGCCTGATAGAAATAGGTAACTAGATGTCCAAATCAGGGAAAGTTCTTGAAGTTAATGACCTTTGCTTCAAGAGCGTCAACAAAGATGTTTCCTTTTTCTCCTTGAGGAGGCTATCATGGGTGATTTGGTGTTACTCTGTAACACCCAAGTACTGAGTTCTTTTGGGGGTGATTCACAGTTCTGTTGGCTAATGCCACATTTGGAATCCTTGGGAAAACCTCTTCATTTGATTCCCTAGGAGAACGAGAATGACAGTTGTTATAATGGATGCCCTCAAAATTTTGTGAAAACAAAATAATTTATCGTGTAGTAAAGCAAGTAGTCAAATTATAGTATTATAAGACCCCCACAGTAGCAAAATAACTCTGGTAGGCTAATCGCTGTTAATTACTTGGCATGCATGAGCTTCTATTATGTTGAAACCATTAGTCTTATTTCACAGTGAAACAAGCTAAGGCTCAGGAAAATTATACATTGTTCCTTCCATTACCAAGTAACCAATGATGCGCTCCTATGTGGCCTGCACTCTACACTTGCCCATGAACTAACAGGCCCTTCACTAAGCTGGTCCCCACTGGACATCCAGGGAGTGGCTGCTGTTTCAAGCAGCATGGACGAGGCTCCTCCCGTGCTGCTCAGCCGTGGCACCCTACAGACCTCTGTGAGCCTGAATACTGCCCGCTGAGGGTGAAAGCCTGGTTGATGTTATAGGTCATCATTGTCCCAGGTCTTTGCAATGTCCAAATTCCCTCTGAATTTCCTACTTGCATGACCTGGAAGAGTGTATGCTCCTCTGCCTTTTGGTGCTCCAGCTATAGTCACTTTTCTCAGAGCTGCTCTGTTATTGCCCCTTGCCTTGTTTTGATAGTCTTGCTATCCCTCATTTTCCTTCTCTTGCGGTGGGCACATTCAGCCACTGCACCACCGTCCCCCATCCTCAGCAGCACGTTGTTGCTTCTCTCTGATTCTCCTTCACATGCTTGCTGCGTTCTCTCCCGCCCTTTTCCATGCAGTCGGTGCCTCTTGGGAGTGCGTCTGCCTCACTCACTGCTCTTCATTCACTGTCTGATTTCCATCTAATTTAGCCATCCTCTGGAAGATTCATGAAGCCGAGGCCCTATTTTCTTACAGGAAGATGGAAACAGAATGCAAATGACATTTATGGAATTCCTAGGAAGAGTGATCTTTTTTGCAATGACCGAGTCCCTATTTTTCTATGTGGCTGTCTTAGAAATTCTGTGATATTATAGAATCAACATTATTAACCTTTACAATGTAGAAACCAGCGTAGGGAATGCAATTAAATAAAGAGATCTGCTTCAGAATTCGTTCTGACTCAAAGTTCTGTGATCCTTCATCATATTACCAAAGAGAGAGAGAGAGAGAGAGAGAGAGAGAGAGAGAGAGAGAGAGAGAGAGAAGAGGGAGAACCAGAATGTAAAGAGGAAAACGAACTGCAGGGAAATGCAAGAGGAAATGTATGAATTCAGGAAAGTTTCTCTCCTGCAAACACGTTTCCATTTGGTTATTTCATTTGTTTCACTGCTACTATTATTTTAGATTTTTTTTTCCTGTTCAGGAATCGCTTTCTTTCAGACTGAAAGTCTACACAGACACAGGACAGAGAATGTTGGTAGTACTGAAGTGACTGATGCTCTGCTGGAAGGGGCCATAAGCCCCTGTCAAAGTCTGCATTCTCTGGAGCTGATGATCCCGGTAGGGTGGGTGCTTGCTAAGGCTGCCGCTGGGCCCAGCTTTCTGAAGCTATTGTTGATGCTTAGAAAACAAGGACATAGGGTAGATAGGGAATGAGCTTACCCCATTTGTGTGTGCCATTTAAATTTCCTCCAACTTAGTCAAATTTCTGGCCTAGAAATGAGGACAAAAGCTCAGGACAGATGGCTTGGTAATGAGTTTTTCACCTCTCTCGGCTGCCAAGCACGTTGGAAATTGTGGGCCCCGTCAGTGCAGTTCTGCACTTCAATTTGAGGGCGCGTCTGACACCAGGAAGTTGTCAGCAGAGCTAATACTTAGCAAGTGTGGCATATTGAATGTCAGGAAAATGGAAGGACAAAAACGTTCTGACGGCAACTTCTCAACAAACTCGGGATGCAACTGTGTTTCTGGGTTGAGCAAGAAGTTTGACCTGTTTGCAACCGGAATTCCCTCCTTAGCTTCGGACACATTGATCTGATTACCTAATGGGTGCTTTAACTTGGATATCATGTCAGCATCTCAAAGTCCCTATACCCAGAATGAAATTCTTGATCTGCCCCTCGCTCCAGCACTTCCTGTCTTAAGAAAAGTTAACATCAGCCAACTGTCCAGTTGAGCCAGTTCTTAAATATGTCTACCGACCTCCACCATACCCAATCATCACAGGCTGTTGATTTTACTTCTTTTATTTTTAAACTTTTAAATTTTTATTAGAAATTCAGATTTACAGAGAGAAGGGGAGATAGAGAGAAAGATCTTCCATCCAGTGGTTTTCTCCCCAACGTAGCCACAATGGCTGGAGCTAAGCTGATCCGAAGCCAGGAACCAGGAGCTCCTCCCAGGTATCCCATATGGATGCAGGGTTCTAAGACTTTGGGCCACACTCTACTGCTTTCCCAGACCACAAGCAGGGAACTAGATGGTAAATGGAGCAGCTGGGACAGGAACTGGTGCCTATATGGGATCCTGGTGCTTGCAAAGTGAGGATTTAGCCACTGGGCCAGGTCCCGATTCTGCTTCTTAAATGTCTCCTGCATCTGTCCACTGTCCACTTCTCTCTAGCCCCATCGTCATCACGGTCATCAATTTTGACCCATGTTTGGTGGTAGCCCCCTAAGTGAAGGTCATTAGCCTCACCCTTTTCTGCCCAGTACATTTTTGTATTGTTGAACTGATGAGCAATGTTGCATCTGATTAGGCCATGTCCTGGCAGAAGCCCCTTGTGCCTTCCGCTGGCTACGTGGTGAAGCCAAAGCTCTCCATCACAGTTCCATAGGCTAGCTCCCTCCCCGGAAGCATTTCAGTCATTCAGCCAGCAAATTTTGAGTGCCTCCTGTGTGCCAAACTATGCCTTAGGCTGCTGAGAGACAGCCAGGAACAAAACATTCCAAACTGAGGCATATTTTTAGGCATCTTTCAAAAGCTCTTCTTTGTTTACCTCTTAGGATCTTTATGTCATTCCTTGTTTAGTTGTCCCTTATGTATGTTATATCACTGAAGATTCCGCAAGGGCAATGATTCTTTATAACCTATTGCCTAATTATCTTCTGGCATGACCCATGCTTAATGAACATGTTTCAAATAAATGAATTGGCTGAAATGTTTTTTAAAAAATGCATCTCAAATGTACAACTCTTAAGATACATGCAAATTTATACTTAGTATACTGAATGTGCAAGCATACAAACTAAATTTTATTTACACCAAGTCATTTTGTTCTTACAGATAATGCAATTAAGTATCTTTGTGGATGTCATTCTTGGCTAGGCATAAACCAGGAGCCAGCAACTCAATCTAGGTCTCCCATGTGGGGATAAGTTTCCAACCAAACATTTGAGTGATCACCTACTGCCTTCCACGGTGAGCATGAGCAGGTACAGAGCCAGAACTTCAAGTTTTCTACTAAAGGGATGCAGGCATCCGAAGAAGTGCCTTAAACGTTATGCCAAATGCCCTCCCATGCAGATGCCTTCTGCTTGCTTAATTCAAACAGGGAGTAAATAAGATTCACTCTTATTAATCAGCTGTATCAAGTTTTGCGTGCTTGCAAGGATTAATGGAATGATGGTGGGCCCTTCTAATGGGTACTGGACTAGCCTCACAGTCTCCCACCTTCAGATTCTGTGGAGAACATTCTGTTCCCCTGTGCTCACCATACAGCCAACCAAGTCACAACAGATACTAACAGCTTGAACTTGAGGTTTGTATTTTTTTTAATGGGTCTTTCCTATCCTCACAACAAAGTATTTGGTTACATAAGGCTAACTTTCTGTTTGTGTTATGCATGAAAGTGATTCCTGGGAGAGGGGAGGGGAATATTCAGTTTCAAGTTGTTTGTTATTCTTCACTTTTTTTTTCAGCATTTTATGCTTTTACTGTAATTGTTTAGGGTGTGGTGCAGATTTCTGTAGGAAACATTAACTTTCAAAAAACCTGGCGTGAGAACCTACTAGAATAGCTGTCTTATCAATTTCTCTTAAAGAGGAATGGTGTGTATGTGTACTGTCATTCCTCATCTAGTCCATTACTTGCAAATATGTCTGTATTTTTAAATCAGTTGCTTGGTTCCCAAATAGAAATAGTTGAGAAAAGAATATAGCACAGTACTGGGGGAGCCATGAGTAGAGGTTCAAAGGACTCGGGTATTTCCTTCAGTGGTGGCCAGTGTCCCCTTATTTATTTATTTGGAAAGCAGAGTTATAGAAAGACAGCTGGAGAGACAGGGACACATGGAGAGGAAGAGAGAGAGAGAGAGAGAGAGAGAGAGAGAGATCTTCCTTCTGCTGGTTCACTCCCCAAACATCTACCAAGGCCAGGGCTGAGCCAGGCCGAAGCCAGGAACCAAGAACTTCTCTGGGTCGCTGACGTGGGTGACAGGGATGCAAGCTCTTGAATCATTAACTGCTGTTTTCCCAGGTGCATTAGCAGGGAGATGGCTTGGAATTAGAGCAGTCAGGCTTGAGCCAACATCCATACGGGATGTCTATGTTGTGGGTGGCAGCTTAACCATCTGTGCCATAGCTCCATTCCCCAGGTTAAACTTCATCAGAACTGTGTATACACAGGGGAAATGATGTAGATATCAGTCATATCTAGCAGCCCCTGGGGTTCTCAGAATGGATGCCTAGTAGGTAAGGGGAGCTACTGCACATAGAAATGCTCCCACATGCTTCTCAGAGTCTCAACAATCACAATGCACTGTCTAAATTGCATGATGGTTCTAAATTGCATGATGGTTCTCCCCACTTCTTCATAGCTCCAAACCTCAGGGATGAAACAGCAGGGTGGAAAAATGTCTTGGTAATGAATCCTGCCAACCTATGGGAAGACTTGCTTTAGAGACTCTGAAGTCCCCACTGTTCAAGGAAAGGGAAAAAAAAAAAAGGTACTCAAACAATAATGACTTGTGGCAACATGGAAAAAACTTTTAAAGCATACTTTAGCCAGAAGCCACCAGAGGGATAGCTCCCCAAATGTGGCAGCATATAAAACACAACATTTTCTGTGCTAACTATTTGAATTTGTAATTTTCTTAGCCCTGCAGGCTTATTATGAAACCGAAATTCAGTTTACCCTAAGGGATGAGAAAGAACTGCTTCCTATTGCATAAAGTTGCAGAATTATAATGGCAAAAATTGTAAAGCCCTGAAATTTGTTCCTTGGGTAGCATTAAGTTGTGCTTTTCGGGGTTACATAACTCTGCCCTGGACTCTGGTACACAGACACATTTTACTCTTGACACAGTTTGCGATTTAGAACTGCCTGTGCAAACATGAATAACTTCATTTTCCCTTTGAAAAATCCCTAAACGCAAATTGATAAATTCTCCAAGAACTCCACTACGGAGTTTGCAGGCTAGCATTTCAACTGCCAAAGCCTATATTCACAGGGTTTGACTTGCCAGAGAAAACACAGCTGTTGGTCTGCATCTCAGGCACTCTGCACCCCCATGCTTTAGATTGGAGAGCTGCAACCATGGACCAAAGGTGGGATGCGTCTTTACAAAAATTCAATGCGTATACTGGCAAGGAATCTATCCAAAATAACAAAAACTATCACCTCTCACAGAGTGATGTGTACTCAGAAAAGCAGGGGGTAATATTCTCCAGCTAAATCAGCAAAGTAAGGACCCACCAGTGGGAGGTTTTCTCCAGTCTTCACTTGTACTGTTGATAGGTGGTCTACTGTCTTGTATTAGTTATTATTGAAAAGGTTCTAAAGGGCTGTAAATGGACCAGCAAGGGCAATTTCATGGAGAAAGTCTTGTGAGGTCACAGGGATTGTGACACAGACCGTCTCGGACATTTACATCAACTAAACAGAATCCTTGATACAATCTGAATTTGGGCACCGTGTGTTTCCGCCTTGCTGTCCTTTAACTGCCTCGCTTCTGTAATTTCTGATCATGAGGTGAAGTGGACCATTTCTTAAGGGGGTTTTGGTAATGATCTGAGATATGGTAAATTGCACATATAGTAAGAGATTTCATTTCTGAAATGTTAAGAATGTATCCAGCTATTCTTGGTCTCTGTCATTAGGTTGTATGTGTAGATGTCCAGCATTCCATTGGTTCGTTCAAACTTTGATGGACTGATTCCTGTAAAGATGAGCTTTGGGTTGTGTGAGATGGGCTGTGCACCTGCTCTGACTCCAGTCTTTACCCAGCATTGACTGCTACAGCTGCCTAGTGTGTTAGGGTGTTCTCCTCAGAAATACCATCATGCAGTGAATAAACCCAAGGAGGGTGTTTTGTGATGTGTTCGGATGCCTGTGTCCTATGTCTGGGTCCCGGGTCTGAGTGTCAGCACTACGTTCATTCCCAGTTCCCACCGAGATAGATGTTGACAGCCTGGTGATGGGTCAAGTAATTGGGTACTTGAATTGAGTTCCCAGTCCTCCAACTTCAGCCAGGTCCTGCATCAGGTTTGGGGAACATTTGAACAACAAAAAGGGAGTTATCTCAAATGTCTGACTGTATTTGTTTCTTGATACATAACTAAACAAACATTTTTTTTAGAAAATTGATGAGTCAGATGTTTTCATTCAGATAACATTTACTGTGTATTCTTACCTACTTTATGTCAGTCTTTTACCTGTAGTGTTTAGAACACTTCTCACAATAATCTCTGTCTTATGGGTGAAAAAAATGGAGTGCAGAGATTTGAAGTAACTTATTCAGGGTTATGCAGCTAGGAAATGGCTTGCCAAGGTGTGTTGTGGCAACCTCTGACCCACTCACTGTGAGCTATCTTAACTTGACCCAATAATAGATGCATATCACATTGGAATCCATGTGTCCACTGAACCAGGGGACCCAGTAACATCACAGGGCCCACGGGTGCTCTGAAAGTCCTACTTTGTTCTTTCTGTCTAGGCCTCTGTGGGTGCTGATGATGGAAAATGCAATCAGAGAGGCACCCAAGAGATTGCTCCACTTCAGAAAACACATCCAGCTTTCCATCAGTGCCGAGGGTATCAAATATCAAAGCTCTGTCACCTCTGATTTGCGTTGAATGACACTCCTCCCAATCGCTTGCTACCATTTAGGAACCAGGATGAATAAATTCTGCTAGGTTGATTCTTTGTGGAGGAATCATCTAACTGTGCGATTTCTCTCCTTGCAAATTTTCTACTCTGATTTTAGTTGGAGCCAGGCCACTGCAATCCAAACGCCAGGATCTCCTCCTGAAAACCATAGACCTGTTTCAGGAGAAAGAAATCCTTGTGAGCAGCTAATTCCAAAGTCTCAAAATTACAACTCCCAGACTGAAGCAGGCCTCAATTGTATATTATTTGTTCTCCACAGTTACTGCCCTGGTTGAGTTCCTGTAATTGTCTGGATTGGTTGCCAACACTTAAAAGTAGATATATTTCAAATGGCACGTCTTTATGTTGGAATGCTCTTGAAATGTTGTACTATCAGGCAGCCTGTACTCCTGCGTGGGAGTCACTTGTCATCATGAATACTCCCTGGATATGGGTCTAAACTCCCCTAGGTATCCACTCCATCTTGGCAGTCCCTCATGGGTGGGTGATGTTGTGGTCAGCTATTAGCATTGGTCATTGCGGTTGAATTGCTGCTATTTTACAGTGAAGTTGAGAAGGAAGAAAAATATTGCTGGCTCTTTTAGAAAGGGAAAAACTAGACATACACTGAAAGGAGTTCATTGCTTTTATTTTTAAAAAGATTCAGTTTTTATTTGAAAGGCAGAGTTACAGAGAGAATGAGAGACAGAGGGTGGGGTGGGAAGATCTTCCATCCACTGTTTCATTTCCCAAGTGGCCACAAAGGCCAAAACTGAACTGATCTGAAGTCAGGAGCCAGGAACTTTTTCTGGATCTCACACATAGGTACAGGTGCTCAAGGATCTGGGCCATCCTACATGGCTTTCCCAGGCTGTAAACGAGAAGCTAAATCAGAAGTAGAACAGCTAGGACTTGAACAAGTGCCCATATGGGATGTTGGTGCATCAAGTGAAAGCTTAACTTCGTACGCCACGTGTTTGGGGCTCTCATTACTTTTTCTCAGAGGTAAGAAGCAGTTTTCTGTGTGAAAGTTAAGAATGTTTCTTTTTCATTTATATGTAAATGAAGCATATCAACTTCGAGTCCATTTGTGTTATTTTCTTGGACCTATATGCATTTGAGACTCACGATCTAGTGTTGCTTTGAGATGAAATCTGAACACACAGGTCAAAAGAAATGATGTGTTTTCCCCAAGATTTCTGTTAGTATTTTTAGGTAATGAAGGGGGTGAAGATTTCCTTGCCCTCAGGAGGTGACAAATAGTTGCTGAAGGAATCTGTGGACTATAAAAAGAATTGTCTTACTATTCTGTAGTGTTTCCAGGGAGGAAGATCAACTGAAAAAAAAAGGAAGAAAGAAGGAGGATGGGCGGGAGAGGACATAAGAGAGAGGGAGAGAAGAAGAGAAAGGAGAGAACATCATGTGCTTATTGTTGTACCTACAAACCACATCGAGTCTATTAAAACTAATCAAAATTAAACACACACACAGAATAAGTCTATCACATGCAAATCCCCCCATGATATTCTGTTCAAAAATGCATCAAAAATGTCCATTAGGAAAAATGCTCATAAATGTAAATGTGTTGCACAAATGTGTCTTTTAATTCCATTTATTCATGAGGTTTGCTTGATACATCATTGTATAGAAACAATGGACTTCTAATGGGGAAGGAAGGGAAGGGAAGGGAAGGAAGAAGAAAGGAAGGAAGGAAGGAAGAAAGATAAAGAAAAAGGAAAGGAAGGACAAATACAGACAGCCCCAGCTATGGTGTATTGGAGAGAGTCAGACATTAGAAAAACACTGTACAGGCCTGAGTGTAAGCTTATGGATTTGCTCTGAAAATGTAAAAATGAAAAACAAAAAATACGATTCTGAAAAAGGAATTGTACTATTCAAGAAGATAGATAGATGATAGACATAGATAGATGTTTGGATCAACCCAGTGGATTTAGACATAAATTTAAAAGCAATTGCAGTTAAGACATCATTTGAGATGAGTCAGGATCCAGGAGGAGACTAAATGTGACAGTAAAAGGGCTCTTGGGGTTTCTGCCGTCAGCATAAGCATGGCACTCACAATTAAAAACAGAAGTGAAATGACTAAGACGTATAAAAGCTAGGAATGAACAGATGGCCAAGGCATTCAGCTTGCTGGGGTGCTAGAGCTGGAGACAGTCTGTATTTCATTCTCAGTTAACAAATATTAGGACATTAAAATGCATGAAACATGGTGGGCATGCCATCTTGCCGTGTTTTCATTAGCAAGTTAAGACTGTGCAGGCTGTGTGCAAGCACACCAACCTGATTGCTGCAGATCAGTCAGATCATGCAGGCCACGTAGATTCTCAGTTCCTGAGGAGGAACCTGATCAGCCATGTCCTACGCATCCCTTGTCTGGGTGCTGCTGTAGAACCACATCTGCCCTCCAAAAGGACCATGAAGAAAGACAGATTGCTGATGAAACCTTGAACAAGCCACCTGCAGTGGCTTGCAGTGGTGTCTACACTCTATATGGAAGATAGTCTTATTAGACTTTAGCATGACATTTGTTCCGTTATTCCAAGGAATCACTAATGCAAAAACAAAACCAAACCTGTGATTGGTAGGCTGTCGACAACAGTGGACTCATCAAGTGGCTGTTGTTCACACTTGTCTTTTTTTTTTTTTTTTTGGAGTCTGGATTGACTGAAGTTGCATTGGGAGCGCAAAGTTTTCATTGCTTTATGAGCATGTAGATGAAAAGTCAGGGGTGTATTAAGAGTCAGGAACTGCTCTTGAACTCTATGATGTCTTGAACTCCCTTTTGCATCTCTGCCCTGCTCCCCAAGTTACATTCTGGAGAATGTTATACACAAAAGGGGAATGTCTGGAAACGGCATCGTTTGCTCTTATGCTGGGGACCATGAGACCAGGAGTAGTTTACTTTCTCTAGAACCATGTTAGTGTATGGAAGAAATACTACCTTGGGACAAAGAGAAAGAAGCAAAATCATATGTAGGTGTATAGTTACACTATTTTATAGGGATATGCCTAAAGATGAATGTGTGAGTATATATATATTTGGAAAATTAGTTTCAGAGAGAAGGAAAGAGACAAAGATCTTCTATCTGCCGATTTCACCCCCACAAAATGATGTATAACCAGAGCTGGGCTGGTCTAAAGTTGAGACTTGGGATGTCTTCCACTGTTTTTCCAAGTCATAAGCTAGGAGTTAGATTGGGAAATGTAGCAGCTAAAACACAAACTGGTGTCCATATGGAATGTTAGCACCAGCAGATGAAGGATTAGCCTGTTATGTCACTGTACTTGTTCCAAGATGCATGTATATTTAAATTAACTTTTATTTTATCATGGATGCATAATTTACCTTGATACAAACAGATAGAAAAATATATAGAGAAAATAGTGTGTATATATATGCATGCAAATCAATAATTTATTTATTATTTATATTTATTTCAAAGACTATGAGAGAGAGGTCTTCCCTTCTCATGTTCATTCCCCAAATGCTCACAACAGCTGGGCCGGGACAGGACAAAGCTGCAGCCGGAAGCTCAATCTAGACCTTTCCCACGGGTAGTAGAAGTTCAACCACTCACACCATTACTGGCTGCCTCTAAGGTTGCCTGTTACCAGGAAGCAGGAGTGGAGAGAAGAGCTGGGATTTGAACCCAGGCATCACAGTAAGGGACACGGGCCCTCCCAGGTGGGCTGTTAGCTGTTGTGCCAAGTGCTCACCCCAACAGATATCATCAAGGAAATCCTCCTGTACACATGGACTTGATGCACTGTACGGGTGAATGTGTGTGAGAGAGAATAAGGATGGAGATGTGGGGCACTCAGAAAAAATATATAAAGCACAGAAACAGAATTTCTGTGTCTTCTGTCATCACAGTTGACTGAGTAAGAGTAGTGTGAGGATAGTAGAAGCAACAGGAAGAGAAGAAATATTGGTTAGAAGATGATTTGAGAAAGTGCCTTAAATGTATTAATGACATTTCTTGCTGCTAATTTAATATTCAACACTATGTAGCTGTATATCCTGGAATGTGTGTGTATATGTATGTATATAGAAAATATATGCATATGCTATATACCAACAGAAAATAGGAATGTTCTCACATTTCCAAAGTTTAGAAATTGAAAGGGGGAGGGGGCAGCGTTGTGGCACAGTGGGTTCTGCTATTGACATCTAGCACTGGTTTGAGTCCTGGCGTCCTGCTAATGTGCCTGGAAAGGCAGTAGATGATGACCCGAATGCTTGAGCTGCTAACACACATGTGGGGGATCAGGACAGAGTTGAAGGCCCCTGGTTTTCACCTGGTCTAGACCAGGCTGTTTCAATCACTTGGGGAATGAACCAGTAAGTAGAAGACCTCTCTTCCCTCTTTCTCCTGGTTTCTCTTTCTGACTCCCTCACTCTCTGTCACTCTGCCTTTCCAATAAATAAACAAAATGAACAACTCATAAAAGGACATTGGCAGTGAGCTTTTATTTTTGGTAGCGGAGTTAAACTGCCTTAATGTATAAAATATAAAACATGTATCAAAAATAATTTAAAAATCTCTATCTGTGAAATCTGCTATAAAGAGTAAGTGCATCATAAAACTGATGAAATATGTATACCAGTTACAGCTAGACTCGACTGTTGATTACATGATTTCATAAAACCCAATAATTATTTCAATATTCATCTCAAATATTCTGATGGAGTGAAGAGATAAACAGATCTGCAATTAGAATATGAAAGGATTATGTATGTGTAAAATCATCAAAGAGTGTACTTTAGAGCATTACACAAATGCTTGAGGAAAGATTATGTGAATATCATTTTTTAGAAATATTACATCATAAATATGTATTACTCTGAGAGTAATGCTGAAGGCACAGGGCATTTCTCCTTAGGATAAACACAATCTAAATAGAAAACATTTTCAGAGTATGTTGATTACTAAGTGTTTACATCTGTTTTAGTAAAAAATAAACATATTTAGGCAAAGAAGGTAACTGAAATATACCTTTAAGCCAGAATACGTGCTTCGGGATGAGCTATATCAAACCTAGATGTCATTTTAAAGGCATAAGACATGAAGCCTACGAAGGGTGAAAATAGAATACATTTCCTAAGCCATGGATGGAGTTTAACATTGCAGCCTCTGGGTTCCTTTCTGAACTCTGGATTGTGACTCAGTTTCCTGCTAATGCAGACCCCAAGAGGCAGCAGTGTTGGCTCAAGCAGATGGGCTGCTGTCTCCTAGATGGGTGGCCTGGAGTGAGTTCCTGGCTCAGCCCATCACTAGACATTACAGGCCTATAAGGACTGAACCAGAAGACAGGAACCTCTCTTTCTCTCTCTTTTCCTCTCTCCCCTGTCCTCCTCTCCCCTCTCCTCTCCTCACTCTAGCCAGACAAGTTTCAACCTATCATCTCCATTCTTCCTTTCATTCTCATATTGTGGCCTCGTGGTATCAGAACCCAGATGAGGAGCAGGAGCCTCAGGATGAGATGAGAGACACAGGACTCTAAAATGTTCTATGCCTACTATGCCAGCTGTGGGGATGGTTTTATAAAAATATACTACTGACAGCTCCATATCCGGCAGGGGCTCATATGGAGAGCTCAGAGAAAATGCTTGTTATGAACAGATCTCTGTATGGATTTCAAAACCTTTTTTGCAACAAAATTAACTTTTTATTCCATTTTCTGTGAGCTTTCAGACTCTGAAGTGTAGTTTTTATTTACATAAAAACGTCCTTCTGGACCCGGCGCGGTAGCCTAGTGGCTAAAGTCCTCCCCTTGCACACATTGGGTTCCCATATGGTGGCAGTTCATGTCCCAACACTTTCACTTCCTGTCCAGTACCCTTTTTATGGCCTGGGAAAGCAGTCAAGGACGGCCCAAAGCCTTGGGACCCTGCACCTGCGTGGGAGACCTGGAAGAAGCTCCTGGCATTGGATTGGTGCATCTTTGGCCGTTGTGGCCACTTGGGGAGTCAATCAGCAGATGGAAGATCTTCCTTTCTGTCTCTCCTCCTCTATGCATATCTAAATTTCTAATAACGATAATACTTCAAAAATATATCATCCTTCTAAAACCCTGAGAAAGTACACTCATTATTCACACATTGCAACTAAGAAAGTCAGGCTTAGAGTGCTTTGTGTGTGGACTTGCTCAAGGGCGGGTAACTAGAAAATGTAGGGTAGGAGGTTGTGCCTTTAACCACCACTCTGTCCAGCCAACCATATTGAACCCAACTGTAGCTCTGTGATGAATGATGTCCCAGAGTCAGACACCTGCACAGTGCTCCACCCAAGGTTGCTTTGCACATGAGGTCTCTAAACCCAACAACCGTCCGCTGCACCTTGCTACCTTTCCACTGAGATGTTGTCCCACACCACACGCAGTGACACCTGCCCCTCATGGGGCTGTTGGCTGAGAATGATGGCAGGAAGCTGCTTCAGTAGTAGATCAGGGAAGGACCCCCGTTTAAAACTCTGTGCAAGCCTGTCCGGCTGCAGTTCAGAATCGGCCCCTATTTCCCAGGGACCCAGCCTACATCCTGGATGCTGCACTGCTGACGCTCTATCTCAAAATGAGTCCAGATTTCCGGCAAACTGTAAACATAGGTGGTAGATGAAAAAGTCTCACAAAGGTCCAGGTTGTGATACAGTGAGTTAAACTACTGCTTTACCAGAACGGGCACACCCCAGCTGTTTTAATGACATATCTCATAGTGGAGCACTGGCTGGAATCCTCAGTGCTCTGCTATTGATGCAGCTCCTGGCTAAGGCATCTGGGAAAGCAGCAGGGATGGCTCAAGCTCTTGGGCCTCTGCCAACTGTGTGGAAGACCTGGCTGGAATTCCTGACTCTTGACTCTAGCCCAGTGCCAGCCATTGCAGCCATCTGGGGGAGTGAACCAGCTAATGAAAGATCTCTCCACCCTTGCTCTTTCTCTGTCACTCTGCCTGTTAAATAAATAAATAGCTGGATAGATACACGCATAGACAGTTTTAAAAGTTACACAGAAGAGTGAGGATATAATGTGCATAATAAACAAGTGAGCCTTTGATGCAGCCACGTATCATGTGAGTTTGAATCCTGACTCAGCTCTGGCACACACACCGTGGGTAGCAGTGGGTAATGCTTCAAGTAGTTGGGACCTTGCCACCCAACACAGAAGGCCGGAATGGGGTTCCTAATTCCTAGCTTTGGCCTCGCCCAGCTCTGACTGCTGTGGGCAACTGGGGAGTAAACCAGCTAATACATCTCTCTCCTTCGTTTGCGCACCCTCATCTTCTTTCAAATTGAGAAACAGTTTTGTTTTAAATGCAGCTGAATACATGTTATTTGTTACATAACTACATCTTACACTGTTGTTAAGAATTGTATCTTATATAGTCTTAATATAGAGAAGTAATCAAAATACTGCCTCATTCGTGAATAATTATAAAAATAACAATTTTTGAAGTATGTGGTATGAATAAGACTAAGTATCCTATATTATTGAAAAGGTTTTCTATTTTGCTTCATTTATATCGAAGAATTTTTTTAATGACCTTGGAAGGTCTGACTCTTTAAAACGTATGTGTATGTTTCACAGTTGCTTAAATGTGCACTTGCTGACAATGGAAACAAAAGCTTTGTAATGATCAGTGAAGTACTTTCCCAAGTGGATCGTTTTTAGTGAGTGCACAAGCCTTTTGGATTTCACTAGAACAGGTACTTCATGCAGAGAAGCTTGTTGGAGTCAGTTATTAAGGAACTATTAGGGATATTATACAAGGACGGAAGGTGATGAGGCCAATGAGCTGTTGGCTTTGCTAAGATGTTCTCAGGCTGCCCTTTCCCGCTTCATTCAGTAGCCACCAAATACAGCCATCCATCTGAACATGTCCAGTCAGCACGAGATCATTTCTCCTGCTGAAGGGAGTGGTGATAGGAAGCAGAAGTGTGGGAGAGGGACATGGTTGGCACTCTGCTCCCCGGGGGACAGACCTTCCCAGGACCCCCGGGGCTGCTAAATCACACTGCCCCACTTGAACCTGTTTTTGATGGGACATAGAGCAGGCCTACCTGTTTCCTGGTGCCAAGTAGAAACTGACCCCCAGAGCCATGGATACAGACACCCAGCGTGACAGAGCTGCCTCTGGTGTGGCTTCTTTCTTTTCCTTTCTTCTGTTGGTTCATTCAAGCCTGGAGAACTGGAAATAACCTTGAAGAAACAGACCTAACTTCTTCCATGCCAAGAGATACTATAATTCGAAGTCAAAAAATGTTTTCTTCACTAAGGAGTGCATGTGGGATTACTTGAGACTGTCTTTGTTCTGGGAAAAAAAAATTCCAAGAAAGACTTGCTATATTGTGCAACCCAGATTTATCAAATAGACAGATATGTAAATTAAATAAATGCAGCTTGTCTAAAGGCTATGTTAAGCCAAGTGTAATTATGCACCATCATGCAGTTCTGAGTTAATGTAGAGTTCAGGTCACTGCCAAGTGACCGTTGAGGACAATGACAGCTGGAATCTAGGTCTTGGACCCAGTGTAGAGTTCTTCCTTCTCCCCAGGACTTTGCTACTCTGTATTTCAAGAAAATATGATTTACCTCTATGGAATTACCTGTTTGAGAGATTTTATGCTAGTGTATTAAAGGATATGTCTCCGAAGGGATTTAGCTAACCTGTAAAGTCTTCTAAATAATAAAAGGCTGGTGGGTTTTAAGTTTAAGCGAGATTCTTGAAGGATTAACTCATTATGAAAGTTAATACCCTATTCATTATCCACAAGTGGTTATCAGGCAAATCTTGCTCCAAAACTCAAGGTGGAATCATGTGATCTTGTTAGTGGTTGATGGAAATAAGATCTCTGTTTGCTAAGAGATAAAAAAAAATTCTTACAGCCAAAGCCCTAGGAAGGAATGGTGTGGAAGAATGTGTTTTCAGGGAAAACAAAACACCCCAAAACCACTTGCATCTCAAGAGGTTGTTGGTTCTTTGATGCGCAGGGAGGAACGCCCCAGGTCCACAGGGGTTTGAAAGGATTGGGAGGTCAGCACTGGAGGGAAGCCAGCTGCATAACTGAGCAGAAAAATGAGGACTTGCTTCCAAACAACCAGTCCCTTGCTGTGGGGTTCAGGAACATTCCCACACCCCTCTGGCGTTCAGTTTCTTGCTTGTAAAATGAGAAGGCAGAGACCTCGGCAAGCAGATCTCCACGTGTTGACAGTCTGTTTCATGTCTTCAGATTGCATGTGAAATACTATCAGTACTTATGTAAGAAATAGGTATATAAAATATTTATACAGAGTAATACAGAAGTAAGTACATGTATTTGGGAGGCAGAGATTGGGAGAGAGAAGCACGCCAGCAGACTCATACAGAGCCTTCATCTACTGGTTCACCTCTCACATGCCCACAGCTGCCAGCCAGGGCCACAGCTGGGAGCTTGGAACTCAGCACACTTCTGCTACATGGCTGGCACAAAGCAACCTCCCATAGTCCCCCCATCTACCTGTGGCTCAGATCATCTCAGTGCCCAGTCCCTGGGGCACACACGCAGCCCACACAGCCCCTCCCTTCTCCTTCCCCCTCACTCTTCCCTCCCCTTCTTACTTGGCTCTTTCCCATTCCCTCCATCCTGCCCCTTCCCTGCCCTGGCAGCCCCCATCCTGCCACCATAGAAGATGTGTCTCTTCTAGTTTTCTCTCCTTCCATCCCTGCTCCCATTCTTACCCTGTTGGAATAAAAGGACCTCATTATGTCTGGAATTTTGGCTTGTGGTAAACCAATCGTGAAAAAAAGGACTTGGCTGTGGGAATTAGCTGCATGTAACAACGTAGGAACTTAAGGAACTTTTAAGTGTGTTTAAAATCTAACAAGGACCCAGGAACTCCATCTGGGTTTATTGTGTGTATGGCAGGTATCCAAGTACTTGAGTCGTTATCCCACTGCTTCCAGATGTGCGAGTTACCAGGAAGCTGGATCGGAAGTAGAGGCGGGACTTGCTCCCAGCACTTTGACATTGCACGTAAGTCTCCCAAGTGGTGGCTTCATGTGCTGTGCCATACATCCACCCCAGTGCCTGTTTCCAAATGGTGATGGGATAGTTATCAATATATTCTAATTCTGAAAAGGAGGACATAGTTATCAGATAGTTTTGGCAGGTTCTATATTTAAGGTATAAACTCGCTTTTACTAAATTTCTGCTTAAATATACTAAATGCAGTATTTTATTTGCAAGGTATTAATAGCTATTCCAAAATTTGGGGCTGGCACAGTGGCATATTTGGTTTAATCTTATACTTGTGGCACTCTCATCTTATCTGGGCACCGATTCATGTTCCAGCTGTCCCACTGACACTCAAGGTCTCTGGTTATGGCCTGGAGAAGCAATGGAGCTGTGCAGGCACCTGAGGCCCCTGCACCCCCATGAGAGAGCCAGAAGAAACTTCTTTCTCTTAGATTTGGAGCAACTATTGTGGTCATTTGGGGATTGAACCTGTGGGTGGAAGATCTCTCTGTAAATCTGTATTTCAAAAAGAACCAAATAAATCTTTTTAAAAAATCAAAATTTTATCCAAGAAGAGAACTCATATGAAATTGGTAAAAGTTTACTTCTTTAACAGTTGTTTTTCTATTTTTCTTTTAAAATATGGGTAACAGTTTGTGTCCCAGCAGCCCTGCTTACCATTCAGCTCCCTGCTTGTCCAAAGCCTTGGGACCCTGCACCCATTTGGGAGGCCCGGAAGTAGCTCCTGGTTCCTACCTTTGAATTGGTGCAGCTCTGGCCATTGTGGCTGCTTAAGGAGTGAATCATTCGACGGAAGATCTTCCTCTGTCTCTCCTTTCTGTATTTCTGACTTTCCAATAAAAATTAAATAAATTGTTAAAAAAAAAAAGGAGATTTTCCTTCAACTGGTTCACTCCCCAACTGGTTTAAACCGCAGTAACTATGCAAAGTTAAGACCAGGAACTAGGAGCTTCTGCACCCTTGTGGGTGCAGGGGGTCCAAGTTGTTGGACCATCCTGCACTGCTTTCTCAGGCCGTTAGCATGGAGTTGGATTAGAAGCAGTGGGAACATGAATCAGCTCCCCCTATAGGTTGCCTGCGCTATACTGCAATGCAAGTTCCTCATTTTTTCTGAGTACTTATCTGCTATAGATCATTGAGTTAAGAGCTGTGAGGATCAGACAAGTCAATGACAGCCCTTAGTTTCTGAGAATTTGCAATCCATAAATATTAGATTGCGTTTAGAGATTTAACCGAATTCAGACATTCAAAGAATTAATTCTGTCAGTGATAGTTTCATATTCTTTTGTGTTTTTCTTTCCCCAATAATCTTATGACAAAGAGGGAGAATAAATACCTAACATTTTTGTTAGAGCAGGAGAGAACCTCAAAAGTTAATGGAAAAACAGAATTGAAAGATAATCTTGTTTTGATGCCCCACTCCCCAATTGAAATGAATGCGTAGTTTAAACACACATCTTCTAAAAGCATTTGAAAATCCACTTGTATATACTCATAAAACCTTTAGCAGTAGGAAGAATGTTCTGTAGGTACTGAGAGAGCCTGCTGACAGCCTTTGCTTGGTGATGCACAGGTCCATCCCTGACAGCTCTGCCAGTCAGGGTCACACTAAGGAGAACACGTCATGGGTCTAGGGACCATTGCTACCTGCTGTCAGGTGGCTGCCTGTGAAGCCTTTCTTTATGTGTACAGTGTGGAAGGTGAGAAATATCGGAGAGCAGAGAATCTGGACCACAGGGTTGCTGGACTTGTGCCCTCAAGATTTCCTAGACTAGGATTTTTCACCCAGGGATCCCTCCTGTGTAAATCAGAAATGGGTTATTGCATGCTGCAGCTTTCACTTAGTGAGGGTCGACAGCCTACACAGCAATTCAGTACTTCCTATGGAGCCATACCTCCTTGGGGTGAGGTCTTGTCTCATGGTTCTTTAGTGGCAAGAATGGACTTCAGGGACAAGCATGGAGGAAATCTTTCTCTATTTGTTGTTATTATCATGAAGCACCTGAGGCAGTTGGTGTTTTTGCAGAAAAGTGGTTTGCTTAGCGCACAGTCTGACGCCTACATTGGCTCAGTTAAATGAGGCTTCTCTTGACAGTATACCATGGCAGTGGCAATGATGGAAACACATGGAGGGGAGAAAGTATCTCCAGACGGGAAGCAAGGGAGGGAGGGGTGGGCCAGGCTTGCTGCTCTTAGAACAACTCCCTTTGGGGAATTAGGTCAGGGTCCCATGAGAGTGACCTTAATTCCTTCTGAAGCAGGGCCTTTTGGTGATGCACAGAGCCCCCAACAAGCGTCGCTGTCTCCCCCTGCCCCACTGGGGACCAAGCTTCCAGCACTTAAACGCTTGGAAACAAACCACACCCAAAGCCTAGCAAAGGAGAAGGAGCTGTGGTAGATGGTGGAGTTTCCTAACCCTGGGGAATTTTGTTCTGGAAGAATAGTCATCCATTGGGTACTCCCGACACAGATAAACCAGGCACAGGTTACCACAAAATATTTGGGAGATATGAAAGACCAAGCAGCTGCTGAGGTTTTGAACCATCCATTTCTCTGTGATGGCATGAGCTCTCTTACTTTTTACTTTACTGAAGGAGGTTGTGGGACAGATAGTGCACTGTGGATTTTCCTAAATTCTGTACCATGCAAGATGAGTTCTTAAAGATCCAACTAGATCAGAAAGAAACTAGTTCTGAGGCCAAATAAAATTTGAAAGTGCTAGATGTTAGACTGTAAAATCCTCTCTTGGTGATTCATCCTGCATGACTGTATTACCCATGTATTTTTAAAAAATTGACTAATAAGTTAGTTAATTTTATGATACAGTTCCATAGGCTCTGGGACCCATGTATTTTTATAACATTGATA
The DNA here is from genome assembly GCF_017591425.1 of Ochotona curzoniae. NCBI lineage: Eukaryota > Metazoa > Chordata > Mammalia > Lagomorpha > Ochotonidae > Ochotona > Ochotona curzoniae. Next base: position 511,389 of record NW_024466353.1, on the reverse strand, counting down.
GTAAAGATACTTGGTTAAAGTTGTTTTATTTTTTTTTTTAACTAAGCCTTTCTCAAGTATATTTATTCCAAACACGGTATCTCTGACTGTTCCATAAAATGAGTGTTCCCAAGCCCACAGCTTGACAAATATTCCGAGATAAAAACAATATGACTTTTGGACAAAGTCGGTGGTAAGTCTGGTGAAACTAATGGCTCGAGAATGAACAAGATTTGTACTGTTTCAAGCTTCCATTTGCTTATCTGAAAAAAGTAGAAGTACTTACCGAGGCAGGATCATGAGGATATTAAAGTAATCCTCGTAGAGCACCTAACACAGTGCTTAGATAACAGCAAATGTTTGACAAATGGCGGCTTGCTTCCACAAGTTACTAAAAATGGTGGCTGCTTCCACTAGTGACTAAGATGTGTTTTCATTTGGATCCCTAATCTTTCCTCTTGCAGTTTAAGTCTACCTCTTTATGTCTGTCTTGAGCTGGCAACAAACGGTGTCGTCAACCAGTAAAATCGCCACCCTGGTTGTATGTGGTGGTGAAGCAGTGGAGGTTTCATAGCTCTCTGTCTTTGCTTCTGAGACCAAGGGGCTCAGCTGCTGGTCCCCCAACCCTCAGTGCCTTTAATCCCACTTCCAGGAGGAGTCCAAGGCTGGGCGCTTAAGGAAGAGAGAATGTCTCCTCCATCAGTATTTCTCTCCTTGCTTAACACTTCGTTGGAATCCCAGCCAAAGGACTAGCCTTCTAATTCTGCAGCAGATGTGTACACAAGGCCGCCTTCCCCTGCATTTTGCATCGTATGAATTGGTTGTCCCAGCATGGAGTTGGTCATTCTTGCTGATCCCAGATTCAGCTTCTGACTGAACATCTCTGTTTGTGCCTTTAGTCTTTACAGACGCAAAATTCTAACCGAGAACAGCCTAATATTGCAGTCTTTTCAGCATCCCTTTTCTGTGTGGGATTGACTTTTGGAAATGATGATAGACCCCAAAGAAAAATCTCTGCTATCACAGTAATAAGGGTAGGAGAATGCCTCAAAGTGGAAGGGTAATTTGTGAAGAACTTTTCAAGGGTTGAATTGAGGTTCAAACTGAACCTGACCTTTTGCTTTTTAAATATTTATTTATTTGAAACTCAGAGTTAACAGCAAGACATTGTTCATCCTTTGGATCACTCCCCCAAATGGCCACAGTGGCCAGAACTGGGCCAGGCCAGAGCCAGGGAACTTCATTCAGGTCTCACACATGGATTGCAGGAGTCCAAGCACGTGGGTCATTGTCTTCTGCTTTTTCCAGGTCATGAACAGGGAGCTGGATCAAAAGTGGAGCAGCCAGGACACAGACTGTTACCTGCAGAAGTTGCAGTATTATCCTCAACAGCTGCACCACAAGGTCGGTCATCGCTTTTTGTTGATGGCCAGTCTTTGTGATTACTGGCATTCCATGCTTCTCCCCTCTTTGTTTTACCAAGTACTCTATCTGTTGGGAAAGCATGGTGATTTAGATCACAGGCAGAGCTGGGCTCAAGTGGCTATGGGCAGGATCCCTTATTTGATTCTCAGATTCCTCAGTTTAATAGAGTAGCTTCCAGGTGCATTTTTAAAAGGAGACATGAAATTAAAGGCGCATACATAGTGCTTGATCCATTGAGAATCCTGCGTAAAACTGGCTCTCATCATTAGATCTTAACAAATAACCAAGTGGTTATTCTGTAACTTAATGTGTCATTTTGTGGTCTGTTGCGAGATTGTTAGTACAAAGAAGTCTTGGTTTCTACAGGAACTTTGCAGTCTGTCCTGTATGTAATACAGACATAAGTCTAAACAAAAAGGAAAAAAAAAAAAACTTTAATAGGCTCACCGAAACGTAATTCTATCAAGAAATTTAGAAGCTGAGAATCCCACAACTTTTCCCATAAGACAGAAATATAGGTTCTAATTAGAGATGTGTAGGAAGGATTACTTTCCAGGATATTAAATATTTTATTTTTCACATTACATTAAGATTGTAAAATCCTAGGGCATGTTTTGGAGATCCTTCCATTGAATAAAAGGATTCATGACTAAAAGAAGTTTAATGATTTCTAGTTGGCAAAAATACATAAGCATGTTTTTAAAATGTTATTTGAGGGCCCAGTGTGGTAGCCTAGTGGCTAGGGTCCTTGCCTCACATGCGCTGGGATCCCACATGGGTGCTAGTTCTAATCCTGGCAGCCCCACTTCCCATCCAGCTACCTGCTTGAGGACTGGGAAAGCAGTCAAGGATGGTCCAAAGCCTTGGGAACCCTGCACCCGTGTGGGAGACCCAGAAGAAGTCCCTGACTGCTGGTTTCAGATTGGCTCAGCTCTGGCCATTGTGGCTGCTTGGGGAGTGAATCATCAGACGAAAGATCTCTCTCTCTGTCCTTCTCTCTGTATATCTGACTTTCCAATAACAATAAACCTTCTAAAAATGTCATTTGAAAGAGAAAGAGACAGACAGTTATTTCCCAGATGCTCGAAATGGCTGACAACGGGCCAGGTCTGAAGCAGGAGCTAGGAACACAACCCAGCTCTCCCCATGGTGGGTAGGAGCCCAGTTATTTGAGCATTCACCATTGCTTCTCAAGGTCTGCACTGGTGGAAACCCGGAGCCAGAGTCAGAGCTGGGATCGGAGCCCAGGCCAGTACTATACATGACCGAATGCCTGCTCCTATGTCTCCTATGTTGATTTTTTTTCAGAAGCAAAATTTAGGAGGAAAAACATGTGTGTTGGAACCAACAGACTGTCTTCCTCCATCAGGGTGCTGTGATCCACCCACTGTCTTCCTGCGTTCACTCACCTCTCTCATGTATAGGGACTGCCTGAAGCATCTCCTTTTAGCTATGAATAGTATGAATCTGTTTTCAGCTATTTAAGATGATAACAAATCACACTTATGGCTAGGTTGTTAGACAAAAATAAATAACACCACACATGCCCCAGTATAAAATTAAAATGCAGCCTTAAGTTCTACAGATAATGTCTGTGTATCTGTGTATGGCAGCAATGTTTCTGCTATTTATGTGGTCAGTGTGTCCCATGCTTAGGAGAACTTTTTGGGTGATGGTGACATTCTGGTGATTTTTACGTGGTGTATAACTCAAGGTTCTCTACCCTGTTTAACAATACATATTAGTATTTATTGTGTGACAAGTTAACAAAAATGTGCATGATAAATAAATCTTTAAAAAATGTGCATGTTTATAATGCAGCCATTATGTGTGTTTGTGAGGTCGAGTCAATGTTTTGGTGTAGCTTACCCTTGCTGGTGTTGCCTGGGACTAGAATTTGTTTAGTTATCTGGTGTGCTGATTGGGGCTGGTGCCTTTAAGATTGCTTTACTCACATATAGAGTGCTTTCTGTATGACTGATTGATTACAAAGCAGATAGAAGTGGAGAGAGAAAAGATCATTCTTCCATTGGTTCCCCTCTCAAATGTCTACAAAGGCCAGGTTTATCACATGCCAAAAGCTAGGGTGCGTAAACTCCATCTGTTTTTTTTTCCCACAGATGGCACTCAGCCAGGCACTTGAGCCTTTCTTTGTTTACTGACTCAGAGGCACACTTACAGGTTGTTGGATCGCAGGTGTGCGGTTGCCAGGCACAAACCAGGCCTCTTGATCCTTAGCAGCAGCTAAGCGTGCTGCACCATCATGCCCACCCGTCCTATGCCGCTGGTTTGCTGAGCTCTTACCTCGGCTTGGCGTCTCCAGGAAGCAAGTCCCAGGCTTCTTCATGTGATGACTGTGCTAGATGACAAGCTCCAGTGGGCAAACACTTTCGAGCTGTTTGTATCATGTTTACTTGTGTCGCATAGGCTAAAGCACATGAAATGGTGAAGTCAGGAATCAGTGTGGGGAAGGATTATGTGAAACTTTGGATTCAAGGCGGGGGTGAATATAATTTGGAAAAGCTATATTGCAATACATCGAATCCTGCATCAAATTTTCCTGTACAGTTGTGGATATAAAAAAAAAAAATCAGGTTGTGAGATGTATACCTCTCATAGCATTTTAGGAATATAAAAGCAAGGGATGTTGTACATAAGCACTAATACAGCATCTGTATAAACAGAAAAATAGTTAATAGCACCCAGTCAGCATTCAATAGCTCATTTAGCTACTGTTGCTCACTTAGCTTCATATTAGGAACTATATAGAAATTCTAACTTTAACCATGTCTTGGGTTTCATACAGCCAGTAAGGAGAAATTACCTTATTCCCCACCTCTTCCAGATGGCCAAAATTTGCTCTCGTCAATAAACTCCTATGTCTTCCAAACTGCTGTCAGAACTCTTAAGCTAAGAATCATTGATTGGTTACGATGCACTTATTAAGCCAGTCATGCTACTGCAAGCATTCCCATGCAAGCAGTGTTCTTAGAGCAGGTCCTTGCATTCAGTATCAGTTTCAACATTCTCTTTGAGTCAGGATGGATTAGCCTGCCTTACTTTATTGTGAAGAATGATTATTCTTTTTCATTGTTTCTATCTTTTGAAGCTTCACTATTTCAAATTTACATGATTTTTAAATTACAAGTAGACCATAAAAATTAAAATAAGGTAATTAAGCGCTTCCCTTGGACCAGGTGACAGCAAGGGCATGGAACAACTGCCATTCATACACCTCTGGTAGGAATGCAAATTAGCACATCCTTTGCAGAAAGCTATTCTTTACCTATCAGAGCTGAATTTGTGCATGTCAGAGATAAAAGGAAATAATTCATATACAAGTATACTTAAAACAAATATGAAATGTTCTAATAGCCAGCAAGTGGATACTATCCAAATGCCTATTAATATTAGAACGAAGAAGTGGATTGAAATAGATGTGTATAGGGCCCAGCATGATGGCTCCATAGCTAAATCCTTACCTTGCAAGTGCCAGATTCCCATATGGAGTGAACCAGCAGCTGGAAGATCTTTCTCTCTGTCTCCCTTTCTCTCTGTATATCTGACCTGCCTTTCCAATAAAAATAAATTAATTAAAAAAAAAAGATGTGTATAATTGCACACAACACAGCAATGCAGCTACACAAACTACTATAGCACACACCAAAGCAGAGGAAGCCTAAAAGCATAATAATTAGCAAAAAGGCTATGATTCCATTTACATAATAGAAAAAAGACAAAATAAATTTAGACAAGTGATTGGTTTGGCGGTACTAAGAATGGGAAGAGGACACTTCTGAGGTGCTGGAGGTGATATATTCCTTGATGTGGGTGCCAGGTCTATGGGATGCTAATTTTGTGAGTTGCCCATGAGTTTTTTTTTTTATTCTGTTTATTCATTTACATGCAGGCTTATGATTTATGTTCGCACATCTCTTGTGTATATGTGATACTCCAGTAAAAAGCTTAAGAAGTGCTGTAATGTCAAAGTTAAAACATTGAACAGATGGTTTCCAAATAATGCTATCTAAATTAATATGTAAATTGGCTATAGCTTTTCCCAGCAAAATCTTAATTGTTTCAGTGCATTTATGACTCAAAGTGCAAAAGCCCTTCCCATTCATTGAGCTCATCCTGGATATTGGGAAAACACTCCTTCCATGTGTCATGAATTACTCTCTTCTCTCAATTTATCTGAGATGTAGCTCCCTGCGGTCAAGGAACAGGAATTTTTATGGCTTCTGTTTACCAGCAATACCAAAGGTCAGGAATAATATTTGCTCAGTCTTAGCAGACCTAGGCAAGAGGAATGGTGTTCGACATTTGCCTTTTAACTCAGCTTTGCTATAGTTAGAATAAATGAGGTGGCGGATGTATATAAAGTGTGTTGCAGGTTTACTACAGTGCAGTATAGGTGATGTCATGTGTCTCATTATGTGAACATATTTTTCAGTAAAATATGCAACAGCTATATTAATGGGAAAAAAAAAACAGGAAGGGGGAGGTGCGGTGATACAGCATGCTAATCCTCAGCTAATCTACCAGCATCCCATATGGGAGCTGGTTTGTGTCCTGGCTGCTCAGCTTCTGATCCAGTGTGCATATGGCCTGGTAAAGCAGAGGGAGATGGCCCAGATCATTGGGCCACTGCACCTACATGGGAGACCTGGAAGATTCCAGCTTCTGTCAGCTCAGCTCTGGCTGTTACAACCACTTGGGGGAATTAATCAGCAGATGAAAGATGTCTTTCTTTATGTTTTTCTTTTTTTCCATAAAAATCTGCCTTTCAAATAAAAATTAGTACAAAAAGAAGGATTCAAGTTCAAGATCCCTCTTTTTTAAAAAAGAAGAAGTGTTTGGAATAGAATTTTCTTAAATATTTCTCTATTTTATTGAAAAGTCAGCTACACAGAGAGGAGGGACAGAAAGGAAGATATTCTGTCCACTGGTTCACAACAGCCAGAGCTGAGCTCATCTGAAGCCTGCTCCACATCTCTCAACCTTCCCCAACCTTATTCTCCAGTAACTCTTGATTTCTTTTCCATCTCTGTAAACTTGTTTTATACTTTCTAGATTTTCCTATAAGCCGGACTGTACAGCATTGAGTCCTGATAATTAATCTGTTAAAATCTTAACCTTTAATGTGATGGCATTGAGGGTAGGGTCTTTAGGAAGGCGATGTCATTAGAGTCCTGATGAGAGAGGCAGGAGAAGCTGTTCTCTCCATTCTGTTGTCTGCCATGGGATCATCTGCAAGCTAGAAGAGGGCTCTCATCAACCCCAAGGTCTGCTGGCCACAGTTTCCAGGGCTATAAGACATAAATGTTGGGGGTAGTTGTTTGGCACAGTGGTTCAGGTGCCATTTAAGAGGCTCAAATCCTACGATGGAATACCTACTTCTAGTTGCAGGCACAACTTCTGACCCAGCTTTCTGCTCTTGTGCGCACTGAGAGGCACTGCATGATGGCACAAGTTCTTGGGTCTCTGCCACTCATGTAAGAAATCTGGATTAAGTTTTAGGCTCCTAACTTTGACCTGGCCTAGTCCAGCCATTGTGGGTATTTGGAGAGTAAACAAGCAGTTGGAAGGTCTCTGTTCATCTTTATCTCTCTGCCACTCTGCCTTTAAAGTAAAAGGAAAATGAAGAATAAGCGAAAATTAAAACAGAGAAAGGACATACCTTCAGATTATTAAAACAGTTGGTCATTTAAACCAGCAAACTTTTGGGAATTTGTGATACTAGCCTGAACTAATGGACATTCAACATGTACTTTTTGTTCTGTCTTACATGATTAGTTTGAGTATTTGGTTATCCATTAGTTAATATTTGGAAAGCTGTGATAGTCCAGCTGTTCTGTACACTCGTGTGCAAGTCTTTGTGCACGCATAAGCTTCTCTCTCTTTTAGGTAAATATGAAAAAATAACCTGAATTACGTAGCAGCAGGTGTGTTTTGAACTTTTGAAGACACTGTGCAGTGTTTTCCAAAATCATTGAACCATATTACAGTCCCACAAACAGGGACTAACACTTCCAGTTCTTCCACATTTTTGTCAGTATTTAGGAGGTTCATGCTTGTTACTTGTAGCTGTTTTAGTAGGTTGTGCAGGGGTGCCCAATGTATTTGAAATACACTTTCTATACCAGATATGTGATGTGAAGGAAAATAGTGTTTCTTAATCCTTAACCTCTTTCTTTCATTCTCTTAATAGAATCTTTCAAAGATCAGAAAGTTCTTCATGTTGATGAATTCTATTTATCAGGGTTTTTTTTTTTGTCCTTCATGATTGTGAATTTGGTTTTGTATTGTGGGAAGAATGCACTGGTATCTTGTTTTGGTTTGTTTTTACCACTTGAGCACTAATGTTTCCACCATCATTTATTGAAAAGGTAACTTCTTCACTGAATTATATTTGGACAATTGCCAGAATCAATTGAATACCTAAGTAACCTGAAAAAAAACGCTAATGAATGATAATGAGTGATAATTGTAGGTTTGTCTGTATTTTCAATTTTTGCGACTTCTTGGCTCGTTTGCTCCCCAGAGCACGCTGAAATGCCTTTCTTGGCCCGATGGTGTTGTTTACTCTTACATTTAGGAAACCACTCCAGCTGTCATTTTAATTCACATGAACACCTTCCATCTTGCTATATCCTTTTGACTTACTGATGACTTACTAAGCCTGTCATTGGCTGCATGGCTTTGCCTGCCTATAACAGATATGTTTAGATCCTTTGTGTTCTATGCAATTATTTATCTTTCTCCTCTTCCGGTCTTTCTGGTAATGTTTTCGTACATTTGAATTTTATATCAGTTAAAACCCCCACAAAGCATTACTAACATCTTACTACAGTCTGTTGATTAACTTTTAAAAAGTTTTGTTTGCTTGCTCAGATGCTTTTATTTATCATTTTAGGATTTTAATTTTTAAAAAATTTATTCTTTTTAAACAAATTTAAATTGCTCGTAATGCAATTTTAAGATTATAATAATATTATCTTCCTCTCTCTCATTTTTCCCTTTCTGTTTTTTCCTTATATTTTTACTTTTTGAGATAGCATACTTTAAATTTGCAATGCAGTAAAAAGGCATAATGCTTCATTGAATAAGATGTTTAACAAGTATAAAGCAAAAAAGATTCTAGTGGGAATATGGACAATGGTTATAAACAACAATTGAATGGAAAAATGACCATTTTGCTCTAATGCAGTACTTTTTAAAGTAATCACTCTAGTTATTTAAATAATAAAACATTTCAGAAGATTTAGATAATAAAACATTCCTCATTTTACCATTGTAGCTACTATCTTTATTCTTTTTTAAGGTCCAAATTTTTATCAGATATTATTTCATTCTTCTGGGAATATTCCCTTTAACATATTTTATAGTTATGTTATTGACTCATTTTATATGTCCAAAAACATTTATTTCACCTTTTGTTCTAGAATAGTTTCACTGGGTGATTAACTAGAGGTAGGCACTTGCTTTCTCTAGTACTTCCAAGATGTTGTTCCAGTGCTTTCTGGTTGACCTCATTTCTATCAGAAGTCTGCCATCCTGTTGACCTCTATCTTGTGGTATGCTTTCTTTGCCCAGTAACCTTCATGATTCCCTCTTTGGCTTTAACAAGTTTTATGATGATATGTCTTGGTGTGCTTTTCATTAACCTTACTGGAAATTTATTGAGGTTCTTAAGTTTATGTTTATTATTTTATGCAATTGGAAAAATTTAGGGCCATTATTTCTTCAAAGATCCTCAATGACTCTATTTAGGAATCTGGTTACCTGTAAGTTTAGTCACTTGAAGTTGTCCCATGAGGAAGACAGTGTATATAATTATGTCTTTAAGGTCACTATCTTTATTTCTGAAACATCTAGTCTGCTCTTAATTTCATCCCCTGCATTTTACTTTATGTCAACGTGATAAGTTTCATATCTAAATGTTCAATTTGTGTCCTTCTTGTGGCTTCTGTATCTCTATTTAAAATGTTCAGTTACTTACTGCTAGCTTTCTGAGTGTATGAGAGAGAATTATATATTCTGACTGACTCAGTGCCCACGTAAAGTATGTTGATCACTCATGTCACTCTGGATCAGTCTTTTTTTTCCACTTTCTCCATTGTTTGCCTTGTGGTTTTTCATTAGCTGCTAGACATTCAGAGTTTGCCTTGTTGGGAGTGTGTGGCTTTTTTGAGAGGGGGTGGTATTCCTAGCATGATTCTGGAGTTTTGTTCCTGGACATGGTTAAGTTACTTGGGAATAGTTGATGCTTGTAGATTATGCCTTCAAGTTTGGTCAAGAAGAACCAGAGCAATGTTTATTCTAGGGCTCATTATTTTCCCTACTATTGAGACAGACCCTTGTTAGAATTCTACTGATGCCTCACAAGTGATTAAGGTCTTGCATGTTGGCTGCTGAGAATAAGCCCAGCCCTGGATTGTTATTTCACATTGCATGGTTCGTGCCTATGTAGTTCATTTGTGGTGAGGGCCTTCTACCTTCCCGCAGAGTTGGGTTTCTGGACAGCCGTGTGCTTTGCTGTGCTTTGCTCTGGACTGCTTGCCTCAGGGTGAGTGCCAGACTCTGCTCTGTGTTCATTCCCTCCCAGTGGTGAGCTGTGGCCCTCAAAAAAACTCACTTTGCTTGTATCTCTTCCCAAATACAAAAGTGTCATATTTTGTCCACATTCACAGTTGTTTTAGGAAAGATGGTGAAGCCTTACCTTTAACTCTATGCCCTGGATTGGACATGGATGTCAGAGCAAAAATATTCAGAGAAGTTACAGGTAGATCATCCAATGGAAGTAGTTAGGGCATTATGGTAACTCAACTACCATGTGAGGTTAATACCTTGAACCCATTTTGTAGTTAAAATGAAGTCCACAAGGGCAGCAGTGGGGATCAAGGGTAAAGCCACCTGCTGAGAAGTTGCCATCCCGTATCTGCAATGATTCAGGTCCTGCTCTCCCACTTTTGATCCATACCCTTACTAAAGAGCCTGGGAAATCAGTGGAAGATGTCCTGAATCCTTGGACCCCTGTACCCATCCTAGAGATGTGACTCCTGGCTCCTGGCTTCAAAGCAACCCATCTCTGGAAACGGCAGCCATTTGGGGACTGAACAAGCGATGGAAGATCTTTGTTTCTGAGTCTGTTCCTCTTTCTTTATAATTCTACCTTTCAAATCAATCAATCAATCTGAAAGAAGAAGTTGAAAGTAATTTATATAAAGTCACACAGCTGGTAAATAGTAGAAAGAGATTTAAAACCCAATTTATTTTCCTTTTAAGGACATTCACACACTGTTTATCTCATAAAGACTACTGCTAATGAGTATTCCTCCTTAAAAGTGTGCTTAGCAGCCCGCTACCATTCCTGTTCTCCTGGAGCCTCTAAGAGAAGCTTGGCTCAACAGAGCATGCATAATATATGATTTTTGTAATTAAGCCCATAATTCACAGGAGTTCCACAAAAAGGATGAGCCAGAGACTATAATGCATTCCAGCCTGACAAAGGAAAAATAAGTCAAAACCGATTTCCTACTGATGGTGGTTGACCAGCTTCATATACATATTCAACGGCTTTCATATATCATGTGTACCTAGCACTTGCAGCTGAGCTCCCACAATGAGTTCACCCCCTAGACAGCATGTGCGTTTCTTATCAGAATTCAAAATTTACCATGATAAATGCTCTTGGTGCATTTTAAAGGAAGAAGGTTTCAGAATTACGATGGTTTCAAAATAATTTCTGGATCCAACACTTCTAGATTTACGATTGCCTAAGAATATATTTTATATAAGCAAAATCTCCTTTATCAGGGTAGGCTTGTACTGTTACAGGGTGTGGCATTCCGAAGGTCACGTGAGCAAAACTGAACTGTGGGAAATGACGAAGTGACAGAGTTCTCTCTGCCTCATCGTAGCCCTTCCTGGGGCATTTTTTTTTTCTCATTAAAAAAAAAAAAGGATTCTTCTCTACAGGAATACAATGAAGCACTATAGAGGCACCTGCTCTCCTCACCTATACCATTCTATGAATGAGAGAAGACCTGAAAAGCGTTTCTTTTTATCTGTCTGCTAGAATTATAGTTTCTTTACATTTAAATATTCACCCTATCTGCTTATGATCTTAAAGTAGGGAACACCGAGAAGCGTTGTTGGTAACATACTGCATACCTGTGAAGCAAGCGTTAGTATATTCTTTCTAGATGAACAAAGCCTTTCTGGCATAATTAAATAAATGAACAAAGATTTCTTGTGCACTAGTTGATTATATACTAACTTTAATGCTCCATTATACTTGAGTGTGTCTACATCTGGTGTCTACTTAAAAACATGCCAGTGGGGAGGTGTGAAGAGACGTTGGACCTGGCACTTGAGCAAAGTGTAATATGGAGATGCTCAACATTAAAAAGAAAGTTGGGAATTGCTCAATGGAGTGCCAGTTGTCTCTCAACAACATTCCAGATTTATAATTGTTTACTTAATTCAAACCAGACTTGTGAATTGCACAATAACATCTATGGAATGAGGGGTTTCAGTGAAAGTACAGAAGTATAGTAGCAGCCAGAGGGACAGGAGCATCAAATTTTTCATTCGTTAAAATGGCTATGCTGGGTCAAGCGTTGGCCTCTAATTAAGATGCCAGTTGAGATACCCTCCTCCTACATTGTAGGAAAGATGGCCTGAATTAATTCTCGCTTCCAGCTTCTGTCTCTAACTTCTGACTGACGCAGGCCCTGGAAGATAGCAGTAATGGCTGCAGTAAGCAATTTTCTACCACCCATGTGGGAGACTTGGATTGAGTTCCTGGCTGCTACCTCTGGAACTGGCCGAGCACCAGCTGCTAGGGGATTTAGGGAAGTGAATCTACATAAGGGAGCTCACTTTCTCTGTCTCTTTCTCTTCTTTGCTTCCTCCTTCCCTCTCTGAAATAAACTTAAAAGGTTAATCAAGATTACTATAGCTACAGATACCTGTGTGTCAGTGCAGAGGTTGTGATTCTGGTTTTTTGTTCGTTCGTTTGTTTTTTGACCAGAGTGCTTTAATTGAACCTGTCCTGAACTCTAAGCCAAGATCAGAGTCTCATCTGAGGATAAAATCAAAAGTTTCCAGCAAGGCAAATATTAATTACAATTACAACTGCCCAGGAAAAACTCAAGTCATCTGCAAAATATGGTATAAATCATGTTGTTAATACAACCTTGTGTTGTAATTCTTTTCTTAAAGATTTGATGATATATTTATTTGAAAGGCAGAATAACAGAAAGAGACAAGGAGAGGGAGAAAGAGAGATATTGATCTTCCATTTGCTGATTTACTCCTCTATATGGCTGCAATAGCCAGGTCTGGACCAGGATGGAGCAAAGAGCCAGGAACCGCATCTGGATCTCCCATATCAGTGGCAGGGACCCAAGTGTTTGGGCTGTTGCCTGTTTTTTTCCTCGGGCATATTAGTAGGGAGCTGAAGGAGTATCGGGGACTTCAAGTGGTCCTGTGATATAGAATGCCATTGTGGCAAAGAGCAGTTTACTCCAGTGTGTCGTAATAGTGGCCGCAATGGTAATTCTTGGAAGGAATAAATTGTGAGAATCGCTGAGAAAGATATAAAAATTTTACTAGTGTAAACTCTATGCTTTGCAGAAAATATGACATAGGATGGAGAATGGGTGAAAAGTTCTAAAATAGAGAACTACTCTCTTCTGTTAAAAAATTAATCTTCTGTGTCCTTAAGACACCTTGGTCAATTTGTTTGTTCTTGTGGGGACACACGAGAGAAATAAGATAGTGCTAAGTCAGTGTTGGCTAGACTTGAATCCAGTGCAGTTTGAGCATGCCCATGAATACACTGTCTATGGAAGCAACTTGACCTCTTGTTTACTGCCTGTCCATGCTAACAGCTTCTGTGATAACCCCACTGAAAAACTGTTAGTCTTGTGCCCCAAGACATTTTACTTCTGACCCTTAGAACAGAATTGTGCCAAACAGCACTGGAGGGGCAGGCACCTGGTGTGGCAGCTAGGACACTTGGAATCCAGTGAAGCAGCCTGGGTTGGTCCAGGCGTCTCCTTCTGAATCCAGCATCCTGCTGTCTTGCACTCTGGGAGGCAGCAGGCAATGGTTCACACTTGGGTCCCTGTCACCCATGTAGGAGTCCTGGATTGAGTCCCTGCCTCCTGGCTCCAGCCTGACCCGACCCCTGTTGTTATGGGCGTTTGGTAAGAGAACCTTTCTGCCTTTCAAGTAAGTGAAAATTTAAACAATGCCTGAATCAGTGCAAACAGTAAATACACGGCCAATGGCAGCCAATAATGTTGTCCAAGATATGAGTTAGCCACAAGATTAGATGTATGATTTAAAACTTCTGTGGCGTCCCATCAGGATAGCTTGAAAGAGTTAATCAAACTTTTCCAGGAATACCGCTTTTTTTCCCCCCAGTTCTATCCAGTGCTGTAGAAAGCAAAACCCTTCTATGTAAGATACTGAAATACGAGGATGCTTCAAAAAGTTCATAGAAAGTCCACTGAAAAGGTCAATTTTCTTTTAAAATTTTAAAAATCTCTTTATGTAAGAACCTTCAAAACATTAATGGAAAAATTCATGTTATGAATAAACTATACGTGGACTACAAACATTTTTTTTTTTTGGCACCATACTAAACTTATTTTGTAATTCCATTTTCCATGGACTTTTTGAAGATTACTGAGAATTTCATCTTACTCACGTTTTAGGAAAATGACTCACAAACAGAAGGAAATGTGTTTGGTAGCCAATGTCAAAAATAATGATGTATAGCTTGATGTATGTAGGAGACTTCTAGCTAGCATCCTAGTCTAATTCATGAACAGAAGACAGAGTACCTAGGAACCCTGGAGATGCCCAAGAGCGAGACTTTGGACTTTTGGTGCTCAGACATGTGGGATCTGGGGACATTGGGAGTAGAAATGTGGAATTATTCATTAGGTTAAGTTATTACTCCATATCTATGCTGTCATACTTTAATTTCTTCTGACCATTCAGTTTAAATGTCCCCATAATGCAAAGGTCTTTTTTGTTATCTCTATCACGAGCACTCTCTATTGCTACCACTAATAGCTATTACTATGGCCAGCTTCATCTCCCTCCTGTGTCTGTCATTCTTCATTCTCTTTCTGCTTACACTGTTTATTTTCTGGTTGTTGATCTGTTTATTCCTTGAGAGCAGGGACTTTAACTCATCCATTTTCATAATTCTAGCAGTTAAAGTAGAAGCACATAATTGTTGCTTAACCAATCTTAATAAAGATGAATAGAATTGAATATGTGATCGGATTACTGTTTATTTAGTGCCTACTCTGATGGCGTTAAGCATTAGGTACAGAGTGGAACAAGAAACCAAACAAGAAACCCAGAAGCTCCATGTTCTGCCTTCCTGGCATTTATCATTTTGTGGGATAATCAGGTGTCAATATCAGGTAAGGCAGCATAGGACCCTTGGTTTTCTCAATAACTTTCCCCCTTATTCTCCCTGTTTGAAATCGATGCCCTCCCCAGGGTCACAGACCTGAGTCTGTCTTGGTGACTTCTTTTGAACTTCAAAGCTATCTTTGATGTTGATTTTTGTGTCTGGGGAAAGCTAGTGCTGGTCAGCATTGCCCCCACATCTGTGCTGTTGACTGAAATGTGCTGCTCTCAGAGCTGCTATGCTCTTGTCATAGTCTGGGAGATATCCAAGTCAGGTCTCAGACACAGAATCTTTCCTCTTTCCCAGTGCCATGTCCCTTCTCTAGAAAATACAGAACCCCAGTCTTGGTGCTTGGGGGCAGGAAAAGGTTTGGGCCAGCCCGAGAACATCAGCTTACTGAGTCTGGAAGGAAAGGGACCATGCTGTGTGGTGGCATAGCTGGAGGCCAGAGGGCAAGGGCTTGCATTTGTTTCCACCATACCCCCGCTCTGTGACCCTGTGTCCCCAACTGCTTCACGCTTCAGAGTCCTCTACTAAAAGAATGCCAGAGGGCAACTGTGCTCCTTATCTCCTGTGCATGGTGTGAGTGCTCAATAAAAAAATGCTATAATGTGCATTTAATAGGTGGTGCATAGTCTATTTCAAAATTTCCTCTATTAGCATGGCAATAACACCTTGGACTTTTTAATATTAGATATTCAAAGTACAGCATAATGAAGGTATTAGAATCCAGGCTTGCTGCTGCAGCCTCTCCATTTAAACTTGGGTTGCAGGGTTAAAGATAAGAGATGTACACTGTATTTTTTCACCCAAGGATGTCAGCCACTCCTTCATGGATGTGATTGTTTGCAGATTTCTGTATCTGTGTACATGTCGGTGAACTGGTTAACTGCCCAACAGGGACTTTTATTTCAGCGCTCCCATCTCAGTGAAATCTTCCCACGAGCTTTCTGCCTCTCCCGTCTCATATATCACACCTCAGACCCCACGAGTTGTTATTTCTCTAAGTGCTGTGGAGACAGAGAGTTCCTCCACCTGGATACAAATGAAGTCAAAATAAAAGAGAACCACTAATTCAAATCTCCTGTGTTTGAAAGTTAATCATTTTATAATTTGAAGTGACCAGTGTCCTGGAGACAAGGAACTGTAATTCTTGTTTCTATGCCTGAATTCCAGGATGTAGTCTGTCTTAGTAATTTATTTTATATAGATTATTTCGGGTTAAGAAATGACCAAAAGAGCAAGTGTCACAGGAGTCACAACCTTTGCAACATCTTAGTGTTTAAGTGAACCCAAAATAGCATCTCAGAGCAGAGAGGGTGGAGTGTGCATCCTGCCATCTTGGCTCTCCAGCCACCAGGGAGCAAGAGCTCCCCAAGAGTGACAGAACAAGTCCTGGGAGCTACACGGGATGAAGTAAGCAAATTAGAGGGTGAGGTGGACGTGCAGAAATAAATAAGAATTTCCTTCCTCTGCAAGGCAAAGTCTATTTATTTCTTGTCCTTTTACATTTTGTATTTCAGGGGAGAATGGGCGTGGAGAGAAATGGGAAGGAGAGCGGGAGGAATGGATAGAGAGGAAGATGAGCTACAGCAGAAGGAGGTGAGAGGGTGCTTCCACCTGTTGGCTTACATCTAACTGCCTGCAGCAGCCGCACAGAGCTCAATCCGGGTCTCTCAGTTGGGGGGCAAGAACTCAATCACTTGAACCATTATCACTGCCTCCCGGGGTCTGCATTATCCCGAAACTTGAGTTAGGAGCTGGAGCTGGGAATTGAACCCAAGTTGTCCAATATGGACTGGTTGTGTCACATTAACCAAGGCTCCCATAAAGTGACCCATGCATTTAGCTTTGCTGCCTGAGCTGCTAGTGGATGTGTGAGCTCAGATCTGTAAACTGGGAAGATTACTTATCACTAATGAAGCTGTCAGGGTCCAAATTCTTGGAAAATGGCACATTCATTGGTTATCTTTCTCATAGAAAAAAAAATTTTTAACATGAAGGTTTTAATCAAATAGTTATGATGGTAAGGATAAAAATCATACTAACAAGCAAAAGATCAACATGCCACATGCACCATTTCATTTAATCATTTAACTTACAAAGTTAAGAATATTCTTTTGATTGATGGGGAACAACCATGTGATATCTAATAGACATGGCCGCTGTAATTTAGCCCTGTAGTAGCTCTTTAATTTCAGAGCTTCTTTTTCTTTCTCAAATGTAAATGTACTGGTATGTTCTGGAAGATTTCAGGCAACAGCAAAGAACAAAGTCTGATACTGAGTGGGAACTCCAAACTACTTATTGTGTTGAATTGGTGTTGAGTGCTTGCTGTGTTGGAAGTGTTTTAATGCACACTGCATTCAGCAAAGTGCACAACCTTAGCAGGTCTTCCATTGGGATTGATTTGATAGGAAAGGGAAAAAAGTAACAGGTGTCTGATGCCCTATGTAATGGGCAAAGGGGGTTGCTGTACTGGCAAAGGAGCAACCAAAGTCAAGGGATCAAGGAAGTTTTCCTTCGGGCCAGCTTTGCCTCCATTCCCAGTTTCATGATACCGCTAACGTGACTCAGCCTCTAAGCCAAATGTTTCAAAACGAGGTAAAGTCTATGGGTTTCTGTGAAGATGTGGAATAGATGGTGGGTGAGAGAAAATAGCACATTATCTTCTTCTTCATAACCATGCTTTGTATACTGGGGAACCACGTGTGAACCAATCCTTTCTCTTCCAAGCCAAACAGGAGCAGCAGTTGCTGCCCGCATCTGATCTGCTTCTCAATCACCACACACGTGTCATGTTCTGTAGGGAGGCTTCCAAGTCTCCCTCTTGAATAGGAGACTCCAGGCTGACTCTGAAATTCTACCAGACCTTTGTTCAATTTCAAAGCTAGGACTTGGGAAGAGTCTGATTTTGTTTCCATATACATCTCATTACAATGACAGCAGCATACCTGGTTTGTGATGCATCTTCAGATAAACATCTCTGGGTACAATTTTATGTGCTGGAATATTACATAGCAAATTAAATGAATGAAAACCCTCCTTTCCAAGCAAAAGTATATCAGACAATGTGACATAACAGACCACAGAAATGGAATATTTAGAATAATATGTGCAGTAGAACATTGCATAGTGGCACAGCCCCAAGTCAAGGAATTACTGACATTAAGTAAAATAGATAATTAGATATTTCTCTTTTTTCTGTCATATAGCTTTTATGCTTCATATAGGAATACTTTATGTCAATAGGAATAAATGAGATTTGCAATAATGTCTCAAGCCATTGGAAAATAAGACCATTAGAACAGTATTCACAAAATGACTTTACATGGTTTCTTTTTGCTGTTTTTTCTGGTTTATTCCAGGAGGAAAACACTTTATTAATACATAAAGAACATTGAAACTGAAATAATTATACTAGCAATTTCCTAAATCAGAAACACACTGACAGATTTTAGGTCACAATGTCTTTGGGAAATGTTCCTGGCTTAGGAAGCAAAACAAACATGTTTTGCCTGTTGTTCCAAGAAATGTTTTATATTCGTACTATTAAAAAAGAAGTTGTTAACCTGGGGCCACCCAGCATTTTGATTTCACTTTAACAAGGCTTAAAATCCATTCACGAGAAGCTGTGTTGCTGGCACTCACTGTGGGACTGGGAACAAACTTGTGAATGAAATCAAGGTTTAGAAAAGTGCCTTGTCCCAGCAAGGGTCATGCACCTGCAGAAGGAAACCCGGGCAGCACCTTTCAATAAGCTGAAACCTGGGGTAGATCCTCACCATTCACTTGGGGTGAGTCAGGTGTATTTGTGAAAATAATGAGCAATGTGCTGATGAGACAGGGGCTCACAGAGAGGGTAGACTCTTTGCTTTCTGCTTTTGAAAACCAACACGGTAGCCTGTGGTCTTCCTATGTGGGAGGCAGCATGTTTAACACTGTTCACTGTTGTGCTCTCATAAAGCATTTAGCTTAAAAGGTAAAGAAAAATTGCTCTTGGGTTTTTGTTCCTGAGAGCAGATTTATTGTGCGTAGAGCCTTTGTGTGTGCCTGGGAGTGTTGTTTTCCTAGGCACACACAGCAGATTGTTGATAGTAAATGTTGAGTCGAGGGTGAGAGTGCTTTTGTTTTAGTTACAAATCTTTTCTGCACAGCAGATGATATTTTCTTCTTTTAATCAGAGCTGCAGAGGCTGTTGCGTGCTATGAAAGCCCTGCTCACTATGATATATCGGCCACAACTTTTAATTTAGTCCCAGTAGGAGAATAAGCCTGTCTTCATTCAGACAGGGGACTTGTTTTGTGACCTGAGCTCAGCTATGTGAAGCCTTTGAGAGATGGTGCTATCACCTGAATTTTCTTGAATCATTTGCCACAGGCCAATGGCTGGCTCCATTTTCCATGAACCATTGCTTTGGAAATGAGTCTTTACAGGAAACAAGTACACGGGTTGGGCCCAGTTTATGGGCATGATGCTACATCGGAAGCGTCACGGGATAGAAGTTATCAGATGAGGGAGGTCCTTGCTAGGGCTGCTCATCTGTGTCTGTCCCTACCTAGAGAAAGGCACCACCACTTCCAGGAAGGTCTTGGCACTTCTGTGGTGCTCAGTTGGTGAAATGAGGATAATAAGGTCCCATGCAAAGAGGATGGAGTTATGACAGCAGAGCACAGAAGGCAGGTATGGTGTCCAGGGAGGGGTAAATCCTTCAGTAGGAGTTCTGGGGAGAAATACCGGACTTCATGAAGAATAGAAATCTGGATGATTGGAATGATGCCCCCGCCAAGTAGTTCTGGAGCAGGAAGTGAGAGGCTTCCAGAGATGCGGGGTGTTACCAAACAGGGAAGGAGAGAGGACTTTCATGATTTCACTGTTCGCATGCTTGTATACTCCCTGGATTGAGATGTGTTCATAAAATGGAGCATCCTGCCTGTACTGCTCTGCATGTTAACAGTCCTCTGGGACTGGCTGCCTTGCATGATGGTTGTGTGACAGTGATAAGCTATCATAAGGGTTATTTTCTGCGGGTGCTTCCTAATTTAGGCACATCTTGGTGTGCTGGAAAATCTCTGACAAGGAGAAGTTTCTGAACACATCAGTATCTTTGACCTGTTAGACTTATTTAGCTCCAAGGCCGTTTGAGACCCACGTGAGCTATTCTCCATGTCACCCACGCAGTATATCTATGGCAGTGCTGTATCATAAACTGAGATTTGTGACACTGTTAAAAATCTAGGGGGTGAATGATGATGGCAGGGAACAACATCTTAAGAGTCTGAAGGTGAAATGGAAAAAATGAAAATCAAATTCCAAGAGATTTATCTGTCAATGTGCGTTTAGAGAAAATTTGACAGGGGAATGTAAAAATAAGTAAAATACACAAGTGAGAGACCAAGTGGCTAAAAATTCCCTTTGGTTCCCAGTATTCTTTTTGAGTGGAACTCTAATCACTGGCTGATTATGTTCTTGGATCTCTGTAATTTTTCTGAGCCTTTAGAGCAATAATGATGTACTTTCGAAGGAAAATCTAAGGCTTTCAGGGCACTGACTCGGACAGACTGGGAGTCAAAAGATAAGAAACCGTAAGAGCACAGCTCGGTGTGTGCCCTCAATTGTTATGCTGATGCTCTATCACCAATGAGACTGAATTCAGAGATAGGACCTTGAGCAGGCGGTTTGTTTTCCTCATCAGTGGGAACAGCATCCTGATGAAAGGGCTGGGTAGTTAGGTAGGAAGGTCCTTTTGCCTTCTTTCCATGTCTGTGTGTGAGAACACTGTGGAAGGTGTCCGCTGTGGAGGATTCAGCACCCCAGGTCTTTTTTGGAAGCAGACGGGGCCCGCCAGGCACTGAGCCTGCTGTGGACTTGGTCTTGGGCTGCCAGCTGCCAGCACTGTCAGCCATACATCTCTGTTGTTTGTGAATTAATTGTCCTGGGTGTTGTCTTGCAGCAATACTGATGGGCTGAGGCAGCATCCTTTGATTTTGCCAGCTTCTCAGTCACTCCCCTCCAGCCATCCTGCTTGTTGTATATAGTATGTTCTCACTCAGTTTTGTATGCACATAAGACTGTTGCCTGGAGAATTGTGATTTCAGAGGAGGTCTTGGTTATTTTGTGGTTGTAAAAAGAATTTGGAAAAGGACACTTGCGGGTACACTTTGCTTCCATGTGATGAGAGTACATTTGCACAATAAACCGGACATTTCAGTGTGAAGTGGCCTGATGAGGATGGCCTGTACACCTGTTGGAGTAATTAACTAAAGCTTCTCTGGTAAACTCTCAGCTGCTGATTTGACACACTAAACACTCTTGGTTTGTGGAGTCCTGTTGGCAGGTCCTGTTGGCAGGTCCCGTTGGCAGGGAGACCTTCCAAGACCCCGCCTCCTTCCTGTCTGGGTCTGTGCAGTCTCAGAGGCCCTCGGGTCTGCTTCAGGATCCTCTGTATTCATGCAGCAGAAGGAAGAGAGGGTGTGCCTGTCATGGGGAAGATTTGTGTGGGCCACATCTGAAGGCAGCATCTATCACTTCTGCCCTTATCCTGACAGCCAGAGCCATCTGGCCATTGCTGGATTGCAAGACTAGCTAAGAAATACAGCCTGACACTGTGGGCATAGAGCCCGGCACTGGGTTTGGTGAAAATCAAGCTAGTCTCTGGCACAGTGTTATTATCCACTTTTACCCGTGGGGTGACTGAGATGTGTGGAGATTAAGAAACGGGTTGGACCTCAACAAACGTTGAGCTTGACACTGAACCCAGGAACTTGACTCCAGAATTGCGTGTTAAAGCATGACAAGAGGTGCCTGGTGCACTTTGCATCACTTTCAATCAGTAACACCAAACAGAAAAAGATTTGTCTTGAGTTCCTAAGATGCAGCAGGCACTGTGTTCACTTGCTCTGTGCTTTTGCAATCCCATTTGCGATGGAAGTGTGGCCCTTTAGCTTTGGTGAGTCTGATCATCCTTGGCGGGGAAGAGGGCGAGGCAGGGAAGGAGCTAGGGCATATCCTGATGTCTGTATTTTAGTTTGATTTAAACCACACAGGGTCACGTGAGACACTTGCAAAGACAAACAGGACTGGGAATATATACTGAGTCCGTGGAGGACACTGACAGATAGGCAGTGTGGCTCAGGAGGCAGAAAGTTCAGGCAGAGCAGACCATGCTCTGCAGCTCCCCGGCTGTGCATGGATATGAGCTATCTTGGTGCTGCCACTCACTCCGCAATCAAATATTTAGCATAACAATACATGCCTCTCAGGGCAGTTGGAAGGGCTACATTAATTCATGGAAGGTACAGAGACTTGCACGCCAAGAGCAATGAAAGATTTTTAAATTTATTTTTACTATTGTTATTGTCACTTACTAGAATAAATGCAATTTTCTGACACATAAGGAAAATTATCATCTCAGGCAATAGCAATTTTGTCTGCTCAAGGCTCACACAGTTGGCCTCCAGCCTTCCCCCACCACCAAACCCAGACCAAGCCCCACCTACACTGCCTCTAGGGTATTTATTTAATTTCTTTATTCCCATCTTCTTTGCTCCTCTCTGGTTCCAACCTAATTCATCTCTGGCTTAGACATCTACAAAAGCCCTTTAAACATCAGGTGCAGGCACCGTGTATTCTTTATCCATTCGTGCACTGTAGGACAAACAAGTGGTTTCCATTTCTTGGTGCCTGTAAGTAACACTGTAGTGAGCACAGGGATGCAGATATCTCTACAAAATACGGACTTCACTTGCTTAGGATACCAAGTGGATACCAGATTATATGGTAGTTCATTTTTTAGGTTTTTCAGGACCCTCCACACTGTTTCTCCTGATGGTTGTACTTTACATTCTTTTGAAAAATCTTGATCAGATCATGTGATTTCCCTGATGGAACCTGCTCACAACTTCCAACTCTGGGTAAAATCTGAAGTCCTTTTCTCAAGAAGGGAGGATGACGTTTCTTTCCAGGTCTTAGTTTGTCCAAGACAAGCTCAGTTTCCACTATATTATTAACAGCATCCCTTTCCCTGTCAAAACGTATCTGACAGATGAAAATGATCCTAAGCACACAGCTCTGAGTACTACCAGTGTGATTTGGCAACAAAACTTTATACAGTGTTTATAGATGGGTTTAATTAAGATGCATAAGCCTGAACAAAAAGCCCGAAGCCATGTAATTATACTGCAGAAGTGTGGGTTTAGATAGGCCAGTGAGGAATCCTGCCCCTGGCCGTGTCTTCCTTGCAGCAAAGTGTGGCTGTTTCTCCAGCAGAGCCAAGTGCCACCGTGCCATTGTGATATGGCACCCTCCTCCATCAGACAGGGACAAATTCCACATGTGTGCTTATGAAATGCTTTCTATTGCTATTCCCTTTTAAGAGATCTCCACCGC
The DNA here is from genome assembly GCF_017591425.1 of Ochotona curzoniae. Lineage (NCBI taxonomy): Eukaryota > Metazoa > Chordata > Mammalia > Lagomorpha > Ochotonidae > Ochotona > Ochotona curzoniae. The sequence continues at coordinate 488,153 of NW_024466353.1, read as the reverse complement.
CACCCCTCCCTCCCCCAAATAAAACAAAATCCACAGAGATTAGAGAGAGGAAGCAACTTGTCTCCTGAGGGGCTGGAATGATGCCTAGCTCCAGCATCCATCTTTAATCATAGTGTGAAGCCAATCTTGGTCCAAGTCCTCCCAGGAGGAGGGAGCTTTCCTGTCCCCTGTGTCACTGTAATGCTGCACTATGGTTTAATAGGACAGGGCTCCAGAACTCAGACACTTTATCGCCACAGTGAGAAGGTTGTAGGATTTAGAAGAGCCATCGTGGTCTTTGGAAATGGGCCTAGGAGAGAGCTCTGGGACACTGGGAATATCAGAGGTCCTTCCTGCCAGAGGGTTGGTAATAAAAACTGGAGAGTTGCACCCTGCTGGTCTCTGGTTTCATATTGATCCACAGGACACTCACTCAGCCCATGGTGGCCAGCCTCCAGCATCACCACATGGCTGAACCTGTGGGGCCTGTCTGACCTTGGACAAGGAACTTCCCAAATGTGAGACACAGTAAGTCTCTTTGCTTCCTAAGGAACTTTGCTGTGGCATTTGTGATAGTGATAGAAGCTAACCAATGTACTACCCCATCACCTCCCACAGTTGTCTCATTAATATGTGGTAAGCTTTATGTGCAGGTATGTTGTCATATAACCACATTCTACTTTACTTCATAGAAACAAAATATTCCAGTGTCTTATTTCCAGAGTTACCTGGAGGTAGAAACCTGCATGAAATATCCTAGGAATCTGCTTAGGATGGGGGAAGGTGCTGTGTAAGTCCAGGTAGAGTTTAAAGAAAGTATCCTGGACTGGCTTCCTGGGGAATGCATAAAATAGTGACTCCAACCCCACTCTACCTCCCAGAGCAGAGTGCAGACCTAGAACAAAGCCAAGTGTGAGCCGACAGATGCCCCACAACTTTGCCATTGGGGTGGGCACAGGCCACTCAGCTACCCAGAATCTATTTCCAGCCCCCTGCAGCTGAGAGCAAGGAGCCCCCTTCCACTAGAGTATGCTATTCTGCTACACCATTTCTGGGTCCCACAGCACTCCGTACTTCTTCACCTTGCTTCTTCACCTGTCTCACAAAGTAGATTGTGATTGGTCATGCACCTGCTGTTCACGCTAAATGATGGAGTCCTTGAGCAGTGGCACATCTGTTTCATTGCTCACGTACCACGGTGTGATTTGTGACTTGTGCTGGATAAATGTTGGCTGAATCCTGTGGACCAGCCTGGATGCCCTGAGAGTGTCTCCAGGTGAGCTGTGTTGGGCCAGGATAGGGCTATGCACTCGGCTTGTTCGGTATCTTTGTTTGAGCTTGCTGAGTATTGCTACAGAAAGCTGTTTCTTTGTCCGCACACGCTGGATTCTGGTTTTGTTTCAGCTGAGTCTTCACTAGATGAATATGCCCTTTCAATGTCATGTCCCTCCTATCTCTGCCCTGCACAACTGGTTATTTATATACTTAATGTGCAAATCAAGAGGTGCTGGTTCCAGGATCACAGAGTCCTGCTCTGGCATGGCAGGGTCTGTGAGCAGCAGGTCTGTGGGGTCCTGATTAGAATCAGTCCCTCTGGGCAGGCTGTAGTTACAAGCTGGGGCTTCTCTCCATTCTGCCTTTGTGTCACTGATGTTTGTGTAGCTATTGTTCCACTCTCCTTCTGGACATCATTTTTCTGGACATGTACTATGCAGCCATTCATCGGCAGAAACTAAACAAATCGACAATAACATCCCCCATGACGAATTCAGACTTTCTTAATCATTAACTTTTTTTATTACTAACAAACAAACATTCAAGTTAAATGGAAACCCACATGCTTTACATCAAGCCTGATGTTCACTAAGTAAAAGTTGTTTTGGCTCCATCGGCCTATGAATTACCAAACCTTTGTTCCTTCTTTGCAAACTCATTCATCTAAGAAATATGTATTGAGGATCCTATATGTCAAGGAGTAATCTGAAACTCCTTGGTTCTCGAATGTTGTTTTGTCGTCCAAGTTGTTTTCCAACATCTGCACAGTGATTCATGTCTTTCAATACATCCCGTGCCTCTTGAGGCAAGCTTTCATCTCTTACTCCTTTTTCATGTGAAAACCAAATGATATTTTTACATGCCACATGCAGAGTGCCTAGACAATGAGCTTGATGTTGTCCCCTTTAGGAGAAAATGGGAAAAAAATGCTCATTTTCTAGAGCATGAGATAATCAACAAGGACTTTTTGGATTAAAATGAGCGAATGCATTTAATTAAGATAAAAGTTGCTAGGGTGGGCATTTGGAACAACTAAAAGCAACTTAGTATGCTAGTATCCCATAGTGGAGTCCAGCTCCACTTCTGATTCTACTCTCATGTTAACATTCACAAGGGGGCCCTGCTATCCATGTCAGGGACCCAGACTGAGTTCTGTACACCTGGCTTCAGACTGGCCAAGCCCTAGCTATTTCAAATGAGTTAAAAGAACATGTGATTGTGTACAAATAAATTCTTAAGCAATAAAAACTCACCATGTGATACTGTAGGGAAGGCCCGCTTATCTTTTTTGTTAACATCCAAGAGCATTACCAGCCTGTCTGTGAGCCAAGAAACCTTTCTGGTTCATTTCTTTCTATGTGTTCTCACGCCAGTGGCCTTGGTGGTTCTCAGGGAACAATATTCTGAAGGTCCTGTAACCAGTGAAGAGCCATGATCACTGTGTTAATATTTGTACCAGCTTTTCTTTTAAAGATTTATTTATTAATTTATATTGGAAAGGCAGATTTACAGAGAGAAAAAAAGACACAGAGAAAGATCTTCTATCCACTGGTTCACTCTTCAAGTGGCTGCAATAGCTGGAACTGGGCCGATCTGAAGCCAGGAGCCAGGAGGTTCTTCCAAGTGTCCCATGTGGGTGCAGGGTCCCAAGGCTTTGGACCACTCTCTTTCAGGCCACAAGCAGGGAAATGTATAGGAAGTAGAGCAGCCGGAATATGAACTGGCACCCATATGGTATGGGCATGCAAGGCTACTGTGGCCACTAGGCTACTGTGTTGGGACCTATTGCAGCTTTTGTAACACTTACAATGAAGAGAGAGTTGGAAGGAGGTGAGAAGCTGAAGAAAAAAAGAATGAATTTAATTCCTTCAGTATTGATTATCTTATCTGCATCCTTATTCTAAATTCTGACGATAAAAATGTTGATAAAGTGAATGATGGTCTTCTAATAATTACCAGAGAGTAAATGCATTGCTGTACACAAAAAATAAGTGACAGTGAAATGCTGTGATACAATGCCCTCCCCAGAACCCCTCCCTGTTTCAAGTGGGAAGGTCAGGGAAAGCTTCTCAGATGAGGTGATGCTCAGATTGAGATCTGAGTAACAAGTACCAACCTCTTGCACAACAGTGGGAGAACTTTCTAGCTTTCAGTGCAGAGACCCTCAGCTTGCTATGATCAAGCTATGATCAAAGACCAGGTAGTAAACTAGGGGTCAATTTCTGTCTATCCTGCAGACTCCCACAGGCAAATACCTCTCCAGAAGCCAGGTGCCCCGTGCCTCTTTCACACCAGTCAACACCTGTATAAGTGAATAGCTAACCAGAAGAGTAGAACATCTCATTACAGCAGTTGCCCCGATCTTCAAAAGGCTCACCACCTGAAGTCATTTTGTCTGAAACAGGAAACGACATTTTATGGAAGCAGATTTCTCGATCTGTCACACTCAATTGTTTTTCTGTCTTGACATCATTCAAATGCTCTACATCTGCTGTATGGTTTTCTCTGTCACTTAGAAGCAACTTCTTGAATATTGATTCTCTCAAGCCCAGGAGTTTAATTCTCCAAAGCTTGTTTTAAAGATACTGAGAAGACAGAGCCTACTATAGCTGTGGCACTTGGAGTGGGGCCTCTGGGCAGTGGTTGGATTGAGTTGGATCAGTAGGGTAGAACTCTCCATCCCATGATCAAATCCTGGTGGTTGTGTCAGAGACCATGTAGATATGGCACACACGTGCTCTGCATGACTCTGCACCACGCTAGGACTCCATTTGTGAGAAGACCATTTCCAGAGACTGAATGTCCTGTGCTGTGGAAGCGGGGCTGCTGGGATTAGAACCAGCACCCATATGCGATCCCAGCATGTTCAAGGCAGGGACATTAGCTGCTAGGCCAAGGTGTCGGACCCCCTACTGATCCTTTTATAGTCCAAATTCCTGCTAACGTGTTGAGAACATAGCAGAGTGCTGAGAGCCCCTGCCACCCATGTGGGAGACCTAGGTAGAGTTCTCGGCTCATGGCTTTAGCCTGGCCCAGCTCCAGCTGTCGCAGCCATTTGAGGAATGAACCAGCAAGCAGATGAATGATCCTCTTTTTCTCTGTCTCTTGTCTGTCTCTTTCTCTTCCCCTGAATGCTCTTCCATTCAAATAAAATGAATCTTAAAGAAGTTAGAAACTTACCCTGGAGGAGATTTCTGTTTCTGACATGGCCATGTAAGGAACTCTTTGGAGCAACTCACCACGAAAACTGGTAATAATTATGTTGCAAGTCAACTATTCAAGGCCTCTGGAAATGGCCCAAAGAACAGACAGCAAACTAAAAAATAGTTATTTGAAAAAGTGACTAAAATTTGGAGCACAACTGCGAAAATTTGTGAATGAGTTTGTTTTCTGCCCTGTTCCCACTAATGGGATGGAAGCTGTACTGCTTGGGCCTAGCATCACTGAGGATCCTCAGGGTAGGCTGATCTAGCAGAGAAGACCTGGGCCTGCTCATGCCAAACCACTGATCTCAACTCCTTTGTCCCTGCTCTTGGCATCATGTGCCCTGACTCAAAGATTTTTCCCAGGGGGAAAAGCATTCCGTAGAACCAAGGTACCAATTCCCTTATCAATGACCTCATTTAGGGCACAGTAGAGAAGCTCAACCCTAAAGCCATTGTGGTGAAAGGCAGTTAGGAGAAGATGGACGGATTCTTTGGAGATTGAGAGATCAGTGCTAGGCAAGCTAATTTTCCAGAGAGAGATGGGGGAAAGGAGAGCTTGGAAGAGTCTCCCAGGGCCTGGAATAAATCCCAAATGTTAATTTTGGGAATTAGATTCCGAAGAGTCAGTAGTTTATAGGATTCACCAATAAAGCAATTTGTGCCCCAAAGCACTCTTGAAAACAATAGGAGGGGCTTGTGCTGTGAGTATCAGATTAAGCCTCCACCAGCAATACCAGCATCCCATAAGGGAACTAATTCAACTCCAGTCCAGCTCCCTGCTCATGCACCTTGGAACAGCGCAAGATTGCCAAAATGTTTGGGCTTCTGCATCCATGAGGGAGATCCAGAAGAAGAGATCTGGATTCTGCCTGACCCAGCCCTGGTCATTGCAGCCATTTTGGGGGTGAACCACAGGATAGGTTTTTCCGCTGTTACTCAGCATTTCAAATTAAATAAATAAGCAAATAAATCTCTTTTTTTAAAAAAAAAAAACAATAGCAGTGATCAGAAGAGGATTAGTGACCTTTAGCTGGATATTGTCATGGAAATGAACAAAGAACAACCTGAGAATACCATCGTCATTCCAGAGAAACCGTGAGACTAGGCGAAATGTGGGACACCATTAAGTATACCAACATTCATACAATGGAAACAACAGAAAGAGAGGAAGTTGAGAAAGGAGAATGCCTATGTTTGAAGAAATACTGTCTGAATGTTAACATTTATTTGTAAACGTTAGTTTACAAATCCTAGGTTCACTAAGTTCCAAGTAGGATAAATATAGTGATGTGCACGAATAGTTTTGTTGTGGTGAACATTCTAGAAATCAAAGCAAGGAGACACACTGGACCGCGGTGTGCATTAAAAGTCTTACCTGTTACTTACAAGGGAACCTGAGTAAGAATGACAGCTGACTTACCAGAAGCAATGGGATCTGAAGGCAGTGGATGAATATATTTAAAATGCTCAGTGAAAAAACTCTTATCTAGGAGCCTAGTGACCAATAAAGTTGTCTTTAAAACATGAATGTAGGAATGAGGGCGTTCCACATAACAATGTCCCAGCAGCTTTGCTGTTATCAGATTTACATTACAACTAATACCGAAGAAAATATTCAGACTGAAAGCCAGAAAGTTCAAATTCACTAAAGATAATATAAACACACTTTGTTCTTTTAGCTTGATTTAAAAGGAAGTATATGTAGAAATATAGATATAGAGCATTTGGGATCCTATAACATGTGAATATGTAAAATATTTGTCAATGATAATATGAAGTGAATAGAAGACAAGCTATATGAAGCTAAGGATATGACTCAGCTTGGTAACTCGAACTTACGGGAATGAGATGAAGAAAACTGATCATTAAGAAGGTTGATTTCTATATAAATAACATTTACTAACTATTCTTTTTTTGTTCATCTTCTCTAAAGACAAAAAATTACATAAGATAATCATTGTAACATTGTAATGTTGGATTTGTGACATGTGTAGATGTAATATGCTCAACAGTAATATCACAGAAGGGAGGAAAGGAAACAACTGCATGCCAGTAACCTTTCTATAATGAGGTGGAGTTAAATTACTATAAATCACAAGCCGTGATTAACCAAGTGCCCTCCAGAACAACTACTAAAGAAATAATTTCTTAAAAATATATTGAAACATCATGAAAGAGATTTGTTGTATTTCCATATATTCACAAAATGCAAAAGAAAGCAATAAAACTAGAAGAGCTTCAGAAAGGCATAAGACATATAGAAATAAAAAAATAAAGTGTTAACAAAGTAAAATGGCAAATTTAAGGGTAACCATATCAGTTGTATGAAATGGCTGTGGATTAAATCATCTCATCCAAAGACAGATACTTAGTTGAATAATAAAGTAAGATCCAACTATATGCTATCTATAAGGAACATAATTTTTATTTTAAGGATCCAAATAGCTAGATGGTAAAAAGATGGAAAAATACAAACAGCCATCACAAGAAATCTGGAATGTCAGACAAAATAGACTTGAAAATAACAGCTGAAACTAAAGAAAATGAGAAAAGAGTGCATCAGGAAGATAAAATGGATATATGCACCCCTATATGTTAAGCAAAAATTGAATTAGGAAACTTAACAACAATTAAAAGCTTCAAATACTCACTTTCAAAAATGGATAGAACAGCTAAACTGAAGACCAACTAGGAAACAGAAGACTTAAAAGCACTATAAACCAATTGTACTATGTCAACAGAACATTTTATTCTACAACAGAATATACAAAATCTTCAAGTGTGTTTAAATTTAAGAGGATAAAAATAACAAAAGAATGCACAAATATGTTGTCTGATCATAATGGAATGGAGATAGAAATCAATGACCAAAAGGAATTTTGAAAGCCTACAAATATGTGAAAACTAAACAGTGTGTTCCTGAATAATTAGTATGTCAAAGGGGAATCACTAGAGAAATTAGAGGATGTTGTGAGATGCATGAAAAATAAGCCACAATATGCTAAACTTACAAGATGCAGCTAAAGTGGTGCTCAGCAGGAAAGTTATGACTAAATGCCTTTATTGAAAAGGAGAAATCTTGAATAAATAAAAAGCCCAAACCTTTTACCTTAAGAGACTGGAGAAAGTTAAGGCTAGAGCAAGCAGAAGAAAAAAAATAATAAAGAGAGGGAACTAATGAACTAAGGAAGAGAAAACCATAGAGCAAATCCAGGAAAACAAAAGTTGACTCTTTAAAAAGGTCAACGATATTGATAAAAACTTTAGCTAGAGTTAGAGAGAAGATAGAAATGACTAGAATCGGAAATGGAAGTTGCTACTACCAACCTCAATGAAACAAAAAGGATTACAAAGGAAAACTACGAGCAATGACAAGCCAATGAACCAAACAACAGAGGCAAAATGCGTGCATTCTTAAAGAGACATGGAAACAGCCTCTGGTTACTCTACTTTAGACTGTGTGTTCAGGAACAAAAATGGAAAAGAGGAGACCTATTAGCTGTGAATGGCAAGCGCCAGTAGTGGTTCCATGAGGTCATAGCAGTGGAGGCAGCGAGAAGTGGTGAGAGCTTGAGGTGTTGGTCAGGTGGGGCCTGTGAGATCTGAGACTGCATAGTATGTCTTTTCTTTAGCCAATAGGAGGAAGATCCTAGTTGTAGCCATTTGTGTCTTTACATGTGCCTCCTTCCTTATTCTGCCCTGGGGCCCAGCACTCTGAGCTTCATGGAGGACCACTGGGCCACGATCCCCTGGCTTTCTGGTGGATATTCAGTCCATGAGGAGCACTACTGCACAGTTAAAAGGATGGAAGAGTGCTTTAAGCCAGCTACACTATGGTCACAGCTCTCATCATTTGATTTCCACCTCTCTTTCTTTTCCTCTCTCTCTCTGCTGGTAACCACTGTGCCTTCCTTCTCGTGGGTTTGGCAGAATAATACAGCCTTTATTAGCTCCAGGGTTTTGCACTGTCCTTTGTGGTTTCTCTACATCCTGTAAATAGCCTCTTTATTGAACTGGCCTCAAATTACCCAATTAAAATGTACCATCTGCTTCTTGCCAAACTAAGACTGATGTGAAAGGAAGATCAGAAATTGGGTTTGGGACAGACTAAGATACCAGTGGGAAGATGCAAACAGACAGTTGGATATCTGAGTCTGGAATTCAAGAGAGAGGCTTGGAGATAAGAGTTTTGAGTGCAGGAGCGTAAAAAAGAGACTTAGAGGAAAGCTTAGTGAGATTATGAAGGAAATGGGAGAAGGTAGAGGGAATAACAGACGTGAAGTTCAGGCACACTAATTGTGAGGAGTAACTTGAACATCTGCCCATAAAGATTGATGAGACCCCCACCATTTTAAAATGACCTGCCACCACTTTAAACAGTTGCTTCCTTTATGGTTTAGGTCCTCTAAGTTTGGGTTTCTGTTTCATTTCTGTAAAGTCTCATGCCATTTAGTTACGTGCCCAATTTTGTACCTAACAGCCCTATCCACCAATCCCGGCAACCCTGTGCTCCCAATACCTGCCCCTGTGTTCTCCTGGATTTTCTTGCGATTTCTCTCTTTCTCTCCCACTTCCTGTGTACATGAGGCCCTCTCTCTCCCGCTGGGGTCGCTTGGAGCCCCCCTCCTGCCACTATGGTAGAAGTCCCCTTTCTTCTTCCTCTCTCTGCTCACTCTGTTTCCTCTCTGCCTTCACCCCTTCCTCTCAGGAGCCTTCGCGGCCCTCTCTCTCCTGTTCTTGGGTCCCTTTGAGTAACCCTCCTGCCAGTATGGCAGGAACCCCCTCTCTCTGTTATTTCTGCTCTCTCTGCCCCCTTTTCCCCTTTCTGCATGCATGCCATCCCTCTGTGCAACCAATAGAAATCTCGTGTGTGGCTCGCTAGCGTCTGATGTCTTGAATAAATGGCGAAAATTCCTAACACTAATGTTAGGAGAGTGAACCAAGAGGAAGAGGAAGACCAAACAAAGGGCAATGAGGAAAAGTAGCAGGGGAGGGAGGAGCCAAATCAAGGAAGGTGTGATCCTCTGTCTCAAGTCCTGCTGAAAGACCAGTTTCAGCACAAGAACTGACCGTTGAATTAGCAGTGGCAAGGTCATTGTTGACCTTAACAAGAATGTTTTCCCCGTGGGAGAAGAGGAACTAAAGCTTGTTTAGAATAATGTGAAAAAAAATGGAAAAATTGGAAAAATTGGAGACCGTAACTGTAAGCTGTGAGTTTTGCTTTTGAGTTGTTTGAAGATGGGAGAAATAATAATAATAATAGACAGATGCAACTGACTCAGCAGAAAGGGAAAATAATGCAGGTGAGAAATGAGACTTGCTGGAGGAGTCCCTTAATAGGAGAGAGAGGAATCGCAGGCCGAGGTGAGGGATTGTCTGAAACAGGACCTCAGAGTAAGTTCTGCTGTAGCAACAGGCAGAAGGGCAGAGTTTGAGGCTCAGAATTTCCCTTCTGATTGTGTGTTCACAGCAAAATACAAAGCAACCTGATCTGCTGAGAGTGAGGATGAGAAGCAAGGGTTGGAAGTTTAGTAAGTTGCAAGTGGCCATCTGCAGGTGAAACATTAGGAGCTAGGGAACAGCAGTAGGAATGGCACCTGTGAGTAGGAGCTCACCCCCGTGAATGGGACGTGGTACCATGCTGAGTGGTAAGGATGCAGCTATGAAGTACACAGTTGTATTCAAAAACACTGGGCTGGGCCTGTGCAGTAGCCTAGTGGCTAAATCCTCACCTTGTATGCACTGGCATCCCATATAGGTGCTGATTCATGTCCTGGTTGCTCCTCTTCTCTTCAGCTCTGTGCTTGTGACCTGGGAAAGCAATAGAAGATGGCCCAAAGCCTTGGGACCCGGAAGAATCTCCTGGCTCCTGACTTTAGATCAGCCTAGCTCAGCTAAGCTCCGGCCATTGTGGCCATTTGGGAAGTTAATCAGCAGATCTCACCTTCTCTTTGCAAAACTGCCTTTCCATTAAAAATAAATAAATTTTAGAAACTAAAAAGTAAGGAATGTGATTACCTTAAAAAATAATAAATACTGAGCTTTTCCTAAGCAAATATCACAGAACTGTGTAGCCTTGAGTAAGTTATCAAAATTTTCTGAACTTAATTTGTGTGTAAAATGTGGGCATTATTAAAAACGTATATATGTACTAAATAACACAAATAAATTCTTATGGTCTGGTGCATAGTAACAGCTAGAATTATTGCTGCAAGAACCTATCTATGGACTGTGAAAATTTCCAGAGTTCATATATTTGTTTTGATCGTATTTATAGTTACCAAATGTTTCTGTTGGCGACGGGCAGTCCAGCTGAGCACAGGTGTTTCTGGGGACTCAGACTTTATCCCCGTTACCTTTGTCTCACTTCTCTGCATTTGCACTGTGTAGATAGATGTCTGTAGAAACAGCTCTGGGAATTGCTTGTCTAGCTCTACCTAGCTTCCTTCCATTGTCAATTAACGTTTGGAAAGTTCAACTCCTTTAGTTTGCTAGAGAGACTTCTGAGATGTGATCTTTTTACTAAATTCTTGGCAATAGCTGTAGGGCAAGTTAGAATTGGGTTCCTTAGATTAGTATAGCTTTGAAGTTGCTCTTGTGTTTTTAACTCGAGTGTTTAAGAAATTCCATCAAGCACAGAGAACTTGCCTTTTTTTTTTTTTTTGTACTTCCAAACATCATTTCTTTTATTCTGGATATTAATTATTCTTGCTTAAGTGGTCTATATCACATTACCCTGGCTTTATTTACTGTTCCTTCAGTTCCTTAAAAGATTTTCCTTTAAGGAAATCTGTTATCCACTGTTATATTCCTGAAGGGTGCTGACATTGTCTTTGTTGAGATTTTTCTTTTTTTTTTTTTTTTTCAAAACAGTTTGTACTTGATTTTTGAAGGTTTTTTTGTTGTGGTTGTTTAAGTCTGTACCACACAGCTCCCAGCAACTGATTCATGCTGACTTAGTGTCAGCTGATTGCCACCTTCTTCTTTGTGTTGTGATGTTTGTGTGTTTGCCAGGTGATTTTTTTTATCGCATTCTGGATGTTTTTATTATATAAGGAGATTCTGGCTCCCATCTAAGTCTTTATATTTTCAGCAGGAAGTCCTTCTGTTGGGTTTAGCTCATGAATCTTGGCCTACTTTGATATCATGGGCTTCCAAAGGTAGTTTAATTTCTAGAGGCCTCTTGGCGAGTTTTTGGTTGGCTTAGTTTATCTTGTACTGAGGTGGTTCTCAGTGGTCCCACAGAAGCGGGAGGAGAGGTTTCCCCAGGTCCGGGAGGGTATAAAAGTGCTTTCCCTTACTGGGGACCCTGAGATGACACCCAGTCGCTGGGGAGGGAAGGAGAGTTTCAAGCCTGTGGGGGCAAAGGGATTTCCTTCCCTAACCAGTTGCAACTGTCTGTTCCTACCCTGCTCTCTTCAGGCTGTGAATACAGTTTGAAAGTGTAGTTCATGGCTTGAGTAGGAGGGCTCATGCCGCCCCTGAGGTACGCCTAGGTTAAGTTCCTGACTTCCAGCTTTGGCTTGACCAGCCCTGGCTTTAGAGGGCATGTGGGGAGTAAGCAAGGTCAGCAGCTCTGTCTGCCTCTCAAACAACATAAATGAATCTTTCTTCTTATTCTTTCTCTCTTTCTCTCTTTCTTTCTTTCTTTCTCTCTTTCTCTCTTTCTTTCTTTCTTTCTTTCTTTCTTTCTTTCTTTCTTTCTTTCTTTCTTTCTTTCTTTCTTTCTTTCTTTCTTTCTTTCTTTCTTTCTTTCCTCTCCGTATATCCACCTTTCCAATAAAAAAATAAAACTAAATCTTTTTAAAAAAGAATTAATCTTTAAGAAAATGTAGGGTGATTTGATTTGTATCTAAAAGTAAAAATGGCTTTCCTTGAAGATTCCTGTGAGTTATTCCTATTTCCACAGATGATTACATAATGGAAAATGTTGAACCAGTGTGCAAACTAGTAGACTGGACTGCTGAGTTCAGCTATGGCGTCTATGACAGGGGAAATGTTGATTTCATATTTTCTATGTAATCACCAATCCTGGCTCCACTTAACTTGGCATCTGCCTGAACCGAGGGACGGTGCCAGCTGAATGCTACAAAGTTCTCTAGCTTTGAAATGTAACTAGCAAATAGCAAGGGCCGCATGTAGGAGCTGCTTTACACCATGGAAAACCCACTGAACAGTTACAGAAGAGGCAGTCAGCCACAAAGTAGAGATGAATATTTTGGCTTGCTCTGGGAGCACAACGGGGACCCATCAATCAACTTCCCACAGAAAATTAAATTCCGGGTCAGCCAGACTGACTGGATTCTTCGTGGTGCTGATAGCACTGAATTTGCATTTGGTGCTACAGGGAAAGACAATCCACAATTTCTTAGAACATAACTCCATGTGTGTGCCTTCATCCAGGCTGGGCGAAACACAAGAACTACTACCACTAAAGGAACAATTATTGGTGTGGATGGGAACATTTCCCTATTGAATTTGGAGTGGATTCGTTCGAGGAACAGTTTTGGCAAGTGGCTCTCGCTTATTATAAATTACTGACACTCAGAGTCTGGCTGCCAAAATGTTCTGGCTCATTCTCAAGTCCCAGAGATGGTAACATTTTTCCTCTCTAGAGTTAGGAGTCATGGATCTAGATCTCTTTTGTTTTCTTGTTTAGTGTACTATTTTCTTGAGCGAGCCCCCGACATGCTATTTATATTATAAAAGCAGGGATCCTTTTAAAGGTTCATGGAAACTGGGATTACAAGATAAGTTGATTTTGGTGTGAAAAATTTTTGGAATTTGAGGAGTCTTCCAGAAAGCTCATGGGAAATGCTGCTGATGAAAAAAATTGCACAGATCGTAACATCCTTTTTTTTCTTTTTACTCCAAAATAATCTTGCTTGATTCCACGAACTTTCTGAACTCCGCTCCTTTGACCATGGCTCTTAGCCCAGTGTGGAGGCTCGTGGTCCTACCAAAACTCTGCACCTGTGTCCTTGTACTTGGCTTCTGTGTTATCTTGACCTATCCAATCTCAGACACCCTTCGGCAGGTTCATGCTGCAACCTTCACTTCCACCCCAATATGAGCTGGCACACACATTTGTAAACAAAATTTGTGTTTTCAGTCAATGTTTATTGTGTCTAAGTATAGCTAAAAGAGCTTGCCTGACTGTGTGAAGAAAACAAAACCCTGACAATGAAACAAAGCAAAAGGCTTTTGATGAAAATCAGCCAAGACATTATCTCCCATTTGAAAGCGGGCTAGAAGAGCAAGGTTCGGGCTAGAAAGCAGTGCCTGACTTACTCAGAAGTCTGAGTCCTTTGGCTCAAGGACATTTCCCTCCCTGGAGCTTGACCTGCGTTCTGGGGTCAGCAGTCACAGGCACATTCCAGGAAGAAGGGGTGGGGGAGGAATAGGAAGGAATACAAGGTCTTCTTCCTCAAGGAGATTTCCTAGAAATCCCACTTTATTTTCCTAGTTGGTTCTCATTGGCTGGAACATAGGCACATGGCCACTCCCAGCAAGGGAAACTGGGAAATGTAGTCTTTGATTACCTGGAAACAGTATTGTCTGTTGGAAATCAGGATTTTTGATGGACTGGACAGTGCATAGTCTCTCAGAACATCTGGCAAGAAGACATTTAACTTGGATTCAGCCATTTGAAAGGTCAGTATAATGTGGACAGTACCCCTTACTAATTGGCACACAGGGCTATTTCATGTGCTTTACATGAAATACTTATGAAGACCCAGGAGGAAAGTGCTATCTATAATGTCTGAAGGCTCCCTAGATCCATTGCATAACAGACATGACTGAATTATAGGAGCATAACTATGTATTATATTTATAACATATAATATATAATATTATGTATTATTATAGTATATTACATACCAAGCTATGGTTGATTTATAGTTGAACCCTGGCAGTCAGATACCTGAACACCCCTTATAATTTTAGAAAGTTCAGCATAAGCCATGACTGGACTGCTAGATTCTGTGATCTTGCCTTTATTATGATCCTACTGATACACTCAATCCTTATATGTGAAAAAGAAACACACACACACACATTATATTCCTTCATTTGTACATAATGGGCAATCTTCAAGAGTTTCTATCAACCTTTATAACGTGGTGGTGCAGCCCAAATTCCCTCTTATCTTCTCATCTGCTGATTGTTGTCTTGAGTTTGCTATTGACCTAAAGCTATGGTAACTGCAGATTTTCTTTCACAAGGCCCCCTTGCCCTCTTGCATGCATCCTTCTGCAATCTTTACCCTCATCGCTGCTGAGAACAGTTGAGGTTTATTCATGACTCAGACAATGCTCTGGTTCTCATGGATTAGGATAGATGGCCATGCCAATGTAAAGCTTTGTCAACCTGGGGACCAGACAGACGACAGGCTCATTGGCTCACTGTAGAACTCAGGATTCAGAATCTTTGCAGAATCAGTCTTGGCCTGGAGAAAGATGTTCTGTTATTTTGACTATGCAAACAAATTGAAATTTTAGTCACTATTTAGTGACAGAGATTTGGCAGATTGCAAAATCTGCTCTGCTGATTGTGAGTTTTAAGCAATTTCACTTTAAGAGAAAACCAATTTCACAACAGTTTGTGTTTTCTATTAAAAAAATCCGCATGAATTTCTAACTCAAATATTATATTCTCTTCCTATGAAATCAAAACCTTTTAGTCAAGGGTCCATTGTATGAATACTTTATGTTGGTAGAGATGAGAAATAGGCTTCTTTTGTCATAACTGGTGAAGTATGGGGAAGATTTACTGCTATGCTATTCATTATTTTTTCCTATTGCTCTGAGAGGGAATTTTCCTAGTTCTTTGTATCTATAAGTGGCATGTTATAGTTTTGAAAAAGGAAATGACAGAAAATTGAATTAAGACAGAGTTAGCTTTTAAAAATGCTTAGAGTAGAATTTATTAAACATAATGAAAGAGCAGACATAGTACTGTTAAGAAATGTCATGTAGCTCTCATTCAGGTCCAAAAGTTATCTACGCAGGGCCAGTCTTGGTTTTTCTCCACCTGTGCCTGCTTTCTCACCCCCTTCTACACACTGTATTCTTTACAATAGATCCCAAACATCATCTCACTTACCTGTAGATATTTTATGATGAATCTTTGCAAACTACAGAATTTTTGTCTTTTTAAAAATATATATTTATTATTTTGAAAGACAGAGTTACAGAGAGAAAGGGGGAAACACAGAGTCAGCTTCCATCTGCTGGTCACTCCCCAAATGTCCACCGTGGCTGGAGCTGAGCCAATCCAAAGCCAGGGGCTAGGAACTTCTGCTGGGTTACCCACTGGAGTGCAGGGGCCGGAACACTTGACCGCATCCTCTGTAACTTTGCCATGTGTATAAGCAGGGAGCTAGGTTGGAAGTGGCGCAGTTGGGTCTCAGAGCAGCACTCGCATGAAAAGCTGCTAGTGCAGGTAGCGACTTTACTACTATTTTTTTTTTGAAACATACTTTCAACTAGCTTATTACTCCTGAAAAGTAGTAATTTACAGAGTCTGCGACATGTTTATCTGCTCACTCTCTGTTTCTTGAAAGTCGGTAGATATATTTCAATTAGAATCCCAGCAGGTTCACATAGTATATTTGGTTGTGATATCTCTAATCTTCTTTTAATATATGGGTTCGTTTTTCTTATGACTTGTTTATTGGAAAAATTCTTGAGGATTATCCCACATGGTGGATCTGGTTGACTTTACATCCCTGTAGGGTCATTTATTATGTTCTTCAGTGTCATGGAGTTCTGTAAATTGCTCAGATTCAAGTTGAATAATTTTTTTTTTCCTGGCAAGGATATTTCATAGTTGATGTCTGTCCTTCCTCTTGCAGAAGGAGGAACACGGTGCTGGATGCTGAGATGTCTGTCTTTTTGTCATGTTAACATTGATCAGTTTTGTTAGGTAATGTCAGCCTGTTCTTCCTTGTAGATGTTCTCACCAACTTCTCACCTGCCGCTCGCCTAAATCGATCAGTTCGCTAGAATTTAGAAAATCAGGATAATCTCATCTATGATTTCTTCTTCACTTAATAGCTGGAATTCTATGAAGAATAACTTTTCTATATCATCTATCAGGTAACTACATGGTCCTCTTTGTATAGGAAAGGCATATGAGTGTTTAATTCTTTTCTTCCATCAGTTTTCAGAATTATGAGCTTGTCCCTTAACACTTGGCAAGTTCATCAATAAATTTTTAAATTGTTGCAAATGATTTTTTTTAATCTAGCTGACTGTTATGGTTTCTTCTTAATGCATGAACTGTGATAATGGACAATGAGAGCGTCTTCATGTTAGCTTTAGGATCTAGGAAGTCAGGACTTCCAATTATTTTCCTTTTTTCCCTTGATCTAGATATGAAATGAAGCCTTTATCCAAGGGTTCTTTCAACGGAGAACAAAACTGAAAACTCCCAATGTAGTTGCAACATAGCCCCTTGTTTCTAGATCTTTCCATTTGTCATGGTTGGTAAATCTTTGGGGAATTCACAGTCACATTTCCAACACAAATTTTGGTGATGACATTTGTATTTCCTTGATTTATGTCTTTTCCACCTTCCACTGAAAATATTTGTTCTAAATGAGATAATTATTATGTTTTGTCTTCTAATACCAACATAATTAGAAGATATCAATGCTAACATTATGATGACTGAGAAAAATTGTGGCTATTGATGTGGTTTCTTTACAATTCTTTTGTGCTTAGATTATTTCTCTCTAAGGAGATACAGCAAAGTTAGTCTTTAAAGGCAGGGTGAAAAAACTACTTTGAGTGGCTAAGTCAACAATTTAAAACTGATTAAGAGTATTATTTTTTTCTAGCTTTCTAATTTTAGACACTGATTATAAGTTTTGATTGTGTGAGATAATATGCATATATTTTCAAAGTAAAACGTATGGACTATTTTTAGAATGTGACTTTCATCTTCATCCCTTCACCCAGTTCCTGTTTATCATTGCTTTTGGTTTATTTTGAAATCTGAGCATGAATGTGCAAGTGTGTGTGTGTGTGTGTGTGTGTGTGTGTGTGTGTGTGTGTGTGTGTGTGTGATGTCCCTAATTTAGCTGTAAGATGACTTGTGACACACATAATATACATTACTTGTCTCATGTATGTTTCTGACTGCAGTTGCATTGTGCTGGTTTTGTTGCTATGCTTTTGGTTCATATTGTCCATAATCACTGAGCATTTGGATTCTGCACAGCTTTTGGCTATTATACAACTGATATAATAAGCATTTTCTTTCACCAATTATAATTTATTTGACTAATTTTTTTCATAATGATATTTGGATTGATTCACATGTTTTGTAAACCAAAGTGTGATAAACATCTTTGTGTAGGAGGCATTGACTATCTTGCTAGATGGGAAACTTCCTAGGGTAAAAAAAATTATATCAGCCATATACAGAAATGTTTAAAATCCATCAGTCTGAAGGCATTCCATAAGACTGCTTGGGATCTACTCATCTTCAGCAAAAGCAAGGATGATTTTTCATAAAATAGGCCTGGATCTATATTTTGTTCATAAATAAACCCTGAAGCATAATGAAGAACCGAGATAAGAGAGGTACAGTACTACATACTGAGAGGCTGCCACAGTCCAGTGGATTCAGTGGGACACAGAAATTAACTTAGGATCCGCCTGCTATACCATAAGGTGCTCATCAGGAAATGGTATTAAGTGAAGCATTCTTACTTCAAAAAGCTGATTTGCTAGTGGGATGTCATCAGTAGGAAGACACGAAAACAACCACATGGAGAAGCATATGGGGTGAGACTCTCCAGTCGGGAATGTTTGGAAACAAAGAGTGTCAGACTATGGAATTTTAAATATTTGCATATTTGTATTGAGATATGTTGGAGATGGGAATTTAAACACAAATGTTTCTTATTTATGTGTATGTTATACAAATAACAAGATAGTTACTTTTATAATATTTCATTTTTAAGAGACTTAGTTTTTATGTTTGGAAGGCAGAGCTACAGAGAGAGAAGCAGAAACAGAGAAAGATCCTTCATCCTCTGGTTCATTTTCCACAGGGTTGCAGTGGTCAGAGCTGAGTTGATCTGAACCAGGCATCCACTATGGGCACTGCTTCATGTCCTGGGTACTCCACTTTCCATTTGATTCCTTGCTTCTGGCCTGGGAAAGCAGCAGATGCTGGTCCAAAGTCTTGGGACCCTGCAACCATGTAGGAGTTCTGAGAGTGTCTTTTGGCCTCAAATGCACTCAGCTGCGGCCGTTAAAGTCATTTGGGGAGTGAACCAGTAGACGGAAGATCTGCTTCTCTATCTCTCCTTTACTCTGTAAATCTGCCTTCCCAAAAATGAATGAATCTTTAAACAAATAAATCATCTGTCCTATTGAGGTTTTCACTGAATCTAGTGAGGCTCAAACACAATAGTCTCAGGCTGCCGATGACAATGTTAATCTCACGGAAGAAGAGTCTCCAAGACACACCCACGTTGCTATTTGGGCAACTGTCAAGGTGACATAAAATTAACCTCACAGTCACCAGTACAGCAACAACTTCACTTTTCTTTGGTTTCCATACATGAAAACACGGATAAAAGAAATGTACACATGGACGGATTAATAGATAGACAGCTGCTTTTTCCTGCTTCAGACCTTAGGATCAGCATGTTAAATTAATACCACATCTCAGTTCATGATCAGAGCATGCTAGCCTCTGATCCTATTTTATTTACTCCCTGCTACCTTGTTCTTTTGCATGCCTCTCTTCACACACTTAACCCTTCTTATCTGTTTTCTGCTCATTGTTTTTCCTTGGTTTATGATATGAACTTGCAGCACACTGCTGACATAAATGGTATTGTTATATGTTTTCCCCCGTTTTTCATCTTAGCACCATATCTTGAAGCCATGTTTTCTTTTCCTGAGACTAACACAAAAGGCTGTACATATGGAGAGATCTCACACATATACTTTTGTCATCCTATATATGCAACTAAAGATTTGGTGGTGACTTAAAAAAACATGATGTACATAGGAAATCATCCCTAACTTACTAAATTCATACATCCTTAACCAAAATTACTTCATTTTTTTCTTCTCCAAGTTCATGTGATTCAAGAACGTTCTTTCATGGTCTCTGTGTGTTCTGTGCTCGTGTGCATGTGACAGTGTCTAAGACGATCAGAGGGCTTCACAATCTTGCCTTCAAGTTGCTTAACCTCTGTTTTGCCATCTCTTTACTTATAAAATGGGATTAAAATAATAATACCTTCAAGATAGACATTTGATAAATCATTTAAAATACTGCTTGGGACACCCACGTCTCAAGAAATAAGAGTGTCAGTTCAATTCCCGGCTGCACTTCTTCCAGCTTCCTGCTAGCATGCCAGCTGGGAGGGACAGGTGATGGCCCATGTCTCCCATATGGAGATCCAGACTGAGTTC
This sequence comes from Ochotona curzoniae, assembly GCF_017591425.1. NCBI lineage: Eukaryota > Metazoa > Chordata > Mammalia > Lagomorpha > Ochotonidae > Ochotona > Ochotona curzoniae. Next base: position 468,247 of record NW_024466353.1, on the reverse strand, counting down.
ATCCTGGCCCAACTATGCCTGTTGTGGGCATTTGGACAGAGAAATAGAGCATGGAAGCTCTTTCTATTTGTCTCTCCACCTTTCAAACAAAATAAAAATAAGTAAGCTTAAAAACACTTCAAAATGGAGATTTAAATGAAGTGATACTAAAGAAAAGTGCCTGGCACGTGGGAAGCATTACATAGGTAGCCGAGAAAGGAAATGAACACCGCATTGAGAATGCGCAGTTGTTCTATGAATCATTGTCTAATCTTTTCTGTAGGAGCGTTTCCTCCCTTTAGCTTCCTCGGGAAAATGCTGTCGTCATAGAGTCACTCAGGCATTATGGACAGAGTAGGAGTCTCCTGTTCTGTTATTTTATCATCTCAGTAGTTATGCAGAGTATGTTCAGACTTTACAAGAACTAGCCAAAGTTAGTGTTAGAATTCTTGGTGTGAGAAGCAAGAGCAGAGATTCACAGATCAGAAAGATTCACAGGGATTAGACGAAGAACCTGAAAGTACTGTATGTTTCACATTAAATGCAGTGGGTTGTCAAGCTCTGTAGGGTCCACAGAGGCATATGTTTCTTTCCTGTGGAGATGGTCATGGTTTCAGCATTACCCCCTCGCCATAGGAAACAGAAATCCCTTATGCCAAGAGCTGTGAAGTCTGAGTGACTTCAACAGCCTTTGGGTACTTTCTCAGACTAAGTCATTCCTGGCATGAAGCCTTACGTTTTTCTCTGATAGATTTTCTATCCTTAGCTCTGATGATGATGTCACGCTGGAAGCATTAACCAAGGAGCAGAAAAGGGGCATTTTTCATAAGGTTTGAAGCTGCTTTTCAAACAGAAAACCAATATGGGATGTATTTCTGAATTTGAAAATTAAGCTAAGTGGAATTGTCCTAAACTGTTTTTTTTTCAGGAGGGCTTAAAAGTCAGTTACTTTTCAGGCTGGATACGCTGGCATAAAGCCAGATTAGGTTACAAATGCTCCTGTTTAGGATATAACTGCAGTAAATAGAGCCATTCTACAAAATGCAAACACACTATTGGGTGAACTCTCTCTGTGTGTATGTGTGTGTGAGAGAAAAAGAGGAGGGCGAGAGACATAGAGCGAGGAATTCCCTGTGAGAATACACTGGCTCTGACTTTCGGATCTCTGCACAGCCAGAAGTCTGGCAGAAAAATCAGTGAAGTTCAAATAGAGTCCCAGATGGAAACACAAACAGCGGCCACCACTGTGCCTTTTTCATGCTTCGAAGCCGAGTTCTGAACAGAAATGTGTTTCCAGTTAAAAAGTAATCCTTCCCAATCCTTGTGATCGCTGGCCTCATATTTGACGGAGACAACCCGAGGTATTCCATCGCATTTAATTACCCCTGAAGGCTGTTGGGGAGGATCGTTTCCTTTGTGTGTAATGTAAGAGTACAGTAAAGACCCACTTCTCAGTCTTCTTTTTGTTGTAAGTGTACTTTGGAAAAACCATTGCTGGGCATTTCCCTCTTTGGGTTACGATTTCTTTGTTAGGACTGGATTATCCTAACTTTCTGGACTACGAGTGACAGACAGAGCAAGGTCAGCCTAACATTCATGAGTGGTCAAACTTCCCTATTTAGGTTGTTCTTGTAAAGTCAGGAGGGCTCAAGAGAGTTTGTGTACTTCTCTGATGAGAAAATTCATAACACAAGACACCCTAGACAATGTTCATTTGCACGGCACTCCACTCCTCACACCCTTTGAGGGAATAGACTGGCAGTAGACAACTTTCTGCTCTAACACTTTGTGCTCTGCTCTAACACTTTGTGCAGTTTTTGATACTTGGCATTGGACCTGGGTTTTGAGCTTTTATGTTATGTTACACATAACAGCTGTTGATCTCTTTAGCTGAGACCTGAGACAGTTAGCCTAAAATCCGCAGTTGACCAACTATCAATCAACATAGTAATCAATGAAAAACAAAAAGGTGTTGCGTGCATCTTTATTCTCCTTGTGTCTCCATTCTGAGCAACATATGTGACTGGTGGCATGCAGCTTGTGATACTTTGCTCATCATTTCAAGATTTCTATAACAAACCCAATTAAAAAAATCCTTAGGAAATTGGATTCTACTGTAGAAATAAATGACCTCTCTACCAAATCCTGTGTTGGGATTTCCCCAGGAGCCCTTAGTGATAAAGAAAGGTAAAATTGTATTTGTGTCTGGTAAAATCTTACAAAGCAGCATGTTTATTCAATCCACAAATTGTAGATTAATAGCACGAGTAACAGAGCAGTTCGAATCCACCTTACTGACTTGGCTAGCTCAACTTCTTTATGTTTAATTTTCTCACCTGCTAAATAGCTATTTGTAGTCCTTCTTTCAAGTAGCCTGGGGAGAAGTGAATAACATCCAATGAAGTGTTTGGCACCGTAGCAGAAACATAGTCAGTCCCCAATGACACTTGTCATTGCTATGCTTGGCCATACAGTGACATATGAGAGAATAGACTACTGGTCCTGCATTTAGGAGTGTTGATCTCTTGTGGAGGTTCTAATGGTCATACTTGTAAAATTAGATATGATGCAAAGCAGGGCAACATTTCTAGACCCATGGATAGAAATGGGTGTTCATCTAGAGCAGAGGGTCATGCTGCAGGGAAGGGTACAAGAAGATGCAGAAAAAGGCTATTCAGGGATACCTCAGACATTCCCAGTGCTTTTGAGAAGGGATGGGGACAACTAAATGACAAATGAAAATGATTCATTTGGTTCTTTCTTATTAGTGTGCTGAGGACAGGATCAAAAGCAGGAAGGGATGTGAAGCAGGTTATAATTTTCACTGGAACCAGGGTGGAGGTCGTGAGATTGGAGAGACAAGAGAACGATAACACTAAATTAGACAATGCAGATTCCAACTATAACCTCATTTAGTCCTCCCAGCAGTCCCCAAGGATAGAGGCCCTTACTTTAACAATTTTATTGATGAGAAAACCATAGCTACCAAGGTTGATCTCTTTGTTGTAGCGCAGCTGGAAAACAGAAACGGTGAGTTCTGAAGTTTTTTTTTTTCTGATTTTGGAATTCAAGTACTTAATCATTGTGCTGTACTGCCTGCTGCATATGAGAAAAGGAATTTCTGGATATAGGAATGCTTTGTGTTCCATACAAAGTACAATTTCCTCTTGGATCAAGTACTAGCTTGACCAGTTCTGTGGAAATAAGTGAGGATAGCCAAGGCTATTGATTCAGAGCCTATTGAGGCAAGGGGCTCAGCCACTGTTGCTTGCATTTTGCAAAGGCAGATAGAAAAGTGGGGGAGCTTGGTGGTGGGGAAAAAGGGAGGCCTCAGGTGTGTTCTGAACGGACACTGTTGGTTGTGGATGCAGAAGCAGAGTGGCTAAAAGTAGCATATCCTCTTTGCTTAGACATATATATTTGGCTTCGTTTGCTTGGTCATGAGTTAGAAATGAGGACAAAAATGAGGGAAGCTGTTATTTTATTAATCAAGTCCTTCCTGTCCACTTGGGACTGACTGTTAGACAAGTTATTGCTTCACTTCCTCAGTTGTCACCTGAGATAGTAATCTGCAAATCTGAATTGGAACAGGCTAGCCTCATAGGCTTTTTATTGTCCATAAGGGATCACTTTCCTGGGACTGTGGCTGCAGGTGTGGGATCAGGTTCCATTTTTGTATATGGTCTGGCCGTTGTATTATCAGTCTCCTCAGTAGATTTTTTGAAAAAGCTTTATTGTCTTTATTTGAGAGGCTGTAGTTAAAGAGAGAGGTGGTGGGAAGACAGACAAAGACAGAAAAGATCATGAATACTTGTTCATTTCCCAAATGATCGACGTAAGAGGGAGCGGACCAGACTGAAACCAGGAGCCGGAAGAATGACCCTGGTCTCCCACACAAGTGCACGGGCCCAAGGACTTAGGCCATCTTCTGCTGCTTTTCCAGAGGTGTTAACTAGGAGCGGAATCAGAAGGGAAGCAGCCAAGACTCAAAGTGACACTCACTGGGGATGCTGGCATTCCAGGCAGACACTCAACTTTGTTATGTCACAGATTTTTAGGGTTGAATCACCTTCAATCCTCTTAAGGTACTTTCTGATTTCAGTGAAAAAAAAAACCAGATATAAATATTAGAAATGTAAGGTATGGATATTATAAGTATCGTTTATCCTATATAGGGAAGCTCAAAATGGAAGCTTGAGTATTGGAAGTTTGCACTCATGCACTATTTTATCCCAAACCAAGTAGATTCCTCTGTGGATTTCCGAACCTCTGTTGCTCTTCTCTCTGGTACTTGGATCCTAGTTGGTGCTTTGGTCCTCCGAGCCTAGTCACTTCAAGCTCTGATCCGTCCCGTTGATGTGATCTGACATGCTGCTCTGGATCCTAATCACCCTCTCTGGACGTTAACTCATATCGTCCTGTGGCTGGTCTTGTGCCCCTTCTCTTGACTGGAAGCACAGTCCTTCAGTGTGTTGTCCAGTGTCTGAAAATGTTCTTTTTCATATGTTTTACATTTGTTTAAAATGAAAGAAATTGGTTTCCCAGATGTTATTTTCCTTGGAAGCCAAAGTCACCAGTTGGTTTCCTACAAGAAGGCTACATATCTGTTTTGTCTCATGGACCCCAAAAGTTGTGGAGCTCTAAACTGTTCCTAGAGGCCAGTTAACCTGCGTCATTATAGTATTCTGGTGTGTGATACAGGTGGACAAAAACACACACACACAATGTATTCTGTGTTATGCAGAGGGGCATTTTTCTTCAACACAGCTGTGTCATTTGCAATTATTAACCTAGAACTGATCAATAATGACATTATGGTGGAGTCAAAATGTTCTGGGCATTGTTACCAAACTGTGTTTGAAAGGTGCTAGATGGTATTTCTAGAGCCAAACGGTTCCCCTAAGTGACTTAAGGGATGTGCAAAGTTGCTGTGTGGTATCCTGCCGGCTACAGATTTCCGTGTCTGCAGCAGTCCTTTAAGTACGCTGCAGCCTCTGACTGGGCTATTGCCCCCCACGCTCCTTGCCAGAGATGTTGGGGAGATTTTGCTGATGCTGGCCTTTGGAAGCACCTGAATTTGAAACCTTCTTTACTACCTGTCCTCACTCTTCTTTTCCCTGCCCCTTACCAGATGCTGCGGTCTTCAATACCAACATTTTTGAGGGCTTCAAAGGAGTTCACTAAGGTAGAAATTTGTCTCTCATGTCAAATGCCAGCACTGGAAATGGCTATAGACTTGGGAAAGTCGTGCTATGCTCTTTCTTTTTCTACCATTAAAAAAAAATACCAGATGTAGACTGGATGTCTATTTCAGTTTCATTCCTAATTGAGCTGTGGATGACAGCCTTGACTAGAGTAGCAGGGTGTGTTTTCTGACATTTAAATAGTATATCATCAAACATTCTAGCAGGTTTTATAATTCTTTCTTGCTTCTTTTCTTAAAATTTTATTTTTGATGATGTTGAAATAGATGAAAATGATATGTGCCCAAGTAGGATGGGAAGGGTCAAGGAAGATCACTAAAAGCTACCTCTTACTAGCTTATCAACATCATTCAAAAGTCTTGTTAAATCCATGACTGTCCATAGTTTATAATGTCAAATTTAGAAACTCAGCTAGAATGTAGAGTACTTTCTAGGGTACCTGAAAAAAATGGCCATTGTTGGTGATAACAATTATGTATGATGAATGTTTTGGTTCTAAGAAATGCAGTGTATTTTTTTTTTTTTCCAAAGAAAGAAACCAGGAGCCTGGAGCTTCTTCAGGATCTCCTGTGTGGGTGGCCATGATCCAAGCACTTGGACCACTTCCACAGCTTTTCCCATATGCAATTACAGGGAGCTGGGGCAGAGCTGAAGCAATCAGGACTTGAAGTAGCACCTATGTGGATAGTGTCATTATGGGTGGAGGTTTTATCTGCTATGCCATAATGCCAGCCTCAGTGCTCTGTCTTATCAGCATATTCTTTGTAGGTTGCTTATATTTAGTGTATTTTAAAAATCAGAGTGGAGGCTTAACATGGTGGTTAAAATGTTGTTTGAGATACCAGTGTCCCGGGTTAGAGGACCTGGATTTGATTCTTGGCTCCTCTCCCAACTCCAGCTTCTGGATAATGTGCACCCTGGGAGCCAGCACAGGCTGGCTGCTGTGTTCTTGTCACCCACATGGCAGACCTAAATTGAGTTCCTAGATCCCAGTTTTGACCTGGTCCAGCGTTAGCTGGTATAGCAGGCAACTAGGGAGTGTACCAGACATGGGAGCTCCCTCTGTCTCTCAGCCTTTTAAATGAGACAAATACATTTAAAATTTGAAAAATTAGAACTGTAAGTAGACATATAACCCTGGAATTTTCAAAAAAAAATATGCATGGGGTTAAGTTATAGCTGGAGAGTCTGGCTCTTTGTCACAAATTAAGCTGCTACTATGTGTGGAGATTGAATTAATTTCACTTGAAGTGGCATAAAAAGAAATAAGTGACCCTGACTCTTAAGTGAGATCTGGAGAAGTTAAGGAGGCACAATACTTGTATTATATCTTCTTCAAGCTGGATATTATATGTAAGCTTATTATCTTTTTAGTAGGAAATTTCTGGCAAACTAGTTTATTTCCTTCCATCACTTTTTTGCCCTATTGCCTCCCTTAATCATGTTGTGGTTTTTAGTTTTTCCAAAGACTCTCATAGATATTTTGCCAGCAGGACCCTGTCTCAAATACTTTATACCTGAGCGCTGTTATAGCTCTGTTCCTCTCTGTTTCATGTCATTGCAAAAACTGTAAGTTACTGTAGAATATTTTCCTCATGTTTCATTCTACCAGCAGTCTTTTCACTGGCCCACCAGCTTAAAGACCTTGCAGATCCTAAGCTGTTAGTGCTTTTATCAAAATATACCAGGAGACAGACACCGCTCCAAGATTAAACAGCAGTAGAACAAAGCTGGGTATTATGTCTTTGCCTTTTAAATACACTGATATTATTACTTTCAATTTGGTACAGTCCCTGTATAAATTAAATCATAGCTACATTCCAATTCAGGGGAAAAAAAACGATGAGAAAGAAAATGATTTTAAGGGTCAGAAGGACACATTTGTTAATCTGCATCCTCTCAGATGTAGCTGCCAAGATGGTTTTAAACAAGTAATTAGGGAATTAGGGAAATGCTTGGGACAAAACAGGGCAAGGCAGTGAGTGGAGTCTGTGCCCTCTAACCACAGTGCAAGGACAGAGAATGAGAGGAGGGCACGAAGGCTGGGTGGAAAGCTCCCAGAAGCCCATGCAGGTTAAGGAATGGTCAGTGATGCTGTTGGGGAGTCCTCAGATCACCGTCATTTGTCAGGGAATTTCAAGTGTCCTAGGAATGGGGCATGAGTAAAGCTACCCATGGGAAGCCAGGACTCAGTGCAAAGACAAAGATGCATTTCAGAGTCCCCTGAAGTTAGACATCTTCAGGGCACATTTTTATGCTTGCAATAAATATGTTCTTAAAATATTGAATATAGCTCATGTGTCAGAAATTCATTTCACATAAACTATCCCAATCCACCTAATTGCAGCTCTACTGTAATAGGACATTCCTGTTATTCCTGTAAACAAGGTTTGGCATATATACAGTAAAGCTAGCAGGTCTCAAAGCAACCTGCTTCATCTGTCTAGAGTACAGGAGTTAGGTTGCTCAGATTTCAGTGATGATCTGATCTCACTCACAAGTTGATTATGATTATATGTGACAGCTTAGACAAAAAGAAACACATAACGCTACTTTTGTTTTGTTTCTACAAAAGAAACCAATAAATTCAACAGTAGAGGCTGTTTTCCTTATTTACTGTTATGTTGCATCTATACTTAAACAGGAGTTATGATTTGCCTCACTGGGCAAAGAAATTAGTGCCCAACTGAGTATCATTGCCAATTACAGGTGCACAAAATGGTTAGAATGAGACCAACGTGATGGCTGAACTGGCTATTCTACCTGAAAGCAGCCCTATCCCATATGGTGTCGATCATGTCCTGGCTGTTCCACTTCCCATCCAGCTCCCTGCTTGTAGTCTGGGAAGTCAGTAGAGGACGGCTGGGACCCTGAACCCATGTGGGAGACCCGGAAGAAGTTCCTGCTTCCTGGCTTTGAATCAGCTCTGGCCATTGCTGATGGGTCATTACAACTAGGGAGTGAGCCAGTAGATAGATGATCTTTCTCTCTGCCTCTCCTTTTCTGCATAAATATTGTTTTCCAGTAAAATTAACTAAAAAAAAAAAAAAAAAAAAAAAAAGAAGGAGAAGGGGCCCAGCTCGATGACTTAAGGCTAAAGTCCTCACCTTGAATGTGCCAGATCCCATATGGGCACCGGTTCTCATCCGGGCAGCCCCATTTCCCATCCAGCTCCCTCTTTTGGCCTGGGAAAGCAGTAGAGAATGGTCCAATGCCTTGGGACTCTGCACCTGTGTGGAAGACCTGGAGGAAGTTCCTGGCTCCTGGCTTCGGATCGGCATAGCACTAGCCATTGTGGTCACTTGGGAAGTGAGTCGTTGGACGGAAGATCTTCTTCTCTATCTCTCCTCCTCTTTGTATATCTGACTTTGCAATAAAAATAAATAAATCTTTCAAAAAAAGAAGTACAGTTCAAGGAGATGATTCTTGTTTTTCTGTAATGGTGAAGGGATTCTCATTAAATTAGAGGTCAGGCAAGGAGACTCGGTCTGGCTTTAATGATGTGACTCAAAAAACATATCTTCAAATCTCCTAAAGTAATCATGTGATAAAATTCAGAAATGATAAAGACAGCTTGCGCAGTTAGACTAGGCTGGATCTTCTTAATTAGCTAACATTGTAGGGAAATTATTGGCCAGATCTTAAATGTGGCCAATTCAGAGAATTTTGCACCCAGTGTTTCCTGATGTGTAGTGTGTCGATCAATCACCCTCACAAGAGAAAAGCAAGAAACTTGTTTTTTTTTAATAATTAAAATGTTAATGTGTTTTGGCAAAATAAAAAAGTAACCAGCCCACTGAAACCATGAGTTAACACAGATAAGCTAGGTAAACAAATGAAACTTTTCAAACAAAATCCATTATAATATGCTGATAAGCAATCATAGCAGAAATTAAATGATGAGGATGATAGATTAGGCAATAACCACTATCGGGGGTCCTCCCGTCCCGCGGAAGAAATCACCCGACACTTGAGAGAGTCTCCAAGGCGCTTTTATTCTGCTCCTCCGTCCCGTCGTGACCGTTGTCCGTTGACCGTTATCACCGTTATATCCGTTACGCTCCAGCCCCTCCCCCGCCAAGCCCCCCGCTTAACTGTCAAACTTGACCAATCAACTTAAAGAGAACCAAGGCACACCAATCAGGGCAAAGGGCCAATCACAGGGCAGGAAATGGTCAGTGCCCCCAACAGCTCCCCCTTCTTGTTTTATTAAGCAAGGGACCGTGCCTGTCTTAGGTGTTCCGAGTTCAGGCTCCCCTTACCCATCATGGGCTAACCACGTGGCTAGGAACGTGGCACCTGTCTTAGGTTGGTGAAGCCATATCGGATACTTACCCGTCTCTGGCTACCGGTCCAGCATGCCTAGCCAGACTTTTAGGGATTATCTGCTGTGAAGGGCAAGCACAGCTTGCACTAGCAGCTGCTGTTACTGCTGCTGACGCTGTGCTCAAGGATGAAGCATCCACAGACCCCAAAGAATGATATAAGGCCCATGGCTACTATACCAGCCCATTGGTGTGCAAAGGAAAGATCCTTTAGTATGCAATTTGTCCATTGCTTTACTGTGGCAATCTCTACTTTTGTCGTATGGACCAGCTTCCACTAGGGGATAGCGTAGCGGATAATTCTCTGGACAAATTCAGTGCTCGGGAACCATTGGTGACAATAGAGGGAGTGACACACATTCCAGGTAGACTAAGCACACAGGAGGTCCCCATATGATGGAAATAAGTTGTGGAATGCGTACCAGCACCACAGTGCCAGAGCCATTCCAACACTGGTTAAGGGCTCACTTAACTACAGAGCAATTAACAATAAACATAAATGGAGCTTGTACACATACATAAATAGCATTATAGATAACATAACAACTGCAATTAACTTTAACATTTTCTTCCCATATTCTAGAACTACTACTACTATAATTACAATTTCTTATCACTACCTTATCAATAAATGCAAAAGCTGATATATCTGAACACCCACCCCTATTAGTGCAAAGTACCCAGACATTCCAAGACTGAGCAGAAACAGATTGAACAGGGTTACCATATATATAGTTATACCCCACAAAGGCACAATTTGAACAGGTAGGAAATAAATTGGTCACAGCAAGATCAGGTGCTACTCTTCTAGGAGTCACAGTACTTTGACAGCAGTCCATTCTGGGGGCCATTTCCAAGGCCCTAGACAGCGAGTCAATATTTGCTGCACACCTTTTATGGTGCAGTTTTAGCTGGAGATTCTGGTTGTCTCCTCTCGGTATCTGAATGAACATCAGGCTGGTCAGCATCCACCACGTCCACAGGTTCATCTTGCTCCGGCTTTCTTATCACTCGCGTCAAACGTTCTGGCACCCACACCGGTCCATCAGAATCCTGCGGAAAAACACAAACCGCTCCTCGCGTCCGTCGTAAGACAGGATGCGGGCCCATCCATTGTTTTGTTAAAACATCCTTCCACATCACCCAATCTTTGCAGGGGCCTGCGCCAACAGTGTGGCGTTCGGCAGCAGAATGGCCATCCAAATCCAGAATCAAAAAGTTAAAAATATAAGTAACTAAAGCCAATTGATGTTTAGGACTTTTGGGATATAGGGTGGCTCCTACTCCCCCTTTTTGTTTTATTAATAATGCTTTGAGAGTTGCATGGGCACGCTCTACCACAGCCTGGCCTGTGGGATTATATGGGATGCCAGTAGAGTGTTTAATTGCAAATTCAGAACAAAATTTATCAAATGCTTTGGCTGCATAGGCAGGTCCATTATCAGTCTTATAACACTGGGGGACTCCCCAGGCTGCAAAAGCCTGAAGGCAGTGAGATATAACATCTTGAACCTTTTCCCCTGTATGAGCTGAGGCATAAAGAACCCCAGAGCAGGTATCAATAGAGACATGAACAAAAGAAAGGCGACCAAAACTGGGAACATGGGTAACATCCATCTGCCATATATGATTAGGCATAAGACCACGGGGATTAACCCCAAAGCAAGGCTGGGATAAAAATGGGACACAATTTTGGCATTGTCTAATAATAGTGCGGGCAGCATCCCGAGAGATTGGGAAGCGCTTTACCAAGGTTTGTGCGCTAACATGCCACCGTTGGTGAAAGCGCTTTGCCTCTTCCTCCACGGAGAATGCTAAGAGGAATCTAGAAGCAGAGTCAGCCTTGTCATTGCCTTGGGCTAAAGATCCAGGCAAGTTGGAATGTGCCCGAATAAAGCCCACATAAAGAGGATTGGTCCGGGATAATAACAATTGTCGGACTTGAAACAGGGCCTCATGCACTGTAGAGCGAGGTAAAATATATTCTACCATCTCAAGGCGTTTGATAGCATTCACCACATATAAGCTGTCAGAAAGAATGTTCAGGGGCTCAGGCACTAACCGCAAGGCCAAAGCAACGGCGGCCAATTCTGCAGTTTGTGGAGAAGAGGAAGCAACCGCAATTGGGAAAATTTGGGTATCCAAGACAACTGCCCCTGTACCACCTTTAGCCCCATCTGTAAAAGCAAGCCGCGCTCCACTAATGGGACGCTCCTTAACCACCTTGGGAAAGCACAATGGGACTTCTTTGCAAAACTGCACCCATGGATGGGATGGATAATGCGTATCAAATTGCAAAGAAAAGCAGGATAGCAAAATGGCCCAAATATCTACCGTTTGGCATAGACTGGCAACTATTTCTCTAGAATAAGGGGTAACACATAAGCTAGGATAAACACCAAAGGCTTCTCGGGCTCTCTCCACTGCTTTAAGAATCACTTGGCCCATAAGTTCAGGGAAGGTGGCAAGCACTTTGGAGGGTTGCATGGGTAAATAGATCCAGACTAAAGGCCCCCCCTGCCATAGCAGCGCAGCAGGAATACTTTCAGGTATAATCAGAACAGACAATGGTTGTGAAGGATCACAACGCTCAACCTGAGCTTCTTGGAGTCTACTCTGGACCAATTCAAGGGCCTTGCGTCCCTCCAAAGTAAGCTCTCGGGGTGAATCTAATGCGGGGTTTCCATGAAGTATAGAAAACAGGGGCTCTAAATCTTTGGTAGTAATACGAAGATATGGTCTGATCCAATTAATATGTCCCAATACCTGCTGGAAATCGTTAAGGGTCTTTAAACCATCCATTCTGATTTTAACCTGTAATGGGGCAACCTGACGGGCTGTCATCTGTAGTCCCAGATATTTTACATTGGGGCCCTCTTGAATCTTCTCAGGGGCAATGTGCAATTTCCACCGTGCCAGTTCTTGCTTCAAGCACACTAAGGCGGCCTGCACTTCTTCTTTCTGCTTTCCTGCCACAAGAATGTCATCCATATAATGATATATGCAAAGCCGAGAAAACTTTCGTCTTACAGGGCACAGTGCTTGAGCTACATATAGTTGACACATAGTAGGACTATTCATCATACCTTGTGGGAGTGCAACCCATTGGTATCTCTGATCTGGGCCTTGATGATTAATAGAAGGCAAAGTAAAGGCAAAACGCTCTGAATCTTGTGGATGTAGAGGTATAGAAAAAAAGCAATCCTTAATATCAATCACAATAAGATACCATTCTCTAGGCACTACGGTGGCTAAAGGCATACCAGGTTGCACTGCACCCATAGGTTGCATAGTGGCATTTATAGCCCGAAGATCATGCAAAAGCCGCCACTTCCCTGATTTCTTTTTAATAACAAAGATAGGTGTGTTCCATGGAGATACTGAAGGCATTATACGTCCCAATGATAATTGTTCTAACACTAACTCCTGGGCAGCCATTAACTTTTCAGAGGTTAGGGGCCACTGCGACACCCATATGGGCTCATTCGATATCCACGTAATCTTCAATGGCTGTTGTTTCGCAGTGGCCCCAGCTGAAAACCCAACCCTGCCCTTCCTGGGTGTTGTCTAACCACGATTGGTTCTATTCTTCCTTGTTCTTCTTTACCTAGACCCTTTCCTGAATAACCCATATTCTCTATGATATTCCATGCTTGTTGGCTTCCTGTTTGGTAGGACTCATTGCTAAGACGAAGTCCCATAGCACTTAAGACTTCCCGGCCCCATAGGGTCACAGGGATGGCACAAACATAAGGCTGAAAGGACCCTTTGTGACCTTCGTGGTCCACCCAGGAAATAACACATGCACTCTGTTGTGGTTGGCTAGCCACTCCTAAGCCTCGTAAGGTTTGATTAGATTGCTTTAGGGGCCATTTTTTGGGCCAATCTGATTGCCTAATAATGCTGACATCTGCCCCAGTGTCCAAAAGGCCTTCGAATGGGGTGCCACGTAGCATAAGGGTGGCCAATGGTCGGTCCTTGAGGGAGACAGATAGATTAACTAAGGCGTCTCCGGAGGATCCAAAGCCTTTGTCCCCACGGGTGGCATGGCGACTCCGCCAACTCTCATGACAGCTAGGAAGGACTAACAGTTGGGCAATACGCTCTCCTGGAATTATAACAGTTATTCCCTTTGGTGAAGAAACCATAACTTTGACAATGCCAGTATAATCAGAATCAATTACTCCTGGGTGAACAATCAGGCCCTGCATGGTCTTAGAACTCCGTCCAAACACCAATCCCACTGTGCCATTAGGAAGTGGTCCATGAAAATCAGTACCAAGTGCCTGTGGGCCCATCTCAGGGGTTAATACCATGTGGGAGGTGGCACAGAGGTCCAATCCTGCGCTTCCAGGCGTGGCTCGGCGTATTGCCTGGTTGTCTGTTCTATCTGCTCCTGGTGCACCCCGTATGCTCTGTGGGGGCCCCGGGATGCTGGGCCCCTCTGCCCGTTTTTTGGCTTAAAGTTCCCTTCCAGGGGGTGGCCAGAAATATCTCGCACTGAGCGACACTCATTAGCCCAGTGATTCCCTTTCCTACATCTCGGGCATAGCCGAGGCTGAGGAGGAAGATGAGTGGGCTCTCTTTGGCGGCAGTCTCTTTTAAAGTGCCCCGGTTTACCGCATCTGAAGCATATCTGATCCCGCCCTTTAAACCCCTTCTCCTGTTTCATAGCATTCATTATCACTTTAGCCTGTTCCCTTGCCTGTATAACTCCAGCTGTAACTTGATCATGCACATCTCTACAGATTTTAATCCATGTATCCAAGTCCTTATGCTTCCAAGGGCGTATGGCTTCACGACACCATTTATTAGCATTTTCATAGGCCAATTGCTTCACTAATGGCATAGCTTGTTCTACATCAGAAAACAATTTTGATGCAACCTCCATGAGGCGGCTCACAAAGTCCGCATAGGGCTCATTAGGCCCTTGGATCACTTTAGATATGGAAAAGCGCAGATCGCCTTTGCTATGAAGGGCCCTCCAAGCATTGCGCCCTATAGTGGCTATCTGGGCATAAACAGGCTCGGGGTAATCTATTTGGTTTTCCTGTCCCGCTCGAGCACCTTCCCCAAGGAGTACGTCTACGTCCCATGCAGGATTGCCTGCTTGGGCATTACGGCGTGCAGTGTCTAATGCTAACTCGCGGCAGGCTGACCGCCAGACCAAATACTGTCCAGGGGACAGGGTGGCTTTAGCTAAATTTTTCCAATCATCAGGAGTCAATGCTGAGCTTGCTATCTGTTCCAGCACCGCGAGGGTGAAGGGGGCATGAACACCATAGGAATCAACAGCGGTCTTCAAATCTTTAATTAACTTGAAATCAATTGAGACCCAGGAACGAACTGGGGGATTTTGTGTTCTATCCTCTGTAACTGGAAACACTTGGCCTGCCTCGGCAAAATCGCGCCATGAACTTGTACCCCGAGGGGAGGGGGCACATACTCGATCTCCCTTTCGCTCCTGGCATTGCCAGGGCGGCGCAGTTGGCGTGAGTGGGGGGTCTCCCGGAGGGGGAGCCGGCTGCCAGATAGACCTTTTTGATTGCATTGAAGCGGTCTCTAGTTTCTGCGCGAGTTCATCAATATCCTCACCAGAGGCCCCCGCCTGACTGCCTGAGTCTGAGTATTCTTCACTGCTATCTCCACCTTTTAAGGAAGCTTCTTCCTGCGTTGAAGAAATTAAATTGCCCATGTTTCTAACACCGCTGATCTTCGCTAACTTGCAAACTTGACCGATTGTCAAATGGAGAAATTGATCGTTAACCGCGAACTTGAATGGGCGCTAGATCGCAATCCTGAATGGCGGTAAACTGCGATCGTGAATGGCGGTAAACCACGATCGTGAATGGCGGTAAACCACGATCGTGAATGGCGGCAAACCACGATCGTGAATGGCGGCAAACCACGATCGTGAATGGCGGCAAACCGACGAATCCTGAATGGCGGCAAACCGCGATCCTGAATGGCGGCAAACCGCGATCCTGAATGGCGGCAAACCCAGCTTTAATGGTCGCTACCCGCAAACTGGACTAACTCGACTCGTCGCTACCCGCGAACTTGACTAACTCGACTCGTCGCTACCCTGCGAACTTGGCTAACTCGACTCGTCGCTACCCTGCGAACTTGGCTCGTCGCTAATCCGCGAACTTGACGTGCACGTCCCCGCTGCTATCAGCGGCTCCCTGAGGTAACCTGAAACCTCAGCTTAAATGGGCCCCCCGCTGCTGCGGCTTCCTGAGCAAAAAGCTCAGTTGTAAACTAATTCCCCGCTCTAAGCGGCTCCCTGAGCGATCTGCTCAGCTTACCTTCCTGGCGTTCACCAGCTGACTTCTATCGATTCACAGCGCCAGTTATCTTCTTTCTATCCGAGTCACGGCACCAGGTATCGGGGGTCCTCCCGTCCCGCGGAAGAAATCACCCGACACTTGAGAGAGTCTCCAAGGCGCTTTTATTCTGCTCCTCCGTCCCGTCGTGACCGTTGTCCGTTGACCGTTATCACCGTTATATCCGTTACGCTCCAGCCCCTCCCCCGCCAAGCCCCCCGCTTAACTGTCAAACTTGACCAATCAACTTAAAGAGAACCAAGGCACACCAATCAGGGCAAAGGGCCAATCACAGGGCAGGAAATGGTCAGTGCCCCCAACAAACCACCAAGACGCTGATACACAAATCCTGGAGCCTGTGGAAGTCTAGTAAAAGGGAAGTCTAGTAAAAGGTGTGTTAGATTAGGGATTCAGGCTTGGAGAAGTTCTTGCAGGTCATCTGTCTGGCGCAGTAGAGTAACCCAACAGATATTATTTTTAAAAAGGAGGTGTGCAAAGGCAGTAAGAAGTTATGCAAGAAGGGGGACATGAACCCAGGAAGGTGAATATCCTCTAGAAAATGAAAGAGACAAGAAAGGACTTGTCCTTTGGATCCCCTAGAAAGATCCAGACCTGTTTGCAACCTGACTTCAGCTTCTAGGATTATTTTAGTCTTCTCAAATCCCAAACTATAATTTACCTATTTTATTTTCTAAGATAATGCATTTGTTTGAAAGGCAGATTGGTAGGGCGAAGGCAGGAGAGACAGAGAGAGAGAAAAATAGAGAGAACCAGTCAGCTACTGGGTGGCTGAGGTTAGACCAGACTAAAGTCAGAAACCTAGAACTCCATCTGTGTCTGACATGGAGGTGGCAGAGCCCCAGCACTTGAGCCATCCTCTATTGCCTTCTTAAGTGTATTAGCAAGTCACTGAATTAGAAGCAGGGCAAGGGATCACAGGCAATAGCTTAGTTCACTCTGCCACAATGCAAGTCCTATATTTGACTGATTTTAAAACACTAAATATATGGCAATTTGCTACAGCAAAAGAGCAAACTATGGCTGGCATTGTGGTGTAGCACGTTAGGCCATTGCCTGTAACGCTGGCATTCTACATGGGCATCCGCTTTATGTCCCAACTGTTTCATTTCCAGTCCCTCTGTCTGTTAGTGGCCTGGGAAAAGCAGCAGGAGCTGACCCAACTGCTGGTCCTCTGCCACCCACGTGAGGAACCTGCAAAAGAATTCTGACTTCTGCCTTCAGCCCGGCCAACGTAACCCTGGTTGTTGTGGCCATCTGGGGAGTGAACCTGAGGATGAAGATCTAGTTCTCTAGCTGTTTGTCCCCCTCTTTCTGTAACTCTGGTTTACAAATAAATAAATAATTATTTAAAAATAGCAAACCGATACACATGCTCATCAAATAACATGGATTTGTGAAACATTTTCACAAGTGTCTGAGTACAGTTTATGTCACTGACCAAGACAGTGGTCTGAAGTTGCTAGACTTTGGTGTAATCGTTTTATCCATCATTCAGCAGATACTGGTGCAACCTATTCATTATCCTTGAATATAATTTCATTTGGATTTGGAGAGTCGATATCATTTATATAGTCTAATGATAATAGTTACAGTAATTCATAGGATTCAGTAAGCAAATAAGTAGGCATTGTTCTAAGAACTTTACCTATGTTATCTGACATCTTACGAGATCAGTTCTCCATTTCAAGATGACCTAGCTGAAGAATGAAAAGGCGAAGTCTGGTCCCTGCCATCACACAGTGGCAGAATCAGCTTGGCATCTACAGGTCTGTTTCCGAGTGGTTTCTGGAGTTTGACCATATTTACAGAGTCCTAGGTGTCTCCATTTCAGTACCTGGGCTTCAATTTCCTGTTAACCCTGTCACATTCTTTTCATTCATTGCATTTTTTCTCCCCTCCTCTGCAGAAACTGGTGTAAAACAAGACTGGGAGAAGTCTGTTCTCTCTGCCATCTGCTAACATGGAACCCTCTTCCTAACCAAGATACTGTTCTCTGTAACTACCCTTCGAATCACACTTACCAGCACTGTGTTTGCTAGTCACCTGTCTCCATAGGAACCTACTTCAGATATGGAATAATGGCACTTAAAAGGCTGTTCTTAACACTACATAGGGATAGTGAAAAAGTAATCAAAATGCAACACTTGGGGCAAATGCCACTAACTCTGAGTTAATATTATTTGTGCTTTTTGTACATCACTGGAATAGTGATGCAGGCTTTCTCCTTCATTGTGGAATCTTGGAAAAAAGCACTTAGCACGCTGGGCTGTAAGTGCTTTTATTGCAACATTGGAGTTGAACTAGCAAGCTCTAAGATTTGTTTAAGTTATAGTGTCACTGGTTCCAAAATAGAAACTTATTTCTCTTGGTAAAAAAAAAAATTTTCAATAGAGCCTTGCTGTTATTATGACATAGAGCCCTGGTTTATTTGTAAATATCTCAACCATCTCTAACTAGTCGGTATCTATTGAGAAAGACAGAGAGGTGTTTTTTTTTTTTAAAGATTTATTTATTTATTGGAAAGTCAGATATACAGAGAGAAGGAGAGACAGAGAGGAAGATCTTCCATTCGATGATTCACTGCCCAAGTGAGCGCAACGGCCAATGCTATGCTGATCCGAAGCCAGGATTCAGGAACTTCTTCTGGGTCTCCCATGCAGGTGCAGGGTCCCAAAGCTTTGGGCCGTCCTCGACTGCTTTCTCAGGCCACAAGCAGGGAGCTGGATGGGAAGTGGAACTGTCGGGATAGAACCGGCACCCATATGGGATCCCGGCGTGTTCAAGGCGAGGACTTTAGCCGCTAAGCCACAGCGCCGGGCCCAGAGAAGTGGTTTTTAACACCAGCTTTGGAGCCACTTAGGAGATTTGTTCCTTTTCAGTGGGTCGCCCCATTTCCTTGTGGTCACTCATCTATGTTGTGCCTGTTCCACCTCTTGATGAAAATCGAAAGCTGAATTCTTAAGTGTTGCTTTAGCTTTGTCTTCTGCTACAGCTGTTCAAATAATGTGCTTCGTGACTTGGATAGATGCAGAACCTCAGTACCAGCTCAGAAGTGTCCAAAGTTAAGTAAAGTGAGATGCGGCGGTATGTCTATATCAGAGATCGATCAGCTCTCCCAGCTTTTCAGTGATTCTTCCAGTTATGCCCCCCAAATCTCGTAATACAGAAACCCCACAATCCTGGGAAAGACATTGGCTGATAGGGGCCAATCAGTCTTTCTAAGTTGGAGTCCCAAGAGTCCAGATTAGTATTGTCCAGTACAAATTTCTTTAAAGACTATCTCCACTGTGTAACACAGTAGCACTGTGTGACTACTGAGCCCTGGAACCGTGGACGATGCAATTTTCAGTTTTCCCAGCTGAAATTTAAATAGCCACTTGCCACAAGTGGCAGCCATTTAGGAGAGCACTGCTCTAGACCAGGCTATGGAAATTATTGTTGTGGGAACAAAATGAGGCCCAGGCTGCTGGACAATGAATTCTCAGGAAAGTAGATTACAATGGCCACCAGGAGAAGGCAGATTCTGTGGTCCCGATATGTTGTTCCTCAAGTTTGCAACTAGGAGAACAACTTTGAGAGTAGGGAGTCAGGAAAGACAGGGATTCTGAAATCCTTAGGTAAACAGTATGTCACAAGACTGGTTAAGGGATACAATTAATGGTTTTTGCTAGAATATGGAAAGAAGGGAAGTTGCCTGTCATTTCTAAGGCTTTGTGCAGCAGTCCCATGGACTGGTGACAAGCTGGTCTCAACCCTGCAGCGATCTGTGCTGTAGCCATGGATACAATGACAACACAATCTAAGTAGATGACCCAAGAATATTGATAAGACCTGACTTTATCACTCACGAGGTCAAGGGAGAGGATGGCTGTCTGAGAAGCACATGATGTATGTGATGTTTGAAGTTTGACTTTGAGCAGTCAGATCGTTACATCCAAACGAAAGCCCTCCAGTACTTGGTATGTTGGAGTCATTTGCTGCTGAAGCGTAAGCAACTCTGGATTTTAGATGCATGAAGAGCGAGCTCTTTTTTTTTTTTTCCCCAACAGGATAATCTAGTGAAGCTAAAGATGTTATACCAAATTAAGTTCCAACTTAGAAGGAGGGCTGATTTAAAATTTTCCTCTGTAAAAGAAGCCCAGGGGACTGACGTTGGCCTTATGATAACACAGTGAGCAGTCAGCAGAGAAAAACAACATCTCATCCTGGAAGGAGAAAGTGAAGTGTCTTGAATTGCAGAATGTTGACACCACACATCTGTCCGACATCAAAGCTCTTGGTTATAAATCTTGCAGATAACTGATCAGCCCAAATCCACAAAGGCAAAAGTTGAAAGAGGAGTTGGAACATCAGGAAAAGCAAAGGAACTCCTCATCCCCTGAAGGAGTGGCAGCCAGTTTTAGTGTGACATACATCACAAGTGCTCAACAGCACTTAGGGGTCCACTTAAATGCTAACGTGCAATCCTGGCATTTCCTAGGAATTAAAGTGCTGAAGCAAGAAACAGCCAGTTTCAAAATCTTGTTGAATATTCAGTAGCCCCATGCTGCACACGCCACTCAGGTAGACTTTTAAATGCCAGAGAGTACATCCCAGCTCTAAGCGCTGTCTACTGTGGAGTCTTGTGTATTGTGCTACTTTCTACAGAAAGGATCAATGACATTTGTATTAAGTTCAGAGGTGCTTGGACGTGCTAGGAGAGAGAGAGTCTCTTAGTTCAGGCAGAGAGTTTATCAAGGGAGAGTCTGGTGGACTACTTCCACACTGGACAACCGCATGAGCAAAGCGGTCGCCTTAGGGTATGCACACTGGTACACACTGGGGTTTTCTATGTCATGCTGGGGGCAGCAGGAAATGAGGTATGGCATGTAGCCCTGGGTACTCCTCATGACAGGGTCTAGGTGGTACCTGTAGGGCATTCCAAACATTCCCAGTTAGATAAGGCCAGGGTGATCCATCATGAACTTAACACACTCAGGCCAGCATCCTACTCTACCCGGCTTAATAGTTCAGATTTTCCAAGAGGTTTATTTATTTATTTTTATATTTACTTATTTACTGCAGCTTATCTGATAAGCAAAAGCAGGACATTTATTAAAAAGGCCAGTTTCAAAGCTTGTCTTCCTCATTATTTTCCTGCAAGTCAACAGTGATCTTTAGCTATGAGAACGGAAACTTGTCAAGCATTTAAGGCAGATTGCAAGATTTTGCCTCATGTTCTTACTCCATATTTATGTAACACATCAAAGCCATGTTAATGGAATGAATACGCCCGAGCCTGCTGTGGTGGCCAAATTGAAAGATGCTAATAGCCGGCAGTGAAATCAGTGAATGAGAGAAGGGGAAAGCTGTGCACCGGCTGAGAGTGAGTTTCCAGAAGCCCATTTTTATACCAGGAACGTTAATTGTCTCATGGATAATTGCCACAATTTCCAGCGAGAAGTTCCTAGCGTTCTTTCCACGCATGCATAAGGATTATCGTCTGAGGCCTAAGCATTAAGCTACGGCCTGGAGATTTGTTAATTTAGTTTATACAGTTGTGGTCTAGATATGGGCCAAATATTTATTTCCTGGGTTCTTGCTTTTTTACTTAAAAAGCATTTCAAGCACAGGCACCAACACAGTTTAAGCAAGGGGTAAAGTTTGTTCAGATGGTGAGGAATGCAGATACACATGGGCCACATTCAGGGAGAGTGAGCCAGGAAGTGAATGGGTAAAGAGAGAGAGGGAGCTACCTTTGTTTGCAGACTCTGTGTGTCTGCAGGAGGCAAGAAGGGGCAAGCAGGTGAAACTTGCGAGAAGGAGAACAAAAGAGTGAGCCCCTTCTGTAGGAAGGACTGTAACTGCGCTTGGGAGGGAAGTGGTTACCTAACAGCTGCACACCATCTCAGGTTCCAGGTAACCATAGGTGAGCCTCATTCAACTACAGAAAGGATTACAAAAGTGGGAGAGGTGTGGTTGCCAAACTCATGACCCTCATGAACTCGAATACATTGGTGACCCTGTAGCTTGCATATATTAACTCATTTAATCTTTTGGACTGTATCCCTATAAGATTATAAATACCTTTATGAGTTATGTATTTATGAATGTGAAAACCAAGGCATAGGGCCCAGTGTGATAGCCTAGTGGCTAAATCCTCACCTTGCATCTGCCAGGATCCTATACGGGTGCCAGTTCATGTCCCGGCTGCTTCACTTCCCATCTAACTCCCTGCTTGTGGCCTGGGAAAGCAGTAGTGGACAGTCCAAAGCTGTGGAACCCTGCACCCGTGTGGGAGACCTAGCCTGGCTTTAGCTCAGCTCGGCTCCAGCCATTGCGTCCACTTGAGAAGTGAACCAGCAGGTGGAAAATCTATCTCTTCTTCTCTCTGTAAGGCTGACTTTCCAATAAAGATAAAACAAATCTAAACCAACCAACCAACCAACCAACCGAGGCATAGAGCTTTGCAAAGGTAATACAGTTTGTCAATGATGGAAATGCAAATCAAGCTCAGAAGGGTCTAACCCCAAAAGCAAAGCTCTGAAAACCTCTATATGCATTGTGATGTAGTGCTACGTTCCTGTGACCTTTGGAACCACGCTCTATTTCACATTTCTTCATTTTTTTTTAAATGAAAGCCTATGTTTCAGTAGTTTATAATACCTTGATGTTTGCCCCACAGTACAGTGACTTGTCCATGTGCTGTGTAGTGTCAAAGAAGGAGCTTTGGGGTCCAAAGGAAGTTGAGAAAGAAAAGCTCAACTCTGCTACTTCCTAGAGGTGTGAACTCACATTTCTTCACTTGAAAAAAAAAAAAAAGGCAACGGGGCAGGAGGAGAATCCTGGAGTCATAGTGAGCATGCTATGGGATGACACTGTGAGGTTTGGAGCACAGTGCCTCGTGTATAACACACTGTGGATGCTCACTGTCGCTCCCTCAATAAATCATTTAAAGGAGTTGTTAAACTAGATATAAGCACAGAAACATGAGGCTATAAAAAAATCTGAGTCTAGAGCGACTGAGTAGTCTTATCCCAGAAAGTAAGGCATGTCACACCTGCCTTACAGTCTGACTGGCTCAAGTCCATGCACATCTCTTTCCATGGGAGCCCCTCCCTCCCTCCATTCCTCCTGACTTTCCATCTTTCACTCATAAATGCATGTTTTTAATGAAGCATCTGCCATATCCCAGACCCTGTGATAGACAGCACGCCAGAGGTGGGCTTGTACTCTGGCTCCATCTCTGTAATTGCCACAGAGCTGGGACAGTGCCCCTTGGCCAGCAACATCTACAACCCTTGGTGTGATGATCCATTTCATGTGACACCTTGACTAGAATGTGACTTTGGACCAAACATTATTCCAATTGTGTATGTTTATGGGGCCGTGGGAGGTGTTTCTGTATTAGAGGCCTATTTGAGTCTAGAGTCTGAGGAAGGCAAAGGACCCTCCCTGATGTGGACTTGTCTCATCCATTCAGTGGAAGAGATGGAGAAAACACAAGGGCTGGGTATAAGAGGAAGCACTTGCCACCGCCTGCTGGAGCTCAGTCAGCCCCTTCCTGCTAGCCTGGAACTGGAAACTTGGCTCTTGCTGGGTCTTGAGGCTGCTGGCCTTCCGCATGGGCTCTCCTGGTTGGCTGGACCCTGGACTGTGGCTGGAGCTGCTCCGTCAGCCCTTCTGACTGCGGAACATGGGACTCCTCTGCCTCCATAGTCACCTGAGCCAACAGTCAGGAGACTCAGTTATCTCATCCTTCCATGAGCTTTGTTTAGGTTAACCCAGATGTGACTGTGCAAGCCTGTTCAATAGAAATACACTCCAAAGGCTGAGTGGGACAGGTGAGGAAGTGCCCATCACATACCACCAGGACCTTATTTTTAATGTTTGAGGAAAGGAGCTGCTAGGACAAAAAGCATTTTTTTTCATCCTCTGTGTTTAACCAGGTCAGCTGGAGTTCTGCCTCATTCTCTCCTCATTGCCCTGCTCTGTTGTGTTTCTTCCCCATGGTTAATCAGGCAGCTCTGCTTCTGGGTCTGCAGAAGAGAACCTCCTGGGAGAGACTGTAGGGAAGGCACCTTCTGCTATGCCACTGTGAGAACACGTGAGTTTGAGGACAGTTCTTGAAAGTCTTGTGAGCTTTGTGTGTGTTGTGTATGTATGTGTGTGTGTGTTGGCCATTTTCATATCAGATAAAATCAGTGATGAAAGATGTAGACTAATTTTTATTTTGCCTCAAGGAAAAACATCCAGAAAGAATTCTGTTTCTTTCCTGTCAGTAGGACACTTGAACAGATACCAGTCCTTCTGTTCCAAACACATTGTACCACAACGTGTTTGGTGTACCCATGGAGATGAGATAGGCCTTCAGTCTAATGGCATGCTCTGGAATTCTTTGAATTTCTGGAACTTGACAGTTTATCTTTTTTTAGTAAATACACACCCAAAGTGGATGATGATATGTTATGGGCCATTTATCAACTAGTACCAACATCCACTTATCATCACCCACAAATAGTCATTGAGTGCTACTAAGATCAAACTTGTGTCAAAAGACATAGTATACAGACACATGCAGAAATCTCAAATCCTTAGTGCTATCACCAAGTAGATACTGAGTGCCTGCTCTGTCCAAGTCAGTGCCTTAGGTAGTTATGCAGACATGCAGCCATTTATTGAGTGTTTTTTATGTATCGATGACTTTATTAAGGCTCTTTATAAGGTAGGTGGACATTCTTCAGCATTCTGTTGTGACTTAGTAACTAGAACGTGAGCCCAGAGACATCATTAATCCTGTTTAGTTTAGTTGCTCTAGATACCTTTCTTCTGTAATAGAAGAGATTTCACCTCCATTTAGAATATATTTCTGATTTCCTTCTCATTTTACAAAGAGAAGCCTATCTCTGTATTTATTTGTTTTTTAGCACAGTCTTTCTTTTCTTTCTTTCTTTTTTTTTTTTTTTTGTGAAAGGGAGCAAGACAAAGGGTGATTTCCTACCCCCCCGATTAACTCTTCAAATGCCTGTAACAACCAATGCTGGGCCAAGCCAGACCCAGGTGCCTTGAGCTCAATTCATGGCTCCCATGTGGAGCCATCACCTGCTGCCTCCTAGGGAGGGCATCAGTGGGTGCTGGAATCTGAAGTGGAGTTGGCCCGGAATCTATGCACCCCAATATTGGATGTGGGCATCACAAGTGGTATCTTATGGGATCCCAAATGGGCATCCCAAGGTTGATCTGATCATGATTTTTAAGTCAAGTTGCAGGTGAAATTTCTGGGAACTGGGACTTTGAAGGAAAAGGATAGGTATAGGAAAAAGAATATTCAATTAAATACATCAGTAGTTCTTTAGACTTTAACCAGTGTTGGTCCACAATGACGTTTCCTGTAGTAAAAATGATCAAGGCAATGTCAAAAACAATGGGACACAACTGAGCATTGTAATTAAGAGTAGGGCCATGGAGCTGGTTGGCCTGGTTTGGATTCTGACTCTGTGACCCTCAGGAAGTTACTTAATCTCTCAGCACCTCCCTGTTCACGTGTACAAAATAGCTGTAATACCAATAACTCTTTCAAAGGGAATTCTGAAGATTCAGGTTTTTTTGTATTGTTTTGTTGTTGTTGTTGTTTATAATCACATGCAAGTGTACTTCAAGAGCTTTGTGGAAAATGGCACTAAAAGATGGATTTATTTTGATATAAAGAGATAAAAGTTTATGCATATGCATGGTTTTCCAAAAGGTCTTGGAAAATGCATATTAAGGGGAAAAAAAAGGAACTGTATAGATTGCAGTTTTCTTTGCAGCAAGATAAACATCTTTTAAATCTATTTTTTCCCATGAACTTTTTGAAATTCTCTCATGGAGCAGTGAAGTGTTCAGTAAGCACTAGATAATGTTCTTTTTGGTCAATTTAAGGATGCCATCTTTTCATGAGAAGGGCTGTGCTATGCTCCATGATGACAGGATACCTACTTGTTTTAATGGGACAAGGCTTTCTGAATCATCATTCAGACCCTGACAGTAAGTGAATACAATGACATTTTAAAGTCTTAGAATGTGGCCATGAAACACTCCTAAGCTATTTAAAGCAGTGATTGAAAATAAAGCAAGAATGTTCTCAGGGTTTTTGAGTTTTTGAAGTATCATTAGGTGCCCAGCATATACCAGACCCTGGTTGCTGGATATACCATGAGCAAGGCAGGTATGGTTTGTAGCTCAGAGAGGTAACAGCCTGTTGGGGCATTTCATAGAATCTAATTAATATAACCTTCATAATGACCTTGGGAAAGACAATTTTACCATCCTCTGTGTTTTCAAGAGCAAGCTGGAGTCTCATGAAAGGAAATGGCATCCTTGGCATCTGACAGCAGAAGACAATGTGAGTTCTTTTCACGATTACACCACGTGTAGGCCTAGTCTCTTTGTAGAATATGAACTTCTGCTGTCATAACAGGAACCAGTGGGAAAATGTACTTCATAAATAGGGAGAAAGGTTAGCTCTTCAGGAGCAGCACATCCACCCTGTGAAACCAGGCTAGCTATAGATGTGGACGTTTTTCTCCTAAACAGAACACTCGGCTCACGGGTTGAACCCTTGGGACTCTAACTCTTCCACCTTTCCTTCTTCGCTGAGGGAAAATGGAGTCTGAATAGCGTCCTCTGAGAGGTCTCTTTACACCCTCTTTCAAGATCTGTCCACCGACCTATCTGCCAAGCAGAGGTATTCCCTTGCGGACATGCCTGTTGAACCTTCAGGGAGGGGAATAGAGCAGAGAGTAATTGCTTCTCTTCTCTGTCTTTGCGCTTGCTTTCTCTCCCATTATCCTTGAAGCTGTGCCTCTGGTAAAGGGGTCATTTGATAACAGATGACAGAAATTGTTAAAGAACAGGAACTTGAAATGATAGGCCAGGGGACTGATGGCTCTAAGTACACACCTCTCCAGGGAGCATACCTTGCGTTCCTGCTTTTAGTTTTAACCTTGTTCCATTAACCTCTTGGGAGGTTGTGCTGCTGCTGGAAAGAGATTTCCTCTATGAGTTTATAAGTCCTTAGAGCAATCCCAACAGATAGGTGTCTACTATCCAAAGAAGGAAACAGAATTTGTTAAATCTCCCATTTCCCCCACTTCTGTTTTTCTTACATAATGATATGGGAATTTAATTAACTTTGTAGATAAGGTGGATGATTCATCCAAGTCACCCTTCTAAAAACTGCTGGAGTCAAGGTTTGAATCCAGAGCTCTCCTTGACATCAAAATTTTTGCTTTCCTGCTTTCTAAAAATTTCCGACTTCATGTAGCCAGACATTAATTCTACAGGTATTAATAATGTTTTTCCCCCAAAGATTCTCAGGTTCGCCTGGGAAACAGTGAATGTATTTCATTCCCATGTACTTTCACAGTGTATATTCAAGAAATCAAAGTGTAAGCCATCTTGCTGAATAGGAAAAGAAATCCATACATCTGGCTTAACCTGGTGCTTGAGTTTCTGCTTCTTTCCTGGTCAAAGCACTAACACTTGCCATAGGTTAGAGAAAAGGAACACAACAGTGCATTCGTTGGAACCCTGAGAAAATCAGGTCAAATGCTGGACTTGGATCAGGGCCTCCATTTGGAGTCAGGTCATAGTCTGAGACTGCTTTGGAGGCAGTGTCATGACGTAGCAGGAAACTTTAGAAATATTTCTGTATAAGGGCGGGAAATTGGGGGTGTGTATTTGGCTCAACAGTTAGATTGTGGCTTAGAACCTGCTTCTCCTATGGCAGTATAGGTTCAAGTGCTGACTACTTGGCTTCTGACTTAGCTTCCTGCCAGTGTAAACCCTGAGAGGCAGCGGGTGATGGTTCAAATAACTTAGATTCCTGCCACCCACATGGGAAACCCAGTGGGAATTCTGGACTCCAGGTTTTGGCCTCACCCAGCCCTGTTGGTATGGGCATTTGAGGAGTGAACCTATGGACAAAACATCTGTTTCTTTATTGATCTCTCTCTCTTTCTCAACCTTCTAAACCAAATATAAACAAATGAATAAATTTTTAAACAGGCAGAAGATATAACTGGTGAAGATCTCATTTAGATGGAAGTGCTTTGTAGCTACAGTTGCTAGGTAGGCTGAGACTGCATTGAAAATAAAATAATCGGGCCCAGCACAGAAGCCTATCAGCTATAGTCCTCCTCTTGCATGCACAGGGATCCCATATGGGCACTGGTGCTAATCTCAGTTGTTCCACTTCCCATCCAGCTCCCTACCTGTGGCCTGGGAAAGCAATTGAGGACAGCCCAAAGCCTTGGGACCCTGCACCCGTGTGGGAGATCCAGAAGAGACTCAGGCTCTTATTGCTGAGCAGTGAGGAAGTCTGCCTCCATGACTGCGTGTTCTGTGCATTAGGTAACATAAAGCAGTCTGCGGACATGCCCCACAAGGCAAATTTAGAATGGGAAGACTGGAATGGTGTCAGCAGCATGAGATGGACTTCTAATTCTGTATCACTGGTGCCTAAGGGACCTCTTGTCTCTGAAAAGGTTCTGCTGTGTTCAAGTTCTGCTATTCCTCTGGCTTCCTTCACTTTGCTGCTGAGATCTTCGTCCTGTACAGGCCTAGGTTGCAGCACATGTGGTTCTCTGCTCTGGGTTCCCTTGCACATGCACAACCATCTCCTAAGAAATGGAGACCTAAAAACTGTGATCAGACCACAAGGTGGGGAAACTTTCAGGAAACCCATGGGGAAGTAACAAGAGCATTCTGTCTTTGAAAGTCCAGGGAATGGGCAGCCCAGTGTCACTGCTTGTGCTGACATGGGAAGAGACCTGGGTGAGCACTTGGTGATCACTACATTTATTAAAAACCGAGCAAAGGCTGTTGCTAGTCCTCATGTGGTTGTAATCCATTTTAAAACTTCATCTGAGTCACAACAGGCAAGCTGAACAGACAGGTGGGCATTATTATACAAATAATTAATATAGAGAGTGAAGTATTCTTTGTGCATTAGATACTAATCACATTAGAGAAACGTCACGTTTATATTCTTTGTCAGGCTGTTGTGTTGGCTCATCAAGGTAAGCCACAGCTTGTGAGGTCAAAGGGCCAATTGAATCCTGGTTATTCCACTTCCAATCCAATTCTTGCTAATGTACCTTGGAAGGCAGTGAAATATGGTCCTGGCCTCTCATGTGGGAGAACTGGAGGGAGTTCCTGGCTTCTGACTTTGGTCTGACCCAGCTCTGACTGTTGAAGACATGCAGGGAAATAAACCAGCAGACAGAGGATCTCTTCTCCTACCCCTCACTCCCTGTTGTTCTGCCTTTCAAGTAAATAAATAACTCTTTAAAAAACATGTATGTCCTTTGCAAATCTGATACCAGTACCCTTGGTAATGTAGACACAGCTGCTTCCAAGGCTAACAGCATAGATCTGCCTAGAAGGCAGAAAGCACTAATGTCAAGGTTTAGCTGCCCCCGCTGAAGCTCATGATACAAGTTCAAGGAGATTCAGATTTTGCATACAGCAGGCCTAAGTGAAGGCAGCAGGGACCTGGGCACTGAGTCAGAAGGGAAGCCCAGTACAAGAGGCCCCTTGTCGGCACAGGAGAAGGGGACCACCTCCTAGGGCATTTAATTTGAAAGCTTTCCTGACTATGAGGAGACCAAAGGTCCCAGGCCCATTAAATACTTCCTGTCCAGAGTGGGCAGAACTGAACAGACAGGTGGGCGGATAAAGAGAACCAGCTGGGAGGAGGCAGGCGAGAAGAAACAGGATTCAGTAACGCCAGGTGCAAAGACAGCCCAGTCAATTCCTGGGCATGTGGGAGCTCCGAGAATGGGTAGACAGTGAGACTAACCCTGAAGCTGTAGGTCCACTGTTTTACGAGTGAGGTAGAAGGAATGCCTGCGAAACAGTGCACGATACACGTCACCCGCTCCCAGTCATTGGACGCTTGTGTGGCCGTGTGGGAGTGGAGGGACTTGGCATAGCTGTCATCCTGTGCTTTATTAAGCAGGGCTTCTTTTACAAAAGGTTGCCTATGTTTCACTTGGCACACAGAAACAGATCTGCTTTTCTGAAGTGTCAGTGATGGGGTTTGTAGTCCTGCATGTCTTCTGAGCTGACATGAAAAGGTCTGGTTTGATGCAAGCTGGTGTTGTGTCCGAATGCCAACACTAGGCTGCCACACTCCAAAACTGTGCAAACTCAAGTCCCCTGAAAGCCCCTGTTAAACTACTGTGTTTTTTTACAAGGGCATCTTAGAGGGTTTGAAATTTCTGCGCAGGAAATGGAGAGATTAATCACCTTCTAAGCACCAATTAATGTGACTCTTTATGTTACCGGTGACATACTGGACAATCGGCTTTCAAAAAGAAATAGAAATTTCTGGGATTTATATTGCCGCATACCAGCGTGTGACTGTTTATTATTCCCTGGCTTAACGACGGGAGGATTTATATCCTTAAAGTCCTCACAATTGTTTCCTTGATTTGAAAATGGAGGTTTCGATGTAATACTCTGCAGTTAGCTCCCTGAAAGTGAAGTCTAGAAGCAGACATGGTAGAATTTTCTGGAAAGAACTCTGCATATTCCATTCTAAGGGTGTTTCTTTGGCCATCAAGTGCCCCCACATCTCCTCCCACCTACAGGCTTAGCCTGTTACACATGTGTCCTGCTGTGTATTCGCCTTGTGCCACTTCCTTAAAGTAGACCATTCTAGGGTACCCTCCTCCTCCTTCCTGCTGTGGCTGTCAGCCCAGGTCCTCTGCTTGTTCTAATCCTTCCCTCTGCATCCATACCTCCTCTTGCTACTCAGGCTGCTTTGTCACTCAAATATTTCTAGTTCCTATTCCTATTTATTTATTTATAAAGGAGCCAGGGATGTTTTCTAGGTCTCCCCTGAAGGTGGCAAGAAGCCATGCACTGGGCCATCTTCTGCAACTTATCTCAGACCATTGGAAAAGAGCTGCATTGGAAATGCAGCAGCCAGGAGAAGAACCAGCCCCAAAACAACTGCCAGCACCCAGATGGGATGCCAGTGTTGCAGTGGCTTTGTCCACTATGCACAATGTTATCCCTTAAATGTTTCATTTTGAAAATAAATTATTTTTTTAAAATTTAAAATCCAGAGGCCTCCCATGTGCTGTTTCTCCCTCCAATCCAGCAGCTTGGAATTCCATCTCCGTTTCCCATGAGTGGCAATTATCCAAGCACTTGAACTATCACTGCCTCCTAAGCAAGAAGCTGGACTTGGACGCAGAGCTGAGACTCGAACCCAGGCCTCTGATGTGCAGGCCTGTTACCCTCCATGAGTCTGTTAGGATCTAGCCTGTAATAACATCTCCTGTCTATTTCTAGCCTGGTCTGCGAGGTGGGGATCCCTCCTCCTCTCTTGTTTTCTAAGAGGCTGGAACATACCTCTCCTTAAACACACAGTCCTCCCCACCTTGCTGGTACTGTCTCCACACATCTGTCACCATGGATCCCAACCTCTCTCCCATGGCTCTTGGGGACCTTTGGGATTAAACTCACCTGCCCATCTTTTGCCTGCCCTGACACTGTAGGCCTTGACATGCTACATTGCTTCCCCTCTTTATCTGTCCACTTGAACACTCACAAATCTGCTCCTCCATCTGCAGCCCCCCTCCGGAATGCCCTCATTTAATGTACTTTCTGAACATTTACCATGCTTCAGACAGACCCAGGCCTTTATGATCAGGAGAGATTCCAGGAGCCAGGGTTGCTTTGGGAAGACAGCTCACTTAGTCTTGGAGCCGCCAGCAGTGTTATTTAGAGCTTTAGACTTGAGACAAAAAAGTAGAAAAGCAAAAAGTAGTGCAAGTAAGGAATGTAAAATGTCCATCATACTTAGCACCTCATTTCCCTTCCTTTCCCTTCCCATTCTCTTAACTCTTGCTCTATCCCCTACCTCCTTTCTTTCAATAAGCCCTTAGGTTAGTTTGTTTTACACCCGGGGAAGTCAACCACTCTTTCCTCTACTGAAGGTCATGACTTTCACACAAGCACAGTCAGTTCTGCAGCAAATGCCCCAGTTGCTCTTCTTCAGGTCTCTCCTGCTAGCGAAAATGAAAAAATCCTAGCCCATCTGGCAGACATATCATCACCCATATCTCAGACACAAAGTTATCAACCACTTCGCAGCTATCCTCGTTCACGCCTACATGTTCCTTTTTTTTTTTTTTCATCCTGCTGTTGTGCACAGTAAGGTCAAATTGTCTGTGAGGTCTCCTCATTGTCCAAAATAATACGGTGTAAATCAGTTTCAAGAACCTGGCCTCAGGCATGACAGAATAGTTCCTTTGGCTAATCCTCCACCTGACTTGAGTTTCGGTTGCTCAGCTTCATGTCCAGTTCCCTGTTTGTGGCCTGGGAAAGCAGCAGATGATGGCTCAAAGTTTTGGGACCCTAGAACTGCATGGAAGACCCAGAAAAAGTTATTGGCTTCTCCTTCCTGGTTTCTGGTTCCCAGGTTCAGATTGGATCATCTCCAGCCCATGTAGTCATTTGGGAGTGAGCCAGTAGATGAAAGATCTTTCTCTCCATCTAATCTCTCTATATATCAGCCTTTCCAATAAAAAGAAGTAAATCTTTAAAAAAAAAATTAAAAGAACCTGTCCTCATAGTTTGAGATTCCTTTTAGAACTCAAGCTTACTAGAATGGTATGATGCATGGTGGACTTTGAAGATTTTTCTGAGCTTGAATCTAAGTAATAACAATTCATCTTATGTGCTACTAAAAATAATTAAGTAATCTGTTCAAATTTCTCATCTTATTTAGAAATATACTATTTTTTGAAATTGCATTCAATTTTCTCTTTTATTTGAAAAGCAGAGACAGAGGGGTAGTCAAAGGTCCCTCATTCGTTGGTTTGTTCCTCAAGTATCCACAAAAGTCAGGGCTGGGCCAGCCAAAGCTGGCAAGCAGAAACTCTTTCCCATCTCCTGCATGGGTGGCAGGGACCCAAGGCCTTGAACCGTACATGCTACTTGCCATGGTGCACATTCACAGGAAGCTGAAACTGGAAGCAGAGGAGCCAAGACTTGAACTGATGTAGAAGTATCTTAATCAGCGCCCTGAGAGTCAGGTTATGTAAAAAAAAAAAAAAGTGTGCATTAGTCTCTTTGGGGGTTGTTACTTGATGCTGTCCTCCTGATTGAGAGGTCATTGTGATTTTGAACAAACTTAGGAAAATGAATATTGTAGGATAAACTGACCGTCCCCCCACATCGGCCCAAGGGTAAAGGATGGGATGGCCTTTCCCGTGGTGGCTCAGTGGCGGCAAGTGACTGTGTTGCATGGGGAAGGAAGTCATCACTTCCCCTAGTCACTGCTGCCAGAGGATTCAGCTGTGATGCCTGGGTACAAAGGGAAGCTAAACACTTCGTTTTGTTCTGTGCTGCAACATTTTCTCAGCCACTTATCCGTAATCTTCCCTTTCTTTTAATAGCCCTGCCTTTGAAAAGACCAACAATAATAGGACATTCACCCTCTTCACTGGGAGAGCCCACGTTGGTGTCCAGAAGGAGCCCACAGGCAGCAGAGAGCGGAGGATCCAGGCCAGAGGTGAGTGTCCATGACTCCTGGTGATTGGCCCCTTGTCTCTCCAGGGGGAGCTCTTCACTGAGGCAAATGGGGATTTCCATTTGGAGTTTTGTAGACAAATAATAATAATAATAATAATGACACATAACAATTTTGTTCATTATGGCAGGCATGCTTCTGTCATAATGGCTGAATCCAGTGTATTTGGGAGTGATTCTTTGGGGACTTGCTGAACCATCGCTTCCTTGGTCTAAGGCAAAAAAAGAATAGTGAGAGTCCCAAGCTGCTTTTTCCGCCAGGTTTTATTTGAGGTTCAGGGTGGCAGGGAGGTTGCTTTGATTGAGTGGCAGTGATCTAGTGATCTTAGGCATCTTTGTGACGACACTGAACACGGACGTGCTCTTGTCAAGTCCATCACACTTGATCCAGTTTTGATACCCTATCTCAGAGAATGTAGCCAGTCAGTAATAAAATAGGTCTTGGACAGGACAGTTAATGGATGTAAGTTATAGACTATCATATATCATTGGACCCTTCTTGATATTAAAAGTGCCTGAAAGTTTAAGAAAGTCCTTTTGGAGAGATATCCTGAGTATATTGTCCTTTAACATTTTGGGGATGTGTATTTGGAAATTCAAGAGTAGAATTACCAACTATTGGATCTGATCAGAAGAGTGAATGGAAATGATTAGGGTCAAAATTTAGCCAGTGTCCTTTCTTCCTGCCTCTAACCTCTGGTTTCCTCTAATTTATAAATATGCACCAGTAGAACCTCCATTTGAAAGACTGAATGATATAATATTGACAAATAACCTGAATATCCAAAAAAAGCACTGGTTAAAAAATATACATAGAATCATTAAATGTGATAATTGAAATAACAGAATTTATGTAAGTGAAAAAAAATCTATGAAAACCTCATTTTATAAGACAAATGGCATATTAGTGTACAGATATTCAAATATCCGCACATTTGTATATATCTGTTTATATGTATACATGTCATTTTATCTCCTAACTGTTTAGGAAAGATAAAGTCTGAGCAACCCAAAAATGCAGTGTTAGGCACTATTTGATCTGGCTGGTTTTTCAACTCTAATAATTCTGGCTTTATGACAAGATTTCTGCAAGCCAAGAATGGGTATTGTAGTGAATTAACAATTTAGAAAGGTAATTATAAAGTAATACTGTGTCGCGCCCACGTTCCTATCGACCCGCAATAAGAGGCAGACGCGAGTGAAGTCTTCCGCAGTAGTCTTTATTGTGCACACCAAGATGATGAAGAGGAAGGCCCCGACCCAGCTCGTGCTCTCGCTCTTATCGGGGATGGCTCCGCCCAAGTGGCGGCTTATTGGTGAGCCTCTAGACCACGCGCCAATCCTGCAATTTGGATAGGGCAAGAGGCCTGTGCACGCGCTGATCACACCGCTGTTCACGCATCAGCCCTCAGCGCATGCGCAAGCGCCTGCGCAATACTCTCCAATGTACGTGACAGGAGCTACTCCTGCTGACGTGTTTATTTCCGCCAGGCGCCATCTTTTGGCCACCGCGTGTGGCAATCAACATCACCTCGTGTGGCAATCAACAATACTGCATCTGTTATTGACTGCCTTTTATGATCTCATTCAGAAGAGTAATATTACTTTTTTTCATTCTAAGTGATTTGTTACTGCGCTATTCAAAGATATATAGTACATAAAGGTATTATGCATTTGACAGTCGGCCTTATAGTTTTATTAGGAAAAAAAGGTGTGTTTAAATGTGCCTCCTATTTCCTGACTTCACATTCTGGTTAATCCTGGAAACAATAGGCCAAAGTTGGTATTTATCAAGTATAAGTTATTTTCCCAAGTTATTCATTTGTTCCATGTAAGAGCTTACATCCTTTCCCATTGGCTTTGGTCATGGCCTGGTGACCTGCTCTGACCATTGGAGTATGAGCTGATGGGATAAAACCAAATCCTATAAGACAGAACATGATTTTGTTACTGGTATCCCTGAGTCACCCTCAGTGCTGGAGAGGTGTCCTCACTTGCTCTTCTCCTCTGTGCCATATGAATGTCCTCACCAAGGAATTCCCTTAGTGTGCTCCTTGAAATATGAAACCACATGTAACAGAGCTGAGTCTCTGCTGCCAACCCAAAACTACTAACATGGAAACAAGAGTGTGTTTGCTTTCTATTGCAGTCTAACAAATTATCTCAAATTTCACAGCTTAGAACAATTCAAATGTGGTGAATTGCAGATTGTGTAAAGTCAGATATGGACCTGGCACTCTCAGATACTCGGCTCAAGATCTCCCTGGGCTGAAATCAAAATTTCAGCTGCTGTTCTCAACCGTGGTGTGGGCATTTTTTTTTTTTTGCGCTCACTGGTTGTTGACACAATTTATTCCCTTGTAATTGTAGAACTGAGGTCCTGGTTTAATTCCTCCCTGGTATCCCAGAGTCACTGTCAGTGCAGGAGAAGTGTCCTCACTGGAATCCTTTGCAAGTCATTCCCTCTCTTAGCTTCACGTCCCCCATACATCCTGGAGCACAGATGAATTGCCACTGACATGTTTTGTTGACTTCTCAGACTTTTACTGCCTGTACTGTTTATGCAAAAAAGCAATATCCCAAGTTGTCTTCAGAAAATATAATCTCAACAGTTAGAAGACTTGGAGAATCATGAAGTGAAACGTGAAATGTGTTGGCTTGTGTATGAATCCAAGTTCTCAGTTTTTGATAAGATAATTGGACTGAAACACTAGTGGATTTCCTCAACTCAACAGATGAGCTATCTCTGGGCTGATATTCCCTGTTTCAGTGACAGTTGTAGGTCAGCCAAATGAAGGGCATCAGACAACACAATGTAAATGGGACAGTCTCTCTCTCCATGGCTCAGCCATGTAGCAGGAATTATGATCATGTTGATAGAAATTCCAACCAAGGGAGAAGGCTCACACTTCTATATAGTTAAACCACCTTTGAAAATACAGAAAAAGATAGCATTAATTCTACTTAGAGGGTGCAAAAAATGAAAAATAAAAGTTAGCATGCTTCTGATAGAGAGTACATTTCATATATTTTATAGATTCAAGTATAAAAACATAATGATGCTTATTTCCTTGCTATCCTCCCCGTTCTTTTCTTCCTTTAATTTCTTTTAATTTTTGTGACAACATACATTTGAGTTGAATTTTAGATTCAGAAATTTATGAGGTTTGCAAATAAGATTTTCCTAGATAAAGGAACGAGAATGTATGTTGGATACAGTGGTAAGACTAAACTTCTCGTTCAGGGAAAGATACATAATTTGTACAGATCTGGTATAAAACCTGTGGAGCAAAAGAGTCCCAGACAGTCCAACATGATAATTTGTTGATTAAACAAAGTGTAGCTTATTGGCCTAACATGAGGAAAGCCACATCGTAGCACCGCTATTGTAAGATCTCAGAAAGGTGAGATCAGAGCACATATTGATAAGTCTGGGACTTGGGCCCAAAACCCTTTTTATTGAAAGAGTCTGATTGTGTCTGAGTGACATTCATGACAAATATTGGTGAAGATACCGAAGAAAGTTTTAAAGTGGATATTGATAAGAAAACAGTTGCAACTATTTTCCTAGATAAATGTCTCGAGAAGGGGCTGTGTGCCCAAATGAACAGTCTGTCCTAATCAATTGCTTTTCATGAAATTCCTGAATCAAACAGTGGGGTTATTTGTTGATTTATTATGGTCTGATCCTCCTGAGCCAGAATTTCCTTGAACAAATAAGTCATGTTGACATGAATCGTCTCAGTTCTTTACCTTGACAGAAAATCTAGTAAATGCAGGTGGTCTCATTTCTCAAAGATATTTTATCAGGGTAGATCTGGGAAAAATCAATTTAATAGTTGTGGGGAGGAAGAACGAGAGAGACCAAGATAAGGAGGCTGATTAGGGTGACATTAAACAGTATTTTTAGCAAGAAATGATAAGTATCTACAAGAGTAGGCACGGAAAGGCATGGAGATAAGAATAGTATTAAGAAAATAGAAGTAACAGAATTTTGTTCTTAACAGGTATGCAGGGTTTTAAGGAGAGGGAGGAGTCAGAACTACAGACTCACTGAAACACCCATCCATCTGGAAAAAAATGTTGGTAAAACAAAGGATGTGGCCCCTGTTCACACAATGTACACTGACCTGGGAGACAGACACATAAATACGTAATTTCAAGTAAGACACTAAGAGAAAAATATGTAAGAAAAAACAGGGGTGCTTTTGGTGCTACTGATGGTGTTCCTTTGACCCAGTCTGAAGTTTCAAGGATGATTCCCTGGTGGTAATAACACCAGAAATATGCCTTGGACATTTATACTCATGGTGCAAGGTTGGATGAAGGAATTACTAGTAGTGCCATGAATGAAAATGTGGAAGTCTCAGGAGGAATGTGTCCAGGGTGAAAATAGGGGGATAGAATATGGGAAAATGGGAAATAATTCATGTTGGGACATTTCAAAGTTGAGAAACCTGTGGGATAGCTCTGGATAATGGCTGAACTTGCAAAGTGCTAAGAGACCAGCATGTCTCAGTAGCTGAAGTAATAAACACAGACAAGTACATTCACGGAAAATATTGAGTAAGAAGAGAGAAAGTTAATGATGGCAGACAGAGAAAAGAGAGTTTGCTAGTGGACCACGAAGAAATTGTTGAACTGAACAAAAACTGTGAAAGATGGATGTCTCCAGACTCAGGAGCAGAGCAAGCAGATGCTGAAGCCTACGTAGATCAGAAGAGAATCTGAGTGGGTTGCACAGCGTGAT
Source organism: Ochotona curzoniae (assembly GCF_017591425.1). NCBI lineage: Eukaryota > Metazoa > Chordata > Mammalia > Lagomorpha > Ochotonidae > Ochotona > Ochotona curzoniae. The sequence goes on along the minus strand of NW_024466353.1, from coordinate 430,074 downwards.
TTCTGTGAACTGTGATCCAGTCTGCAAAGAGAATGGGAGAAGGCCCCAGGGAGCAAGCAGCCAGCGAGAGGAGGAGGGTCTTGTGAGGGAGAGCAGATTGTGTATGGTAGGGAGACTGAATGGAGAGGGGAAAAAAATCCCAGTAGCATTGATAGAGGTAGAAGAGGTCCTCTGAAAATTGGATTATTTATGACTGAAAGGGATAATTTTCAGAGGGTTCTATATTGAGCACAACAGATTCAGATAATAAAGTCTGTCTAATGAAGTTTGTGTGCATGTTCATGTCCTGGCAAAATAGGTGTATGAGACAGGACATGGGTTGAGTTAAACTGTTAAATGGAACCTTGGGGAGAGTTCCGAGGGGAGCCCTGGGGACAAACTGTGAACTTCTCGTCTGGAGCAGAAGCTGGAATGTGTAGTTCAGACGTGTCCTGCCCTACCAGTCTGTCAAGAATGGTTTGGCCCACCAAGGCTCTGGGAATCAATTTGATGGCACCACCCAATCACTGTAGACATAGGTGGAATTGCATGACTGACCCCTCCATTACCTTCCTCACCCCCACCTCCACCCAAACGTCAGCCTTGGGAAACATCCAGGAAGCCTTCCTTGGACAACTTGATCCACCAAAACTACATAAATTCACCCTAACAGTCCTTGGACTTTAATACATTCCCCATTTCTTTTGAAATTTTATTTGTTTATATGAAAGGCACAGAGAGACAGGAAGAGGCAAAGAGAAAGAGATCTTCCATCTGCTCACCTCCCAAATCGCTGCAGTAGCCAGAGTTGGATGGGTCCAAAGCCAGGAGCTGGGAGCTTCTTCCGAGTCTCCCACATGGGTGCAGGGACTTGGATCATCGTCTGCTGCTTTCACAGGCATATTAACAGGGAGCTGGACTGGAAGTGGCACAGCAAGGACTCAAACTGGCACCCTTAGGGGATGTCAGCATCACAGGTGGTAGCTTTGCCATTATACCACAATGCCAGTCTCAATGCCCCATTTCTGTTGCTAAGATAACCACATCTTGCTTACCTGGACCTACATCCAAATGAACAGCAGAAAGCGAAGGTTACCCCTACACAGTGCAGCCATGAGCACTACACCCAGAACTGCTAGCAAACTTGCCCATCTCAAAATGCTATACCACAGCTGTTAGAATCACCTCAGAGACCTCTGCAGAGTCACTGCTGGACAGTCATTTCCTGATGCTGATTACAGGTGAACAAGCACCCACTGGAACTAAATCCTGCCTGGACAACTTGACACCCAAGAAAAGTCTGTTACTATGGAAACCACCCCCCCAGAATGCGTGTATAAATGTGTAAATGGACAAAGATCAGGGTAATTATATAGAAGTATGAAAAGGCAAGGAAATGTGTGTCCTCCTCCAAAAGAACGTATGAACTCTGACAAACACCTGAAAAGAGAATTCAAAATGATGATTTTGAGGAAACTCAAGAGAATATTGAGTCATGTCACAAATAAAGGAATCCCCATTAGATTAACAACAAGAACCTCACAGGCCAGAAGATAATGGAACATAATGCAGTCAGAGTTCCAGAGGGGGAGGGGAGAAACAGTAGTCAACCAGGTGTGACAAAGCTGCCCTTCAATATTGAAAGGAAATACTTTTCAAGACCAGCAGAAACTGGGGGTCAGGGTTTTTTTTTTTTTTTTAAAAGAAATACTTAAGGGTGTTCCACATTTACAAGCAAAAAGATAGTAACTACAATTAGGAGAACACAGGAAAGATGAAACTTCCTAGTAGAGAAGATACTCAAAAGAGAAATAGGGGAAAAAAAACATACCTGTTTAATAAAGAAAAGCACCAAACCACAAAGATAAACAGAGAGGAAGAAAGACACTTGGAGAACAATCAGGACAGTCAGAAAGAAACAATGTAACAACTCTGCAATAAAAATATTTGGACTGGCTCTATGGGGAATGTACAATGATATGTTGCCCGTCAGGACTTCACTTTAAGGGTAGCATGGTATCACAGTGAGCTAAACTACACCTGCAGTGCTGGTATCTCATATCAAGTCCCAGCTGTTGTATTTCCAGTCCAGCTCCCTGCTAATGCACCTGGAAAAGCAGTGAAAGAGGCACACAAGCTTGGGCTGCTGCTTCCTGCATAGGACACCTGGATGCTGTTCCAGGCTCTTGACTTCAACTTGGCCCAGCCCTGACCATTGCGTTCATCTGGGATGTGATCCAACATACGGAAGATCTGTGTGTGTGTGTGTGTGTGTCTTGCTCTCTCCCCATTACTCTACTTTAAAATAAATAAATCATAATAAAGAAAGAGGCTCACTTCACTGGTATGTACCAGTAAAGATACATATTTACTGAAAGTGACGGAGCAAAGAGATATTTCATGCAGACAGCAGAAATAAGCAGAAGTAAGCTGTACTTACAACAGATAAAATAGACTTCAACTCAAAGACGGTGAAAAATAAAAATAAGACTACCATGCAAAGACAAAGTATACAAGTTTGGGAAAATGGAAGTAGAAAGTGTATATGCACCCCTTGCTAGTCAACCCAGTTATATTAAGCAAATATTATGAGATCAAAAAGAATAGTTAGGCTTTAATTCAGTTATGTTTGGGAACATCAACAGTCCCATTTCATCAATGGACAGATAATCTAGGCAAAAAATCAACAAAAAACTGCGATGAGTGAAACTATACAATGGAACAAATGGATCTAATAAACATTTACCGAAGTTCTTCAGACAGCTGTAGAGTGTACATACTTCTCACTAACCCAAGGAACATTCTTCATAACAGTCATGTTAGGCCACACAACATGTCTCAACAAATTCAAAACATTAGAAACCATATTACTTATCCTCTCTGACAACAAGGAAATCAAACTGAACTCAAGCAACAAGAACAACTTTGGAAATTATACAGCTGCACAGATAAGCAACAAGCTCTTGACAAAAGGGAAATTAAAATATTTTTTTGAAATAATTGAAAGTGGAACAACAGCACTGATAACAACAACAACAACAACAAAAAAAAAAACTTGAAGTGAACAAGACAAGAAGTACTAACAGGAAAGTTCATAGCCAGAAGTGCTTACCATTAGAAAATAATCAGAGGGCCCGGCGCGGTGGTGCAAGTGGTTAAGGTCCTAGCCTTGCATGCCCGGGATCCCATATGGGCGCCGGTTCTATCCCGGCAGCCCCGCTTCCATCCAGCTCCCTACTTGTGGCCTGGGAAAGCAGTCGAGGACGGCCCAAGGCCTTGGGACCCTGCACCCGCGTGGGAGACCCAGAAGAGGCTCCTGGCTTCGGATCGGCATAGCACCGGCCTTTGCGCTCACTTGGGGAGTGAATCATTGGATGGAAGATCTTCCTTTCTGTCTCTCTTCTCTGTATGTCCGCCTTTCCAATAAAAAAAAAAAAACATAATAAAAATAAATCTTTTTTTAAAAAAGAAAATAATCAGAAAGATATCAAGTAAACAACATACTGGTGTAACTCAAGAAACAAGGAAAGCAAGAAGAAACCAGTCCCCAAATTAGTAAAAGAGCGGTAAAACATCAAAACAGAAACAAAAATAGAGACTAAAATAATATAAAAGACAAGGAAATGAAGAGGTTTTTTTTTTTCAGGATGAACAAATTTGGCAAAACTTTAGATAGATTAATCAAAGAAACAGAGACTACTCCACATCAGATTTGAAAAAGAAAGGACCGCTAGGGTTTATTATGAAACTGTGGGCCGGTACATTTGAAAGCACGGAAGAAATAGACACATTTCTGAATGCGTGCAGTGGAGCAACCTTGAGCCTGAAGTTGCAGAAAACATGGGCAGACCGAGAGTGAGTAAGGAGACTGAGCAGCAGTGCCAAAGTCTTCCGCAAAGAGAAGTGCTGCACTGGATGACATCACTGAGGAATTTCACTAAACTTTTAAACCAGTTCTTCTCAAATTATTCCAAATAGTTGAAGAGGAAGGCATTCTTTCAAACTCATGCTATTTGGACAGCAAGAACAAAACAAAAGGAGAGGGCCCGGCGCGGTGGTGCAGTGGTTAAGGTCCTCGCCTTGCGCCTCCAGGATCCCATATGGGCGCCGGTTCTAATCTCGGCGGTCCCGCTTCCCTTCCAGCTCCCTGCCTGTGGCCCGGGAAAGCAGTCGAGGACGGCCCAAGGCTTTGGGACCCTGCACCCATGTGGGAGACCTGGAAGAGGCTCCTGGCTTCGGATCGGCCGTTGCGCCCAGTTGGGGAGTGAATCATCGGATGGAAGATCTTCCTCTCTGTCTCTCCTCTCTGTATATCCGCCTTTCCAATAAAAATAATAAAATAAATCTTAAAAAAAAAAGGAGAAAACCATTCTCCAATACCTCATGAACAAAGATATAAAAATTTGAGACTAGAGGAATATCACTAGACATTAGGAAGAGGACAGGAGAGAGATCAGATAAATGGGTACCCAAATATGATTAGGTGGGAGGAGTGAACTCTAGTGTTATTAAACATAGGAGAGTTACTGTAATATATGCAGTACACACATAGATAGTATCAGTTACTATAATTTATCATATATTTTACAAAGAACTAAAAGAGAGGAGTTCAAAGATTCCCAAGGGGAAGGGTTATTGCCGAGCCTTGATCATTTCACATCATATACCTGCGTTGAGTTATCACAATGCCCCTTCACAAAGCTCATGGAAATGCCTATTGTGAAAAAAAACTTTGCCAAGATTTTAAATTTTTTGCAGTAAAATGAATTTATTTTTTACTTCTATTTTCCCTGGGTCTTGAAGGAGCCTCATTTGTACAGTTATTATATGTCAATTAAAAATAAAAAAATTTGTACAAAATAAGATCCAGATGATGAAATATGAGGCCATATTGCTTTTCTTTTCCAGCTTGATATGTTATACAATCCTTTATATATCTGTGTCTGACATTCCAAAGACACGATGCCTAAAGTCATATGGAACCAATATAATCCTTGCATAATACTTATAAACTGACAATGTGTTTTAAACAATGAGTTATTGACAGTGTTTCCTTGGGGAATTCTTCCGAAAATAGTGTTTTAAAAATATTGTAACTATCATCTAGCTTTAATATTAGAACATTGAAATCAAAATTCTTTAATGTGAGGTCCAAACTAATTCCTAATTCTTTTGAGTAATGATATCATTTTGGTTATGAAATGTTTTCTAAAAATGAAACATGGTTCCATGGTAATTGTGTTAGTAACTATTTCATCTAACGATTCTGCTTAAATTTAAACTGTATCTCTGAAAATTTTTAAAAAAGAATCTTTGATATTTTTATCAGGATGAAATTGTGACTGTTTCCATCACCCACAGGAAACTAAATTCAGAGATGAAAACTGCCATAGGCAAACCTTGTCGTAGACAAGCTTTCATTTTCTATTCTTTTCTTTTTTTTTAAGATTTATTTATTTTTATTGGAAAGGCAGATTTACAGAGAGAAGGAGAGACAGAAAGAAAGATCTTCCATCTACTGGTCCACTCCCCAAATGGCCATGAGGGCCGGAGCTGAGCCAATCCAAAGCCAGGAGTCAGGAGCTTCTTCAGGGTCTCCCACGTGGGTGCGTTGTCCCAAGGACCTAGTCCGTATTTTGCTGCTTTCCCAGGCCACAAGCGGGGAGCTGGATGGGAAATGGAGCAGCCGGGACACAAAGCAGAGCCCATAAGGGATCCCGGCATAGGGTGAGGATTCCACCACTGGGCTTTCGCATTGGCCCGAGGTTTCATTTTCTAAATGCTCAGGTAATAAATGTTAACATATTGTCTCAGTAGTAGAGCTGAGTAGAAAGGTAAAAACAAAGTCTTTAAATTGTAGAAAGTTCTTTATTTTGAAGTATTTTCTTTGCCCTGTGTGGGATTAGTAAGGGCTTCTCACATCAAGAAATTGGACTTGTGAATCAAGGTATTGATAATTATTTAAGTCAGCATTTTCAAGTCTTAGAGGATCGTAGGGGAAAGTCACTAAGTCATATTACATTGCAAAGCTGTAGCCAGATGAAGTCAGCATGAGGTCAGGTTGCTTGCCAGCCAAGCAGAGTGGGGAGGGCGAGAGAGAACACCAGTGGTAGGCTTTTACCCACTTTCAAGCTGAAGAATGGCAGATGTCCTTCCATGACTGTACCCCCACGCCGAGTTTTGTCCCTTGCCCCTCTTGCTGCTGGCTTGCACGGGTGCTCAGACACGGCCCTGGGGAACTGCGAAACTACGGGGAAGCCTTAGATGTAGCTGAGACTACTATAAATGAAAAGGCAGTAGAAAATGAAACCTCCACACGTTTCTCCAGTTGCCCTTTCAAAGATGTAAGCATCAACGCATGTACTTTTTTGGCAGCTCACACACCATTTGCAGATCACACATTCTGGTTAGGAATGTTGAGGACCCGAGTATTTCCCAGGAGGACTGTGATTGTCTGTCACACTGACAGAAATGGAGGTGAGAATTTGGGGACCAATGAAACTACCACTCGGGACCCAGGCAAACCTGGGTGATGCGTTCCCGCTAAAGCTAGATAACTGTATCTTTTCTTTTCTTTTCTTTTCTTTCTTTCCTTCTTTCTTTCTTTCTTTCTTTCTTTCTTTCTTTCTTTCTTTCTTTCTTTCTTTCTTTCTTTCTTTCTTTCTTTCTTTTAAAGATTTATTTATTTTATTGGAAAGGCAGATTACAGAGAGCAGGTAAGACAGAGAGGATCTTCCACCCAATGATTCACTCCCCAAGTGACTGCAACGGGCGGTGCTGTGCCGATCTGAAGCCAGGAGCCAGGAACTTCTTTCTGGGTCTCCCTCGTGGGTGCTGGGTCCCAAACCAGCTTTGGGCCATCCTCGAATGCTTTCCCGGGCCACAGGGAGGGATCTGGATGGGAAGCAGAGCCACCAGGATTAGAACCGGCGCCTATATGGGATCCCGGCCCAGTCAAAGTGAGGACTTTAACTTCTACGCTATCGTGCTGGGCCCTAGATAACTGTTTCTTAAATTCTGGTTTCCTTACACATACAATTTGATGTGTTCTTTATGTGCACTATGATCTTTTAAAATCTATGTACATTGTGAAATAGTGAACTATAGCTGATTAACATATAGATAAATTCACCATACCTGCTCTATTTTGGCTTCCCTTTCATGCTTTTGCTTGATCTTTTATTTTTAAATATTATGAAGGATTTATTTATTGAACAGGCAGAGCTAGAGAGACAGAGAAAGGAAAGACTAAGGGAGAAATCTCTTGTTCGTTGGTTCACTCCACCTAAAAACCCAGGCCTGAGCTGGTCCAAGGCGGCCAGGAGCCAAGAGCTTCCCCCAGGTCTCCCACATGAATTCAGGGCCCAGGTGCATGGTTCATCCTCCACTGCCTTCCCGATGCATTAGCAGGGAACTGGATACGAAGTGGAACAGCTGGGACTCAGACACCCATATGGAATACTGACGTTGCCGGTGGCTGCTTTATCCACGAGGGCATAGAGGCAGCAACGATTCTTTCACGTTCAATTTATGTGTGTTGTAGGTGACAAGTCTTTTGTAAACCACCTAGACTGGAATCTCTTCTAATCTATTTAGCCATGGTATCTATTTAACTGAAGGAAGGGTAGGAAAGGGAATGAAAAAAAAAAAAACTCTGCCATATCTCATACATTTTGGTTTAGTTTCCATGTTAATACTTTTCCATTTTTACTTGTCTGAGCAAATTTCTAAATATCCCTTTTTTCATTGGCCTATTTGTTAGTCAGGGACATGTTGTTTAATTTCCACATGCCCCTGAATTTTGTGACATTCTTCTAATTATTGATTGCTAGTTTTATAGTCATTGTGGTTTAAAAATATATTGGATACTTTTTCAGCCTTCTAAAATTTGTTAACCGTGCATGTAAATGTAAATAGGATAAATTCTGTAATCAAAAGCTTAGCATATCTGAATGGATTAAAAAACAAGACTCCATTATATTTGATGTAAAAGAGACTTCTCCCTCTTATAGAAGTCCACATAGACTGAAATACTCGGGTAAAAGAATATGTGTTTTGTTGCTGTTGCATGAAGTGCTCTGTTGGTTTCATTTTGTGTGTGATGTAATTTGAATATGATATTTCCTGATTGATTTCGTGTCTGGTGGATCTATTCATAGTTGCGTAAAAGCATTGAGTTCTTCTCCTAGTGTTATATTGCACTGTGTCTTTCCCTTCAAATCTGTTAAGATTTGTTTTTTATATTTAGGTTCCACTATATTGTGTGCCTGTATATTTATAGTTCTTACATTGTCTTGATAAGTCGATCCCTTTATCATGAATAAATGATGACCCTTAGTGATTCTTACCTCTTCTTACAGTTTCCTTTGTTTGTTGTTTGTTTGGCTATACCTGTTCTTATATGGCTTGGGGTATACTTTCCCATCCTTCTACTTTTGATCTATGTGTGTTCTTATGGAAGTTAATGTCTTTGTAGTCCACATGTAATGGGATTTTAAAATTTATTTTTATTTTAATCTGATTACTGTTTGTTTGGCTGCAGAACTTTTTTTTTTAAAGGTTTGATTGCATGTTTGTTTGAAAAGAAGTTTCAGAGAGGTGAAGGGTTAGCCCCGCTCCCTCCCCAAATGGCTGCAGCATTCATGGCTGGGTCAGGTCAAAGCTAAGACCCAAAGAAGCCAGGAGCTTCATTCAGGTCTCCTATGTGGGTTATAAGGTCCAAAGACTTGGGTCATCTTCTGTTGCTTTCCCAAGTTCATTAGCAAGGAGATGGATTAGAAGTATGTAAACATTATCAAAAATAAGATGCCGGCTCAGCATGTAGCAGTTTAACTCATTGTGCTACAGCACCGGCCCTTGACTACGAAATTTAATCCATAAACACTCAAATTTATTATTGGTGGGTATAGACTTAGCACTGATACACTTCGTTCCTTGTTTTCCTGATGTTTTGTAGATTCTCTTACTCCACTCCCCTAATGATTTGAGTATTTTTTCAGTCTGTTTTGTTTTTATTGATGTGCGAGAACATTAGAAATTCTCTCTCACAGCTGTTTGAAGCATCACAATCCATTATTTGCAACTGGAGTCACCGTATTGTGCAGTAATACACACAGAACATGTACCTCCTCTCTGACTATTAGCATTATACCCATTGCCCAACCCTTCCTCCTCCCTGCTCCCTTCCCCACTTCACTGGTAATTATCTTTTTCCTTTTTAGACTCCACATATGAGTGAGGTTGTGTGATGTTTGTCTTTCTTTGCTTTCATTTCACGTAACCTCATGTGCTCAGGATTCATCCACATTGTCACAGATGACAAGATTTCAGCCTTTGTTTATGGCTGAGTAGTTTTATATTCTCTGCACACACCACGTTTGCTTTATTCATTCACTTGTCCTGGACACTTGGGTTGATCTCATCTCTGGTTTCTTATGAGCAGTGCTGTGATAACAGTGCAGGCGATTCTGGGACAGGTTGGTTTCATTTGCTTGGGATGTCTCTCCTGTCCTGGGATGCTGGATCATAACGTAGCTCTCTTTCTGATTTTTTTTTAAAGAATGTGAAATAATCTTAGACTAACAATTTTGGCAGTTTATGTGAAATGAATATATTTCTTCAAAGGTACAAGTTCGGAAAGCTGACATGAGAAGAAACAATTTAATAGACCTATATGAGTTTATAAAACAAGATTCACTGTAGAAGTTTTCTCCAATTGATGACAAAAGTCATTGATTTATTGATAAATTCTATTAAACATGTAAAGGAAGGGATTAATGACACAATAATGTATTGCTACAGAAAACAGAGATTAAACCCTTTCCAAAAAATCAGCATGACACTGCTTAGGACATAATAATCTGAGTATAAGAGAAAGAATTTTTAGAACTATAATTAACAACTTGCTTTTTAAAAATTAATATTTATTAATTTTTATTGGAAAGACACTTATATACAGGGAGGAAGAGAGACAGAGAGGAAGATTTTCTGTTCACTGATTCACTCCCCAGGTGACCACAATGGCTGGAACTGAGCCGATCTGAACCTAGGAGCCAGGAGCCTTTTCTGGGTCTCCCATGTGGGTGCATGGTCCCAAGGCTTTGGGTTCATCCTCAACTGCTTTTCCAGGCCACAAGCAGGGAGCTGGATGGGAAATGGGGCTGCCAGGACATGAACCCATATAGGATCATAAAGTGTGTGAGGTGAGGATTTTAGCCACTAGGCTACTGTGTCAAGCCCAACAACTTACTTTATTGTAAGCAAAATATCCTGAAGTAAACATAATAGGCAATTTAATCTAGAAAAAAAAAATCAAAATACAAGATGCCAATCACTCATTTTTTTTCTTTTTTTCTCTTTTTTTCATGATTTATTTATTTTTATTGGAAAGGCAGATTTATAAAGAGAGGGAGAGACAGAGAAAGATCTCCCATCCCCTGGTTCACTCTCCAAGTGACCACAATGGCCAGAGCAGAGCTGATCTGAAGCTAGGAGCCAGGAACTTCTTCAGGGTCACCCATGTGGATGCAGGGTCCCAAGGCTTTGGACCATCCTCTATTGCTTTCACAGGCTACAAGCAGGGATCTGAATGGGAAGTGGAGCAGCTGAGACACAAACCTGCTCCAATATGGGATCCTGGAATGTGCAGGGTGAGGATTTTAGCCATTGAGCCACCACGCTGGGTACAACATTTTTTTTTTTTTTTTGCATTTGGCATATTTATTCCATTGTGGGGATTTGTACTTCCGTTTATTTTCATGGTGGTAGTTATCATTATTTACTTCTACTGGTAGTTTTCCTTCAGTTCTGTTTTTAAGGCTGTCCTGGTGTTAATGGAGTCCTTCAGTCTACGTGTTGTTTCTTTAACTCCAGTTAATGTGGGTTGTGTGTGTCGATGCCTGAGTGACCTAGGCTTAGAGGTTGTAGGATGTCACTTTTAGCTGCATTGTGGCTCCCTTATGTGGCACAGGTTCTCTGGCAGCTCTGGGTCTAATGTACTTGTCTATGAATGTGGGTAACCCATTGGTTTTTTGCAGGTTGTGTGAGGATGAGGTCGCCCAGGTTGGTGCAGTGCATCCAGAAGGAAGGGGATCGCCTGTCAGTGTCTGTGGGATTCCTAGGGGCTGAACTGTAACACGGTGTCCTAAAGTGGTTTGGAGAGTTGTGCTGGTAGTTGTGCATGGGGAGTCTGGAGGCTAGCCTGCCTCTAGGGCTGAGGGCAGGTGGCATCACCAAGCATCTGCTTTTCAAGGTCTCAGCGACAGAGCTGGTGAGAATGAGCTGCTCAGCTCCTCCCTGGCTCTGCAGAAGGGTACGTGGGACAGCCCAGTTCCTTTGTTGGACCCCTATAATGTGCTAGGCACTGCCAGAATACTCCACAATGTTCAGCTCTCATCTGCCCTCCACCACCTGATTGTCTGCTTGCTTCCTAAGACTAAGGGTTTTGGCTAAGGCTACTCCTGAGGCAGGAAGTGGGTGAACTAGGCTGTTTTCTGGAGTCCTCTGCAGCTCAAGCTGCTGGGAGTGTGCTCCCCACATTTTTCCTGGGGCCACGAGAGAGTGGGTGTGACCTCCAGGCAGGTGCACAGGGCTGGGTCTGTGGAGTCTCTGGCAGCAGCTGATTCACTGTTTTCACTTTGCTCTCCAGTAGGCAGTGTCAAGTATGTTTTTTGTTTGTTTGTTTTTTAGTAGTAGCTGAATTTATTTTAGAATAAACATGGTCCATGCTTGCAATTAATTCTGATTTGAAATATAAGGTATTCTAGTTTTGTTTCTATTTTTCAAATTGTGCCTTTGTGTAGCCATGGGAAAATTTTTAACTCTTGTCAAACAAAAGAAGCTGACACAAAGAAGTTTATCATTCATTGTCTTTTTTTAAAGAAAAATTTGCACCAAAAAAAAAAAGAGAGAAAATTTACTAAGTGTTGTTTGTGTAAATTATTCCGAGTGACAAATTAATACATTTCCTTTTTCATTATTTCCAATTTCTCTCAAATAATATGCATTATTTTTAAAGTAAAACTGAATACTTAATGTAATTTAATAATAATGTAATGTAGTATAACAATTTAATGCCACAATTTACTAATGTATTACTAATCATTTACCAGACAGCCTTTTGTAAGGAAGATAAAACTCTATGATTATTTTTAATACCAATTAGAGAAAATTATCAATTAAAGATTTCTTGAGGGAACACAAATAAAGAAGGCACAACTGATCTCACAAAAAATGCAAAATATGTTAGGAAATGGAGATTGACTCTGAAAAGAAGAAAACTCATAAATATCTATGCAGAAAAAGGCCAATATTATTCATTGTGCGGTTGAAAAGACCTTTGCTGCTCAAGGTTATTCCTTTAGGCATTGATTTTAGTACCATTTTAAATATCAGAATTTGCCTTCATCTCAGATTATGAAAAAAAAAAAACAACCCTCAAACCCTTTCTCCAAAGAGCGTCATGCATAGTTATCTCAAACAGGCTTTGTCTTAGGAGACTCCAGTTTGCCACCAAACATCTTTGTTCCTCTCTGAGGTCATTTCCTCTCCCTTCATTTGCTGCTCACCTCACGTAAGCAAAGCCTCTGTGCTGAATAACCCCAGAGGATGGAAAGAAAACAGACCAACTGGTGCAAGGAACATCACAGCATCACATCTGGACACTGGTTCATGTCCTGGCTGCTCCACTTCTGACCCACCTCCCTGCTTATAGCCTAGAGAAGCAGTGGAAATTGGCCCAAAGCCTTGGGTGAAAGATTGGAAGACTCTCAGGCCCAGGGATAGGGATAGCGTAGAAGTTAAAGTCCTCGCCTTGACCACCGGTATTTCATATGGCCACCAGTTCTAATCCTGGTGGCCCCACTTCCCATCCAGATCCCTGCCTGTGGGGGAAAGCGGTCGAGGACAGCCCAAAGCCGGTTTGGGACCCTGCACCCGTATGAGAGACCTGGAAGAAGCTCCAGTGTGCATCCTGGGAGGCAGTCTAGAATGGCTCAAGCCCCTTGGTCCCTGCCACACACGTGTGAGATCCAGATAGAGTTCCAGCGCCTGGCTTTGGTCTGGCCTAGACCTGGTGGTACCAGAGTGAGCCTTGGATAGAGGATCTAGATCACTCGCTCTCTCAGTCTTTCTTATGTATCTGTATGCCTTTCAAATAAATAAAAATGAATTAGTTAACTGAAAAGAGAAAGTGAGACCTTGGGGTGCAGAGTTGCATGGTGACTTGCTACTGATACCCCAACCGGCTTCACTGTACTCTGGGTGTGTTTTTTGCTGAGTTGGTGATAATATGTTCACATGATCACCACTCAACAAGTTACATACCAGATTATATTCATGCACTGCTTATGTGAGAGAAACAGGCCAAATGAAATAGTTGAACACACATGTAATGACAAAGTCATAGCTGTTCTTAAAAAGAAAAAAAATAAATAAGCTAAAACATATAAAGGTAGTAATAAAAAAAATTTAAAGAATAAGGAAGTATTAAACATTGAAAATTTTCAAGAAAATCATAACATTTTTAACTTGCCTATAATTAGGCCCCATACACATATATTACGTGTGAATGTACTAAATCATTCACGTATTTTAACAGGTATAGATTGAATGGAGTCTTCCACTTTCTAGGTGCCGAGATCATTAATGGGAGAAAGAAAACAGACGCGTAGACCCGGTTCCTGAGCTTACAATATGATAAGCCTGGGGGTGGGTATTGGGCACAGTGGCTTCACACCAATGACAGGATCCATATCTAACATTGTCATGCCTGGGTTCTGGTCCCTGCTCTGTTCTGATTCCATCTTCCTCCATATGCACCCCAGGGAGCAGCAGTCAGTGACCCAGGCAGGGCCTACTGCTTTGCCACATGGGTGTCCGACCTGGCTTGAGCCCTAGGCTCTTGATTTTGGTTTGATCTAGCAGTGGGTGTTGTGGGCATTTGGGGAGTAAACCAGTAATTAAAAAGATATTTGTCTGTCTCCTCTGTCTTCCAAACAAATAAAAAGCAATAAATAAAATATACCACTGATAAGATTGATGATGGCAGTCCTAAATTTGGAACCACAATTCTCTCAGGACTTCTTATGTTTACTTCTCTTCAGTAGCTTCCCTTAAGTCTTCCAAATATGTTTTATTGATCTTTGAAATCTTTTAAAATACTCTAATTTCTTACGAAGAAGAGGAACACTACTTTTTTTCTCTCTGGCCTCTCACACCAAGCTCCATGGTGAGAATCTTAGCTCCAAGAGGTAATAATGGAAGAGACGAATAAATAGATTTGGGAAGAATCACTTGTGAATGGCAGGATCACTGGGAAAGTTTTCACCGTCTGTAGTGTATCTTCTGCCAAGGAATGTACAAAACAGAGGGGTCACTATGGGACTTGGACTTGTGGGGCTGGGGAAAGGTCCCTCAGTCACAGAGGGCCTCCTGGGCCTGCCAAGGTTGTGCTGGCAGCAGATGACATCGTTGCACAGGCTGTGGCACACCCAGTGTGGGCAATTTCCATGTTCTCAGACCGTATTGATTCCGTACAATCTTGTGAAGAACCTGACCCTTATTTGGCAGCTTTGCTGGACAACATGCTTGAGTTGTATTTTTGTATTATCAGAGACAACTCGAATCATTGCACTGAAGCTTGCTTACTTATTACGATTCAGTCTGAGTTCCAGCTGGGCTGTTTTCTTTACATGGGTCAAGGACTTCATTCTGCCTATGATGCTGAAGTGCTTGAACATTGCAGCAACATTGGAATATTGGCGTTTATAGTAGTAGGGTTTGGGTAAGATAAGTTGTTCACACAAAAGTTTTACAATTCCAGATGCTAAAACATGCAGATAAGTGTCTAAAAGTTACACCATTCTATCCCTCCTTTTAGATTTGCATTTTTTTTTGGTTTTGTATGATTTATTTTTAATTTTATAGTTTTTTTATTTTTAAAATTTATTTTAATTATTTTAATTAATTTATTTTAATTTTACTCTTCAAGCAATCATTCATTGCCTTTGCATTCATTTGTACCTGCTTGGAACCCAACTCTTGTGGCAAGTGCACCTTGGGAATCCCATCAAACCAAAGGGTTCACAACTGAG
Source organism: Ochotona curzoniae (assembly GCF_017591425.1). Taxonomy (NCBI): domain Eukaryota; kingdom Metazoa; phylum Chordata; class Mammalia; order Lagomorpha; family Ochotonidae; genus Ochotona; species Ochotona curzoniae. Next base: position 415,003 of record NW_024466353.1, on the reverse strand, counting down.
ACCTACAGCGTTGAGCCAGCTTACATTACATCCCACCCTTCTCCTCCAAATATACACACCACAGTAATTCTCTGCCACTGTTGGCCCCTTTTAATTTGGGGAAGGTTGGCAGTGGGCATGCCACAGCACTTGCATGAGCTCTTGGTGGTGGGACACTTTGTTTCTGCCTTTTTCTCCTGACAGCATGGCCTGTGCTGGAGCAGGCAGCTGCAGCCCTTTGGAAAATCCCATTAATTGGCTAATTAGTAGCACAGCTCAGAGGTGCCCAAGGAATTTTATGATGTCCTCTGTGAAAGGGCATTTCTGTTCTTTTTCTCATTCCAGAACATGTGAAGACAAAATGTGTTAATAAGCTAGTAAATCTGATTATGATTTTTTTCCCTGACTTTGAAACTGATTTTCTTAAAGCACAGAATTAACACATCCTTTCTTTATGCATGAGCTTATTTTGAAATGCACAGATTGTTTTTGAAAGCACATGAGGATTTCTGGGGTTCTGAGGGACCTAAGAGGGTGTTTGCAGGATGAAGATGCTGTCCGTTGTAATTCACATCCTTCCAGCACTCCCTGGCTTGCCGAAGGTTTTGAGTATTGATCTGCCTCTTACATGTGTTCCTGTTTCCGTAAGTTCCAGTCTAGCCTAGCTAAGGGTCTGTTTGCCTTTCTTTTTGATGTATGGGATTGTCATCATTTCTACCTCCGATAAAGCTGTTTCCTTTAGCTTCCATTCATTCCTAGAAGAACAAGGTCTCATCTTTGTTTTTGAGATACTCCTCTGTGCTCAGTATATCACCAGGGTATGTTATTTGGGTTGAATCATCTTGACATACAGCAGCAGTTTTTAAGTTGTTTTCTTACTTTTATTTATTTATTTATTTATTTATTTATTGTGCATGGTACAAATGGCTAAGTTGTATTAACTTCACAGTTGAGCAAAAGTGTGTGTGTGTGTGTGTGTGTGTGTGTGTGTGTGTGTCGGTGGAGGGGGAGGTGGTATGTTGGCCTACTGGTGGACTGAAGGGATAAAGTGCTCTTAATGTGAAAACCTTCTTATATCTGCTATACTAATGGGGAGTAAATAGGTAGAAAGTTAATTTACAACTGCTAGCTGGAAGTTACCAGCCCTAAGTAATTCTGTTCTCCTACTTTGTCAATCAAAATGTCCCTTTTCCTGGAATCCATCTGCTTCATCCAGGATGCAAGGGAGATGCCAAGAGAGTATGGGTAGTGGGCTCCATGCCGAACTTGTAGAAGTGCCGTCACATTCTTGGGTGGCTTCCTGCCTGGAGAGGCATTGTCCTGACTCCACAGAAGAGACCCAAACTGGAAAGTGCTCACTCTCGCTCTCTCTTTCTGTTCCCTTGTGCATGGCAAGAACCTGGAGTTAAAAACAAACAAAAACAAAAAACCAGTCCACCAATACCACCCCCCCGCCCCCGTCATCCACATCAGTAGCACAGTTTCTCCCAGTTCAAGGAAGGATTTAGAATATGCTTGACCCGCTTGCCCCTGCACCCTGAAGCGACGTATAGGGGAGTTGGCAATTTCCACAGAGATTTCCTGGGAAACAGGGAAGTTTTCTGGGAAACCTCTGGATAGCCCAGTCTGAGTCTGTCCACATCCAGACAGCGATGAGACTACATGGCAAACACAAATAGAACATGAATGAGTATATCCTGATTTGAACATTATGACACATTCATGTCTTGAAACACCATATTGTACCCAATAAGTAAATATAATCTCTGTGTGTTTAAAAAAAGGTTAAAACAACATTAAAATGTAATAATCAATTGAATAAAGCAAAGGGATTTCCAGAATGAACGTTTGCTTTAGTTAAGCTCCAAGCCATTCCCTCCTACCCCCAATTTTCTTTTTTTCAGTTGTCAGACTGGTAACAAGAAAATGAGCATTTTTCGAAGATCTCCCCAGGAGTCCCTCTGTGTGCAGAGAAGGAATATAGTAGAGGAAAATTTTGTAGATGACAAGTTTGGAAATGAGAATATCAAGATATTTCTTTTTTATTAAGAATACGAAGAAGGTAAATGAATGTTATATAGTAGGTGCTCATAATGTGTTTAGTTTAAAACAACATTTATTGCTTACCAAAAATCCTTTTGATATGGATAAAAATATGTAAGCTAAAGCATTAAAAAAAATTTTTTTGGAAAGACAGATATACAGAAAGAAGGAGATCCAGAAGGAAAGATCTTCTCTCCACTGGTTCACTCCCCAAGTGGCTGCAATGGCCAGAGCTGAGCCCATCTGAAGCCAGGAGTCAGGAGCTTCTCCAAGGTCTCCCATGCAGGTGCAGGGGCCCAGGGCTTTTGGTTGTCATCTACTGCTTTCCCAGGCCACAAGCCGGGAGTTGGAGGGGAAGTGGAGCAGCCCGGATACGAACCAGTGGCCATACGGGATTCTGGTGCATGCAAGGCGAGGACTTTAGCCACTAGGCTATCATGCTGGGCCTGCTAAAACATTTTTAAGCATCTTACCAAAGCCCACAACCTTAATGACGTAGCAAGTTTTACATAGCATTTCTCAGCTAGACACAAGAAAGTTTTGGAATGAAGAACCTTGGACAGTCAGTCCTGCCTGACAAGTTCACAGAGGCCTGGCTTGTGTCAAAGTTTCAATCCCATTTAGTTTGATGTCCCCAGACTTTGGAGAATCACCCCAGAGAGTAATCTTGCCCCCAGGTGACATGCACACTGACCCGGTGTGACCTCGCCACACCTGCTTGGGCCTCTCTCTCACGTACCCAAGCCCCAGCAATTCTGTGGGTGTTCCAGTCTTGAAGGATTTGCCTTCAAGCTGTTGTCCTTGCTTACCCATGCCAGACCAGGCATGAGACTGGGCAGAAGTTATTTGCCTTCTTCCCACCTGTGCATTCCTTAGCCACCATCCTTCATCCTCATGGAAGCATTTCCCTTTTAATGGGTCTGTTCTAGTACCTATGCTATAGAAATGTCCTAGTATCCATGCCATTTAAATGATGCTAGAGTCCATTGTAGTACATAGGATATTCAAACCAGGACCGAGTCTCTCCTAGTACTTATTCCAATTAAACCAGTGTAGAGAGACGCGATGATCTTTTCCTATTTTTCTTGCTTAACTTTAGCAGGTAAAGGTTGGCCTTAGTCTCATAGGCCTAAAGAAGTGATCTTGAAATATGGGGGTAATTAGTGATACCTAGAGCTGGCCATCTGTAAGAAGGCGTCCCCAAAATGAGCCCTGCTGAGACCTTCATCTTGGACTTCCAGCCTCCTGAGCTGTGAGAAGATGAACGTCTGCCATTGAAGGCACTCTGCCCATGGTACTCTGTCACAGCCACCCTGCAGGTCTGAGAGCCTCACCCCTTCTTGTACGAGTTTGTCAGGCTGGGTCTCATTACTTCTAATATCGCTAAAGTCAAGATGGCTGCAGAATGGTAAAAAAAAAAAAAGGAGCAGAAACCCTCTAATGAGGCTTTGAGGTTTTATTTCCAGGGTGAATTGCTGCATAGACATGTTGGGAACTGAATTTGCCAGAGGGAACAGTTTTCTGAAATCCAGCAGTGGTGTGTGAAGCTGGAGAAATGCCAGCGAGACCCATTTTACCCTCCAACCTGGACATTCCAATGGACTTAGAAAATTTACAGCTATGCTGACTGGTGCCAGACTGCCTCAATACTGCTCATCACTCCCAAAGAATCCTAAGCCACAAATGCCCACTTCTTCATATGAAACTTCTGTTTCTGACTGAATTTACATTTTCCTAATTTGCAAGTCTTTTTTTTCACACACACAAAGTTATCTATGCCTTTCTTTTAACCCTATTTACTCTTCCTTGGTCTATGCCTCCCTGCCTTTTCTGCTTAACCCATGGCTACTCGTTAGGACATTGTATATCATCTTTAAATTTGGTTCATGCTTTTGCTTTTAAGCTGACTTCAAGAGTCCTCATCCCCTGGAACCCTGCCTCTGCTCCCTGAGGGTATCTTTGTGGGCGAGACTCAAGCTGGACCTAGCTGTGTCTGGGCTATTGGCTGCTTTCTGGGAGGCCTGACCTATAGCTGGGGTGATTTGTCTAGCTGTAATTCTTCTCTTCCTATGCGTTTCCTGGGCTGCTGAGGCTCCAGCACACTGTATCCATGTGTGGGAAAAGAGAACATTCACTTCTTTCCTCTTTTTCGTGCTATCATCTGGACCCGTTCATTGCCCAGGTCTCGTGCTGACTCTCACTACCTGGATTAGTTGTCTGAACACTCCTGCCCCAGTGGATCCTGAGAGCTGACTCTTTTAGCAGACACTTTGCCACACGTAGTTGTGTCCTGGCATGACAGAAGACCTTTGCAGGTCATTATCAATGTTAGTGATTCTGAAACACGGCATCATCTTTCTATTAACAGGTGAATCTGGCCAAGCTCCAATATGTCTCAAGATTTCTGGTGCTCTCCAAATATTTGTTGCTAATGCTTTGACTTGATTTAACAAACTGTAGCCTGCTTTATTGTAAGTCGGGTTCTCGCTATGAAAACTCGATGCAAAGAAACCGAATAAAGGCAAATGAGTTGTGTGATGGGAAAGGACTTCAAAGGGAAATTACGTCTGAAACAAAATAAATAGTTTTCCTTCCTAGTTGAAATCAGTTTTGAAGGCATTCAACAGAATATTCTCTGGTAGCAGAAGGCTTCTGGTGCTTTTGCTAACTCCTGGCAGAGAGTTGGAGGAGCCGAGAAATCAAATTAAAATCACTGCAAATTATTACACAAGACCTAGAGACGAAACCTAATTGCCTTAAACTGTTTGACTTTCAAAGTTTTATCCTGCCACACCTATTCAGGAGGGACAAGACTGAAGTAAAATACATCATTGAGGGCCCGGCACGATGGCGTAGCAATTAAAGTCCTCCCCTTGCACGTGCCAGGATCCCATATGGGCACCGGTTCTAATCCCGGTGTTCCAGCTTCCCATCCAGCTCCCTACTTGTGGCCCGGGAAAGCAGTCGAGGACAGCCCAAAGCTTTGGGACCCTGCACCTGCGTGGGAGGCCCAGAGGAAGAGCTTCTGGCTGTTGGCTTCGGATCAGCTCAGCTCCAGCTGTTGTGGCCACTTGGGGAGTGAACCATTGGGCGGAAAATCTTCCTCTCTGTCTCTTCTCTCTGTATATCTGTGTTTCCAATAAAAATAAAATAAATCTTTAAAAAAATACTAGTGACACATTTTCAAATCACAAAAACTTCTGCATTCTCTTTAAATTCTCAGCTCCATTCATCTCAGTGCAGAAATAAAAGTGAACCATTGTCAGGCTTGTCCTCCAATTATTTTTCTAATCTCCATAGTGTGTAACAACACCCAAGTGCTTTTGTCTGGGACACATCATAATAAAATGGTGAAAACATGAGTTTTGACCCAAAAAACTATCAGTTATCAGCATGTATCAGTGGCATATTAATAAATAAAGCATTTATCTAGGTGTAAAGTGAATATGCAAGTTGCTTAGAGGTCTCTGTAGAAGAAGGACCACCCCCATCTCCAGGTGATTGCCAAGATCCAGTGATGGTATTGATGGGAAGCACCTTGTAGAATGTCCAAGTCGGCAAAGACTAGCTTCTAATTCCTTCCTTCTCTCTCCATCAGTAGTTTCTCTCAAAGGAAGGAGAGTCCATCTACAAGGCACCACGTCTCTCACTAACCTCTGGCTGCCAGCTGTTCTGCAGCTGGTTCCTCCAGTGTCTGGCCATTTTAGCAAAGCACTGCCTGCCTTTCCCCCAGGCCCTCTGTTCTGCCTTTTAGGGATCACCGGTTCTGGAGAACACTGTTGCGAGTTCTGGTGGACTTCCTTTCAAAGTCTGTAGACTAAAGCGACTGGTAGTTTTTTGCTAGCCAATTTCTTGCTACAAGTCATCTCCTTAAATCTTAGCAGCTTGCAGAAACTTTTAAGACCCTTAAAAGGAAATTTCAAGAGCCTGGAATGCTGCCCTTCTGGCTGAGTCGGGTTACCAGTAACTGGAACCTCCTACATGTTCTTTAGATTTCTGCCAAGCTTTCCTTGTGTAAGGAGTTAAAACATTAGTGTCATTGCATTGAGTAGGCTGCCCTTTGGGGAAAAAAAAAGTAAGAGGGAGGGAATTCAGGCTATATAAACTAATACATATATATGTGTATGTGTATTTATGGATATATATATATATATATACACACACACACACATTTTCATCAGTTCTAAAAATTGAATTTTTGGAACAAGATATAATCTCTAAGTTACCTAATATAACACCCTATAGTAGTGAGTGTGTTAGTGTCTCTTTAACAAAATCTGATCTATTTTGATCTGTTTTACATAGACTGAAAGCCTTCCCCAAAGTCTCATACATTATACATTTGGCAAATTACAGCACTTTACCTAATTGCCCCTTTAGGAGCTAATGACCCCTTTGCTGCTTTGTCTAAGACATCTGAAGCAATCAGCATGGACAGGCTGTGCTCCATCGCAATCATTGCCTTGGAAGTCCACACTTAGCCCAAAATTAGGTACAATCAACCTAGTATGCTGTAAGCATTGCTTAAACTTACATGTTGGCTAACATTTGTGAAGGTGACTTTGGTGAATGGGTTTTTCTCGTTGAATAGCTTCAGCTGTATTTGCAGAGTGGCTTGTACAGAATCAACCATGGACATTCCCTGAATGTGCCCTTTGCTCTCCTAATGCTGGAACTCGAATCAGTGTGCGAGTTCTAAATGTGCCATGCACAACCCCAGGGACCCATGATGGGCTTTTTTCTATTATAATTATTGCTTTCAGAGAGAAGGTTAGAGATTATATTTTCTTCTATTTCTGAATATACTTGGTGTGCTAACCAATGAATAGCAGGCAACTTCATATAACATTCTGAAAAAAAAAAGGTCAATATTACAGTTCAAAACGACTCTACACATAGATTCTAAGAGTGAAGCATCAGACAACATCTAAAAAATAATATATTACAATTCTTTTACTGGACCAAAGAAAGAGATCAGGTGAGATCAAGTGACTTGCCAAGGTTTCTATCTGCAAGTTGGTGACCTAACCACACTAAGAATCTGCTTTACAGAATCAGCATTGTGGCCTAGCTATGTACCCCATGTTGGTGCTGGTTGTATCCTGGCTACTCCACTTCTTATCCGACTGCCTACTGATGGCCTAGGCAAAGAAGTGGAAGATGATTCAGGTATTGAGGCCCCTGCCACCCATTTGGGAGATCCAGAAGTTCTTGCCTCATGGCTTCAGTCTGTCCCAGCTCCGGCCATTGCAGGCATTTGGAGAATAAACTAGCAAATGGAAGGTCTTTCTCTGTCCTTTCTTATTTCTCCCTGTAACTCTTACATACAAATAAATAAATCTTTAGAAAAGAATTACCCTGCTTCTACAAGTCTTTCACAAAGACTTGATTCCAGAAGGGTTGGGAGGGAGGGGCAGGGCAGGGAACTGGCATAGGCACTTAGGAAAAGTTTATTAAAGAGTTAAGTAATGATTTCATTCAGTTTATTGCAATATAATACAAAACAGACTAGATATAGCTTGGAAAAGCATTATCCCAACTAGATGATTTTCTGTATATATAATTGAGTAGACCGTCATTTCTAACTGAATTTTATATTTGCTGTCGTATTTCTTTGAAATGAAAATGAATGAATAATTCAATAATTCTTTTTCATTTGGAGTTTGCAGATTAAGGATTTAATTAGTTCCTGTGATAGAAAAGAAATGTGTGAAGCAAACATGGCATGCAAAAGCTGTAGTAGCAAAGCTACTTGATCTAATCACTGCGGGCGTTCTTCATTTAGATATGACAGAGCTCTGATCGCAGAACTGAAAGTCCAACAGCACTGATGTGGACTGTTGGTTTTGCTTATCACAAGCTTCATGTTTTTTTTTTCTGAAATGTTCTACTCTCCTTTAATCTAGGCTTGTTGATTAATTTTAATTGGAAATAGTGCAAGTGGTGGAGTTGAATGCAAACCATCTTACAACTGCAGCTTTTTTACTTATGGTCCCATTGTTCTGTGTTATAGGATGTAGTGTTTGAAGGTATTAAAAAACCCCAGAGCATATACAGTGCTTTTTCTCTCTGAAACTTGAGGTTTCCTTACTATATATTTCATGTCAACATTTTCCTCCTATAATAAATCCATGGGATACTTGGGGTTAACACACTTGTATCGTACACAGCACCCATCTCAACCCCGCTGAAACCTCTGAGGGGTTTGAGAAACCACAGATCAGCAAGCATCCTAGAGCTAGGTTAGATACTGGTAATCGCTCTGCAGAAGAGCATGTGAAAGGGGGATTAGCATGTGAAGGGGTTCTAAGCCACAGTGAGGTTGGGAAGATGGAGAATCACATGACAAGTTAGGGGCAGGTGAGAAGTTGGACCAAATGTGGAGGCAGCAAGAGCCCAGAGAGAGCCATGGTAAAGGGAAAGACCAAATAGCTTCTGAAATGTTCAGTCACACTGGACTCTGATAGTCACATCGTATCTGCCATCAACCAGCCTGGACAACCTGCATAGGACATGATTCTACCACTCTACATCATAATCACCATCACCAACTCTTTGTATTTTTCATTCACCATTTATTAAAAATGTTGGTAAACATCTGCTATAAATATGTAAGGTATTCAGACCACAAAGAATAGTATAAAGGGTTTTTTTGTTTGTTTGTTATTTTATATGAAAAGCAGATTTACAGGGACAGAGCCAAGAGAGAGAAAGAGAGAGAGAATCTTCCATGTGCTGGTTCACTCCACAAATGGCCACAGCTGCCTGGACCAATTCAAAGTCAGGAAGCTGGAGCTTCTTCCAGATCTCCCATGTGGGTACAGAGGCCCAAGGACTTGGACATTCCTCTGATGCTTTCCCAGGTGCATTAGCAGGGAGCTGGGTCAGAAATGTAGCATGTAGGACTCAACTGATGACCATTTGGTTGCTGGCACTGGAGGTGGGGGCTTAGTTCATTGCACCTTGGCACAGGCCCCAAGTCATTGTTCTGAAGAAGTTCAATCTAGTTGGAGAACAGACTATGGCAGAAATGTATATGGCTAATATCTTTGTGCCAGACATAATGGGAGATAGTTGATATATACACCATATGTTAAGGGTCAAATTAAATCACCCAAAAAAGACATGTAAAAAGTCTTAACTCTCAGAACCAGAGAATATGACTTTTTTAGATTTGTAGTAACTTGTTAAATTGAGGTCATATTAGATTATGGTGGGTCTTTATGCATGTGCATGCTCACATACACACACACACACATACACACACACACACATCGTAACGATGACCTAATGTGATATGCAGAAAAAAAAATTCACTTGGGGAACCATTACTGAGAGTTCAAACCTTGCAGAAACATTTGTATGTCTATATGGGGTTACCAAGCAACTGAGATCCTACAAAGCCCATTAAATATTAGGAGATTCCTTCCTGGCGACAGGCACCAAGTGGGCAATCAGGGCTGGCGTTTGCTCTAGAGGCAGCTCACTAGCTCTGCGTCTCTCCTCTTCCCCAAAACACTGCAAAGTCTGGAGAAGGGCCGTGCTTGTCATGGCCACAGACAGATCAGATCAATGCCTTTTCATACATTGGGACAGGGGATTTTAAGGTCGTAAAAAATGGCATGGCTTTGCTGCTTTTGACTGAAATATTGTATCATCCATTTTTAAGTGAAGAAAAGAGTTGAAGTGGTGTGGAGGATGATAAGTACATGATTGTAGAAATAAATAGGCATGTGCAGAATGGATGGGAAAGATGTATTAGAGTGGCTGAAATGTGAACAAACTTCCTGGAGTTTTAGGTGACATTTATTCATTTATTTTGGTTTGGCTGTATTTTCCAGATATCCTCTAATAATTAATTTACATTACTTTTTAAAGAATAAGATGTATTTGAGAGGCAAAATTACAGAAAGAGAGTGAGAGAGAGAGTTCTTCCCATCCATTGCTTCATTCCCCATATGACACAATGGCTGAAGCTGAGCCAGGCTGAAGCCAGGAGCAAAGAAGTTTCTTCCAAGTCTCCCATGAGGGCACAGGGGCCCAAGCACTTGAACCATCCTCTTGATGCTTTCCCAGCCACATTAACAGCAAGCTGAATTAGAAGTGAAGCATCCCGGACTCAAACTGGCACCCATGTGAGAAGTTGGTGCTGCAGACAGCAGCTAAAGTCACTTCACTGTAAGCAGACCCCAATCTGCATATCCTGTGACACCCATCCTCTGCCATTCCAATAAATAAATAAATAAATAAATAAATCTTTAACAAAGGCAAGGAAGGAAGGGAGGAGAAGCAGCAACTTTCAATAACTTGTCTGAAAATTTCCACTTTTACTGATTTCTAAAACTATTTGATGGCCGCTATGAAGTTGGCTGTTTTGAACAAACTCCTTGAGTCAAGAGGAACCCTTTTGGTCATCTGGGAGACAGTCTACCCAGTTTCAAGACTTCAAACAAAAGAGTCAATGCTGAAATAATAGTAAGCGTTTTTTTGAAAGTATATGGTTCTGGGCCCGGCGCGGTGGCGCAAGTGGTTAAAGGTCCTCGCCTTGCACGCCCGGGATCCCATATGGGCGCCGGTTCTAATCCCGGCAGCCCCGCTTCCCTTCCAGCTCCCTGCCTGTGGCCCGGGAAAGCAGTCGAGGATGGCCCAAAGCTTTGGGAACCTGCACCCGCGTGGGAGACCCGGAAGAGGCTCCTGGCTTCAGATCGGCATAGTATCGGCCCGTTGCGCTCACTTGGGGAGTGAATCATTGGACGGAAGATCTTCCTCTCTGTCTCTCCTCTCTGTATATCCGCCTTTCCAATAAAAAAATAATAAAAATAAATCTTTAAAAAAAAAAAGAAAGAAAGTATATGGTTCTAGGAACTTCGAAGTTGGTAGCATAAGGGAATGACGTCTCCATTCCCGATGGTGCTGGAAGCAGCAGCCTGGTGTGGCTGAGAGATTACATAGGCCTCCCTCACAGTTGTAACCATGCCTAGTAGGGCTTTTTTTTTTAAAAAAAAATGAATCTACTTTCTTTTTTAATTTTATTAGTATGAAGAGCACAGATTTCATGTATCTTCTAGGCACATTTCTAAAAAGATAACCGTACTTCTCTCCTTCAACCGTCCTGCTTCCTTCCTTTGTTTCATTTTTAGACATGCTTTCAATCCATTCTACAATCACAGTCTTAACTTGTTGCTAAGCGTAATATTCAACAATGTAGAAGTAGGAAGACCACAGTTCCACAGGACTCGAAATAAGGGCTAAAAACAACAATCATATCATAAGATGCCTGCTCTATTCTACTTTTTGGGGGGGGGGTATTCTATATTAACTGTCATATATCATAGAAAATATGTGATTTTGTGTTTTGGGGATTAGCTTATTTTACTAAGCATAATGTTTGCCAGTTTGCACTATATTATTGAAAAAGACAAGAATTTCAATCTTTTTTTTTTTTTGTCTGAGCAGTATTCCATAATGTGTTTTGAACTGAGCTGAAATAAACATATGAACACAGGGGGTGGGTTCAGATAACACTTTCATATGCTGATTTAATTCTATCTGTGTAAATTCCCAGAGTGGGAAAGCTGGGTCTTGTGGTAGATCTATTTTCAAAGCTCTGAGGAATCTCCATATTTCTTACTTAATGGTTGTTCCAGCCTACCTTCCTAACAACAGTACATTAGGGTACCTTTTCCCCCACATCCTCACCACCACTTTGGGGGGGTGGGGTCCGGGAGAGGATGATAGCTATTATAACTGGGGTAAGGTGAAATCTCACTGTGATTTTTATTTCCATTTCTTTGATGGCTAGTGATCCCGAGAATCTTCATGGACCTGTTGGCCATTTGTATTTCATTCTTTGAAAGATTCCTGCTCATGTCTTCTGCCCATTTCTTAACGGGATTGTTGATTTTGTTGCTGTTGAGTTTCTTGAGCTCTTTATAGATCATGGATGTTAACCCACTATCAACTGCATAACTGCATAACTTCCTATTGCTTTGCTTCTCCACTTTCACAGTTGGTAGACTGTTTCCATGCAGTGTAGAAACATCTTAGCTTAATGTTGACCACATTTGTTGATCTTTTTCTGTGCTTCTGGTGTCTTTTTAAAGAAAGCTCTACCTCTGTTAGTGTCTTGCAGAGTTTCCCCGTAGTAATTTGATAATATTGGGTTAAAGATTTAGATCCCTGACTTATTTTAGGTAGATTTTTGTGTAAGATGTAAAGTAGGGATGTATGGCCCTGTGGGCCGCTGATTAGGCAGGGGAAATTCAGGTACCAAGGAAGGTGGGTGGGACATAAGTGTCAGCTTTTTAATTTCCCTCCTGCCATCACAGGGGAGGTGGGAGAAAGGGCTGCTTCTTGCTGTCAAACTACACACCAGCACCCGGGAATGGGACACAGCCATAACTAGGTAAACTGTATTTAAAAGAAATTAAAAAAAAAAAAAAGACGGGAGGCAAGAATTAAGGGAATCAACATAGAGACATGAAAGATGATGGTGTGGGATCCCAGAAGAGGATTTTTGTATTTTTTTTTTGCAAAAAATTAATAACAGAATCAAGAAAGTTTTGAGTGACTATTTTACAATTGATCAACCTGGAAGTATGGATTTCGCTAAAAGGAAAAATAACTAATATAAAATATTTGCCTCTGGAAGACAGAATTCTTTAACAAGGATGAAATTGCCTGTGTAAGTGTGTACATTTTAAAATCTTCTACATGTATTTCTCATCTAGATGAAAATCAAATTTAAAATGTGTATAGGATGCATACTCATTGTATACTTCTGCATGCATAGATCCAATTTTCTCAGCATCATTTTTTGAAGAGACTTTATTCAGTGATTGATTTTAGCTCATGTGTCAAACAGTGATTGGCTAAAAACATATGCTCATTTCAGAGGTTTCTATTTTATTTCATTGGTCTCTGCATGTCTATTTTTGTGCCAATACCACTCTGTTTTGATTATAACTGCCCTGTAGTACATCTTGAAATATGTTACTGTGATGCCTCAGGCTTTGCTTTTCTTCTTTAGAATTCCTTTAGCTATTTAAAGTCTCTTGTGGTTCCGTGTGAATTTCAGCATCTTTTTTTTTTTATATATATGAAAAGAATTTCCTTGTTGTTTTGATTGGGGTCACACTGAATCTGTAACTTGCTTTTGATAGTATGGCCATTTTAGTGATATAAATTCTTCCAGTCTGTGAAAGGGAAGATTTTTTTCCCAACTTTTCATGCCTTTTCCTTTCTTTAATGTTTTGTAATTTTCATTGCGGAGATTTTTACATTCTTGGTTAATTTTTTTCCAAGGTATTTAATATTTTGCAGCGAGGGCAGATGGTAATGATTCTGCATGCTCTCCCTCAGCCCTGGCACTCTCTGTGTATACAGAAGGCACTGATCTTTGTGTGTATATTGTATATCCTGCAACCTTACCCAACTCTCTTATGAGTGAAACTAGTCTCTTAGAGGAGTCTTTTGATTTCCACATATAGGCTCATACCCTCTACAAACAGGGTTAATTTGACTTTGTCCTCTCCCACTTGTATCCATTTCGTTTCTTTTTCCGGTCTAGTGTCTCTGATTAAGACTTCCAGGACTATATTGAATAACAGTGGTGTAAGTAGACCTCTTTGTGTGGGTTCAGGTTGTAGTAGAAATACTTCCAGCCTTTTCCAATTCCATAAGTACTGTCTGTGGGTTTTTTCATAAGTTACCTGGATTGTGTTGAGGAATGTTTGTTCTACACTCAATTTACTTTATCATGACTTTTATCATGAAGTGATGTTGTATTTTATTAGATGCTTTTTTTCTGCATCTGCTGAGGTAATCATGATGTGATGGATCATATTTATTGATTTGTGCATCTTGTCTCATGCCTACAATCCAGGTGTATATTCCGCTTGGTCCCGGTGAATGATCTTCTGATCTGCTGTTGGATTCCATTAACTATAATTTCGTTGAGGATTTTTGCATCTGTGTTCATCCTGGATATTGTTCTATGGTTCTCTTTCTTTCACCTTATTTTGGCTTTGGAATTAAATAGATCTAGCCTCATAGAAGGACTTTGGGAGAATTTCATCTCTTCCTGTTGTTTTGAATAGTTTGAGAAGAATTGGAATTAGTTCTTTAAAAATTTAATAGGATTCAACAGTGAAGTCCTCCAGTACTAGTCTTTTCTTTTGGGAAAGAATCAGTATTACTGATTCAATCTCCATCTTGGTTATTGCTGGATTCAGGTTTTCTGTGTCATCATGATTCAATTTTGGTAGATTACATATGTATCAGAGTTTGTCTGTTTCTTCTAGACTTTCCATTTCATTGACATATAGATATTTGCAGTAATCTCTGATGATTCTTTTTATTTCTGTAGTAGCTGTTGTAACATCTCCCTTTTCATTTCTGATCTTTTTTTTTAATCTGGGTCTTCTCCATTTTTTTTTTTTTGATTAGCTGGACCAATGGTATATTTTGCTAGTTTTTTTTTTTAAATCAGCTTTTTATTTCACTATTCTTTGCATCTTTAGTTTCAATTGTGTTTATTTCTTATCTACTTTTAATTGTTTCTTCTACTAATTTTTGATATGGCTTCTTTTTCTTTCTAGGTTCTTTAGATGCATTGTTAGGTCATTCATTTGACACCTTTCCAGCTTTTTAAAATAGGCACTAACTGCCGTGTGCCCTTATCTTAGCTTTTAGTTCATCACATAAGCTGATATGCTATGTTACTTCAGTCACAATTCAGGAATTTAACAGTATAAATCTGATAAGAAAAACATGCATTATTATAAATACTACAGTATTGTGAAATTGCTAGTTGATCTATGAGAAGTAAAGGCATCAACCATGTATTTGACAGTTTTAGAAAATAGCACTGTAAAGACCTGAAATGTCACCAGAAGAAAATGTAAATTGTTAGCATTTCAGAATGCCAGGAAACACTTCTCAACAATATGTTAGCTTAATTCCTTTTTTCTAAATTGATGGGCCTTAGTCAGGGCATGCCAATCAAGATTTGCCAGGATTCATCTTGAAAAACAGTCCTCATACTGTTAGAAGTTAAATTAATAAATTAAAATGCAGTTATCATTTAAGTTTCTGGGGAAGCAACTGTTTTCCAAGCATCACTATATCCTTCAAGGGATTTTATAAGTTCTCCAGGACCTTGTATTTGAAATTTGCAGCTGGCAGTGGAGTTTTGTTTTGGTCTCCTTCTTTTTCTGGAATAGTGTCAGCATTCCTTGTTTGTATATATTTTCCTACTTTTCCCTTCTGTACAAATCAAAGCCAGGGAATATTGGAAAACCAGAGACTTGGGGTGAACACACAGCACACATGCCCCCTCCCAATCCTGCCTGTAAGGGTTTTGAGAAAAATCTCACAGGGGCAGTGGTCTAGGGAGTAGGTCTGTTTCTGGCATACCCTCTACAGGACACTTGCTCAGGGAAAAGATGCTCTCAGCTAGCAGGAGTCTGGGAAGATGAAGTCACATGATGAGTTAGTTAGGGGCCAAAGCAATGAAGGAGACCATGGCAGATCAGACAAAGCTGAGCAGGAGGCAAAGATCGGGGGATCAGAAATGCTGAACCTCTGATTGCCATGCGATTTCTTCAAATAACCAATCTGCTCTTGCTGAGCCCAGAGTAGGTCTGCCACTCTTCACCATCTTGACCTATTCCTATCTCCTTGGCTTTGTGTTCAGCATTTTTCTATTAAATTGTTTATTTATTTATTTAGAAATACAAGACAGTCAGAGAAAGCTCCCATCTACTGGTTCAGCATTAAAAAGTATGCTGGGCCAGCATTGTGACATAGCGATTTAAGCCGCCATCTGCAATGCTAGCATCTCAAATGAGACCGCCAGTTAAGTCCCAGGTGTTCCATTTTCTATTCTGTTGCTTGCTGACGTGCTTGGGAAAGCAGTAGAAGATGGCTCCAGTGCTTAGACCCTTGCTATCCAAATGGGCAACCCAGATGGAGTACTAAGCTCCTGATTTAGATCTGGCCCAGGCCTGGTTTTACAGCCATTTGAAGAGTGCACCAAATTGGATGGAAGATTTCTCTCTCCTGCTCTGTGTGTATGTGTGTGTGTGTGTGTGTGTGTGTGTGTGTGTGTGTATTCCTTTCCATCTGCCACTCTGCCTTTCAAATAAATTAAAAGAATCTTTAGGGAAAAAATAAGTTTGTTCAGGTCTTATGACTTGATTCCTGACCTCTACATTTTACCATCAATAATTCGACCTCCACTCCTATAATCAGCATCATTAAGTATAATATAATAATCAATACAGCTCTCGCCCACATGAGGGTCACAGCAGGAGAACTCTCTTTGCCCTACTGATCAACACATGTCTTCAACATCTACTCTACAGGCGACCTGAAGTGGGCAGCACACTGGCATCCAACAGTGGAGTTCTAGCTCCTTATTTTCACAGTGATTTGAATTCACACAGACCTTATTATCATTAGGAACTTTATATATATTATACTTTATGTGCATAAACCATATGAGGGAGGGTGCAGTGTCTGAATTTGAAAGGAAAACTCAAGGTGCAGGATGGTTACGAAATAACCCCAGAGCAATGAAGTTGCTGCACGGCACACACAGAGTTTGAAGCAGGATGCTCAGACTTCTAACCCAAGCTGTTCTCTTAATGCCCATGTTATTGCCCTAATCTAATCCTTTGGGGGCCAGTTGGGACATGTCATCGCTGAATTGGTCCAGTACCGATTTCCCAATCACCTGACTGCTTCTTAGCCATACATAATTGGACTCATATTAGCAAGCTGGGCTCAGCAGGTCCTTTGATCCTTTAGGAAAGCTGCCATAAATGCAGAGTAATGCTGGGAGAGCCATCTAACCCTTCAAAGCAGATTTGCCCTCATGTTCATTGCTACCTGTCCTTTTGGTTCCCGCACTCCAGCAACCCATTTGCAATTATTGTGTTTATTTTGTGGAAACCTCAGAGGCACTGGGGCTGTCACTCACAATTCTCACTACTTTTCTGACTTTGTTTCTCCTGTTTGCCAGTTTACAACTGATGACCCAGCATTGGAATCATGTCCTTGAGGCACACTGAATCTGCTGGACATCACTCTGCCCATGCTGCCTGCCTAGACCCCACCCTTCCAGAGCCCTTTTAGTCCTCTGCTCTATTCATGCACCTGCTAACAACAATGACACAACTGACTGCCTGGTTGTGCTTCATTTACATCTGTGACCCCAAGTCCCACTTGTGCCCCCGGTACTGCCAAAGTTCCCCATTCTTTACATAAAGTTTCCTTTAAAGCTTTCATATTTCCTCTCACCCCAAGATTCCTACACTCTCCCAGTGCTTAGTGAATAACTTAGATCCTGCATCACTGAAACATGCTAAATCATCAGACAGGCAGGAGTACCTTCAACTCCTTAAACCTATGCACTTTGGGCCTGGCACGGTAGCCTAGTGGCTAAAGTCCTCGCCCTACACATGCCAGGATCCCATATGGGTGCCAGTTAATGTCCCAGCTGCTCCACTTCCTTTCCAACTTCCTACGTGTGGTCCGGGGAAGTAGTGGAGGACAGACCAAAGCTTTGGCACCCTGCACTCATGTGGAGAACCCGGAAGAAACTCCAGGTTCCTGGCTTTGGATCAGCTCAGCTCTGGCCTCTGTGACCACTTGGGAACTGGGTCCTTTCTGTCCTTACATCTGTCTGTAAAATCTGACTCTCCAATAAGAATAAATAAATCTCAAAAAAAAAAAAACACAACTATGCACCTCGCAGCCTCTGTCCCCATGTTCTTTCTGCTCCCCCCTTTCTGAAATAGAATAAATGTGTCTGCTCCTATCACAAGCCAGTCCTTCCACTCATTCTCAGTTGGTAGCCACTGTCGCCTTTGGAAGGGTTTTTATTCTCACGCTCACTCCCTGTTTCACAGCATCAGCTGTCTCTTCTGCATCCGAGCATTCCAGGCAACAACTGCTGTGAGCATAATCTCTCAACTATGAAAACCAGAACCCTTCCCTCGTCCACCAGGATGCGTTCGACTGTATCTCTTCTATTTTGTTCATAGCAAACACTCCTGAAAACACTTCCCTTCCCTATTGTTGAGTCGCCCTTTACGAAGCTTCTGAGTAACCACTGAATCTGCGTTTGTCAGAGCCACAGACAGCCTAAGCATCCCTACATCCTATTGGTGCTTCTAATTTCTGCTGTGCTCTCCCTCCTCTCAGAAACTAACGTCTGAATCAACTGTCCAGCCCCTGCTTGGAAAGCTTTTCTCTCTTGCCTTTTGGGATTGATATCCTCCTGTGCCTACTTCTTGCTGGTACTTTCTTTACTTTTTTTTTTCTTTTATTTGATTTCAAAATATTGGGACATGCCAGAGCTTGGGACTGGGTTATTTTCTAGATCTGGGTGTACTCTCTCCTGGTCCCATTTTCTAAAGACCGTTGTGACTTTATCAGGCCCACCTGTGCAATTGTCCCATTGGATATATCCATCATTTTTCTTTAGCCAGGGGAGATAAGAGTCCAATCCGGCAGATATTAGTATGTAGACATTATAGGGAAGAAGTGATCATAGGATCATTGGGACGGTACTATTGCAGTGTTTCAAAGATGCTCTAGTCTTGGTAGGTAAACATCTGCCTCCTGAAGGTCAGACAGCTTATGTGTAAGAGCTAGCAGCAAATCTCTGACTCCTGTTCTGGAATATAAAGTTTGAGTAACTAAACAAACAAATAAAAAACACAATCCAGATTACTTATGGGACTAAGCCATAGACATATATTTAAGATAGTGAGTTATGAAAGCATAAATTGGCTTTTATTTTAAAAAATCTGTTCAATTTTAATTCTTTATAGTCCAATCCTTATATTCAAATCTCACTGTTTATGTCTTGGTTTTTAAAGGAAGCATTGGCTGGAAGCAAGATGCTTTCCCTACACTAATTTCTCTCATGCTCATAAATGTATGTATACACAAATGTATGTATTACCATATGCACTGTGGAATAAATATATGAACCCTGAGAGAATTTATGGAGTCTGTGTCCTCTGGGGAGTCCAAAGGAGAAATCGGCCACAGTGTCCTGACAAAACTAACCTGGAAAAAGCTAACCATTTTCACTAATTCAAGTTTATAAAGTGTGATTCCCTCCAGGGTTTTTCTCTAGGGTTGTTTTGTTCCCCCAGCTTGGAAAGGACATTCAGGACACGTTGACACTTCTCTGGTGACATAAAATCACCCATGGAAAAACACTGATTAATGATTGCCCACACTTCTTTAAGGGGAAACATCATCATGAGAATCGAGACCATTTCTTTCAACAACAGTGGCCACTCTCAGTTTTCAAAACAGTTTCACTTTAAAAAAAAATAGTAAGGAAAAGAAAATCTAAAGGAAGTAAAAGAAAAAAGCAAACCTCCCTCCGTGGCTGCCTTTCATAGACACATTATCATCGCTGAGTGCGTGTTGAACAATGAGCTGTTGTCAGTGAGGAGCAGTAGTTACAGGGAAGCAATCTGGCCCTTGAATGGGGTAGATTATCCTGCCACATGGATTGGCTATGACCCCTCTGGTGGCATGCAACATTCCTTTCGTATTATCAGCTCAGAGAGAGGGGAAAGGTGGCTCGGGGCACACCCCTCTATCCCGTGCAAGCTCCTTTTATTATTATTGTTTTTATTATGAAACGTTCTTTACTAGATCTACTGATTTGCTGCTCTTCTGTAAAAGCAGTGAGTGAGTACATCAAACATTTCCTCAAATGGCTGACTTTAAAGACCTGATTTAAAAGAATTCATAAAACAATCTCTTCAATCAAGAAAAACATTTTTGATGTATTCTCAAGTGATGTTCAAGCTCCTTGAGAAATTAGGTTTTTAAGGTTTCAGGTTGGGTGGGAGCAAGCTGTTGTTATGATTTAGCTGAAAGTTCTGTCAGTGCTGAGAAATCACTGTGGAGAAGTCAGTGAAACAGAGAGTGCAACACGCATGCTAAGAAACAGTAGAACACGGTTTCAAATTGTACTCTTATCTTTTAAACATGAGGTGCTTTGCTTCTTGAGGGGAGGACAAATCTTCCAGGCTCAACTTAGTGCTTCTAAGAAATTCAGCTTGGGATGTCACTGGGCATCCATATTAGTCAATTTGTACTTAATGCGTGTCACGGAATCTTCATAATAACTCCCATTCCTATGGAAATGAAGATATACTTTATCATTTATATAAGAAAAAACAACACATTGATAGGCAGAATTTTATTTACTTATTTACTTTCATTTATATATTGTTTAAGAGGCAAAGATATATGTAGAGAGAAAGGGAGAGATGGAGAGCGAGGGAGGCTTGCCATTTGCTGATTCACTCCACAGAGGTCTGCAGTACCCAAAGCACTCCAATGGAATGCACGATCTTAACTTCTGTACCAAATACTCATTTGGATAGGCAGCATTTAAAAATTATTGTCTGCTCACTTAACTTTTGAACATTTTTACCAAAGTATGATAGATTCATAAAATAGAATATGGAGACTATTCAGGCATATTCATTTTCATCAAACTCCACACAGTTATGTCACAGCCAAATTTAGAGAAAGCATCCCAGAAGTCCTCTGTTAAGAAAAAAAAAATTGATATTATTTCGTAAAGGTAATTGAATGGTGCTTTTTTTTTTTTAGGAAGTTGAGAGGGACTGCAAAATGTCTATCATACACTTTTACGTAAATTTTTTTTAAAAAAAAAATCACCCCAAAGGGGAAGAAGAGAGAAATTTAGCTATACTTAATTTTCCATGCAGTAAGAGGAGAAAATCTATAGAGACCCACAAGGGACAATGTCCACTGGGGAAGAGACCTGCATCGTTACTTTAAGTCCACAGAATCTTAAAGACTGACTCTTGTTAACAAGATACAGCAGGACCTCACTAGAGGGAGGCAGAGGGTTAGGCTCCTAGGCTCTAGGGGTTGTCTCCCTGCCAGTTGCTTGGGGCTGTCCCAAACCCACAGTCATGAATTTCTACAACCCCTAGCCAGACAGGGCCATGGATCTAGCTGGTCACAGAAGGCATTTTTGGACACAAAAAGTCTGCCCCTTAGGTCAAGATGACAAAGTAAGTAGCAAAAAGCAGACTCTGAGATGGAAACATTTAGCGGGACATGAAGACATGTGAACTCAGTAGCCAACTGGAGGAGGCATAGAAGGTTCTAGAACTCTCCTGAGACAGCCGATCAGACTTGTGAGGGTATTAGGGTCCATTTCAGGAAGAGTATGTGAAGATTACGCTGAGATTCTAGGTTCAGAAACAGAGGCTTATGGGTCTCTCCAGTAGGGGTGAAATATTCAACATGAGCTTGAGTATCTTTGGCTTTCAGAGTTCATTTGTGCTTTGTCGTTATTCTAGTTAGATCCTTTTCCTCCCTCATCCGAGCAGGTGATGGTGGAAAAGAGCCTGGAATATGCCCATCAAGATAGGATCAGGCAGTTCTAAACAGTCCCTGTGCAGTCATAACCACATCTTTGCTCAAAGCTCAGTGTGCTAGCTTTATCCTCAGCTGAGAAGAAGGAATGAAGAGTGAGTGAATGAAAAGGACCTAGCCACACACAGGGCTGTGTGTATCAACACCCTGATTGTAGCGTCTATGTGTGCATGTGTGTGTATGTGTGCTTAATGCTTTTAGATCTACTGTAATTGTTGTAGCGCTATTTTGCTTTGGATCTATAGGACTCGGTTTTTCCATGCAGCCACTGAAAATAATAGGAAATTTCCATGGAAAGGGCAATTTGTGGACACTGGGATTTGTTCCACCTTATTTGCCTCTAGAAACAGGGTACTGATGACTTGTTTGTAGGGGTGATTTTGTGATCTGAATATGTTTTAAAATTCAGGTAACATGGCTAAATATAACTAATCTTAAGCTAAATACTATACAATTAGATAATGCAAATAATGGATAGCTCAATTCCCCTTTACTCTGGACAAAAATATAGAGACTTGTCAGCCTTACCAAAGCCATAGGCTCTGTTTAAGCATGCAGATCTCATTGCAGTGACTGCACTGGCTCACAGACTAGGAAACAATTCTTAAATTCCTCTGAAAGGTGATAGCTTACTTTTCATAATAGGAACTACATGGATTTGAAGTGTGCACTTAGCTCCTCACTCTCCAGTCATACCTAACTATCTCTTCTACTTCCAACAGACCAAGGTCATTGGCTTGTTTGGTCTTTGTATTAACCATTTAACTTCATATTAACCTTTTATAACAGCTATGGACTAATCTGTTATATAAACGAGCATTTCTGAAAATAAAGGAAGTCAACAAGAATCAGGAGAGCTGGGTAAGTCTGTAGACAGTACTCAGGTTAAGACTGATGACAAAGTAAAAGATTCATGTGTGTGCAACCTTTAATAGCTCCGCTGGAATAGCTGAGGACTATAGGACAAAGATGATTAATGTGATGGTTTAGAACTCTGTAAGTTAACCACGCATGCACAGATGGCCTGTCATTCAAGGCCAGTTCCAGGTGCAGCCATCGCAGTTGGTCAGGGGATGGCTGCAGTGCTTTCCCTGCCTTTCAGTTTTCATGCTTATTGAGTAGGAGAACAGTCACGAGGGGTTCTCATGAAGTTGGCCCAGTACAAGCCAAGCTCAGGCCCAGGGGAGGCTGTGACCTGAGGTGCACAAGCCCAGTGAGGTGCAGCTATATCCTCAGGAGGGACAAAGGTCACTCCCTGGGTGAATTCTGTTACCGAGTATGGCTGGTGAGTGCAGGCAGCACAGGATAGGCGACAGCAGTTGCATGGGCGCTGGCCAGGCTCTGGGAAGCAGAGGGTCGGGGGGTTCTGCAGTGAGGCACAGCTAAGTGCGTGTGTTTTCAGTGTTCATCTGCCGTGGATCTGGGACACAGGCATGAGGATAGGGTCAGAGGCAAATGAGCTATTTCTGTTTCAGAAAATGAGCTATTTCACTTCGGTGGACTCTAAATGTCCCCTCTCCCCCCATAGTGTACATTATCTATGGGTAAGTTGTTTTTTTGTATTATTTTGTGTGATTTCCCATCTTTTGAAGTAGAGCTGGTGTATTTAACATAAGAGTGAAGCCTTCAGGTGTATGGAGCTATGCTAGGTGTCATATCCTTACAGAAGTCTTGAAGCCCCTCAGACTGCGACATTAAAAAATTCTCATGGGTTTGTCCTCTCTAGTTCACACAGCCATCAACATGTGGCAAGAGCTCACAAAGAGCAGCCGTCCCTTGAGCAAACGCAGACAGAGAAACCAAAGAGGAGTGTCAGTAGGACTGTGCTTCACGCACGTGGAGTCTTAGGGGTGAGCAGAGGTGACCCAGTGCCTGGAGCTGCGATGGCAAGTTTAGTACTTTTAAGTTCAGTACAAGAAAAAGGAAATCCGTTCAAAGGTGCATGCGGAGAATGCTGAAGCCAAATGCCGCGCTCTGTGAGCGACGCACTGGTCCCAGGAGCACAGACCAGTGGCAGCATCACCTGACAACAGCTGCGGAGGTTCGCTTTGCTGTGGCAGGAAGAATAAGTTCATGCATTCCTCTCGGGTTCAAGATAAGCGTTTCCCTTCAAAAGGTCCATTTTATATCTCTTGTCCTGTCCTTCAGAGGAACAAAACAGACAATACTCCCTAAGCTTTATTTTGTTGGCAGTGAACATTAGCGTGAAATACAGGGAGATGAATAGAAGTCCATGGAGAGGAGGTGGATGTCCCCAAGAATGAACCTTCTAGAAGGGCCTGTGGTTTTGGTTGGCATCCGCTTCAGAAACACTCCAAGAGGGTCACTTCACCTGCGTTGGTTCCAACTCCAACAGTCAGAAGCAGAAAAACACAGTGAACTCCGGGAGAGCAGTGTCGTAACTGAAACGGGGGCAACAGCTCAACTTGTTCCTTTTCTGGAGGGTCTGGATTTTAACAAACATGGATGCATCTATTGTGCCTCTCCTGAATATGTATAAAGGTCAGGCTTTGGGAGGTACAGAATTCCAAAAATTCCCCCGAGAAGGGCTGGAATGCTGCTCCGGTAACTGAGTTATCTGATGGATTTGCATGTGGGACAAAAATCTTACAATTCATATAAGGGGAACCTGCACATGCAGGATCCCCTGGGTGTAAATGTCCTTATGCTTGTTAAGCTCAGGAGAGGATGTGCAAGTACATCCCAACAGGTGTCGAGTGAGGCAAGAAGGGAAAAGCAGAGGTGTCTGCAAGCGGTTCCAAACCACTCCACACCGGTGGCCTGTCCTCCACCCCACCTCCATGGCAAGGTCTAAGAATTGGCTTTGGGAAAAATGGCAGAATAGGCACCTGCAGTCATAGATGTTTTCTTTTCCCCCTGGCACTCAGCCTGCCTGCCCTGAAAGAACCATCTGGAGATGTGAGCCCTGCATTCTCTCCCAGGCCAAAGCAGGCAGGAAAAGGTGGGGCTGGATCTCTCTGGATCACCCTGGGAACTGATTGCAGGAGGCCAACTTCATATATCGTCTGTGGGCCCCGGAAAGAGTAGAAAGGGCTACCAGGGATTTTAGCTTTACTTGTCGTCACCTTTGATCATCCAGAATTTTCGTAGACTGAATCAGATCCATCTTCCTTCCCTGTTTTCTGATAGTCCACAAGGAGTGCATTCCAGACTGCTGGCAGTGTCTGGAACCTGGTGCAGCACTACATCCTATAATGGCATGCCTTTTCCACACTAAGTAAGCACTTCTCTTGCACACTGGCTGTAGCTTCTGCGGTTTGAAGTGTGGCAGGAAAGCAAGTGTAACTTCAAAATTCACGACTAGGAGATTTCCTTCTAACTGTAGATCTTAGCAACCGCAATGTGTGATCTTTTTTTCCCCTTCTTGAATCCAGAGCTTTCCTCTTTTCACTTTGCAGAAGTGTTTACTGCTTCTCCTTGGCATGTCTTAATTGCCAGCATCACTACTCTTGCCCTTTGATGCAACTATTAGAAAAGCAAAGGCTGCTTGGACATAGGCACCGAGTTACCAGGACATTCGATCTGCGAACATAGCCAGCTAGGTAGAGAGGTGATTTGTGTCTCCAGGCAGGACAGAACAAGGTGGCACAGGCTGCCATCATACTCGTAACAATATGTTCTTTAAAACATTGTTTTTAGCAGTAAAGAAATTAGAACTGAAAATTGAAATGGGTAAATATGTTGAAGCTCCTGGCTCCTGGCTTCAAATAAGCTCATCTCTGGCTATTGCAGTCATTTGAGGAGTAAATCAACAGATGGAAGAATCTCTCTCTCTCTCTCTCTCTGTGTGTGTCTGTGTGTGTGTGCATGTATATATGTGTGTGTGTGCCTCCTTCTCCCTGTAAATCTTTTGTAAAAGATTGATTTATTTGCAGGAGGGTCAGTATTACACAGAGAAAGGAGACTCAGAGAAAGAGAGATCTGCCTGCTGGTTCATCCCCATACAGCTACAATGACCAGGGCCAAAGCCAGGAGTCAGGAATTCCATCTGGATCTCCCATTTGGGTGACAGGGGCCCAAACACTTGATTCATCTTCTGCCAGTTTTCCCAAGTCACTAACAGGGAGCCGAATCAGAAGTGGAAGCAGCCAGAACAAGAACCAGCACAGGTATGAGATACCCGTGCCACAGGCAGTGGCTTTTTCTGCTGAGCCACACGCTGGCCCCATTATCTGTCTGTGTGCAGCTTATTTCATGCCACATAATGTCCTCTGGTTGCAACCACTTTGATGCAAAGCATAAAAGTTCATTCTTCTTTTATACCTAAGTAATATTCCCTATGAGTGCACATGTGCACACACACACACATAGATATATATAAATCACATTTTCTTTATTCATTCCTCTGGTTATGGAAACCTTGGCTGATTACATATTTTAGCTGTTTTCTAGGGTGCTGCTATAAACATGATATGTAGGCATCTCTTTGATACAATGGTGGACACTGGATTCAGTGCTTCTTCACCTGCTACCTAGGTGCTACAGTCTAAAAGCAAACTTTCAAGGTGTCCTACACCTGGCAGGGCCTCAAATTTTTAATGTTAACATTTAAATTGGTATTAATAGCAGCTAGGAAAAAAAAAAGCAGAATGCAGCCAGAGCGTGGGTGTCTCACTATTCATGTATGTTACTAGGCAAGTTATTTAACCTTTCTGTGCTTTGGTTTCCTCCTTGTAACTATAAGGATGAGGCAGTACAAACCTTAGCACAGTGTCTGACTAAATAAATAGGGTCTGCTATTACTGAACCATGTAAGTCCTTGTTTAAATATGTCTTTCATAAAAGAACTGTTTCCTGACCAAGGTATCTAAATGACTCTAATTCTGTTTTTTTCTGCATGATTTAATTCTAGATTTTATCATGATCTCACATCCCCCCCCTTCTCTCTCTCTCATTCCCTAAGTGTGGGGTTTGTGCGTAGATCATCTCTGTAGCCTTCATGAGGCCAGAAACTTTGTTGATTCACTGTAGGGTCTAGAACTGTGCCTGACACTTGATAGGAATTTAATAAGTACTTATTAACAAAATCAACTTGAGTGATATATACAACATACTCATAATTTTAGGCAGAATCCTGTTACACTCACCTGAAACAAAAGACGGTTTATCTTATTTTAAAATTTTATTTTAATAAACTTCAGTTTTTAATGTGTTAAATATTTTCCTATGATAATTAAATTCATACTATTAA
Organism: Ochotona curzoniae; assembly: GCF_017591425.1. NCBI lineage: Eukaryota > Metazoa > Chordata > Mammalia > Lagomorpha > Ochotonidae > Ochotona > Ochotona curzoniae. The sequence goes on along the minus strand of NW_024466353.1, from coordinate 388,314 downwards.
GAATGATTCAAAGTGGACGGTTTTCTGTGCCTTTCAGTGGAAACTTGTCCCAGATGTTTACATCCCCTGTTTATCATGGAGTTCATAATTAGAAGGGTGTGTTTCCAATTAGTGCAGAAACTTATTGCCAAGTCACCTGCATATGTCTCCAGGAATCATGCAGATGTGTTTTACCGAGTCACATCGCTGATTCATGGTCAGCCTGTTATCCACAGTGACCTCAGGAAAATCTCAAACCCCCTCTCAGATATTCATCTCTCTCTGGTTTTCCCCTTGTACCTAAGCCGCCTTCCTTTTTGACTATTGCTGGGAAGTTGAACTGTGTGGCTCTCAGATTTGCATGACAGAGTCCGAATCCCAGGACTTCAGAGTGCCACTGTTTGGTGAGACAGGTCTTTATATTTTTGCTTTAACATGAGGTTGTCAGGCTGGGTCCTCATCTAATGTGATGATGTCCTCCTAAAGCGGGGAGTAGAACACAGACTGAAGGGACAGTGTGGGAGGACCACGAAATGACCAGGAATGGAGCAAGGATAGAGGCCTCTGAAGAAGCCAGCCCTGGATCTTGGCCTTTCAGCCTCCAGAACTACAAGTTTAATTTCTGTTGCTTGAGCTGTCCAGGTGTTGAGGTGTTGTCATGGCAACCATGCAGACAAATAGAATCAGTTTGCCTGTTTACCATTTCTTATTTACCTGTTGCCCAGGTTGCTAAACTCTGTGAACTACAGACAGCTTCAAGCTCTCTGTTCTCTTCTGGGTTTCTGAAAACTAACGTTAGAAGGAAAGCACCCCAAAAGGAACAGACATAAAGTTTACTGTGTTCTGCAAGATAGATTATCTCCTGGCCTTCTCTACATGCATGGTTGACTGCTCTGCAGGAAGTCTGGGAAAGTGCATCTTTCCCAGATGTGCTCAGCTGGAAGTCAGCATTTCAAGTGTCATCCAGAAATCTGATAACCAGGACCTGGAAGCAAACTAGTGAAGAAATATGTGCACTCAGTGCTAATGACCGAGCAGGGAAGATTTGGAACTGGAGCCTAGAAAGGCCACTGCAGAGGCAAGAGAGGAACTAGGAAAAGGCTTCGGCAGCTTTGCAACGCGTAGACCCGGAGGAGGGCCACTTCCACCCCCCACCCCCACCTTAATTCTGTCCATCTGCATGCTGTGACTGGCAGCCACGTGTCTTCTTCGTTTTCATGCATGTTTGTGCTCGCTTGTTCTCAACCTAATTATATCCTAATGTCTACACGGAGGATTTCTGTCCCTGATTCTCCAGTAAAATTGCCCTTGAATGGTAATGTCTTTACAATCATTAAATGCAAGCATGTTGCCTAAGTTTTTATTCTCTCTGATTTCCCTGACACTTGGTGACAAGCTTTATCGCGTCCTGGTGCTGCTGTGCTGCGTTACACTACTTGTCTGTTACTGGGCTCTAGTAAGCTGATAAAAGCAGGGGTTCCCTACAGGTGTCTTCTCCCCTGTAAGGCGTTGCTCTGGGGCCCTCCCACCTCCACGTTTGTAGTTCCAGAAGGTAGACTTCCCCAAACTCTCTCTAATCTGTACCTCTACCTCAAACTCCTTATGTCCACACGCAAGCATCTTCCTCCAGAACAAAGCGTGCCTGGGAGGGCCTTATATCTGATTGAGGTGGCAGAAGTTCCTCGGTGCAGCTGATCATCCTGGAGGTGTCCGTGACTTCTGGCGCTCCTCCATCGCTCGGACACCAAGCCCAGGGCAATGTGCATGCGCACCCTGGGATTAAATTAAATTTCTCATTGCCTGTTCCCTAGACCGTTGTTCCCAGTTTCCTAATGATTGCTTTATCTTCATTCTCTGCTTCTTTAATCCGTCCATGGCCCACTGCCAATTGTATGGCTTTGCTTGATATGCTCACATGACTCTTCCTTGCTTCCTAAGCTGAACTCAGCTGTAGGTGGTCTGAAACTGTCAGTTGTGCCATGATGTCTGGAGTAATGGGGAACACTGGACTGCAAATCAAAGCCATCAAAATTTAGTCTGATGGGGATGTCTCTCTTGAAAGTGGAGCTGAAAACACACAGGATTTGGCTGGATGACAGTGACCAGAATGGGGCAGGATCTATGAGCATGTTGTGTAATGAGTGATCATTGTCATTCTTTTTAAGCCACGTGAATTTCGTTGTCTGTGTCCTTGCTAGCTGGCCTCACTCTTTGCTAGCGCAGTGTGTGAGATCAAGCCAGTTTTCTGCTTTCCTTCTCCGTCTTCATATCTTCCCTCTATCTGCTAGTTCCTTGGCATACGATATCTCCTTGTCAATCTTCCCCCCTTTTTCCATGGTCAGCTCATACACAGTTTTTTGTTGTTGTTGTTTGTTTTTTAGAAAAATGTCCCTCTTCTCCAGCCCAAACACTACCATGAGTAGATGGGTTGTTCTCCAAAACTTTAGTGTTTCATTATCCATTTTTACTCACTTGCTGTTCTGCCTTGCATTGTTTCTTTTCTCACCCAGAAGAGCCTCAGCTCCATGTAGCAGGAGTTATCTTTGGACTATTAGAAAATCCCTATTCAACCTGCTATGATGAAATTCCAATGATTTCACTCTTCTCAGCAGGAGAGAGGCAGCAAAGTTACTTTATTTTATTTGCAGGAATCTGTTTCTTTGTAAGTTTTTAAAAAGAAATTTAAATTTTTCATTGGAAAGTCAGATATACAGAGAGGAGGAGAGAGAGAGGGAGAGAGAGGAAAATCTTCTGTCCAATGATTGACTCCTCAAGTGGCTGCAAAGGCTGGAGCTGCGCCAATCCGAAATCAGGAGTCCGGAGCCTCTTCTGGGTCATCCACACGGGTATAGGATCCCAAGGCCTTGGGCTCTCCACTGCTTTCCCAGACCACAAGTAATGAGCTGGATTGGAAGCGCAGCTGCTGGGACATAAACCAGTGCCGTTACAGAGTCCTGGCACGTGCAAGGTGAGGACTTTAGCCACTAGGCTACCGCGCCAGGCTCCGTGCTAAGTTATTTTTAAATGAACTTTGCAACTTGTTAAACTGGTTTTTCTTTTTACTTTTTAAAGCTTTATTTATTTTTATCTAAACAGTTATTTGTAATCCACTTAGATTTTGCTCAATTTCTAATCCTCATTCCTGATGAGTCAGGAGATTTGATTAAATTGCTACTTAGCCATTGTGGTAGCAGATTTATTTTTGTTCCATTGCTACTTTACTCTTCAACATTTCATGTTTAGTATAATCAGTAATTAACGTTCATACACCCACACTTCACATCTACTGCCTCTGAGGCATGACACATTCTTTTAGATTATTTTCTCTTCAGTTGCCTAAATATGTGTCTTGTAACTTCTGGATTCATGGAAACATTTTTTTAAAAAATCATGTATGTTGTAAATAGCCAACTTTTCTGCCAAAAGCCATAGATGTTTTTCAACATTTATTGAGAGGCCAGCCATCTTCCCTCCTCTGATCATAAAAACAGGAAGAACAAAGAATACATAGTTTCTTCCCATTTACAGGAAGTGTAGAGAGAGAGTGATCGAGTGGAAGGACAATAATAAAAGCGAGATGAGCTGAAATGCACCTTGAGAAGGAAGCGGTTAACACTGATAGAGTCCAAGGTAGTAAGGGGAATTTCACAACAGATTGGAGAGCTTAGGGAAACAGGTTGGTGAGACTTGTGATCCAGGGGCTGTGAGGAGAGCTTTTCATTTCCGACTTAGGTAGACACGGGCGTCACTATCATCCGACAGATGAAGGGAAACGAAATAATATCAAGATAGTATTTCACTATAGAAAGTCTTCTTGCATCTCTGCTATTTGTTCATTGATTCTTGCAAATGCTTCAAACCGGAAGGGAGGCATCCGTCTCCAAAGGGCCTTTTCCTGCTGTTCAAGACAGACAACCAAGGGCAAACGGACGGATGAACAAGAGCAAGGTGAGCTCATCCTGCGCCTAGTGTCTGCCTCTGAAAGAGCAAAGCTGAACCAGCCAACACCTGAAGTCCCAACCATCTGTGGAGTTGTAGTAACTTACACCAATCAATGGCACAAAAGTAAATAACCTTATCTCTTCCTATCAATGGAAAACAACAATGAGGCAACATCTTAAAGTTCCAATAAACACCATTTCCTGTCTGATTGCTTCAAATCCGTTTTCACCAGGCTACTGGAAACCCTGTTTGGTGCAGTGTGCTGATATTAAACTTGGGCAAATTTACAAAATATCTTATTTAAATGGAGTGGGTTTTGCTAATTGCATTTCAAACTTACTTTAAAAGGTTTCACTTAGGGGAAAGAGATTAGTTTTCTTATTAGGTACATAAGCCTACATGTGGTAGCACAAAACATCACCCTGGAGTTAAGAAGCATTTTTCTCTTTTGGTCGGTCAAGTACACATTGCTCTGCCCTCTACAAAGGATTAAAATGACCTGTTTCATCACAGTGCAAAGTAATGGTGGCAGCGTGTGATTTTTTTTGGCAGAAGGAACACTTTGTAATTGCTAATTTCCTATAACCAACTTCAGCTCCAGGTTGCAGCTGCAAGTCCACAGTATTTTGCAAGTCTTAACAAGCAGGACCCAAGGATACTGCCAGATTTTGGAAAATGCCAGTGAATCTAGACTGGCAGGGAAGCTGTTGAGGATTAGCTTTTTAGAAAGAATGTCTGCATCCAAGACTGTGACTGCTTTACAGAGACACGAAAGACACAACGGAAAGACACAAGACCCAACGGAGACTCAGGTGCTTGTTTTGGCACAAGTTGTTCCTCATGCTCATTGTGCTCTGTGCCATCTGGCGGTGGTTCTCAAGGTCAGAAGCTTTTTTCTTTCTTCTTTTTTAAGAATCTGCAACTTCATGAAAACTGGTAATGCTTTCAGCAGGTATAATCCATTTAACTTGGAAAGTATGTCAGCTAGTATTTCTTTGTGATACAAAAACGTCTGGAAACCGGATGCCAATGTAATATTTTAGAATCCTGTCTAGCACCACTTTTGTATTTTTCAACTAAAGAAAAATATTCCTTACTGACTAAGCCTTAGATCATGGTCTAGGATCAAAATAAACATTTTCCAGGTATCCCAAAGAAAACAAATGCAAATACGACTTGATGATATGGTTAACTTTGAAGTTACAGTTTTATGTTCCTCAAGTTCCCAACTAATCTTCAACCATCAGTTGTATTTTAAATTAATCCTTTTTTGCAAATGGAAAATAAGATGTTACAAAGTACAAGATTTTTTTTCTCTCTTAGTTAAAACATTGCGTTTTTACCTATTTGCAAGCTGTAGGACGTGGTGTTCTGATTATGTCTGACAACCCAAATGCTGTACAACTGATCAGATCTATTAAATATCCTTATGAATGTTAAAATATTGTGTTTTAGATATGACTTTTCAACAACGTGAAACACCATAGAGGAGTTTTGCTGACCAACACTAGATTTGTAGGTGGGAGTCAGCCTGGGATAGCTCAATGAGCAGGTTCAGGAGTTAGGGATGGTAACAAGGCTCCCTAGCTGGGAAGGGAGATGTTCAGCCTTGCATGCCTCTATCATAGGTATCTTCCAGTCATTTCTAGGGAGAAAGATCAGAACCATGCTGCGTTTACAGAGTGTATGTGAACGGGCAGCTCAGGTTCTTTGGCTTCTCAGGCCTAACCCCCTGGAGTCATCTTCTCTTTTTCTCTTGTACCTAATCTACCAGCAACTTCTACCAGCTTTGTCTTCAGATTTTGTTCAGCCTCTGAACGCAGCTCATCACCCGGTCAGCTCCACTCTGGAGCCTGCTGCCGTCATCTGTCCCTGACTGAGGGCAACAATCTCCTCCACTCTGATACCTGCACCTGTTGCTGCCCTCCTACAGCCTGATTTCAATGCCAGAGCCAAAACGGTCCTCAGAAACATCCTGTCACTCCTTAGCTCAAGGTCCCGGATGATTCTCCGTCTCTCTAAAAAGCTGAAGTCCTTGCCCAGGACTGATAATATCCCAAGTCTGGCTGTCTCCCTCAGCTCTCATTGCCCTCCGGTCACCCTCTTTGCTCCTCAACCCTGACCTGAGCTGCCAGTCTCCAGGCTCTGAGTCAAGTCTCTGTTCAGGTTGCTCCCTCTGCCAGCAGAGCCGGGCTGAGATGATTGGGATGGAAATATTCAGAGTTGAATCCTAGCAAGTAAGAAGATACAAAAATCAAGGCTTGAGAAGGCTTGAGAATTGCTAGAAGACTTGGTCATGAATTGGAGCCTGGGAATGCAAAGGGGATAGATTAAATCTGTATTCTTGTATTTACTGACAGATATTTTAAATATTTTATGGTATTACTTAAATAACTTAGTATACATATTATAGCATAAGATTTCCCAGTGTGTGTTGTAAAGTCAACCTTTTAAACTAGACTCTAACTCTGAAATTCAATAAGTTACAGGAACTATTAAAATAATTATGGAAATTGAGTACAATCACTTTCCCATAGTACTGTGTGTTTAAAGAATATTGATGCAGAGAATTATTTAAGTGCCAAGCTTAGGGGAGTCACTGTATTTTATTTCTTAATTTCAGATGTGTAGCTTTATGGGGAAGCCTCCCACTAGCTGCCGCCAGAAATGTATGAGACTAGTGAAAACTTTTTCTGTTTAGTAAGATCTTGTTTTGACTGTGCCCCCTCTCTCTTCATGATGAATTTATCAATTCAGCCAAAAAGCAAAAATAGGTTACCGGGTTGGGGGTCAGGCGTGGAAGTAGTCTCCCTGCTGCTCACCCATAGGCAAAGCCAGAAATAAGAACCTTGACGTGTCCTCACCTGTCAGTAGCCTTTGAGCGAGCAAGACTCTGCTTCTGGATTGAGCTCCAGTCTGCTTTCACAGGCCTGAAGTCTTCTCCCAAACTTTGGAGCTCTCGTGCAGGGTTCTGGGGATCTGCATCTCTGCCAGTGCCCTGTACTGACTCACATGTGCACTTTTTAAATTGACTAAATATGTATTATATTTATGTTTTGAAATGTGGACACACTGTAGGAAGACTTATTTGAGCTTCTTAACATGGGCATTACCTCACCTATTCATCATTTTGTGTGCTTACCCAAAAATCTTTCCTATGAATTTTTCTTTAAAAAAAAATATGGTTTCTCCCCGACATGGAATCCAGGGGTAAGCCACCACCTGCAGTGCCCATATGGGTGCTGGTTCAAGGCCTGGTTGTTATACTTTCAATCCAGCTCCCTACAAATGTGCCTGGAAAAGCAGCACAGCTTGGCCTGAATGCTTGGGCCCTACACCCACATGGGAGACAAGGAAGAAACTCCTGGCTCCTGGTTTTGGCCTGGCCCCGCCCTGGTCTTTGAAGCCATTTTAGGAATGAACCAGGTGGTAGCTCTACCCCCTAGGCCAGTGTGCCGACCCATGATTTTTACTTTATTGCCAGTCTAATCCAAAATGCCATTACCCATGCCAAGGTCTTGCAGGTTTTGCACAATGTTTGCCTCTATAGTTTGTTTCAGCCTTTACATTGAGATCCTTGATCTATTTCAAGTTGATTTTTGTGTAGGGTCCAGGTTGAGGTCTTGTTCCAGAGTTTCACATATGACAATCTGATTTTCCCAACACTGCTGAAGGGACTCCCTTCCCCCCAGGGAATGGCTTTAGCACATTTGTCACTGAAAGGTCAGGTATAGATGTGTGAATCAGTTTCTGGGGCTTCTGTTCTGTGCCGTTAGTCTTTGTGTCTATTTTTTGATAATAAATGGTCATGTAGAATGTCTTGAAATCTAGCGTGGTGTTGCCTGCAGCTTTGTTTTCATTATTCAAGTTTGCTTTGGCTATTCAGAGTCTTTAGTGTCTCCATATGGATTTTAGGACTGTTTTTTCTAGATCTGTAAAGAATGCTGTTGGCATTTTGAGGGGGATTGCATTAAGTCAGTAAATGGCTTTGGGTAGTATGGATATTTTAAACATGAATTTTTTCCATTTTGTATGTGTCTTATCTTTTTCTTTTGTGCTTTATAATTTTTGTTGTGAAAGTCTTTCATGTTCTTGGTTAAATTTCCCCCCAATGTGCTCAATTTTGTAGATAGTATTAATGCAATTGTTCCTATAATTTTTTCTTAGCAAGACCATTAGTAGTGTATAAAAATGCTACCAATTGTTGAGTATTGATTTTGTATCACACAACTTTGCTGAATTATCTAAGTAGTTGTAATAGCCTCTTAGTCTTTTAGTTCACCTATACTAACAGTCATGTCATTTGCAAACAGGAATATTTTAATTTCCTTCTTTATGGTGTTTGTACTTTATTTCTTGATCTTGCCTATTGGATCTAGATAAAACTTGAAGAATTAGTTTTAATTATTTTTAAGCAGCTTGGTGAGAATAATCTCCTGTCTGGTTCCAGATCTTAGTGGAAATGCTTCCAGCTTTCCCCTATTCAATATGATGTTGACTATGGACTTATCATATATAACTTTTATTGTGTTGAGATATGTTCCTTCTATATCTAATTCATTTAAGGAATTTTTTTTTTTACTCATGAAAGGCTATGATAGTTTATCAAATACTTTCTTTGCATCTATTGAGATAATCATATTATTTTGAACCATCATTCTGTTGGCATGATAAAATATATTTGTTGGTTTGCAGATGTTCAACTATCCCCAAATCCCTGCAATAAATTTCACTTTGTCAGAATGGATGATTTTTTGGATGTATTGTTGGATTCTGTCCACTAATATTTTGTTGAGGATTTCTGTATCTCTTTTTATCAGGGATATGGTGGAGTGCATTTCTCAGTTTGTTGTATCCTTGTCTGGGTTTGCAGTTAAGATAATGCTGGCCTAAGAAAACATTTGGAAGGCTTCCCTCCCTATCCATTGTTTGGAATAGTTTGAGAAGAGTTGGTGTTAGTTTTTGTTAAAAGTTTGGTAGAATTCATCAGTGAAGCCATCTGGTCCTGAGCTTTTGTTTGTTGCAAGACTATTATTCATTTTTATGTTATTATATGTGGAATTTTTAAAAATGTAATTTTCAGAATGTTCACCAGAGCATATAGGAATAATGTTGATATTGTGAAAACTTTTTAGGATTTATCTGAGACATGGAGAGAAAGGGAGAGAGAGAGAGAGAGAGAGAGAGAGAGAGAGAGAGAGAGAGAGCGCTCCCATCTGCTGATTCATTCCACAGATGTCCACAGAAGACAGGGACTGTGCTGAAGCCCAAGCCAGGAGCCAGAGTCACAAAGTAGGACTTCCCGTGTGATTGCCAGGAACTCAGTTACTCGAGTTGTCACCACTGCCTTGCAGAGTCTGCAGTGATGAGAAGCTGAACTCAGCAGCCAAAGCCAGAGCTGAACACAGGTGTGAGCCCCTCGCTTCTTGTCCAATGGGCTCAGTCTGGGCTCCTTCATTACAGATCCTATCTTCTTCATACTTGCTGAACTCAGTTATCCGTTCTAATGGCCCTTAGAGTAAACTCCTTGAGAGCTTGTCTGTAGGGGAATCGTGCCCACTGAAGAGAAAGGCAGTTGGTGGTGAAACTCTTTTTCCACGCTTTAATAAACCTTAACCTTTGCTGACCATTCAGGGAGGCTCCTTTACTTGTGCTTTTTGGAGCTACTTTATTTTCTCCGTCTCTTGAAGGCAGGACCTGTTAATAACCTGTTAATTAACCCTGATGTGGGGGGCCTATCATTGCTTTTTCTAAGACTCACTTATGTCTTCATAATGCTATGTGGATACGCAGGATCTACTTCAGTTCTGAGTTTGAAGAAATTTCCAAGTCTCACATGTATTTGAAGATTTCCGATAGTTAGACCACAACATCTTAGGTTCTTAGTCCAAAATCTAGAGGGCAAGTCACCCAGGCCTTCTCTGCCAATCACATGCATTCCTTTGGCTAGAGCTTCCGAGTCACAGGACCTACGCTGTGGCAAGAAGCAAGAAGCAGTGATCTCAGGAAATCTCGCTGAACTGTGCAGCTCTTCCTTTGGCTCTTTTCTGTTTCTTACTGAAACATAGGCCTTTGGTTCCTGCCATTTTCCAAAACTGATAGTAACTTTCTCGTTAGAGAATCTGAGTTGATTCTTAGTAAGCCTCTGAGAATGGTCACCAATTGAAGAACATGCGTATCTAAGGGAACCTGTACCTTTGTGTGCATTTGTGTGACGAACGAGCATGACCGTACCTGATTGAACTGTTAAATCTTAGGATGGTGAGCTTGGAAGTAAGCGTTACAGGTCATCTTGACTGCTGTCTGCTGATACAGATGGCCACTCAGAGGTGTATAAAATGCAAAGCAAATGAACTTAGCAAAATGTAAAGCAAAAGAACTTAGAAGGGAAGAAGCTCATGCGTGGAATTCTCTTTTGTGCATTCTTGTTCAATACTGCAAATCCACATGGGGTCATCAAATAAGCTTCCTCTTCTGCAATAAGGAAATAATCCATGTTTGCTGGCTGTGGGTTTCATAGGACCAGCCTTTTATCCTCTCACCTGGATAAGGATGAAGTACAATTACATGACTAAAAGAAGCACAGTAAAAATAAAAGCAATTTTATTTTATGGCTCAGATTAAATCATTTATGGTATTTATTATTCCCAGATACCCATTTTCCATGTTCTGGTTGCAGGCCTAGAGTTTAGTCAAAGGAGGAATACATTTGCAATTCTTTTTTGCCTTTGTAACCAAATTGTATGATTTAAAGACGCTCAACTTCTGTTTGTCTTGTAATAACTTTTCCAAGTCCTCATAGCTTTTGGGGGATTCAGAATAAGATAACAATAATGGTACCAGTCTTGACAGTTGACCTACCAACTGCATTACTTTGTTGTTGTTTTCATATTTCATCAGCAAAATAGATGCCTTAGTTTAAAACAGATCCAGCATGTAAATCTGATGCTTCCAGAAATACATCCACAGTAGTTCCTGTTTTGGCAAAGAAAGCAGTGTCTGGGGCTGTTCACTCATCCCAGCACATAGCGTGGGACATACACGCTCATCTCTCAGCTCCACGGTCGGAGATGACTCACAGCTAATAGGTCTGTAACTCGCTGTAATGCTGCCATGCACTTCCGCAGGGTGTTGCCAGGGAATATACACCTCATCTTTTTGTGATTGGAGAGGTGGCTGTTGCAAATAGAAGGCTCATTTAAAACTAGTTATTTCTAATTAGGCCAATGCTTACTGTTCATGGAAGCAACACTATCTCCCTTACCCTTCAGTACATGATCTCACTCAGTTCTCATAGTAGCCCTAAAAGGAAAGTATTTATTTCCCCCTTCTGGAAGAAGAAATAGATTACAGAGACATTAAGCAACCTACCAAAGTTTTAAGAGAGTGCTCCCCGTTTAAGTTCAAGTTTACCTGATACCTGAGCATGAGCTTGGTCCATCCAGTTTCAAAGAAGTCATGGGATTAGCCAAAACACCTGTTGTGTCTGACCCCTGAATTTATCAACTCCGTAATGTAGCTTCAAGCATCAGCTAGCTTGATGAACCTTTTGGAATGGATCAGGGAATCTTTTAAAACATAATCGTTTGCACAAGAGTGATTCTGCTTACAAAGAATTAGAAAGATGTGATATCTGTTTTTTTTTTTTTTCATTTCGTCTGGCTTGCCTCCATATAGGCATAATGCTAGTCCCTAGGAGAGGAGGAGGAATAAGACTTGCAGTCTTTGCTCCAGATCTCATGGCATCATAGTAGAGACAGCCTGAAATCATAGTTAGAATCAGGAATGTCCTTCACAGTATATAATAACCATCTCAAACAAGCACCAGTCCATCAGTATCAACACTAACTGTAAAGAACGGCAATCAGAAGATCTTTAGGGAGATGCAATGAAAAGTTTGCTTTGATGCAAAACCTTTTCAACTGCGTATATGAGGAATCTTCAGAAATTCATGGAAATGTGTTTCTGGGGGGGGGGAAGAATTGTTTTGAAGTTTCACATCAAAATAAGCATCTTCCAATTCCAGTTTTCTATAAACCTTTTGAAGTACACTTGTACAGTTTGTACAGACAAGGTGCAAGTTGGATAATACTGACAGAGGAATCAGTACTAAGAGAGAGGTGCATGGGAACACAGATGGGGAGGGGCTGGAAGGAAGGGTTGGAGATGAACATAAAAAGCTACACAATAGAGGTGACATAGCATGTGAACCTTGTGGATGGGCGGGGATTTTCCACTGGATGGAAGAGGACCAGCATTTAAAACAGAGGAAAGAAGTAAATTAAACAAAGGCTGAATAGCATTGGGGAATGTCTATTTGCCTGCTGTAGTTACGGAGCTCACTAAGAGAAATGGCTGGAAATAATGAGACTCACCTTAAGCCAGGTCATGAAGGGCTCAGGTTAAGCTTAGGTGTTTTTGCTTTCTTGTCTACACATCAGAGAACCCATACTATTTCATCTATGCTTGTGATGCTTTTGATATTATGTTAGAGAATGTGTGGAAAGAGAAAAGTTTTAGAGGTTCTTTGGATAGTCCAGAGGAATGGCCTGTAGTTGTACTCTTTTGCAAAGAGAAGGGATAGATTCAAGAGACATTTTCATATGTAACATTTATAAATGGCCTACTGGGTAGATTGAAAGAGGAGAAAAGAGTAATCAAGAATGAACCCAGAGCTCTTGCTTGAGCAATGTGATTGGTTTTTTTAATGAGTACTAGCATGAAGAGAAAGCATCTCCATTGTGCTTGGAAAATGAGTAAGATAATGAGAGCAGATTTGAGAGCAGCATGTCATGCTGAACACCGAAAGGGAGAAGTCAGTCAGGCTGTTGGACACACCAAAGATGATTAGCAGTCTCAACTCTATTACATTATACAATTCTGTTATTTCATCACCCACACACACACACACACACACACACACATTTAATGGGCAACTTCACAGCTTAGGGAGGAAATGCTCAGCAATGGAAATGCATAACCACTCTTTAGGGTAAGTTTGAAAGTCACTTTTATTAGGTAAGCACTTTGAACACGATGCTGTCTTTCCTCACTATGTTTTCACTTGTCCAAAGAATGGGAATACCAGCCAGGTCTTCCTGCATCCTGTCAGTTGGTTTTGTTTTATGGTTTGAGACAAATTGTACATCATTTACCATAGTTACAAAGCAATATGTATGCTATATATATATAGCATATATATATATATATATATTGAATATATATATATATTCAAAAACTCAATTTCACTTATCTGGGCTTTACTTATTGATAAGAGTGATGTTAGTTCTTACCGGTATGGATTATATATAGGTAAGCTTGACTTGCGAATGTCTCAAAGGACTTTGAAGACTGTTTTCATTATTTTATTTTTGTGAATCCCAAGATTCATGCTGTCGGATAGTAACGGACTGCACATAAAACTCCAGTACTGAGTTGGCCAGTGCCAACTGGGAGAAATGTCAAACACTGATTTATCATCAGAAGCAGAATTTGCACTTGTCTACACTAGCGGCAGTGAATCTTGATTTTAATGAATGGAGTAGCATGAAGCAGCTCCCTCACTGCATGCTTTTGCATTAAACAGATACACAAATCCATGTTCTGTGTGATCAGTACCTCAAGTCGCATTGAAAACATTTTCTATTTTTATTCAGTTAGTTGCCCACCCGCCCCCAGGACCCAAGCAGGGTAAATCTACTAGGTTGATGAGTCCTTTAATTTGGGTGTGTTCTCACCTCCTGGTGCCTGTTCTCCTTGCCTTGAGAAACTCAAAGCTTTCACACTGCAGGACTGTGCCCACACCTGAGCCATTACACGCACCCAAAATGTTTGCTGTGACTTGAACTCCAAGCAAGAACACTACATTTTAGTGGTTAAGGTTAATTTATAGTAATGTAAACATTATTGGCCAACCTTCCCAGGTGTGTGTGTGTGTGTGTGTGTGTGTGTGCGCGCACATGCATGCAGACACAAGAATACATGTGTCCATCTTGAAAATGTCCAGATGAATAGTTCCTTCTTCTCATACTTAGTGGCTTGAGGGTAAGGAGAAAACGAAGTAGGGAGACAGTAATGCAGGTGACCACGGGCAGAAGGCTTCTGTGGGGAAAGTCAAGAAGCTAACAGGCAGAAGGAGTCATTCCATTGGGCTTAGAGAACTTGGTTTTCATCATGTCCGGTTGAACCTGCATACTCCCCTACCATGTGCTTAATAGGACAGGATAAGGGGACCAGGACAGAATCCTGAAATGATCCATCCACTCAGACCCTGTTTCCTGATCTCAGGAGTGTCTTCCTCATTGATCCCTGAAATTGGCCCTGAGTAAAACATCAAAGGAATACAGGTTTGGTTTTATTTTTTTTTTTTATCTTTCCCGTTATTTGCAGATTACTTCTATCCTTCATTGAAGGAACTTACTGCAATGAATCTCGCAGAAGATTTGTATCCAGCAGTTACAGAGGGCCACTACCACCCTAAACCACTTTAAATTAAATTCTGATCCTGAAATTGATTCATCACCCTAATGTTGTACCATCAGCGTTTGCACCTGCATAAAGAATGGCTTGTGGTTCAAAATCCCTGGAGAGGGTTTTCACTTGTCTCCCCTCCCAGTACCACCACAACAAAGCTTTAGAAATGCGTGTTGTGCCTTATACCATACAGGAGGAGATCTCTGCTTTTACTGCATTCTGTTTTGAGCTTTTGTTCTTGGTAGTTGATAATAGTGCCTGTCGCAACAGAGAGAATGGGTGAAACTGGACGTGAGGATTGAAAGGATTGACCAAGGAGAAAGCAGCTGCCATACCTCTCCCTCTTCAGGTCTTTGCCTGCCGCCTCCTCTGCAAAGGAGTGGGTCGTCACCCTCCAGATGAATCACTCACCGTGTAATTTGTAGGTGTAATGGGATTTGCTCATCGGTAATTCCATCAAGACACAACGTGTGAGTGAAGATGGCAATAGAGCCGTAATTATTGCGGTAGTGATTTGGCTCTTTCCGCTTGCAAATTGTACATAGTGTCTACCCTGGCTGCTGGAGTATGTAGCATTTACAATGTTTGGAAGCGGCTTGTGCAAAAATGACCATGATGTAAGGAGATAATAGGGAGAGGGCAGGCATGGGAATGCAGCAGAGAAAGGAATTGTTTTTCATTTGGAGAGAATCAGAAAACACTCTAGGAAAGAGATGCAAGGTGATGATAATAAAGCAGTAGAAATAACAGCAACCACTTAGAAGTTTTACTCACATCATGTTATTTCTTTCATCTATGAAATAGGCATTAATTAGCTCCATTGTACAGCAGGAAAAAGTGAGACTTGAGAAATGAGTATGTTGTTTGGGGCTGAATCTTCATAGGCAAAGGTGTCAGTCTCGAGTGGGAATAGCCAAAACAAAGCAAGAATTGGAAGGGAAGGGTTACAAAGAAATGTTCTGAATGAATTTGCTTAGAGCTCAGCAGCACGGGGTGGGTCAAGACACACAACAAGAAAGCCAAAATGAAATATTTTCTTTGCACTTGGAAACACAGGGACAGATGGAAGTTGTCCTGGAGATAGAATACAGTAACATGGTGAGGAGTTTACATAAGAAAAGCACAGAATCTGACAAAAAGAAAGTGATTTAGGGGGTTGGGTGTCTGGGAGAAAGTGATAACAGGAGAAGAAATTAACCCGGGGAAGGGAGGGCAGAGTTTGTGTCCTAAGGAGCTTAACCATAAATGTTCCTAGTGGAGCTGTGCTAATAGAAAAGGTCTGAACCGGAATCAGGAAATGGTCTCAGACTATGCAGACTGGGGTAGGGCAAAATCAAGCCCAGTTCAGGCAGGTACTGTGAGTGAAGCACAGTTGGTGGCAACTTAGATGGTGGATGAAAATGAACTGTCCTCAGGAGAGATCCAAGCAGAGAAGCTGGGAGCAAATTCATGCCATGAGGGAGAATGAATTTTACTTAAAGTGAGCTAATACTTTTAGTTTTTATTAGAAAGTCAGATATACAGAGAAGAGAAAGAAAGATCTTCTGTCCATTAATTCACTCCCCAAGTGGCCGCAACAGTCAGAGCTGCACTGATCCGAAGCCAGGAACCCGGGAGCTTCTTCCGGGTCTCCCACACGGGTTCAGGGTCCCAAAGCTTTGGGCCATCCTCGACTGCTTTGCCAGGCCATAAGCAGGGAGCTGGATGAGAAGCGGGGCTGTCGGGATTAAAACTGGCACCCATGTGGAATCCCAGCACATGCAGTAGCCACTAGGCTACTGCAACAGGCACATACTTTCCTCTTAATATGCAAATCAGTGCTCTCACTGTTGAGATATTTTTAAAAAGATCACTGTTAGAACCCCCATCCAGAATGGATTGGGCTACCAGGGTTTCTCTTGCTATCATTTTGCAATGCGTCTCAGTACTGATCTACTAGGAACAGATAGATGCCTGCATACCAGTGCCCAAGCATTTTGATACATCCTAGTTGAGTACATTGAACAGTGCACAGCCACTTCAGTCTCCTACTATGTATATTTGACAAGCCGATACATACATGAAGGAATGCAGCTGCAACCAACACCTTCAGTCCCCTTCTCTGGTTTTTGAAACTCTGTCTGTCCTTTGCGACATACCCCTGCCCCACCTGTTTGCAAAAGCAATTCCTTCCGCAGCTTCATCTAGCTCTTGACACCTCAGAGCCTGTAATTCTCTTCACATTCTGTTTCTGTTTTACATTCAGAGATACCGATGTCCCATAAAGGACATACATCGAAAGCAAGGAACATATGTGACAGACGCGTGTGTGTGTGGCAGGGTGCCGTCCTTGGCCTTGGCGATGGTGGTGCTCCTCTCTCTACAGGTTGAGTATGGACTGCCTGCAGTCAACACTGAGCTCCCGGCAGTGACCTGACTTCTTCTGAGGGCATGCTTGGCTCCATTTGTAAATGCGTGCTATGGAGCGTTATGCGAAATGAGAGACAGAGAAAACAGCATCAACAGGAAGCCTAATCAACAATGCAGCTAACAGTTGCAGTCCTACTACAATCCATTCACCAATTTAGAGTTGTCTGTAATCCTACATTTGCAGCAGTGCAATCTGCAATAACAAAGACGTGGAAACAATCCAGATGGGCATCCAAAGAAGAGTGGTTAAAGAAACTGTGGTACATCTACTCCATGAAATATTATTCAGCTATTAAAAAGAATGAAATTGGGCCATTTACAACCAGGTAGTCCCAACTAGAGTCCATTATGCTTAGTGAAATGAGTCAATCACAAAAGAATAAATACCATATGTTCTCTCTTATATAAGGAAATCAACATGGAAAGTGTAACTTCAATAATCCAATCCATACTGTTTTTTTGTTTGCTTGCCTGCTTTTTTGGCTGTATCCCATGTGTTTTGATTTTATTTCAGTTTGATTTATTCCAAATAATCTCTTTTCTCTTGTTGAATTCATTATGGACTCATGGAGTATACAATGGCATCATTTTTCCGAAGAGGCTTTCGTGTTTCCTTTCTGTCATCCATGTGTTGGTTACTCAGCAGCGGATTTTTTCATGGTGCTGTAATTTGTTGCTGATGTTGTTGTTGTTGTGGCTGTTCTAACTCATACCAGTTGTTGGCCTTGCTTCATGACTTCCCACTTATGGAAATGTATAGAGGTGGAGTACTGTGGTCTATCATATACAGATATGGGGGTATAATGGAACATGCATCCCTGCTTCCAGACAAAAGACGGATTTCCAATGAAACTGTTGGACATGTGTAGACAATGGGATGCTGGACTGTCTGACATTGTCTGTGCCAACAATGTTGGGATATACTTAAATAAGAGACTGATAGAATAATGATTCCTTATGAAAGACTACACTATTGCAACAAAATGGGAAAAATCTGATGAGGGGTGGGAATTGTCATTTCCTCAGAAGACCAAGGAAGAAACAAGCGCAGAGCAAAAGCAGGGTGAAGGATAGAGAAAGCTTCAAACAATGGAACATCTAGCTTGTCTTTCTTCTACAGATTCGTCCAGACCCAGCTTGAGGTCTTTGGGAGAGTCCAGGAGTGTAAGTCTGCCTGAATTTTCTCATTGTGTCCCAAATGTCTGGTTTTCCTCTGCTTTCTCACACCCATGGTCTCAAGTAAGGCGCTCCGTGTAATTTTAGACACCAAATTGCCACCCCTGGTGGTCTCCCTTTGGGAAAGTCATTCTACAAAAGTTAGAATGACTCAAACCTCAGGAGCCTCTGTAGGCTCCAAGCCTCCCAATTTCTTCTGTTTGCTCATTTGCACTTGGAGAAGCCATTGTTTCCAACTTCAGCTTGTTTACACTTTAAATGGATCAGATCCCTACGGCAGCTTCCTGTAGTGAAGACTATCATGGGATTTGTCTAAAGTAAGGATCTGCTTTTGATGAACCGTGCCCATCAACAGCACCTGTCATTATCATCAGTGACAAAGTGGACAGTCGTCTATCTCTGATGGGACAGGTAACCAGGGATCAAGAGAAAGGGAGTAGAGGCTGGCCTGAATGCAGTTCCCCTTGGCCTTGTTTGGACTCCAGGCCATTGTCAGGGCTCCTGTTTGAGCCTTTAATCCAGTGCCTCTCATGTAGATTTAAAAGTGTGTGTGTGTATTTCAACCAGTGACCCTGTGGGATGTCAGAGTTCCTCTTCCACAGAGTCACTATTCAGCTGTAATGTTGAATAATGATTGCATTTGGCTAGCAGGGAGGAAAAGTTAATGGATAGAATTTTCTCAATTCAAATTTCTCCCCAAGAAGTTTTTATTAAGTCCTTGGCTCTAGGTACAAGTTTTTGTGTACAAGTCTCCAGCTTCTGACAGCAGAAAATGAAATTACAAATTCATATCCAAAGGAAAATACAAAACCAACCATTTGCTCTCGGTTCAGTGGTTGTTGCGAGTTTACCAATTGTTGGGCTGATGATTATGAATTCATCTGATTGTGTTAATAATAAAGGTAGATGTCTTTTTGTTTGTAAAAGTATGTAAATAGCACATAGATTGAATGAAGATGCTTTTTTTTAATTTTGTTTTTGATAATGTTTACATAGTTCATTAGGATGGGAAGGGTCAAGGATTAGGGGAAAGTAGGTGATACCATTGTTTCCATTTTTTCTTTTTCTTCTTCCTGTACCTGGAAAAAGGGGGAGGAGATAAGGGAAGAAGCTGCACCCAGCCTTCCAACTGCCTCAGTACCCAGGGATGGGGAACAGCCACCCAATGTCATCCCAGAGTCCCCAGTGTGGAGCATGCTCTTTGGGTTCTGCTGAAGTGGTTTAGTTCTGAAATGCTGTTGAGCTTGCCAATCCAAGGATGAGGAAATCCTTCCAATGTCCTTTGGCTGACATCATCCACCTTAGATTCTCCATTCGCCCAGATATCTGCTGCCAATGCTTGACTGGGGTAGTTGACCAGTTTGTTCTGCCCTCCTTCCTCTGCTATGGTACCTGATATCTTCTGCAGGCCCCAAATGGGCCACCATATCCTCCATGTGTATCTGGGTATGCCATACGCTACTCTGTCCAAGCCACTGAGGAGGCCCAGTTCTGACACATGCACTCCGTGGGCAGACCACAGATCCTGTGATTCCCTCCATGGTTGGAGCTCTAGGCCCAGCAGTTCGGCTAGGGGTGGGGGTGAGGACTGTTTCCCAAAGAAACTTTGTCTGAAGTAATCCCAGACTTGCATCATGTGTGCTTGACAGTTTGGGGTCTGGCTCAATCTGTCACCCACATCAGCCTATGCACATGCTGGCAGTTGCAATTGCTGGGCCATTTCTGTTTCTAACCCCATCTCTTACGTAAACCAATGGATGCTGTGTCCCAACCCAAACCTGTTGGCCTGCAAGTGAACTGGGATATAGAACAGGCTGGGTTAACTGACTGTACCCACTGGTGAATGCATAAGCCAGAATAAGGGCAGGCTAGTTGGGCTTTGCTGCAGCATTAACTGGCAAGTGCTGTGGGGGAGGCAAATCCTGTCAAGTTAGATTGCAGAACCCCTGTAGAGTGTAAGATCCAGGACCGAGAGTGGGCCCAGCCAGGATACTGTGGGCACCTCTCTGATGGGTTATAACTCCCACTGGTGAGTACCAGAATGAGAACTGGGACCCAGCTAGTCAGTTTACCCAGCCTGTTCTATACCCCCTAACTCAGTTCACTTGCGGGCCAACAAGTGTTTGCCCTGCCCAGCCTATTCTATACCTCCGATCCCAGTTCTCACGCTTGCCAGTAGGAGCAGTGGCCCGGCAGGGGAGCCCAAATGAAAATATATATTCGTAAGCTTTTATTTATTTTTATTACAAAGTCAGGTATACAGAGAGGAGGAGAGACAGAGAGGAAGATCTTCCGTCTGATTCACTCCCCAAGTGACTGCAATGGCCAGTGCTGCACCAATCCGAAGCCGGGAACCAGGAACCTCTTCTGGGTATCCCACACGGGTGCAGGGTCCCAAAGCTTTGGGCCGTCCTTGACTGCTTTCCCAGGCCACAAGCAGGGAGCTGGATGGGAAGTGAACCTGCCAGGATTAGAACCAGCACCCATATGGGATCCCGGCGCATTAAAGGCGAGCACTTTAGCTGCTAGGCCATGCCGCCAGGCCCGAAAATATTTTTTTTAAAGATTTATTATTTTTTTAATTGGAAAGCCAGATATACAGAGAGGAGGAGAGACAGAAGTGTTCTGTCCGTTGATTCACTCCCCAAGTGGCTGCAATGACTGGAACTTAGCCATTCCGAAGCCGGGAGCCTGGAGCTTCATCCAGGTCTCCCAGGTAGATGTAGGAACCCAAGCTTTGAGCCATCCTCAACTGATTTCCCAGGCTACAGGCAGGGAACTGGATGGGAAACAGGGCCACTGGGATTAGAACCGGCGCCCATATGGGATCCCAATGCATGCAAGGACAGGACTTTAGCTACTAGGCTGTCGCATTGGGCCCAAATTAAAATTTTTATTTGTACTGTTTTAATTACCCTATAGAGAGCATGAGGAGTCCACCAGTAAGAACAAATGCACTGGCTCTCTAACCCCTGAATAAGTTTGAAGTACCCTGTGTTAGAAAAAAAAAATTATTATGTCCTTCTAAAGTGTATGAACAGAAAAGATTCACAAGAATGGGCCATGCCGAAAATGCAGGTGACCTATGAGCCAAGGAACTCTATAGCAGTGAGCACGCGGAAACCGTTGCTGGATTGGATGTGATTGTCAGAGGATTCAAATGGGTGTCTGACAAGCATCCATCACAAATGCTAACCCAGGTTTGCAGTGATGTTTTGCCTCCAGTATTAGGCCTCTCTACTCTATAGAGATTATTTGCACGAACTATCTGTGACCTGACTCTTGCAACAAACGAGCCTTTTCAGCTCTCTTTAGATACCTCCAGCAGGACCTCAACATGACCCTGTGTCTGAGGTTGAGCCTGTGTTATTTGCATGTTGATCACCATGAAGGACATGAATGGACCCAGTAGAGTTTTTAGACTAGCAAGATGTCTCGTCATTAGAATTCATACTATCTCTGGGAGATGTAACTTTGAAATTGTATTGCTGCAATTGCATTCCAAACTCTTGAGTCTTAGATAATGAAACATGTCATAATGTTTTACATTGCAATCCTCAACTGTGCATTACTCATGGCCTGGGGTAGGGGAGGAAAATTCTCTTTATATATACAGACTGCCTTCATTCAAGCAAGACGTATTATTTATATTACCAATTTAATAAATCCCCTGCCGTGCAAATGTTCTCCATATGTGGAGATGAGAGCTAGGCTGTATAAAGCCAGTTCTTTGTGTTTTTCAGCTCTTTCAAAATTGCATATATTTTTAATTTTGCCTGTTTTTTTTTTTTTAGATTGCAGAATGTGGAATTTTGCCACTTTTTATTATTATTTTAAATTTTGTAATCAAGGTAAAAAGTTCACAGCCTGAAATCTACTTTTCATTGTCTGATTTTCTCCTGTATCTACTCTGGGAAACTTCAATTCCCTATGTGAAACTCTGGTATTTGCTCAACAGGGGTTAGGCCAGAGAGAACAGGGTGAGGACAAGGCAACCCGCATGGGGAAGAGAGAGTGATCTGAGACCAGGGTGGGAAGAAAGAATGGGAGAGAGCTGGCACAGGGCTGGATTAATGTCCAGGCAGTTGTCGCAGGAATAAGGATGACATCAGGCAAGAAGGAAAGCAGCAGAGAGTGAAGTGAAGGGGTCTTTGTATCAGATGGGTGAACTGAACCCTGGCTCTGCTGTTTGCTGGCCACGTAGTCTTAGAGGAGTTACCGTCACTCTGAATTCCTATTTCCTCAATGGAGAAATGGGGCAATTCCCATCTGGTAGAGCCGAGATCAGAGCAGTAGAATGGAGGCTGTTGCAGCTCTTGGCCATGCTCCTTGTACTTAACCCCATCCACTGTCACTGGACCCTGTCCATCATGAGCTGGAGAGAGCAAAATGATAAAATAACCAGTGTTTCAAGTCTACGTGTCCCAAACTGAGAATGTCCACAGATACAGCATCAACTTGACATGATGCGCAGGGAATCACCTTAGAATCTCCTGGTGGTATCTATCGAGTGTCAACAATTACAAGTCATGACCCGTATTTTTCATCTACATCCTCATCTACTCTCTATCCTCTACATTTTTTTCTTTTTCATTTTTATTTTTCTCACATATAGAGAGCCAGAGAGAGGAAGAGAATGCTCCCATCTGTTGGGTCATTCCCGAGGTGCCCACAATGGCTGGGGCAGGGCCATTCCCATGCTGGGAGCCATACTCAATCAAGGTCTCCGATGTGGGGGGCAGAGACTTGGGCCATGAGCCATCCTCACTGCCACTCCTTTGTGGGATGTGAGTGTCTCAACCAAGCATCGTAACTACCGTACCAGTTGCCTACCCTGTCAATATGAATCTGAAGTAAATCGAGACATTGTATCTTTCATGTATAAATCTTCCATTATGGAGCTCAAAAATGTAAGAAATGCATTTAAAAAATACATAACACCATGTCACAACTGAAACGATTCCTTAATATTATTAATATTCAGTGCCCGTATATCTCTAATGGCTCCTAAATTTTTTAGTTTGCTTGAATTAGAATATGTGATATCCACAAATTAGAGCATTTCTTCATCTGTGAGCTGATGTGCTCTACTCTTCTCTGTGTTATAAGTGAGTTTGAGGATTCGGCACACTCAGAGTGATTTTGTGGCTGTTGTCAGGTTGTCATTACTGTTACTACTTATATTCAGTAAATGACATCAACCTGCGAGTATTACCAAGTGGCATTGCCTTTGATGTAGTTTTCCCAAACTGATCAACAATTCTTGGAAAGGGTCTGAACAAATCAATGTGCAATCTCCCCTCAATTTACACAATAAATACTTTCTAGGGGAACAAAACACACACTGATTTGTACTCTACGTGATGTGGAGCTTGGCTATAGATTCAGAAAATGGTAATCTATTTTCCACCTGGGTGAATGTCTGACAAGTTACAGGGTATAAGGGAAACTTCCCTGCCAAGTAGGATTATCTGCTACCTGATGGAAAGTCTAGCGTCTCTGGCTCCTGTTCCCTAAGTGCCCCGAGGGCCCCACCCAAGCCCTGGGCTACTCTAGTCTGTTCACTTTCTCCCCTGTGAAGAAACACTGGGTTGGCTTGAGCAGCTGTGAAACAGGAAATTGGTTTTTGTTGTATCTATGCCTTCAGTTTGGGGGTAGGGGCAGAAGAGGGGCAATAAGAAAAATATCCTGGAGGGAGAATGAATATTGAAACATGCGGACATTTAAAGGTTTTGAACGTTTTCTTTCTGTGATCATATTCTGTTTCTCTAAACTGTGAATGGGGGTTCACTGATAAAACAAATGTTATCGTAATAACTTGATGCTAAAAGATGGAAGTCAGGTGGAAAAAAGTGGTTAGCCCTTAGAAAATCATCTATATTTTTATAGGGCAATTTTGATAGTGGTAGGGAATGGTCAATTCAGTTTGAATTATTTTGTAAATATTAGTAGAATGCTACTTTTCATAATTGGCCTATCATGCTAATAAGAACTCTATTTCATGCTTGAGATGGAAAAAATATAGTGTAAGGTTTACCACCCTCTACCATGATTGCTTTCTAAAGTGGCATACTTCCTGTCTTTTTCTTCTGAGTTATCAGAGCAGGTACTTGGTTTGTTGTCCTCTGTATTTGAGTGCATCACTCCATTTTTCAATCTGGATTAGAAGAAATTTCATCACTCTTCCTGAAAGCAGGACGTTTTTATTCATAGCGCTTACTCAGTTCCTGGTGTATAATAGATGCTCACTAAAATACGTGTCAGTGTCCACAGTAATCATCATTAACAGATCTCATTACTATGCAGAACATACTTTTATATGTTAATTTAATTCTCATATCACCATTATCACAGAATATTATGGGTCTTTTCTACAGATTAGAAGTTGAACTAAGTGATTTCCTTTATGTAATGTCTCTGAAATAGCTAGGAGATGAGCTTAGGCTTCTTGTCATTGTACTATTTCCATCAACAGGCTTCTTTCTGCTTCAAAATAATGTCTTTTCTACTCGTGCTGCCTGGCTGTTACCATGTGTGCAGCACATTTGTTGAATGAAAGATAATGAAAAGGAAACAGAGAGAGAAAGAAAAACCAACTGTGACTCATACCCTCAGTATTCGCATGCTAGCATTGACCACTGGCAATCCAAAAGCAAATAGCTAACAATTTGATGTCAAGGCTGTGTGTTGAGAGTTAGAGCTCTTCCCACAGCAAGTCCATTATTTGTTGTCTGGGAGCCACATCGCAGGTGCAGCATTAACTCAGTAATTGTTCAGAGAGTGGAACTTCATAACCATGGAAACATGACCTCATGGTGTTCCACCAGACAGCATGGCCAGGTGGGAGCACTGTCATCATAAAGGTCACTTGGCTGGGTTACTGCCCTGTCTCTTGAGCTGCTTCCAGTAAATGCTACACCTTTTCACCGTGGTTTGTCTGGCATCCTTAGCCTGTATCCATATTGCTATGTCACGAGCTACACATTCCCATGAGAACTTTGGGTCTGTAACCAGCTTGATAAAAACGTCATTCGATCTGCTAGGTGCATGACGGCAGTTGGGTAACAGGTGAGGTAAACAGCTGGGTAAAAAGAAAATTCTGGCTTGAACTTCAGCTGCATTTTGTTGCTGTCCTTTCTGCTTTCCTAGGAAGCAAATGAGACTTCTCTTCTCACCAAGATGAATGACACACAAGATGTTCAGGAAGCTTCGGAGACCCTGCGGAGTGACACCCACAAGCAGGAAACGGAGAAACCAGCGACGAACCCGGAGCTGTAAGGAGGGTGTGACTGAGTGGAAATGTGGGTCTGGTTGCAGAGAGAGAAAGGTGAAACCCACGCTTGTGCTAAGAGAGCTGGTGAAGCACTATGTAATGAGAATCAATCCCACGTACATTTCTAGAAAACAGTGAGCAGTAGCAGAGAATTCTCCTTCCCCCAACTACTGTTGGATGAGGTTCCTGTCTTTGAGTAATATGAAAATTCTCCCAGACGTCCCTCTCACACAAAACACCTGAATTTTATTATTTTTTTTTTGAGTTTCCAAAATTTCCATTGCGATGTTAAGGCAATCGTTAGAAATCTTCATCCTCTTTAATATAAGTTTTAAATATTAGTTCTAATTTAATTGTGTATTGAGGAAATATTTATTAATGTGAAGAGATCAGATATTATGTATTTCTTAGACATGATTCTAAGATTACCATACCTTCTTCCAACCTCCCTCTCTCAACCTCCCCTCCTTACATCTTTTCTTTCCCTTTAATTTTTACAATAGCATTTCAATTTATGGTCACAGGCTTAACGCATCACTAACCATAATGCTCAACAAGTAAAAAGGAGAAAGACAACTGCCCCAAAGGAGCATGAAAGATATAGAGTCAAAAAAGAATAAAGCTGACATCTTATGATTTGATTATGATATTTAGCCCTTGTCTGTTTATACTCCTGTGGAACAGAAAACTGTCTTCCAGCAACTTTATCAACCTAAGGACTGAAACAAAAAATTACTAGAGTGTTGGTTTAGGAAATGTCTGTGAGAATATTCTATTAAAAAAATCACAACTCTATTTTTATTACTACTGTAAATCATACTATCAGCTAAAGCACTGGCATTGGGTTTCCAGAGACCCTGACAGTTGTGTATACACAATGTGAAGTTATTGTTACTTTGGACCTTGATTTTGGCTGTTTGCTATTCAGCCTAAGCCCATGTTTTTTTCTGTTTGCTGTGTTTCAAAGTCTTCTGAAAAATGATTGTTGTCAGAATCACCAATGTAGTGGCGTCCCAAGTAACATGAGAATGCTGGAATCAAGCATCTGTAATGGTCCCTGGTTTCATTCTGATTTATTTCAGAGAGTGCAGAATACCGAGAAAATCCGAGCTAACCAAGCACTCAAAACAAGTGCTGCCCTACCAATGGAGTCAAATGGGCAGGCGAGAGGAAATGGGGGCAGGCGAGGGCTGTATCTCCTGGCATACATCAGCTCAGCTGACATGTCCAGACCGCAGAAATTTCTGATTCTGCCACAAAAATAAGAACACTCTGTCTCTGGACCCAATTTCTCTGATCATAGCATTTATGAAGGCTTGCTGGGAATCCTTGTGGACTTGACATTATTGGGGAATGCTATTGTTCCACTGGGGAGGGAAATAAAATGAGAGGTTATAACATGAAATGCTAAAAAGCTATAGCTGGGCCGTAATGCAACCCAGATGTGAGACCTGTTGAGAGGAGAGTGCTCTCCCTTCTTGTTCCAGCCGGGGTCAGCGTCATGCCTTAGGATCCCGCCACTGGGCTGGACAGAGGGGGATGTTCATTATTTGATAATCTTCCTCCATGGTCTATTCCCACTAACTTCATGATCATAGTTTGGAAGGTATCGCATGGCTGCATAGTAAGTGCTCAGGCTTGCTAAGTGCTAGCCTCACCATAATGGGCTCTTCAAGGTCACCACCATCTAATGTAAAGAAGCCAGACCTGTGACATATGCACTTTCCAAAAAATTCATGTAGAGCAGTCTGGTTGTGACTATAAAGCTCGTTCTCTCTCTCTGGATAGATTTTTGATGAAAGTAGTCCTTGAAAATTGTCTTTCTTCTCTGCAACCCACATGCACACCTCGTCACAAGTGGTTCACCTGAAAGCAGACATTCATTAGAGTTGTTATGAATATAGACAAATTAGTTAAGCAGCAACAAGGATGGAAAGAAAGAATATATAGCAGTTATGTTAAGCAGGAATTCTAATTTTTTCATGTTAATGGAAACAGGAAATATGGTTTAACCAATCATATTTAACAAAGTGGAGTATAAATAGTTTATAGACTCCCTACCTTGAGTTTAAAAAATGCATATAAAGGGCCTAGAAGGAAATAGTATCATTAAAGTGATTTTTTTACATTTTTTTAACATTTTTTTTCTGTCTTCATATCTTTTTTAAAAATTACATTTTATTGCAAAGACAGATTTACAGAGACAACAAGACACACACAGACAGATCTTCATTCTGCTGGTCCACTCCCCAAATGGCTCAAATGGCCAGAGCTGAGTTGATCTGATGCCAGAAGCCAGGAGCTTCTTTTGGGTCTCCCACATTTTTGCAGAAGTCCAAGGTCTTTGGCCATCCTGCACTGCCTTCCCAGCTCACAAACAAGAAGTGGATTGGAAGCAGAGCAGCCAGGGTATGAATTATCATCCATACAGATTGCCAGCACTGCAGACAGCAGATTGGCATGCCCCTCACCCTGACTTCATAGCTTTTGAAAACCATCGATAGTAAGAACTTTCTTTCAAGTAGAACAACATGAAAGCATGATGGTAAACTATTTCTATTGCTAGAAATGCCATGTGTTGTTGTGCTTGTGTTAGATGCGTGCGACCCTTGAAAAACAGAATGCGGAGCGTATAATGGCCCACGCTTCTTGTTCTGACAGTGACTTTGATTTTTTCTCTTTGTCTGCTATCATCCATTGGTACACAGAGGAGATGACAAACTGAGAGCTCCGCCAACAAAACAGCATTCTTCGGTACATTTTTTCCCAAAGGCGACGTATTCAAATGCCACAGCCCTGCCACTCTCAGTATCCTTCTCACGTGAGATAACCCTCAGTCACTATCTGTCCAGTACTGACATCAGTGAAATAACCGTCTCGACAATAGGACCGCTGACTTCCAAATCCACCGTGAGCTGTCTCCCGGAAGACAGATACTTTGGTAAGCAAAATATGCATCAAATTTCTTTACATTATCTTTAAAACATATATAGGAGAATCTCAATAGTTGCTCTATTGCCTCATAGACCAAACGGTGTTTAATTGCTTATCTCCTAGAATGCCAGCTTTCAAATATCCTACGTAGATGAACTTGACTAAGATCACTACTGACCCTTATAATTCAGGGTACACACATTCAGGTGCCCAAATGTCTCCATCCTCAACACTGAGATGCCTAAAGCCATGAAGATGGTCCATGGATTGACTGCTACTGTGTTCTAGAATTGCTAGAGAATTTTACATTCCGACGTGTAGTGCTAACTTGGGATGTTGCTCCTGTGCTCTGTGTCCTTAGGACGTTTATGGTACAAATAAGGAATAGATTGATAATAGAAAAAAAGGCAAAATATATAAACAAGTGATAGAAAAGGTGGAAGCGGTAAGGAAAATGGAAACAGCTGTAGCATGAAAATGCAGTTTTAGTGTTGTCAACAATGCATTCAGCAATACCACCTTGGAGTGTATTTTTCCTAGCTGTGTTAAGGAAACTTTGAAGGTTAAGTGTTCATGGTTTCTGGAAAATACTGCAGTCCCTGCCATCACAGATTTTGCAGCTACCTCCTACAGCATCAGGATAAAATTCTGGGTTTCTGTTTCCATGTGTGTAAGATGTGACTTTAAATACCAACTTCACAGGGCAAAGGATTAAGTAAAATAGGTTGGCAGATCAGTCAGCACAATGATTAGCACATGATAAATTTTGTTGTCAGTCCCAACGTAACCTGGAAGCTTCATCTAGGATAGACTAGATGTGGTGATGTGTATTGCAATTGCCAATCAAGTAGCAAGTTTCCAAACTGGTAGCACCAACACTTCGTGACTCTGATGCTCCCATTTTCCACGTCCATTTTATGGACATTTACAGCCTATTTCTCATCCGTATTTCAGGCTGCCTCCAGTCATTTCCTAAACCTTGGACACAGTGTTAGAGACGCTTTTGTCATAAGCTATGTTTGTAGTCGTAATCCCTGTTTCATGGTTTGTATAACTTAGAGAAATGCTCTGTTAGTGCCTTCCTGTATTCACACTGACATTTAGCAAAAATTCAACATTTGGCATGATGTCACCATGGCATGTGATCTGTGACTGGGTTACCTGGTAGAAACGCCTGCTGGTGGAGGGGCAAGCAAAGGCAGTGGTGTCAGCTTGCACCGTGAGAGAGGGGCTGGGGGTGCTGTCTGTCATGATGCTAGGCAGCTCTAGCTTTTGTAGACAGTTGTCGGAGTCTGCTGGGTCCTGTGTTTGCTTCATTGCCACTGATTGTTCTCAATGAAAAGACAGTGGGGAGCCACGCCCATGTCTTCTTTCTTTTGGGAGGTATTCATGCCCCTAGTCGGGGAATAACCTGAAAAATTACAGGAAATGTCCATTATAAAAAATTATTTCTGGATTTTAAAAATTCTGCATCCAAATAAACTTACCTTTTAATCTATTTCCACGAACTTTCTGAAGTACTCTCAAGTAAGAATATAAAGTCCACTATAGCTTGTTTTTTTTTTTTTGCGAGTTTTATAACCAAAATCACATTAGCTAAAACCTTTACACTATAATAACTGTCACTTGTTGATACTGGATAAATATTAAACCCTGTGCTGGGAGCTATTTACGTTATTTCCAGCCTTCCTATCTCCTCATATAAGGAAGTTGTATTTAGGAAAACTTAACCTTGGCATGTTAGCCTTGTTTTCAAACTACAGTGAAATCCCAGAGAAAAGCTATTCATGAAGGAGACAGAGGTGTTCTTAGTGCCATTGTAGAGACTTTGAAGTTTCAAAGTCAAGATCAAGCAGCCATATTGGTTTGGTCTCACATGAGGGTCTCAGAAGACAATGGCAAGAGCTTGTGTTGGAGCCAGTGGTAACATCTGGAGCCAGGAACTGTAAGAGAGATTATGCCCATGGGCCCGGCGCAGTGGCACAGTGGTTAAGGTCCTCACCTTGCATGCCTGGGATCCCATATGGGCGCCGGTTCTAAACCCGGCAGCCCCGCTTCCCATCCAGCTCCCTGTTTGTGGCCTGGGAAAGCAGTCGATGACGGCCCAAAGCCACGTGGGAGACCTGAAAGAGGCTCCTGGCTTCAGAATGGCATAGACCATTGCACTCACTTGGGGAGTGAATCATTGGATGAAAGATCTTCCTCTCTGTCTCTCCTCTCTGTATATCTGCCTTTCCAATAAAAATAAAAATAAATCTTTAAAAAAAAAGAGAGAGAGAGACTATGCCAATATCCCATATGGCACCAGTTCATGTCCCGGCAGCTCCACTTCCCATCCAGCTCCCTGCTTGTAGCCTGGAGAAGCAGTCAAGGATGGCCCAAAGCCTTGGGACACTGCACCCATGTGGGAGACCTGGATCAGCTCAGTTCTAGCCGTCGCGACCACTTGGGGAGTGAATCAATGGATGGAAGATCTTTCTCTCTGTCTGTCCTCCTCTCCGTCTATCCAACTTTCCAATAAAAAAAAAAATCTTTTTAAAAAAATAAGTTGAAATCACTTGGCCTAGTAAATGACAAAGCTGGCACACAATTGCTGGTCTGCCTAAAGGCAAGGCACGTGACTCTTATCTCTTCACCTTGATGCATCTCTATAGGATAACTTTTGCTCTACAGATAAATTCATCTGTAATTTCATCATTAAATTCATCCAGAATAATTATTTTGGTGTACCAATGTGAAATTTATTTTTCATTTGAATATTGTAGCTAGAATTTTGAATGTTATAGAGAGAACTTACCAAGTAGATCTTAGAATGTGATTAAGCATTTTTAACCTTTCTAATATGCAGTCTGTTGACAGAGGAAGTGTAAGCCATTAACTATACAGTAAGTGCTGACCGTGAGTAGACAGGATTTCTCTGCAGTTTAAACTGATGAATAGCAATTTTGAATGAATGGTAAATAGGAAAGAGAATAAAGCTGTATTTATTACAAAGCCAAAGTGGCAGACTCCAGTGTTCCACCTACTCAAAAATGAATGACACTTCTAGTACAATTCGATAATCTGTCATGATGCTAATGACATAACTGACAGTTTAAAAACAGCTGAAGTAATCTGCAGGAATTTGGAATGCCACAAAAAAAATATTCATTGGCTGTTTTTTGTAGGCTTTGCCTTAAGCTTCAGTAGTGAAAGAAGCGGAGGTAAATGCAGTTTCGTAGAAGCTTTGGGTTATAAGGATTCTGGCTTTGGGTTTTTTGTCCTTTTATTTACTGAACTATTTTTTGTTTCTTCCTTTAGATGAATCCAAAGAAATCAGCTGCTTCTTAGGTCCAAAGAAACAGACCCCGAGCCTGGATCATACAACTTCTGTGATTGGAGAAGGAGAGGATTATTTCCTTTCTTTGTTTAATAAACCAAAGAAATTTATTTCACAATCAGGCCATGTCCAGAAAATTTACAAACACTTCTCCACGATTCTTGAAGAAGTTGGCCAAGCTACATCCAGGTACGCACTGTATTTGGACTACGGAATAGCTTCTGTTTGGGTAGGACCAATAAATGAATAGAAAATAGAAGTCTAATCTGCAGTTAGATCTATGATTGTATCAAAATGCTAACAATGCCATTGTCCAGGAACTGGGATTCTCAGCAGTGAAAGGCAGCTGCTAGAATTTTCTAGGGAAATAAGCATGTAATTTTAATTCCCCAAATATGCCAGAGAAAACAGTGCTATATAATCCCACAAACCTATTCCACTCAATTACTTATGGGCCTCTTTTTTAAAAAAAAGATTTAATATATTTTTCTTTAGTAATTTCTTGAGACAAAGATGTAGGAGAGAGGCGAAAAATGTTACCGTCCTTCTTTCATTCTATGGCTGTTTGTGTCTATGGCAAAAATAAGAAAGTTGGTACTAGGATTAAATAAAAGAGCTAGTTTATCTATCAATGTCCTTTACCTTGCATTACTTAATACATGATCAGTAGACTGAATTGTGAAATTTGAACAGTAAAGATGTGTGATATAGACTGTGAGAAGGCTAAAGGAAGTTGTGAGCCAAAGTTGAGAGTCAAATCTGATGGGAATTTTTTTTAATAGAAAAGCATTCTTTTTAAAAGTTTTTTTTTAAAGACTTATTTATGTTAGAAAGGCAGATTTACAGGGAGAACGGGACAAAGAGAAAGGTCTTCTGTTTGTTGGTTCATTCCCCAAGTGTCCACAACAGCTGGAGCTGAGCCAATCCAAAGCCAGGAACTTCTTCCGGGTCTCCCATGTGGATACAATTCCGAGGCTTTTATCCATCCTCTACTGCTTTCCCAGGCAACAAACAGGGAGCTGGATGGGAAGTGGAACAGCTGGAACATGAACTGGCACACATATGGGGTCCTGGCACATGCAAGGCGAGGATTTAGCTACTGAGCCATTGCAGTGGACCTTGAAGGAAATTTTTTTCTTATAATCCATGCTTCCTAAAATTAGTCACTTGTGCCCCAATAATTGAGCCTAAGTGTTGGCTCAACTGTCACACTTCCTCTAATGATTCATTCAATACCTACCATTATAAAAAAATGAGAAGCTACTTGGGGAAAATTAAGGAAAAAAGCTCATGAATGTGGTATTAAGAATTTACATTCATATCAGGAAAGATTTACCAGTGAGAATGAAGGGAAAGGCATGTGAAAACAACAAGGTATCAAAAGGAGCAAGAACCAGCTTCTAGCAAGGAAGGATCTAGACCAATTTTGTGAAGTGGCTGCAGCTATCCTCAGTTTTGAAGGTTGGGTGAGCTTGTGTTGTGTGATTTTAGAGTCTGTGAGAATATGTTAGATCATAGGTTTTCAATCCTGCCCGCCCCCTACCCCAGTGGCATCACAAAGAGAGATTTGACTGTCCTGATGCCATCTTACACTGAGACTGAATATCTGAATATCTAGAGGCAAGCCTGGATGCATATACTTTGTTTTCTAGCAATCTGATAGTGATTTCAATGAACATCCAAGGTTGATAGCCACAAATCTAGGGCAAGACCCCATAGACAAGGTGAAGAATTGTCCAGTGTTGCCACTCTGAGCGGTGTGGAGAATTTTAACAGGGTAGTAAGTGAGAGGAAGTGACAGGCTCAAAGCCCCGTCACAATGAGCCTGGAATTTCAAGTGCAAGAATTTGGACTTCACAAGGGGCAACGAAAAGTTTAAAATAAGAGAATGACAGAATTTTTATCCAGAACAGCCCATCTTTAACAATGCATGCTAAACATATTGAGTTTTATGAACTGCTTTTTATTCATCTGTTGTGATTATATGATTTATTTATTGTGAAAGAAACCCTTATACTCTAAAATAAACCTATTTAGCTACAGTATTCATTTAACATTTGTTGAAACTTGGCTAAAATTTTGTCTCAAATGATTATATGTATGTTTGTATAAGGACATTGGTCATGGTTTTCTTTTCCTGTAGTTTTTTGTCTTCTGCAATATAGGGTAATGCCCTCCTCATAAGTCCCTTGTTTTTCACTTGGTTTGTATAAAACTATTTTTTTTTCCTTATATATCTTACGGAATTGATCGATGAAGTCACCTGGGCATGGAGATTCTTTGTGGGAAAACTCTCTAATTAAAAATTCTGTTTTTAAAGAGATATCAAGCCGTTCTGGCTACTTGTCTCTACGTGAGTGAAGTTGAGTGGTCTGTGTCTTCCAAGGAAGTCGTCCCTTTCATCCAGGTTGTTCATCACAGTCCCTGAGTACTTTTAAGCATTTTGTACTCTGAGCTGATGTCACCTTACTCAGTCCTGAGGCTGCACGTGTGCCTTCCCTTCTCCTGATTGGTCCTACTTGGAATTTAGAAACTTTGTTGAGTTTCTTAAAGAGTCAGATCTATTGATTTTCACTTTTTGTTTGTTTTCTGACTCACGGATTTCCCTTCTCAGCTTCTTTCTCTTTTTTTCTGTCTACTTCAGATTTTCTTTGTTTCCATATTTTTCTCAGACCATTGGTTTGATACTTTTCGTAGCATAGCTACTTAGTGTTATGAATTTTCCCCCAAAAAATACAGCTCAGCATCGTATTACAAATTCTGATATGTCGTGTTTTTATTTTTATCCTGCATTAAATAACTTCCCTTTTCATTTTTGATCATTGATTAATTGCAAAGTCTACTTTTTTAGTTCACAGATATTGTGTAGATTTTTTTTTCCAGTCACAGTGATTTTTCAGGTATCATTATTAATTTCTAATTAAATTACACTGTAGTATAATTTAACATGTTTTATGTGACTTCAGTCCTTTTAAGTTTTTTGAGATCTGTGTTATAGGCAAGACATTTCCTATCCTAGCAGTTGTTCCAGGTGCCCTTGAGAAGGATGTATATCCTGCAGTCGAGTGGGGTGTTTTATAAAGGTTAATCAGGTGAATTACTTCGGCTGATGTTATTTTTGGCTACTGCCATTTTTTGCTGATTGTCTACTTTTCTCTCTGTTATTGAGAGAAGGGATTAACATGCTCCTTAATTATGAATGTGTTCATTTCTCCCTTCCAGTTTTGTAAACTTTGATTCACGTAATTTGAAGCTTATTATCAGACTCAAAAAATTTTAGAAATTTTAGATCCTCCTCATAATTTAAACCTCATATCATCGTACAATGCCTTCTTTTTCCTAATGAGTATTATTTTCCTAAAATCTATCTTGCTTTAATATTATACCTGCTGGTTTCTTTTTCCTAGTGCTAGCAACTTTTGTTCTATCCTTTCAAACTGTTTGGTCTTTATATTTGGAAAATGTGTTATGTGGAATATATATATAGGTGAAACTTGCTCTTCTGACCAATATGATATCTCTATCTTCCTTGGGGTATTTAAGCCATTTATTTATTTAGTTAGTTAGTTACTTATTTATTGCATTTCATTTTATGACATCGTTTCATAGGCTCTGAGGTTCCCCCAACTCCTCCCTGTACCCTTCCCCCATGGTGGATTTCTCCACCTTACTGCAGTATTACAGTTCAAATCCAGTCTTTTTTCTTTCATTGCAAGCATGTACCATGCACAGAGTGACCAATAAGATAGCTAAAGTGCACTATCTTATCACTTTCTGTTTGTTTCAATTGTTCAATTTCCTATTTTCTGCTTTTTTTTGAAGTGTTATTAAAATTCTACTTTATTTCCTTTACCGATTTATAAGCTGTTATTCTATTGTTTTACTGATTGCGTCCAAGTTTGTAATATGTATGTTAAACCTACGACAGACTGTCTACAAGCAGTATTATTCCAGTTCACAAGCAGTATAAGACTCTGAAGAAAGAATACTTTCATGTCTGTTTCTTGCCTTCTGGCCTTTACTACACACTTTGTTTTACACACACACACAGAGTCTTGTTTTTGTGTAGCTAGTTTCTGAAAATATAAATAATGAGAAAAAAAATCTTACACAATATATTTTCCCCAGTAGGATTTGTGGCTCTTTATTTTTCTGTTACAGGTTGTATTTCCACCCAAGATCTGTGAAAAACTTCCTTGAACATTTCTTGTAAGGTGGATCTGTTTGTGGTTAAGTCTTCCTTAAATTTGTGTATTTTTTTAAAGGCTTTCTTTTGTTGTTTCTCTAATTTCTTATTTAATTTATTTTTATTGAAAAAGCAGATATACAGAGAGAAACAAAGACAGAAAGATCTTTCATCTATTGGTTCACTCCCCAAGTGGCCGCAGCAGCTAGAGCTAAGCTCATCTGAAGCCAGGAGCTACGAGCCTCCTCCAGGTCTCCCATGCAGGTGCAGGGTCCCAAGGCTTTGGGCCATCCTCTACTGCTTTCCCAAGCCATAAACAGGGAGATGGAGGGGAAGTGGAGCAACCAAGATATGAACCAGTGCCATATGAACCATATGGGATCCTGGGCATGTAAGGCGAGGACTTTAGCCACTAGGGTACTGCGCTGTGACCTTTCTTTTGTTTTGAAAAGATACTTTTCAATGGGTATGGCACTTTCCACTGGTATTTTTTCCTTGAGTATGCCCTGAATTCAGATGTTATTCCACTATCATCCTATCTCGGAGAACCCTTGACAGGTTCCAGAGCAAGCCCTTTCCTGCTGCTCTGCCCTTGGCCTCCAGCCCCCTGCTCTCCCCAGGCTCCACCTCTTCAAGTCAGGGTACCCTGAGCCTCGTCCTGCTCCTCTCTCCATAGTCACATCTAGAAATGATTTCAACAAAGAAGGTGCAGAAACTTCCAGATTCATTACCTGTGTTCCCTCTCTGTCACAGATCCCTGTTCATCACTGACTGATGTCCAAGAGCTTCCGTGAGAACATCCCATGTGCTTCCTACTTTTCAGTGGCTTCAAGTAGGATGCTAAGTCCATTTTCTGCTGTCCCATCTTACGCAGAAACAGAAGCTGACTCTCAGTGTGTTTTCAAGCCACACTGTGTTTTTTTGTTGTTGTTGTTGTTTTGTTTTGTTTTTCTTTCCTACCACCAAAAGAATCAAGGCAACTTGTAGGCAAATGGAAAAGAGGGGAGAACCATTTTCGGGTTGACTGGTTATGCATGATCCTGCTCGCTGGGTCTGAGACTATCTGGATTTCAAGTTTAGTTGCAGACGCCTCCAGGGAGACGAAACAGTGTTTAGAAGGCTGCCTTCTCAGCTGTCTGCCCCTCTACCTCTAATCCAACCAGAGTGCAGTCAGCATGGGAGTAAGTGAGTTCTATTCTGGACTGCAAAGACCTCCCAGGTAAATAGCCACACAAAGAGCTTCAGATCGAGCAGTTTCAAAAGCTGTAAATCTGCTCCCTTTCTTTCCCGTAAGCTCCTCTTTTTCTTTCCCTCCCTCCCTGCTCTCCCTGGATGATTCAGAAGTTTGTGGTAGTGGGGATAAATTTGACTGTCTATCACATTAGCAAGCTATCACGAAAACGCTGGGTGTGAAAGCTCCTCCCTTGTAGAACCAACAGACTTGATCAAGTTCCCTTCCAAGTTCATTCTTAAGTAGTCCTAAATCCTGCGCCTCCTAACTAGCCCATGCGAACATAGATGTCAACCTATCCAGAGAATTTTAGAAACAGTTGGGAAGAATGGAAACTCCAAGGATAATGTCAGGGAACTCTAGAGCAGCCTGAGCAGACAGCACAGAGTGATTAAGCAGCACTCAGCAACTACGCAGATCCGTGTAAATACTGGAAAGGAATTTTTTTTTTTTTGAGTTCCATAGGCATGTGCCTTTTCAATCTCTTTACTCATCAAGCCCACACTGAGGCTACAGACAGGAAGACTGGAGAATCAGTTTCCACTCTCAGTCTGTCAAAATGGAAGCAGAGGACTCAACTTACTTTCCTATTAAAGATAAATAAGAAGACTTGAAGGGAAGAGGAAAAGATAGTTGCTAAAGGCCATGTGATAGATTAGCAGCCTGCCTCTGAATTTCCCTGCATTGTGTAGACTGCTTTCCTGTAGCTTTTGGT
Source organism: Ochotona curzoniae (assembly GCF_017591425.1). Taxonomy (NCBI): domain Eukaryota; kingdom Metazoa; phylum Chordata; class Mammalia; order Lagomorpha; family Ochotonidae; genus Ochotona; species Ochotona curzoniae. The sequence continues at coordinate 350,677 of NW_024466353.1, read as the reverse complement.
CCTATCAAACGGAAGATGAGTGAAGTACCCTGATACGGTCAATACAGTCATGGTCTTTTTCCTTTCCAACAAGGAAATAGATTCCATTTATGGGCATTAAATTAAAAAAATAAGCTTGGTGAATAAATAAGTCACTTGAATATTCAAAGATTGCTGAAAAGCCACTGTAAATATTCACTTATGTGTATGGTAACAAAAGGACCACAGAATTGTCCCAGGGCCTTGTTTATTTAAAAACTAATAATGATTATCCCCCCCTAAACAGAGAACATAAATGTAAAAATCAAAAACTTAATATTTCAAACAATAAAAATATATTGCAGAAGAAATTCAGTAAGATGAGCATGCCATAGAAGTGTTTCAGGAATACTCTAGAAAAATAAAATGTTTCATTGACAATTTAATAAAAATCATGACAATAATTCTAAAAAGGAAATTGTGCTATCAATTATTTGGAAGTAGACATTTATGAAATAGAGATTCTCATACAGGGCGGTGCCTTGCATGCACTCCGGGATCCCATATGGGTGCCAGTTCATGTCCTCACTGTTCCACTTCCCATCCAGCTCCCTGCTTGTGGCCTGGGAAAGCAGTCGAGGACGGCCCAAAGCCTTGGGACCCTGCACCCATGTGGGATACCTGAAAGAAGTTCCTGGATCCTGGCTTCGGATCAGCACAGCATTGGCCGTTGGGTTCACTTGGGGAGTGAATCATTGGACGGAAGATCTTCCTCTCTGTCTCTCCTCCTCTCTGTATATTTGACTTTCCAATAAATAAATAAATCTTTTAAAAAAAGTTTGGAAGCCTGAAACTTTGACGTGATGTTAACATTGTGGCAAATAAGAAGAAAGAATAGCACTTATGGCAATGTCATATCTGGATTGTACAAAGATTGCTCTGGAAACGAAATGAAGAGTGGTTAGGAGGGGGCAGGACTCAAAAAAACCCATTGGAGTGTGGATGCCATGTCCCACTGACGATGAGAGTCTAAGAAAGATAGCAGCCATTGTAGTGGAGAGATGATGACGTGCCTAGAAGACACTGAAAAAGGTAAAATCAACAGAACTAGGTCACAGATACTGTGCAAAGGATCAGAGACGAGACCGCCCAGGCTGGACCAACGGGTGAATAATGCAATCTCGCCAAATCTAAGTGTATCCATAAGAGAAGACTAGAGATAGCATGTCTGCATTGTTATGAGAAATAAATGAGAGTGCAGTGTTCTTCGCATTGGTTTTTTACTGTGACCTTCAATAAGAGTTATGTAGAAGTATTTCAATGAGAAATATGCATAGTTTGGCAAGAATAGAGTCCACAGTGCTGTCATCAGAATATTTGAAGATAAGTACATTTCCAAAGGAAGTCTTTGAAAAATGTTAGGAAACTGATGCGATGCCTGGGAAACTTTTGACACCCCAAGGGCATAGAGAAGAATAAAAAAAGATCAAACATTACTCTTTCCACAATAAGATGTGTGTTCAAACAAACCATGAACAAAGACTGTCAGTCTCCTCAATTTGGGGTTAAATTTTGCTTGAAACACATGAAGATTTGTGTTTGTTTTCTCAAAGCTTTTTGAATGTTAGAATTGTGGGTAAGAAATTGTACAAATATAGGCATAGGTAGAGATAGATGAACAGGCCCAAAATTGAAAGGTTTTATTTTGGTGCAAAACAAATTTGAAATCCATTTAAGGTTCTTTCATAATACTCACCTTCCACTACCTTGATTAGGGACCCTCGTATGTATTTTTTAAGTGCCTGGCATATGGTCTACTAGTTAATACTATCGCTGAAAATATATTGTATTTTTAAAATGCTGATTCTAGCCCACCAAAGGGACTTCATAGTCTGCTAATAGGCGGTGACCCACACTCTAAGACAATGCAGTTGTATAAATGTTCTGTGGAACGCATAGACTATCAACACAAGTTGGAAGGTAAAAACAAAATACAATCTTAATGTTTATGTGAGGTGTTCAGGTTCTCATTTCCACAGTCACTTTTTCACAAGTAAATCCAGTGGCATCACTTTATCTGCCTTTGAGACTTTACATCTCAGGGGTTTTATGTGGAGCAGTGGAAAGTTTACATGGTTGAAATCGCACCTCCGTATGGCATTTTACCTTGAATACCTAAAGCACTTGGCAATTTGCCTTTATTATGTTATGTGAAATGGATAATTTTATTTGCAGCAACAAGCAGAGCTAGGAGATCAGCCCGTTTGGCTTAGGTGGTTATAAAATACAAAAAAAATCTGTTGTCCAGTACATCTTCCAAAACATATTTATTCTTCAGTTCCGAACCTGAGTCGAAGACACTCTTCTCTGAAGATGCTTCATAATCTTTGCATTTTATTTTCTAGTTCTCTTGGTGATGTTAAAATAGCCGAAGTGAATGTCAAAGGTTTATTTGTAAGGCTCGTGAATGCTTCCCTTGACAAAGAACTGGAAATTGGAAATCATATTCTCCAACAAAATGTGAATGGACAAGCACTCTCCCTGTACCGATTCGTTCCAAACGTCGTAATGCAGGCCGGTTCCACAGTCACTGTGAGTATAAGGCAGAAGTACTACCGACTGAGATCGTAGAGGAGAAACCCAATTTATATTGACGACCTGTAGCTCAGCCTCAGTCAACCTGTCAGCTACACATTGGTGCAAAAAAAAAAAAAATGGGACTTGTGTGTGTGGCTCAGCTCTGGTCAACCCGTCACCACACATTGATACATAAAACGGGACTTGCCTATTGCTGTAGTGAATTATATCACATTCTTCACCTTCTAGAGGTTGATTTGCACCCATAAGTTTGTTCTGCTTTATGTAATTTTGTGCAGGAGCCTTTGTTTTTATGATACATGCTTCAAAATGAAGTCCCCAGGACACTCACAACCTATGCTAGAGTTGCTGGGTTCAAGTCCCACTTCCTCTTCCAACCCAGCTTCCTGCGAATGTACAGCCCAAGAAGCAGAAAGTAATGGCTTATGTACTCTAAGCCACCAACAGAGGAGACCTGGATGGGTTCCAGGTTTCTCGCTTCATAGAGATCCAGCCTTGGACCACTTTTGTAGGCATTTAGGGAAGTGAGGCAGCAGATGGAAGATTCTCTTTCTCTTTCTTTCTTTCTGTAACTGTGAATACATGTATGTACACGCATCTGCCTTTGAAACAGTTATTTCAAACCAAACTAATATAGCTCTTAAATGGCAAAGGAAAAGATTATTTGCTTAAAAAAAAGATATTGGGTTGATACTAGAAGGTCCCCCTCTTGTTCTGTGCCATATGCAGTACCTACTAGGTGTTGCATCACCTGACATGATATAGCATGCAGTTGTTATATTTTAAAAGCTCATCTGTTCAGAAAGACTTTGTTGCCATCACCCAATGACATTTCCGAAACCTACATTGACTTCCAGTGGCGTTTGTCACTTGCGTTGGTGTTTTCTTACAGGTATGGGCAGCAGCATCAGAAGCAAAACACCAGCCGCCATCCAATTTTCTCTGGAAAGAACAGAACAGATTCAGAACAAGTCCAGACTGTACAACCATCCTGTGCAAACCTAACGGTGAGGTTAGTGTCTGGTGCTTAACAAGAACATTTAACCCAGTAGAGGGCATTCTTTGTGATCCTCTTGCTTTAATTGATTTTTCCATCCTTAAAAGCGTGAATAGAAACAGCACTAAATGTCATAACACATCAGGTATATCAGCAGTGTCAAAGTGCCAAAGAGTAACACGTTTGGCAAATAATTTTGATTTTCTATACTTCTGAAAAGCTACTCCTAAATACAGATTGTATTTGTAATATGTAGCCTGAAGAATGGGGTAAGGAAAGTACTAAATACAAACCTTTTACTATTCATCTACTTACTTCTCACCCGTTTATTAAATTTATTCTCTGTTCTTGGCCTGGTACTAAGTTTTGGGAGATAGCTTGGTTTAAGATATCATACTTATTCCCTACAGTCCAGTAATTTGCTGAATGATTTTGGAGTCCTTATTTTAAAGGACTATATTTGCTGTGAAATTATGTTACACAGGAATGTCAAAAATTTCACAGAAAAAATAAGATTAAAGAATAAATATTATCATGCAAAAATTGAAATCTATGCATGGTTTGTTAGGATATGAATTGTACATGAACTCTCTGGAAACTCCTCCAATACATGAAGTTTAAAATATTTTGCGCTAAAGGTAAACATTTAATCCCATATTTCATAACATTTTATAGTTCCTAATATGATCACTACAATTCAGGAGCCTGTGGGTTTTTAAAACAGGGATAGATTTTTTTTCCCCAGCAATCACAGTGTTGTCCTATAAAATTTGTAGAATCTTCCTCGTATGTCCAAAGCTAACAGCTAGCTTTTATTTATTCAGTGCCTGGCACTCCTTCAATGGCTTGTTTGCTATTCAAGATCCAGATTAGGAACATAGATCACTCCTGGATTTAGGAGCTCACTAAAGGGTTATTTCTGTTTGCATTCTTTTATTGGATTCCCAGTAGTGTTTAGAAATTTTACAAAGGAGGAAAATGGATCTTGGAAAGTTCAATGGCTTGCTCTAGGTTACAGGATCAAGTAAATAACAAAGCTAAAATAAAATCATCCAGGAATTTTTCTGTTGTGCTAAAAATAGTCTACAAGATTTATAAGGTCGAACACTGGGAAGTGAGACTATATTTTATCATATTTTTTAATCATTGTCATCAAATACTCTTATATACCTACCCTACATGGACAAAAGTATTCTTGTCCAGGAAAGGTGTACAACCAAAGGAAGATCTCACTTAAACGATGAACCTGTTTTTTAATAGAAATGGCTGAGTTTGAACTACCCAAAGAAGAGAGAATTCCTAAGTAATGGCCTGCACCAAAGCAGGACTTCGATGCTGTTCTTCATGAAAATGAACTTTTTATGAAGACTTCTCGCAGCTGCACTTGTTTATGACTGTTTCATTTGTCAAGGCAAACAGATCAGGTTTTCAATGGTTACAGCACAAAATTCAAACCCTTAATTTTATCAACTAAAAGATGAGCAGAATAGCTAGCATGTTTGGACATAGTTTGATGGTTTAATTTTCCTCTGTTGAATAAAGACGTAATTCCTACGTTGTCCAATACCCTCACCCTATGGTTCACTAATCCAAGTGGCAAAGATTTTGGTAAAGTCTCTTGTACCTCTAACTTACTTTGTACACAAACATCAATTCAAAATGAGTGAAAAGGTAAACTCGCTACCTGCGATACTGGCATCCTGTATGGGTTCCGCTTCATATCCCAGATGCTCCTGCATGGGCCCAGTGCTGGTCCAGCTCTGCCATCATGGAGTGAACCAGCAGATAGAAGATTCTTTCTCTCTGTAGCTCTGATTTTCAAATAAATAAATGTATATTTAAAACAAACAAGAAAATGGATGCAAGATCCAAGTGAAAGGCCATAAAACTCCTAGAAGGCATCACAGGGGAATTCCCCTTGACATTGGCCTCGACACTGATTTTGTTAAATATATCAGCCTCCTGCAAATACACACCCTGGGAGGCAGCAGATGATGGTTCAAGTACCCAAGTTCTTGCCACTCACATGAAAGGCCTGGATTACATTTCTGGCTTTTGACTTTGGCTTAACCCAAGTCTAGATGTTGTAGGTACTGGAGAAATGAGTCAGAGAATAGACATTATCTCTCTGTCTCTCTCTCTTGCTCTCTCTCTCTCTTTTTTTCTGCCTTTTGAGTATGTAAATACAAAGTTTAAAAATAAATGTTATTGCAATTAATTCATGCTGTTTTTTTAAACATTCTAACCCTAATAACATTGACATTAATGAATCCTTTTCATTAGGCTGTTGCCTGGTACACTCCTATCCACTGGAAGCAAGCATGGGAAAAATTAGAGACTGACATTGAATTTGACAGACGTTCAGTAGTAGCTCCAACATCCCGAAGTCACATGTTTCGATGGACAACATCTGAAACTTCAGTAGCTGAAGATAAACCTGACCAGCCTACGAAAGAGATCTCAACATTAGAGGTAGAACAAGATCAACCTGTTCTTAAGAGGTAAAGGTCTGTTTGGTTGGTTTTCCTGAATCTTTCCCACAATAACTGAGCTTGTGGGAATAACTGGGTGGTAGACAAATGTGTGATGAGAAAATGAACTGTGGTTTAAGCACACTATATGGAATAAAACCCATGTGAAAAGCGTGGAAACATAGAGTGAGCAACACACATTCATGGGTCAGTGAAGGCTGGTGATCTTGCTGGGAAATACTGAGAAACCCCTCTCCCCCACCCTGCTGAGTCACTTCAGCTTCTCCTGGCATCACTATCAGAAACAAGACTGCTCAGGGAGATGAAGTGACGTTGTCCCTGGGTCCTTAGCAGTGCTTGGCCACAGTGGCAGAGGATTACATCTTGAACTGGTGCTAGCTGTTGACCAAGGTACCAAATGTGTTACTTCTTTGTCGGCAAATGCTTCCGACATTGTGGTACAAGCTCTGCTTACAGGGCTAGCAGAGCCATCTTCTCTTTGTCTTGAAACACACTTTGGATTCAGTTGTGACTTCAACACTATTTTAATTATATGAAATGGCTTTTGAGCTCAACTTGGGTTTTGGGTTTTTTTTTTTTTTTTAACAGAGAAAAGGAACTCCCGCCAACCCTTTTCCCCAACCGCAGTCCTTGGTGCAACAGTCCTTCGATCCCTGCACATCCCTACTGTCCCCTGATTAACCCACATGATGCATCAACTTCTGGAAGAAGTTTGAGTGGAATGGGCAAGTCTCGATCAACCAGGCCCGATCCAGCCTCGAGTAAGTTGAAAGACTTATTGCAGAGAAACTAAGGAATCTGTGTGAACATACATGCAAACATCTGAACATACGTGTATATTTACATGCTAAGAATTAATGTGTTTCAGATAACATTTGACTAAGATCTCAAAGAATGGAGAGAAATTTTTGAGGTACAAAGAAGGATAACCAAATCATTCTGATTCTAAGAAACAGCGTGTGTTATAAGCCCAAGGTCATGAGAAGGAGCTTTCTGTTAGAGAACAGTGATAAATTCTGCCCAGTTGACATTTATGAATATATATTGAGTGTGAGTCTAGAAAGTTTGGTAGGAGCTAGATTTTACAGATATTTTTCTCACTAATAGGTGAAAGTTTCAACTGGATCGTGTGGGTAAGGAAGGGGATACCAATGATTTTTAAACAGGTATTCCATGTTAGATTAGTATTTGGAAGAAAACTCTGAAAGCAATAAAAGAAATGGAGTAGAAAAGATTCCAAAATATGTATCTCAGACCAAGTGTCAATTCTGAATTACTGGTTGATGATACCAATTGCTTATAAATCTACTTGGGTGCCGTACGTGTGTCTTATCTCAAAATGTTCATGATGTAAATAATCATCTTTTGCCATGTCATTGTTGTTTTCACGATTAAGCAGAAATCTCCCCCAGTGTCGTTAGGATGAAGTCCAAATCAATGAAATGAAGTATCTTGCCCTTCCTAGCTTCCCATGGCTGCCAGCATTCCTTGACATTCTTTGGCATGTGCATGCCTTGTTCTAATCTCTGCTTCTGTCTTCATTTTGCCTTATGAAGGATGTGTCCATACCCAGGTTTTTCTCTCTTCATTATGATAATAGTCACTAAATTAGGGCTCATGTTAATCTAATATGGATCTGTTTTAACTTGATTACACTTGTAAAGACCCTGTTGCCAAATAATGTCATTGTCCTAGGTTCCAAGGGTTAGGTATAAAGTGTATTTTTGTAAGACACACGATAATCCCTACGGCCCAAATATTGGGAAAGGGGCACTGGAGTTAAAATACTCTACTTTTTCTGTTTTTCTGAAGTTGCAAAAGTAGTTTACATTAGACTTGATAAATCAAGCATGTGCATTGTTCTAGGATCAAAAATACATGATAATATACTACCTTAATAAAATAAAAAGGATAGTTACATAACAATGTTAATAGGTATAGAAAAAGTATCTGATAAAATTCAGTACTCTTCCACATTAAAGGAGAACACGTGACAAATGGATTAGAATTTCCTCAGTGTAACAGATGATATCTCAAACACTATTCTAACACTTGCTATCATACTAAATGTCAATATAGTGAAATTTCTTCTCTTAATGTCCAGAGAAACGCAAGAATACTGTTTAGGATGACCTTTATTCAGCCATGTACTAGAAGTCCAAGTGCAATAAAACAAGAAAAAGGTATATATGCACCACCCATTATTCTACAATCTTGCATTTCTAGGCCCTACAAATATATGCATGTGTGCACTGAAAGACATAGAGTAGCAGTCATAGCAACTGTACTTCTACTAGCCAAAAACAAAGGCATCCCAATTGTTCATCAAAAATGTAATGGATAGATAAATTGATATATTCATATAATCCCATAAGCAACAACAACAAAAAGAATAAGCTGCTGTTATATATAATACTGCCAGTGAACCTCAGAAGCGTGACGCTGAGAAAGATGTCAGACAAAAAGGAATGTGTAGTAATGACTCTGTATATAAATTCAAAAGCATACAGAACTAAACCGTGGTGTCAAAGGTCAGAGTAGTTGCTAAACCTAGGAGAAAAAAGAGGGGGTTCTTGGAGGATCTATGAAAAGTGCTTGGAAAGCACAGTGTTCCTTGTCTTAGTCTGAGTGGGATTTACAAAGTTGTGTTATGGTTTCCAACATGCTGTCCAATAGGAACTTAGGAACATACTAACAAGTTCATTTTCAAAACGTGGTAACAACGAAGTAAAGTTGTAAAGAGAAGAAAGCATGATTCCAGCTGTGAGCCCTGATGGTTAATATCCTGAGAAGAAGAATAAAGAAAGCCTGGAAAGAAAAAGGGATGAACTCAAAATGAATTTTAATGATATGAGGCTTTATATTGTAGCAGAAAAAAATAGTTTTACCCTAGATAATAGCCTATCCCTGTGGTTGGTGTTGTCGCACAGTAGATTATGCAACTGCTAGCAAGGCTTGCTTTCTGTATCACATGCCTGGTTTGGGTCCCTGCTGATCTACTGGTGTTCCAAATATGCTGATGCCCCTGGGAAGGAATCAGAATATGACCTCCAATATGTGGGTGCCCGTGACCCTTGTGGGAGACTGGAGTGGTGTACCTGGTTCCTGGCCGATGTCTGAGGGATGAACCAGTGGATGGAAAATCTGTTGTTCTCTAACTCTCTCTCTCTCTCTCTCTCTCTCTCTCTCTCTCTCCTCATGCTGTCTTTCAAGCAAATGTCTTATTTTTAAAAGCCTCTCATTGCATTAGAATGAGCTGGGGATTCGTTTTTAATATGGCATGTCATAGTTCTATCATTTGCAGGAGTACCTCGTGACAGTGATGACTCCATGCAGCTTCCGAACTATTGTTACTACAAGCACAGAGCCAACAGAAGCAGGGAAGCCTGACCACATGGCCACCATGAAGACTGTTTCCCTCGGCCTCTACTGCAGCCAGTGGGATCGTGTGTCAACATTCTTTACAACAGAATGCAAACAGAAACCAGGCATGCAACATTTGGGTCGTGTCCTTCAAGAACGGTACACCAACCGCCATCCCTTCCCTAGGCCTTGATGGCAGAAGCTATCGCTGCCATATTTCAGATTAAGTCACGTGTGGAGTCCAGAAGAGCCCAACTAGGTGTCCCATGCTGGCAAAACTCCAAATTATTAAGTGAGATGAAAATAATCTCATTTAAGCCATTGTTAAATTGGATCATGATGTTGGAGCCAGATGGCCCACACAGCATTGCTGTCATTTAAGGTTTAGCTTCATTGAATAAGATACAAGAACCATAACTAGGATATTTTCAAGACAGCTAGATATATCTGAATATAGAATGAGTGTAAGACATTGAGTCGCTCTTAACTGTGTTTTGGTCCTATTGGTTGTTCCTAGGAGATTCATGCTAAAATGTTTTACCTATAAGTGATGCAAATATGACATAATACTTGTGGTTGAATCCAGGCGATAGGTGTACAGACTTGGTTATATTCTTCATTTTTTTTCCTTATGTTCCAAATTTTTTTTTACCATGCAAATGTAAAAAATCAACAAGGCAGAGATTGTTAGAGTGTGTGTAGAGAGTACCTGGAATTGCAGAGGCCTCAAAGGCATGGTACGGAGTGTAACATGAGGAACTCACTCTGCTGAAGGTATAGACCCTCAGCCAAACGGATGGGTGTGCCCCGGGGCCTGGAAACCGTGTGCTTCCTGTTTGCCAAAACTATTGTGCAGGCTATAAACAACCTTGTGAGTCTCCTGGAACTCGGATTACATGGCAGAGACTTGACTGAAAGCAGACACTGCTTTAAGCCAATAATATGGTTAGGTTCAATGTTTTGCGCCCTCTGTTTGCACACTTGTTAATGCACTTTTCCTGTCATTTGTGATCCCTACTGTGCACTGCAGTGGGATTTGTTTTCATTGTGGATGTTGCAGCTGTTGCCCTCTTGTGTGCTAACAGTAACGCCTCTTGGTTTCTAAGTGTTGCAAAGTCAGAACATAAAGATCAACCCGTTAAAATGGAATAAATGAAGCCACAACATAGAAAATCTAATGCAGAAGTGGACCCTTTAAGTTGTCTTCAACATAAGGTTTATTGTAAGACCACATTTGTGGGATTTCATTTAAGTCAGATAGTTGGCAATTACCCATCGCAGTTCCAACTGATCTGACTTAATCTTGGGATGAAAATGTTCTGTTTTTCCTATGCCAGTATTGCAAAGTTTAGCATATCAAAGTAGAAATGTGCAGTATCTGTCACATTTCTGTGAGCAGGCATAATGTTAATGTTTATGTGTACATGTATGTGGTGATAGTAGTCTGTATGTGACTTGAATTTATATGGATAAAAAAGCAAATTTTTCTTTTACTTGTGTATTTTTATTTTTATTTGAAAGGTTGAACTAGAGGGAGAGCAAGAGATTGAAATCAAGATCTCCCATCACTGATTTACTCCTCAAATTCCTACAAGAGTAGGGACTTGGTCAGGACAAAGCCAGGGGCTTGGAAGCTGGTTCTGATTCTCACGTTTCTACAAGATCTCTTATTCTAAAGAACAGACAAGTGAGTCCCACTCGTGTGTCTCCTTTTACGGTTGAAACAAAGCTTTCTTTAACTGCAAAAGGATGAATTCGGAGGCAGTGGTCCCAAAAAACACAGTCTTAAGTAGGTAACATCATTACAACAACTTTTGTTGTTAAAAATTACCATTATGTTAAATTACCATTTAATTATAAAATAAATGTAATCAATGATCCATTTATTCTTGCAACTTATTTATTTATAATATAAATATTTTACATACATGGTATTTCAGGGAGTCAGAGTATTCAGACTAAAGTTAGTTGGTACCCATTATCTTAGGCCCAAATAACCCAAGAAGTTATAGTCACCTGGCCAAAATCAAAACACACAAACCCTACTACTAGCGATGGGCCTGTTGAAATCCCTGAACCTAAGGCTGGGAATTTTCTGTTAATGCTTTTGGCTCCACGGGATTTTGTGTGAAACACAGGCTGTCAGGGTGCCATTTCAGCTCTTCATCCTCAGTCGGGCTGGCATGGAAGGACATCCATGAAATATGTACAGGGCCTGACTCCTGCCAACCAGTCTTGTCTGGGAGATGAAAAGCATTGAGTGACACCCTTCCTATACCTGAGCCACTGCCAATGGTAAGGAAAATCCCTTGGAATCCTAACATACCACACTCATCACTATTCAGAAAGTGTATATAGCAATGGGGAGGGAAAAGAGAGAAAACATCCTAGCTCATTAGACTCAGAAACTGGAGGTGGCTAAGAAAAATCACTGCTAAGCCAAAAATGTCGCATATTTGTTCATTTTCTCTGAGGGTCTCATCTCCATCTACAGCTTTAGAGTATCATTTATTTGTGATCCAATAGTGGCAGTGAATATGATAATCCTTCCAAGTCTGCATAGGGAAAAGATTATGTGTAAACGGGAAGTTTTTCTTAACCAGCCTCTAACCCAAATCCCTGCAGGTCACAAGGCTGCGCGTCTACAGGTTCAATCTACTACCAATTGAAAATACGCAAAGAATAAACGGTGTGGCTGAGTGTATCCTGTGGGTGGAACACCCCCTGTCTCCTGTCAGGGTGGCTGGGTTTGTTTCCTTCTCTGCTCCTAATTCCGGCTTTTTGCTATTGCACAGCCTGACAGGTTTATTGGAAGACAGGAATTGAGGTCTTGCCTCACCCTTGGCTTCCCTCCTGGCTATTACAGGCCTCTGGGAAGTGGCTCAATAGATGGGACATCTCCCTTGGTCTGTCTAGCTCTCTGCCTTTTTGAATAGAAAATATGTTTTAAAAATCAAAGTATACAGTGCTGTGTGTGTGTGCTTTATATGCAAATTTTATACCATTATAAACCTGTATCCATGGATTTTAAGAACCTGGCTTTATAGCAAATTTATCTTTTAATTCTGTTTTTCATTAAGTTTTTGAAGTTCCGCATCGAGGCTCTATGGGTTTTGGTATCCGGTGGATACTGTGACCATCGGCCTGTGTGAGTCTGTCACTTCAGTCACCTCAGCCTTACCTAAGCCAGCACGGCTGGCATCTTGCCCTGGAGTTGATGAACGTGTGCCCCTCCTGAGCTAACCGCCTTGTTACAGTGGCAGGCGTGGACATAGGAAGAATTTGAGGACATCAAGAAGCTGGTTAAATTATTCTATGAACCCCTGTTTGTGAAAGCATATATTCCAAGATGGATTTAAAAAAGTGTTTCTTAATGTGAAGAAAACAGACTTCATGTCCCAGATCAAGTCTAAGAAGCTAACCGCACTTGCCCCCTCCTTCTTTCCTTTTTCTGCTTGTTCTTTTCAATAACTTTTTTTTTTTGCATTTCCAATATACAGTTTAATGGGTATACTGACACTTCCCACCACACCCTTCCTCACACCCTCCCTCCTGTGTTTTCTTTATTTTTCTTTCAGTTTTTACAAGATGCTTTCAAATTTCTTTATGATAACAAATTAAGAACACACTAAATAATAACAAATAAGGAATAACACTAAAGAGAGAATTCAAGCAAGAAATGAGTGCAGAAACCACCGTTACCTAAAATATAGAGAAGGATCTCAAACTGTCAATTTCATTTCTATGCACATTTTTTGGTACTCTGTGCATTAGTTACCACAAATCAGAAAAGGTGTTTTCTGAAGGACACCTACAAGAGAGGGTTAACGCCCTTCACTAACATAATGATCTCCAGTTACATCTGTTTTGTTGCAAAAGACAGAATTTCACTTCTCTCAAAATTTAGATTACTTATATTTTGTATATTTCTTATTAATTCATTGACACCTCGGACTTAATGACAAATACTACTTTTCAAATAGTTTTAAGCGACCCGACGTGTCTCCGTTTCTATTTTAAATGAAAGAAAAATCCTATTGTTATTAGCTTACCTTAAGGTTTGTTTGCACTGAAAAATCAGTTCTTGGAATGTTGAACTTCAAGTTCCTTTTCCAGCTCACCCCGCTTTTTAAAATTCTATTTTCAGGGAATGGAAAAAAGAGAAATTCTAAGTTACCAAGCAATAGACAGTCAACTCCAATCTCTAAATGTAAGTAACACTATCATCAATGTACTATCCATGCTAAAAAAATACAAATCGACTAAAGTAGTTACAAGAAGGTCTTCAAAAACCATCGTAACATGGACTGTTCTTATATTCTGTAGTCCCAAATTTTATGACAAATATTTATGTTGCCTTTAGAACCATCACTCTTTAACTTGTTGTTGACTGATAGACATTGTAAGACAGGTTTAAAAAATATCAAATATCACATCTTTACTTTCTATCCCAGATCCTCTATCCTTGATGGATAATGAATCATTGCAATGAAATCTCTTCAAATCCTAGAACAAAACAAAAAAAGCCTCTGCAACTCTACCGATACATTTTAATTCCTATGAGCAATATTTTATGAGTTATGCAAATAAATGCTCTCGCTAAGGAGTTTGTGGATGTTCGAGGGAGTAGAGGCACCCTGTTTTGTCCTTTTCAGTGAGAGCGGAACAGTTACTCCTTATGCTGTTTCATCCTTTTTGTAGTGATAATGGTGTGTTAAATAACCAAGAGGAGCCCAGTGAAAGTGTTTCTCTGTATGTTAAGTGACTGTGTTTATGCTCTTGTCTTAGGAGCTGCTGACAAGGTATTGTTTCTGGTCATGGATCCTAGGTAGTGGCTTGTATGATCCTGTCTGATCCAACTCCATGGTAGTCAGAACCTAGCAAGTGGCAGTGCTGACTCAAGGCCTTGGGAGTCTTGGATGGAGTTCTTGGTGAACTCCTGGCTTCTGTTTGGCCCAACCCTTGCTGTTGCAGGCATTGGGATGTGAAACCAGCATATGGAAGATATCTTCAGTTCTTTATCTGTTCTTCTGCCTTTCAAATACAATGGAAAATAAGTGTTTAAAAAACAAAACACATTTCTAGGAGAATTTTTTACTAAAATTGACCAGCCATTACCTATGCAACCAAAACTAAAAACCCAAGGTGTTTTTATCTGGAAAGAGCTGGAAAATCCAGTTTCCACAAATACAACTCCCACTCCCAGAGGTGCTGAGTTCAGTGATCCATTTCCCCAAGTCACCACTAGAGAAACGGCCTTAGTGACTCGCAGTGAAATGCAAAGGATGGGATCTGGACAGTTCACGGACATCAGCTCTGCTACAGCTTCCACCTGCCAGTCTGTAGCCTGGAGGAAATTCCCCAGAAGTGCTACATCTGCCTTTAAAATGCTTTAATTGTTTAGGTTGGAAAAAATCTCTGGAATCATCTCTGACTACTGAAGCCTGCCACTTTGACAAAGGTTTGTAGCCCCCATTGTTCTTCTGTGGCTGTTAGCTTGACTCTACGGGTTCTATGAGCAGTGTGCTCACAGAGCCTCTCTGTGGCAGAGTCCTTGGTATTTGAATCTATATAAAGTGAGTGAACGTCACACATTTTATGATTCTGATTAAGAAACCTAACAATACTTCCCACTGTATCCTCTCTCTTGCCTATATTCCCCCACACACCCTACTCCTTCCATATATATATATATTTTACAGATTTATTTATTTTATTGGAAAGGTAGATCAGATTTACAGAGAGAAAAATCCTCCATCCCCAAATGGCCTTAACAGTCAGAGCTGAGCTGATCTGAAGCCAGGAGCTTCCTCTGGGTCCTCAAATCGTTTCAGGGTCCCAAGGCTTTGAGCCATCCTCCACTGCTTTCCCAGGTCACAAACAGGGAGCTGGTTGGGAAATGGAGCAGCCGGGACACAAACTGGTGCCTGTATGGGATTGTAGCACTTGCAAGAGGAGGATTTAGCCATTGGGCCATTACACCAGGCCCTGTATATCTTTTCCCCTCTAATTTTTATAATGGCATATTTTGATTTTACTTCACAATCACATCCTTGACACTCCATTAAGTTAAAGATATCAACACATCACAAAATAGGAAATTAACAAATAGCAGGTAACCTAGTATTCCTCAGGAGTTTAGACAGAAGCTGTAAATAGTGATCAAACCTGAGGATATCAGTTGCGTTCATATAGATGACGTGTTTTTGTACTCTTTGTATTTGTTATCACAGATAAGGAAAACATATGATACTGTTTTCTAACCATACTTGTTTTGGATCAGTTTTGGCCACCCTGTCTTATTGGAACCTCCACACGTGTCTGGATCTTGTCACATATTCAATTGCTTTAGAAGCAATAGAAAGCACCAAAGTAACAAACACAATATATTAAATTCAATTTTTGTAATGTTTATACACAAGAGTCACTTCTGTGCCTGGGCTTAGGAGCACAGGCAGTGGCGTCCTCCCATGGACTGGGCTGTTGTCTGTATGTGTCTCCTCTGGATGGCCTAAACTCGGTGTCACAACCCAGGATCTCCTAGCCCTCCATTGACCCTTTCTTGGCACCCTGATAAGAATATTTCTCCTGAGGCTAGTCTTTGTTAATGAAGGGCAAAACGTGACACTAATACTTTTAACTAGCATTAATTATGAAACATTCCTATAGCAGTAAATGGTTCCATTTCCCAGGGGCGGGGTATTTTCTCCTCTACTTTGTGGCATATTCTTCTAACCTCCATGCTACTGGTATGGCAATTTCCAGTTGGTTGAAATTAAAAAAAAAAAAAAAAAATTTCCCAACAGCAGCCTTTCAGAGTTTGTTCCCATCTTCCCATCCTCACCCAGACTGCGGTTACATGGGCAGTATAAACAGACCTGTAGTAGGCCCTCTGCCATGCTGGGAAAAGGCTTTGTGTGGTTTAGAGAACACGATGGGCTGGAGCAGGTGCTGTCACCAGTTGTGCTTCCATGCAGGATGTGGGGAACACAGCTTCATGGGCCGAGACAGTGAGCTAAGGACTTGATGAGAGAGTCAGGCTGGTTGCCCACTGCGACTAGAGTTTTCCTTCTGCCTGTTACATTTTAAATGTGCTACTTGGTTTCTCTCTGGCCTGGGGCCATATCTTAGCTATTTGAAGGAAAAAAAAAGAATGATTAGACACCAATCAAGTATCCCAAGCAGGAAATGAAAGAGTGTGAACATTTAGAAATGGTGAAGGTATTTGGTACAGTTATTGAAATACTTTGCGAAATGCCTGCATCTCATAGCAGAGTGCCTGGGTTCAAGTGCTCATTGCCCTTTAGATTCCAGCTTCCTGTTAATGTGCACCCTGGGCAGCAGCAGGTAGTGGCTCAAGCTGGGACCCTGCCACACACATGGTAGATCTGGGCTGAGGTCCCCGGTTCCTGGCTTCAGCCTGGGCCAGTTCAGGCTGTTGTATTTGGAGAGGGAACTAATGCATGGAAGATCTTTCTGTGCCTGTAGCCCGTCTTCCATATCTCTGTTTTTCAAAAACTCAATAATAAAATAAATTATAATATTAGAAGTGGATGAATAAAGTGGTTACCTTGAGACTAATTCAGTCTTTGTATTCAAGACCAGAAGGAACAGTTCCATGGCCAGCTAATGAAATAGCTAAGCTGCTCAGGAATCAAAGAAACATCATAAATCATCATTAGAACTGTAACTTGAACAAGTGTTTATATTGCAGAATTTTTTTAGCAGAAATTCAGGTATCCCAGACAAAATTTCCTTCCTGCTGTGATTGCCCCCATCCATGAATATATCAGGGCCTGCTCCTTCTGGGTCTTCCTTCAAGCTTAAAGACTCTAAATACCTCTAACTCGTATGTCTGTATCAGTTACAACATGTTTCAAGTCTGAGTTACGTTTCACTATGAATTACCATTTGGCCTTTTTGTTCAGGACAATAATATCCATGAGTAGAGAAAACAAGGATGCTTGGCATATCAGCCCACATCATCAGACAAGAGGAAGCCAGCAGCAAGCAAAGTTCCTTGGAATGTCATTGTAATCATTTCTTAAGTTATAGAAAAATCAAAATAATTGTTTTCTAAGCAGTTAAGAACAACAACAGAGATCAAAAGCAAAACAAGCTTGGTCTTGGTTTCACTCACAAGAAGTACCCCAAGTGACTTACATGTTTTACATCCTGCCTGACTGTTAAGACTACAACTTTCACTGTTCCTGCAAATTCATTTTTCAAAAACATTGCATGTTGGGAATTGCAATTCTTGTGATCTATCTGGTTCTCCGTCCTTGGAATCTATTTCCTTGATATGTGAGCAAACTCAGCTTCCTCTGAAACTGAAAAAATAACGGGTCAAATGTTTATGGCGTAACCAGTTGGGAATTTTTAAATGAAGTTTAGCCAAAAATATCTTAAGCTAGTTAGTGTCATTATGTTCAAAATCCTATGAGTAGAAAATGCTGAGGGAACAAAAATGTTTTAATGTGATGAAACCACCTTTTTTCCCTTACTATATATCTCTCTTTACTCTATAGCTGTCTTGTTCTGTACCTATTAACAGAATAGAAGTTGGAAGGAAATTAAATATGCCCATTACTGATGTGGACCTTGTTGGTAATGAGAAGGTCCGATTGCTTCAGAGTTTCAGGAAATATGCCCACACATTGTGTGCTTTGATGCAGCATCTACAGTGAGATGGGGGTACATACTATCTCAGGATACAAGGAAAAGGAAAGTCAGAATTGTCCACCTAATATCAATTTTTAAAAAAATAAAAAATAAAATAAGCCCTATACTCATCCATGGCAATAATGAAAAGAAAGCCATTCAGTTTTGTTAATATATTACGTGCAAATGTCAAGAATTAATCATTCTTTATTTTTCAAAAATATGAAGGAATTCAAACATGCTTTTATAGACTACTGTTCATTAGAGCATTATTTACAATAACCAAAAAGTGGAAACAGTCCAGGATCCGTGCACAAATGACGGAGTTTTTAACATGAAGGACTATTATTTAAACATAATAAAGAATGAGATTCTGATACCTGTTGTAGCATGGATAAATCTTGAAAACCTTCTAGATGAGATAAACCCAAAAAGAACAACCATAGGAAAATTCATAGGGATGGAAAGTATGATTGAGTTTTCCAGAGGTGTGGGAGGGGAAGAGAATGGGAAGATACTGAATAACAGATACAAAGTTCTAATTTGGGATGATGAAAACATTCTAGAAGTGGGAGGTGGTGATTCTTGCACAACATTGGTGCCATTGAACTATACACTTCATAGTGTTTAAATGGCTGTATTTCCAAGATGAAAAGGGAAGTTGTAGGCTAAAGCAACTGAGTAGACACCTGGTGCTTGACACAATACTCTCGGTATATTTTTGATTTGATTTGAAAAGGATTCATATGAACTCTAGAGTCATGACACAGAATAAATATTTTCCAGGTGTTAGGCCTCACCAGTCACATTATTCCCTCATTCTTTGGACACCAGGAGCAGACCTGTGCATTTTCAGAAAACTGTCCATCAGCACACTTTATGCTACTTTGCACCAGCCGGTGCTACCTTTGCCTCACATGTGGACCAAATTGTGTAGAATGTTCTCTTTCATTGTTACTATAGAAACTGAGAAGTCATTGATGTTTGAAAGAGACTAGAAGGGAACATAAAAATGTATAATAAAAGTTAATTTACTTCACGGTTTATAATTTCTTCCAGCTGTGTGCATTTATGTTGATTACCATGTTCACATTGGGAATATAAACATCCAACTAAAAGGGCTCCGGTGACCGCGGCCAATAAGCCATCTCACCCCAAGCTCTCTCCCTCCAAGATTGTTAAGACAAACACGCGAAATCTGTGCTACACAAGGTTCAGGTGGTTCCAGTTAGTTCTCTCACGTAAGCAGAGGTTTCCTAGCTCCAAAACACGTCTCAGCTCAAAGGGTTTTCCCTGTATTTGGAGATTGTGTTTTAGGAAAATTCCATCTAGGACTCTAATTCCCTGATGCTGCAACCATTAGTATCTTCTTCAAGCTCCTCTGCACTGTCATTTCGTCCACAGGAAATGATCAAAAGTAAGGAAGGGCCAGGTATTGCTTACTCTTGAGAAGCATGTTATTGGAAAACAAATAACACTTTGTCCTTGCCAGAAAGGGAGGCAGAGGTGCTCATTGCTGGAAGAGGTAATTACACCACCATGAACCACGAAGCACGATCCTGGACTCTCCCCTCTCAAACGGCAGAGACAGAAGGAAAACAACCTCATCTCTGCTGGGATAAATCCTTAACTGCCCCGATGCTGACATACACGCTGGACTGTCCAGGAATTATGAAAAACAAGGTGGGTTGGGAATGTTTTATTTTCCTAAGTTTGCATGGGTGAAAGTTATAAGGTTGATGTTTACATTTCTGTAGCTTTATAGAGAACTTTATTGGTATCAGAAATTTTCTACTTCATTATTGTCTTCTTCAAGTTGGTGGAGTAGCAGTTGTCGATAAACACCTTACAGTGACTGTGAGGATTATTAATTGATTTGAATGAGAATTATTAAATAAAATTCACTCTAGGAAAATGAATTCATCTATAGATGGAGGAATTACAAAAAACAAGAAAAATCCAAAATGTAAACATTTTTAAAAGATTTCGTTATTTAGAGTGACATGGAGGGAGAGCTTCCATTCACTGCCTCACAGTGTTTAGAGCTGGGCCAGGTCAGACCTGGGAGCTCAGAACTCTGCCCAGGTATCACGGTGTATCGCATGTGGGTGGCGGTCGCCCCGAGTCCTTGGGCCTTCCTATGCTCTTCGTGCAGCTCAACAGCAAGGAGCTAGATAGGAAGCAGAGAGACTGGGACTCAAATCTACACTACAAAGGGATTGTAGGCAGTGATTTAATCTGTACCAAAACAGAACATTTTTTTTTCATTTTTATTGAAAAGTCAGATTTACGGAGAGAAAGAGACAGAAAGATCTTCCATCCACTGATTCTCTCCCCAAGTGGCCAAAATAGCTGGAGCTGAGCTGATCCAAAGCTAGGAGTTTCTTCCAGGTCTCCCACACAGGTGCAGGGTCCCGAAGCTTTGAGCCATCCTCAACTGTTTTCCCAGGCCACAAGCAGGGAGCTGGATGGGGAGTGGAGTAGCAGGCACACAAACTGATGCCCTGTGGGACCCCAGTGTGTCCAAGGTGAGGACTTTAGCCACTAAGCTACTGTGCTGCGCCCCCATCTTTTTTTTTTTTTGTAATGTATTCATTTACTTGAAAAACAGTGACAGAGCTAGCAAAATGTTAGTAGTTTAAATTCTCTATACTCATAACACATACACACAATGATTTTAGCAGGAAATAGTAAAAAAATATTAAGTATAAATGCTGTTCTAATGATAAAAATATTTTTTGGTTAATTGCCAGTGAGCTTTGAAGTGTAATCCAAGTTTTCAGATCAGTATCAGTGCTGGAGTTCTTTCAGGGGGTAAATTCCACTACTCTTGGCACTCTCCCAAGTCCAAGCTGGAGAGGCACTAGTGTTTAACCATCTGAGTAAGCTGTAAATTTCTGGTAACAATATCACTTCGAAGACGTTGTTGTTAGGCTACCAATTTTCAGTTAAGCAGAGTGAGTGATGTTCATACTATTGTACAGCATGGGGACAATAGCAAAGTTGGCAAGACTGTACTGGCTATACATTCCTTTCTCAAGTCAAAAAAAATATTTTATGGTTCCAAGAAAAAAAAAATTTTTTTTAAGTAGCTCTTCCAGGAACTTTACACACTTTGTTAGCAAGCTTTTGTTTTGATTGACTTGGAAGTTTGCAATGAACCTGGTTTTTGGCTAAATTTTGTTTTTCATAAATAGTAACAAGTTTAAGGATTGTTCAGCAAGTTAAAGTTCTTGATTTTCGAAGTCTTATTTAGCTCAGCAGACTATCTGTGTCCCAACGAAATATCTTGGTCAAGGAATGAAATGGGTAGAGTTCTCATTGATAGACTTTGGTGGCCTCGATACCTGGGAGCTTAAGCCATGACTGTGAACTATTCTTTCCTAAAGGCCCAGTTAGTAAACTTGCATCCTTTTTATTCTTTTCTGGTGGTGCGTTGGAAATAGATGTGTCAAAATCCAAGGAGGGAACTGTGGTTGTGGACAGCCTGTTAAGCCATACTATGTGCTGTCATCCCACCAGTTCAACTTCTGGATGGCCCACTTCTGATCAGCTCCCGCTAAGGCTTCTGGAAAGGCAGCAGATTTGGTCCAAGTGTTTGGGTCCCTGCCATTCATATGGGAGACCCAAATAGAGTTCCAGGGACCTGGCGTGGGCCTATCCTAGCCCTAGGTATTGGCAGAACCATACAGGGATTGAACCAGCAGATGGATTATCTGTCTCCCTCTCTCTGTCACTGTGCCTTTCAAAAAAATCCTACCCAGATAATGAGCAAATGCCCTCAAGCAAGGAGAGAAAGATGAGAGAATTATGCAGCTGTAGTTACTGCTTTGAGAACTTTCATCTTGACAGATGCTTTACCCGACTGGATGAGTAACTCCTATGAACGCACCTTCTGAGGGCCCACAGCACTTGACAGCACTCCTATCTGTAAGCATGGAGCTCCTGGGCCTCAGCATGCTGTTGAGAAAGGGCAATTAGCGTAATTGTGAACAGCTGTTTCGTAGGCTTGTGATATTCAAGAGAGTGGGCAGGATCCTAAGGCAGTCACCCAGCCAGGGACTGGGAAGACCCGGGGAGTTCTGCCAATTGTCTCTACCTCTTGAATTTTATTACTGATTCTCTCTGGGTGATATTAACAGAGGATCTATCCTAAAGTGTGCTGATTTTGTTCCAAAGGATGGACTTTATTTTCTCCAGAACCATTTTCAAAAGCATATCAAGTCCATAGATAATACACAAGAACCTCAAAACCCTTTTTGAAACCCCATGCATATCAGGGATCTTCTCAAAGCCTATGGGGTAGGCATTTGGTCTAACAGTTAAGATGTCACTAGGGCACCCACATCTCCCATGGGAGGGCCTGGACTCAAGTGCTGACTCTCTATTCCTAACTCCTAGCTCCAGTTTCCTGCTAATCTCCACACTGGGAAGCTACATGGATAGATTTCCTGTCTCCTGGCTTTACCCAACCCAGCCTCTGGCTGTTGTAGGCATTCGGGGACTGGACCAGCAAATGGAAGATTGATCTCTGTTTTTCTGGCTTTCAAATAAACAAAAGTTCAAAAATGTATTATGAGAAAACCATGGGTTTTTTAAATAATACCAAAATATTTTTTTGAAGATATTGTTCTTTTTTTATTATTATCTTTTACTGGAAAGAGTTACACACAGAGAGAAGGAGGGAGACATAGATGGGGAGAAAGTTCTTCTATCCGCTGATTCACTCTCCAGATGGCCACAACCACTAGAGCTGGGCCAGTGTGAAGGCGTAAGTCGGGAGCTTTCTCTAGGTCTCCCATAGAATCAGAAATAGATCAGCCAGGACTCAAACCGGTGCCCACATGGAATGCCAGCATCACAGGCTGAGTATAGCAGGCTTTACTTCCTGCTGGCATCTATATAATAAAATAAACATGTCTCAATTCCATTTTTTCCATGAGCTCTTAGAGTAACCACATGGGTTCATACAGTGGCAGTCAGCGTTGTGCTAAATCATGCAATTTAATTTCTTTTTTTTTTCCCTTCATGAAAGTTGATTTGTAGCCTTAGAACTTTAAGATTAATCATCTCTGACAATTATGAAAAATATAATTACTGAGAAGGGGAAAATTAAAGCTTGTGGAGAGTTTTAAACCTCACATGGTTTTGGGATCACCTTGTGGTGGTATTTTGATCTCAACACATTTCTCTGTTGATTCTAATCAAACTCTGCCAATTACTCACTTAACCCATAGCTATCAAATGTGCACTTTCTGACAACAATTTTAAGCCTGAAGTTTTACACAGACTTCAAGGAATCACTTCTTTGATTTCTTTCCTGTTTTATCCTCATGCTGTTCTGTGCTGCCTTCTAAATTATTTTGTTTCCCTTTAACATCTACAATCAGTTGTTTCCAAAGACCACAAAGGAAAATGCTGCTAAACAGATGAATTTAAAAGAAAATTGGTGCTTGATAGTCTTTACAGAGAAATCTAGAAAATTGATTTTCAATTTGGTATAGGACTCACAAATTTCATGGAAAGTTTGCATATTTTCATTTTTTTCAAAAACTTTTCAAATTATCTTTGTGCAAATGTGTGAACAGAAAAGAGATATTTTAAGCCATGTTGGTCACCTATGTATGAATCCACTGTCCTAAAATATTAGGGGGCTGACACTGTGGTGTACCAGTTAAGCTATCGCCTGTTGTGCTGACATCACAATATTGATCCTAGGTTGAATCCTGGTTATTCCCCATCCCCTCCAGCTCCCTACTTGGGACCAAGGAATGTAGCAAAGGACAGCCCAAGTGCTTGGGTCCCTGTGCACACATGGGAGACCTGGAAGAAGCTCCTGGCTCCTGGTTTTGATGTGATCATTTGAGGAGTGAATCAACAAATGAAAGACTTTTCTTTGTCTCTCTCCCTCTCTATGTAACTCTGCCTTTCAAATAAATGCATAAATGAAGTAAACTAGGAATACAGACCCAGCCATATCACAGGGTGATGCTATCCACAGTGCTGAGGATACTCCCATCCTGATTTTTGAATGGTGGTTAGTGCTTTTGAGTGTCTCTTCATGTATCTATTGGCCATTTGTGCCTTATCCTTTGAACAGAGGCTAGGATCACTACCCATCAGGCAAATGCAAGTAAAAACAATAGTGAAGATTTACCTCACCCCAGCTAAAATGGCTATCATCCAAAAAAATTTGCTTTAATGGGTCAGTTCCATAGGCTCTGGGATTTCCCTCTCCCCTCCCTTTATCCTCTCCCCCTCACTGTTTTCCCGCATATTATTACGATGGTATAGTTTTAAGTCCATCATTTTGCTATTTGAGTGTGTCCTGACATTATAGGTATGGACAATGGCAGAGAGTCCAGCATCTTATTGTCAAGATATATCCAACAGTTTCATTGGGACTCCATCTTTATTTTGGAAGTAGAGATGCAAACTGCCTTGTATCTTCATATCTGACAGTATGAAGATTCCTCAAATACCTGAAAGTTGATATTTGTGATTGATCTTGGTCAATATACTCATGTGATTTAAATGGTAACTGCAAACAAACATCATCTTATCAATTTTTTGTGTTTATCGTTATTGTCAAACACTGCAAGCAAGTTACCTAAGGAATGAGTAACAGATAACCCCAGTGACTTTAGAGAGACTGTTCAGAAATTGTTTTCTAAATAGGCATATAAGGAATGCCATATTTAAAAAGAATTTAAATGTTTTGAAAAATCTTTAAACTTCTCAAAATGTGAGAGCACTGTACAATTCTAATAATTAATGTTAGTTATCTATTAAATTAAAAAAAAATTAGAAACCAGTGCTGCTTGGGAAGCTCACCTCCCATTTGTGCTTGTGTGTGAGTCCCGTCTTGGCTGCCATCTCCCACTTCCCATTAGTGTGATGGTTCAGGTGAGTATGTCTGTGTCAGCAGCTGGGAGGCCTGCAGTGAGTTCTGGGCTTCTGGCTTCAGCATGGCCCAGCTCTGACTTTTGTGAGCATGTGGTGAGGAAACCATCAGCTGGAACACCTCTGTGTGTGTCTCTCTCAGATAAATACATTTCTAAAAAAAAAAAAAAATCCAGTAAAAACTGTGTAAATGTAGTTTCTATTGCTGGCTTTGAATAAGTCACAGTGCAATCTTGTTTCTTTCAGGAAAGGTCACAGTTAACACCAACTTGGCCAGACTTTCTTTTCTTTTTTTGTAAGTGTTAAGTCTCCAGATAGTTTTGTCATCTTCCTTTGCCTCACTGGCCAAGGTCCAGACAAGAGCATGCTGTCTATGCTCAGAGACCAGGAAATGGTCCCTTCTGCCTTCTTTTCTGCACTCTGAAGAAGTATGGTTCTAGGTCAGGTGCTACGCGCGTGCTTCCCTGGAGCACTTTTTGCCAAGTCAGACCTGTCCAGGACAGCAGCGCTTGGGATAGTTTTGCTTTTCTCCAGTCTTTAGTACCCTTCTCTGTGTCCCAGCACCTTGTCCTATGGCCTTGGCTGACCTTCCTCTGCAGATCTCCCATGTCTGGCCAATATCCACCCCACTTCATGTCCATTTCCACCCCAGTGCTTTGTTGTTCTAAGAAATGTTACTACTGAAATACAACTTAGAGTCCCAAGAAACTATTTTGCCATACATTCAACACTTTCTTCTTGAATAAAAACAGTCACATTCTTGCTATGATAAATAAAGGGAAGATTATTCTTGAAGCATATGAACATTTCATGGCAGTGCTTTTTAGCAATAGCCAAGCATTAAATGCAGAGGAAGTGTTCTGACAACAGAACGGGGAGCCTGTTGTGTTTTGATATGAGGGGACATTGACATTGGATAAATGAAATGAACAGCCACATGTAAACATGTGGGAAAGTCAGGACACACAGAAGAGACCAGATACCGAAAAGGGCTGACAGTGTGGGTCCACTTGTGTCAAGTTCAAAGGTGGGCAATGTCAGTTTGCTGCCAGCAGACAGGTGTAGGCTCCTTGGCCGGTCGCAGTGATGAGTACAAGTGGCAGTACTCACTGTGAACTGGACAGGTTCATGTGGAACTTCACTTGGCCAGTATTTGGTTATGATTCTATGCTTTTACATATGCGAAGTGCACCTTACCAAGAAGCAGAACTTTGATACATGACTTTTTTATATATAAAAGTGTACTGGGTAGTTCAGATAACTTCTCCACATTTACATTGCAAGGATTGTGAGTGTTCATGCATATGCATGTGTGTTCTTAGGATGAGGACAGTCTCAAATTCTCAGTTTTATGCTTATCCATACTGCTTTCACCTTTGCCCATGTTCTCCCATTGGACCTGGAGACTCTACTTGGATCCCAGGCAGCAGCCACTATAAACAAAAGGATCTGCCCCTTTATCAGTGATAGCAGATGCTGCCCTTAGCAGCCCACATTCTAAATGTGGCTGATCCATGCCTTATACATTATCCGAATGGATTCTAACACTTGGGATTCTTGCCTCAGATTGGCTCCTCAAGAGAGATAAAAAAAATTTTTTTTAGTCCGTAATAGCAGTGGCTTTTACAGGCTTTTTTAAACTGAATGTTCTCTACATATTTGCTATGCTTTAATAATTGAAATGAAACTCTAAAAGTTTCCACAGCCTGACCCAGGGGACCCTCTAATCAAAGGACACAATCTAGCCCGTGACAGCATCTGTTGGGGTCCCAAAACCATGCAGCTCCTGGTGCTGGGCAGGAAAGAGACTAATGGTGTTCCCGTTGCACCAGCTGCCTTTTCAGGAGGGTGAGGAGACATGGACCTAGGAGTTGCCTCTTCCCTGGGAGATCCTTATCCTCCTAGAAGTTGCATTCCTGATAAAATCAATGGGTTAGTCTTGGTTGGTACAGACTGCTTTCCCTGGCCTTGACTTTAATGCAAGCACAGTAAGGTGAAAGAGTCTGGTCTGCTGAATGAAGGGCCAAGAGACAAGCTTAATAGCTTGAGTAGCTCCTTTCCCATCCACCCATTCCAAATGGATTGTGCTGGGTGACTTGGACAGCACTGCTGAGATTCTTGGTCTTCAGAAAACAGGACAGTTTATAGGCCACTGGCAGAGTGCTGAATGCCACACTGGTTGCAAACTAATAATATGAAATGTGGGTCAACATTCATAGGGCCAGGCCCATCCAGTAGTGAGTTCTAGGCATCTCTCAATGAGATCTCCACTCAAAGGTTGTGCACAGACAAGCTTGATAACCATGGTTATGGGAAGAGCAGAAGCCTGCATGCATGTTAGTGAAAGGGCCAGGGGTCAGCTGGGCAGCGCCAGTAAACCCTCTGTGAGACCCTCAGTGTCTGAGTCCCATATGCTTTCTCTTCTCATTCCGTAACCAGGAATGCTGTTCTAGTCTTAGGGCTAGAAACATCGGTTCAAATGCATTCCTGTGCTTCCAGATTTCCAGTCTTGCTCTTGGATCTCCATCAGAAAGTAAAACTCTTGGCTTGTGTAATCTGAAACCTCCCTTTCCCAAGTCCTGGAGGTGGAAAGTGCTGGGTGCTTGTGTCTTCTCAAGGTGCATATACAGAGAAGAGACACGCCAGTTCCTAACATTGTTGATTCTTCAATCAAATGTTTGGTGCATGAGTGAGTTCAGTGTGTGAAGGCTCATTCAGGATATTTCAGAGAGCTACAAAAGAACTCGAAAAGTTTGTGGAAACATTAAAATATTAAATCATTTGCAAAAATGTTTTAAAATTCAAGCATAGTGCTTTCATAATATGCATTATTCCAAGAACTTTTTAAAGACCCTTTTGGTATTCAACAAAGTTCACAATAAGAAGATGGATTAGTATCTCAAAATGCTGTTGTGGCTGTAGAGACAAACAGATGTAGATATATCTACAAGTCTGTGAGTGAAAACAGATACAGGGCCCAGCGCAATGGTCTAGCGGCTGAAGTCCTCACCTTAAATGTGCCAGGATCCCATATGGGCGCTGGTTCTAATCACCACAGTCCTGCTTCCCATCCACATCCCTGCTTGTGGCCTGGGAAAGCAGTCGAGGAAGGCCCAAAGCCTTGGGACCCTGCACCCACCTGGGAGACCTGGAGGAAGGCCGGGGCTCCTGGCTTCTGACTGGTGCAGCTCCAGCCATTGTGGTCACTTGGGGAGCAAATCATTGGACAGAAGATCTTCCTCTCTGTCTCCCTGCCTCTCTCTCTCTCTCTCTCTCTCTCTCTCTATATATATATATATATATATATATATATATATATGTATAAATATATATATATATCTGACTTTGCAATAAAAAATAAATCTTAAAAAAAAATACAGAAGAATTCAGAACAAAAACACTAATGAGAGTTCTAGTGTTGCATTGACAGGTGATTTGTCCATTTATTCATATCCTTCCCATTTTGCATGAACCTTTTAAAATCATTTTTTTAAAAATTCTTAAGAGCTCCACACTAGCTGAGGAGAATAAATGAGCGCTGACCAAGTTTCCTGAACCTGTAGCTTGGCGTTGTTCCTGCAGGGAACGTGCTCCAGCAGTGAACTTGAAGTACTTCCTTTGTCCTCGTTTTGAGGTTGTACAGCTAATTTGCACAGGGAAAGAAAATTTCCATCTCAGGCTATCTGTACACACTTGCTGGAGCCAAAAGAAAACTTCAAAGAACTTTGCAAGAGTAGGAAAGTTTTCAGAGACCCTTGGAAAATAAGAACTTTCTGAGTATTTATAGAAGAAGCCATGTAAGGTTTGTTTGACTGGTGGATACTTAAGTTACCAAAAAAAAAAAAAAAAACAGTTGCTGAATAGAAACTGAATGTCTTTCAAAGATGAAAACTAACTTCCCTTGGCTTCACCGTGGCATAGCATACGCACCTTCTGCCTGGTGTTCATCAAACTGACCTAAGAGGCACTTAGAACTGGCTTTGTCTTACATCAGTTGTAGTAGTGTTGCAGTGCTTATGTTGAAGTCACCCTCAAACACCACAACTACACACACCACAGCTACACACACCACAGCTTCACACACACCACTATTACACACACCATGGCTACAGTATTCCTGTCACTTTGTCTTATCTCTCAGGCACTGTATCAGCTCACACTAGCTAAGGGTGGATTCAGTCCTGAGATTCAGAGAAATTGTGATGTACTGTTGCAATGGCCTATTTTATTACTGTTCATCTTTTACTGCAGCTAATTATAACACATTACTGACATACATGTACAAGGGAAAGCATGACACGCTGGGGTGAATACCAACTGCAGTTTCAGGCATCCACTAAGGGTTGAGAGCTGGAGGTTAAACCCAAGCAGTCCTATATGGCACTGTGACTCACCCACTACATTCCTATTGAATTTTAGTAACAAGGATGCAATCTGAATAATGAAGATTTTTAACAGATTTATTTATTTAGTTGAAAAGGAAAGTTAGAAAGGGAGGGAAGGAGAGAGACAGACAGAGAGAGAGAGAGAGAGAGAGATACAAGGGTACGTCCATCCACTGATTTATTCTCCAAATGGCTGTAATAGCCATTTCTGGGCCAGTCCAAAGCCAGGAGCTTCCTCTGCATCTCCTACTTGGGTGCAGGGGGCCCAAGCACTTGGGCCATACTCTGCTGTTTCCCCAGGCCATTAGCAGAGAGCTGGATTAGAACAGCATGAAGGTGGCAGCTTTATCCACCACACCACAGCACCCACTCCGGAAGGTATCTTTAGCTTCATAGAAGAGACCAGTTGCCCATTTAGCTACTACTCAGATGAAGTCTAACTATTCCTCTGTATCAGGCACTGTCCTCAGTGAGGAAAAGTTTGTTAATGCTTGACAGACTGAAGCATGGATGTTCATTTCTGACCATGATGGAAAAACCCTCCCACCCTAGACAGACAAAAATGAAATCCATGAATCGGTGGGCTCTCGACAGAGGATAGCAGGCAGTGGAGGACAATAAGAGAGATAAGCAGGTGAACCCTGTGGGTCCCCTAACTCCCTGCCCCTTCTGAGACCGCAGCACAATGAGGTGTAACTCAGATCAAACCTGGAGTCTCCATGAGTATGGGTGACACAGTTAAGAATTTGGGGAGCCCAAGGCAACAGGCAGCCATAGACAGAGTGCCACGGAAAAGAGAGCTGCCTGGAGAGGGAGTTGTACAATTAGAAACTTCTGGAGAGTCCCAGAGAGCACCTTAGTGATCTTCCTATGCCAGGTCTTGGATCACATGAAACAAAGAGGCAGGACCATCCCACGGCCTCTCACAGAGCTGGATGCAGTTTGTGTTTCCACAGACTAGAGCAGAAAGACTCGGAGCATACAGGCACCGGGGGCAGAGCACCCTCAGACGCGGGCCTAAGGCCTGCTCTGGCCAAGCCCAACAAAGCTTTAAAAGACTCAAAGACTGAATTGTTTCCAGATCACGTAACTGTAAAATGAAGAGCAGCTCAGGAACATTTAAAGGAATATTGCAATATCTAATGCAGAACAAAGTTAAAAAAGAAAAAAGACCACATCTGGCTTCCAATCAAAACTCCAAGAAGCAGAAAAATCCAGTCCCTAATGAGGAGGCAAGAAATTGTTGAGGGGACCCAGTCCCGGAAATGACACGGATGATCGAATGAGTAAACAGATATTCAAACAACTGGAAGAAATGCGTTCCATATGCTTGGGAAGGTAGAGAGGATGAGGATGGAGCTTGCCAAGGGGAGACAGGGAGGTAAAGAAGATTGAGTCTGAGCTCTTGGCATGAGTACCACACTGGGAAGTATTGTGGATGCCCTGGGACCACCCACGTGCGGATGCCCTGGGACCACCCGCGTGCTCAGGACACACTGCAAGGGCCCCAGAGGTTGGAGTCAGGGCTACCACAGCCATGGTTTCTCAAAGCACCAGGATTCACACAAGACACAAAAACACATCAAGGCCAAATCTGGAAAAACTTAGGCACATGCTTCCAGAGTGTTCCCTGTGGAGCTGCAGTGGGGTGGTCATGCAGAACACGCTGTACTTCCACGAAAATGCAGGGCTTCTGCCCAAGCAAATCTGCTCAAGGCTTATGGTACAGGATTTTCTTTGTCTTTTTTCTTTAAGATTCATTTATTTGAGAGAGTGACAAAAAAGAGAGGGAAAGGAAGGGGGAGAGAGATCTCCCATTTGCTAGTTCAATTCCCCCAGGGTCTGCAACAGGTAGGGCTAGGGCAGCCCAAAGCCAGGAGCCAGAAACTCCATCTGGGTGTCCCACATGAGTGGCAGGGACCCAAGCACTTGGACCATCTTCTGCTGTTTTCCCACATGCATTAGCAGGGAACTGGTTCGAAAGTGGAGCAGCCAGGACATAAATTGACATTCACATGGGATCATGGCCTTGCTGGCAGTGGCTTCATGCACTGTGCCACCACACCAGCCGTTGTGCAGGATTACCATTGGACCTTGCCGTGTTAGCACTGTGTGGATTTGTGTGATGAAGCCACAACTTTCTGGCATTCCAGGTTGCAAGGAAGAAATTCGATCAGCGCTCTATAGAATAGCTTCCACATGGATAGCTTGAACTAGCCATCAAAAATGCACACAAACACGGTGCTGTGTGTACACTGAATAGCCACAGACATTTTTCCTGGTCATCCTCCTCCAAGCACAGCATTAACAACTTTTAGTATGGCCTTACATTGCAGGCAATGTAAGCATTCTAGAGGTGATTTTAAGTATATATATGGGAGAATTTGTAGGTTACAATGCAAATACTGCACCACCTCCTGTAAAACACTTGAGGATCCACAGGTCTTGGTATCCATCGAGGTCCTAGAACCAATCTCTTAGGATGTCAGGAGATGAATGTGTCTACCACAAATTACATCGTTTGTACAAATTGTCCAGGCAGGTAGAAATAGCAGGGTTCAACATCTTGGTAAACAAAATTGTCTTATCTGAATATCTAAAGCTAAATTCTTCAATGGCAGCTGGAGACCTGATCACCCAGCATGTCCTTCAAGGTAGCAGAATCAGGCTTGTTGTTCAATGCTTTGCTTCACTGATGGAATCAATGGAATATTAGATACTGTCAAAGACTATAGACTATTGAGCTTGAAGATATATCTTCAAGTTCCCTCAGGTGGAGGTAATCTGGTATGATACGATGACACCTGTTCTCTGTGTTGGACAATTTGGAAAATGCTGCTGTTACGAACATCATGGAGAGGGGGTTTTCTGTTATAGTTCTTTCTGGAATATGATGTTATTTTGAGCAAGCCAACACTAAATTAACCTGTTACACACAGTTTGCAGTTACTTGGGATTAGCCAGGTCTTTATCTAGATGCTTATTTCTGAAGTATCCATAAGGAGTCATAGCACGTGGTTAACCTACAACTTTGTTCCTTAACTGTGCATCACAGATGTCTTTCCTAGCTAACAGAAACAGCTTTACCTCATTCAGATGTAACTTTTCATCTTGAGATATTTTCATTTTGTCACTACAGCTTTGATTTCTCCATGCACACTTCGTTTTCCTAACCCATATGAATGTTCTTTGGCATCTGTTCCTGAAGGAAACACTGAAGATTCTGCAGCCCAGTGCTTAAGCACACAGCCCCTGGTGTTCATTTCCTTCAGTACAATACCTAACCCCTCACTGCACAGCTGTGTGGCTAAGCACACATTTCTTGACTTCTCTGTGCTATAGTTCTCTACTCGGAAAAAAAAAAGGGGCGGGGGAACTCCAGTCTTTTCTGCTGCATGATGGGAGCAGAAATGATGGGAGAATTGAATGGTGTGATGCCTTCATAGCACTTATGTCCATGCTAAACATAAAACAAGTGCTCAGCAAGTTGTAACTTGTAATGTGGTTAGAATTATCAACATTTTTAGTGCTTCTTTAAGCAGGAAAGCATCTTCTTAAAAACATTAACTGAGCCCTGCTATGTGCCAAGTGCTAAGTACAGAAGGTGACTGCACTGGACAGTGGGAAAGAAAGTGGACAGGGGATCGCAGTGTCCTGGGCTAAGTCATTGGAGAGAAAGTGGACAGGGATCGCAGTGTCCTGGGCTAAGTCATTGGAGAGAAAGTGGACAGGGATCGCAGTGTCCTGGGCTAGGTCATTGGAGAGAAAGTGGACAGGGATCGCAGTGTCCTGGGCTAGGTCATTGGTAGCAGTGGTGGCCAGCAGCCATGGTCTCTGAGCTGGCCAGTAGCAGCCAGTGCCTCAGGACATGCTTCAGGTTGGAGCTGAGTTGTGCAAGATGAATCACCAGGACGCGCCAGTCACAGGGGTGACTTTCGAGTGGGTGTTCCTAGGCCAGGGAGCAGTAACTGCACAGACTCCTGTAGACGGCTGATGCACAACTTCCAGAGAGACACTCAGATAGGGCCATTTTCTTCCCACTTTACAAAATGTCAGTTCTCAGTAGTCCAAGCCAGAGCATTTGGTGATCTGCCAGGCACTTTGCAAACGATTTCTGTTCCAGTGACTCAGCAGGAGCGGAGGCAAATCCACTACCATGACTCATGTTCATGCTGATCAGAATCTTCGCTCTGCAAAGGCACATCTCTGCACAGAGCGTGCCCCCGGGAATGCAACCCAATACTCCTGTTTGCGTCTACACTGGACAGCATCTACAACATTGGCCACACAGGTTAGAGGCCAAATCGCTAAGGGAGTGATGAGCTGACCTTAGCCTAGCTTTGAAACAGTTGTACCCCATGCCAGAGGGCCTGGGTTCCACACTGGGCTCTGGCTCCCAACTGCAACTTCCTGCTAACACGGTCCTTGGGAGGCAGCAGTTAACACTCACCTCACTGTGTTCCTACCATCCGTATGGGAGACCCAGCTTCCATTCACAGATGCTGGCTTTGACCTGGTCCAGTCCTGGCTGTTGCAAAACTTTCAGGAGTGAACCAGCAAATGGAAGATCTGTCTCCAACCCACCTACCTCCTCCTCCCACTCTTGCACATCTGTGTGCACACACATGCCTTCCAAATAACTTTTAGAAAGTTGGCATTGAGCCTAAGTAAAAAGTATATAGGAGCAATGCCCAAAGAAGGCAGAGTTGAATACCACTGGCTTTTGATGTGGGTCCAAGCATATACTAGAAAAGCAAGTATTGCATTAGTACAATTTAAATATCCAAAACTCACAAATAAATATTCATGCGAATGATCCTTTTCTGGCTCTGTGACTTCAGAGAGTCAAAAGGAGGGCATGATTAGAAACGAAGAAAAACCTCTTCACTTACACTGTTTTGGGTGATCACTTAAAAGTAGATGCCTCCCAGTTTTTAGAGTATGTGACCGTGTCACTATTAAACCAATGTCTGATGAGAAAAAATACTGAGAGTGGGATTTTTAAAAAGTGTGCCTCATAGCTTAGCTTTTCTAAAATTCAGTGCTCAACCGGCATTCTGTTGCACAAGAACTCCTTTTACTGTTGTTTTAATGATACAATAAACATTGGGGCAGGAAATTGCAAACAGCCTAAATGTTCTCCACTATAGGAACGTATGAGTAATGTATGGAATAATCACAAGAAAACACTGAGGCAGTTAAGCCCTTGACCTGGATCTACACACATTCACCCGGATCAAACGTGTGCTGCTGAGGGGGAAATCGCGAGGTGGAGGAAGTGTCTACATGATGCTGTTTGTATAATACATGAAGTGTAGCTGTAGAATTGGGCTGAGAAGAAGGCAAACAAGCTCAGTGCTGTGGTTACTCTGGGGTAGAGGGAAGAGAATGTGAGGTGATAGGATGGCAAGAAAGGCGACATGAAAATAAACCAAGCTTCATTCTCTAAGATTAGAAAAGACAGGGCAAAATATTGACAGTGGAGACTTTTTCATTTTTAAATACAAAAGTGTGATTTCATTCTGCTGCTTTTGAGGCCTTAGCTTCTAGATGCAACCCACCTACCATTTCAACTCACGACATGGACAATCTGCTGACAACATCTGTAGTCAGATAGAGCTCAAGTCAGAAAAGCAGAGGTTGCTCTAGGAATGTCAAGCAGAGTAGGGTAAGTCCCTAGAACTAGATGCTTACAGAACCATTGGAAGAACTAGGGGCAATGCTTACATTGCAGCCAGAGTGCAGCTTCAAGTTGTGATTTTGATTCAGAGGATCAGGAAGCTTCTGCTGCCGACCCAGTGGTCACGGTTGCTGCCCTACAATCCTGAGGAGGGCAGTGGATAGAAAACAAACATCGGGGCAACTGAACTTGGGAATTTCTAGCCGTATAGGTGCAGGTCTGGGATGGACCAGGTGAGATGAAAAGTAATGCAAGATGCTGATACTACCTCTTACGAGGGCTTATTTGGTGAAGTCATCCACGCAGTTGTTTTATTTCAGCCAAAGTTTTGTCTTAGCTGGAGTTAAAAATAGAATAGCTACTCCCCCTGGCCTCTGGTGTTGGGTGACTGGATCCAGCAAGGAGCCACCCAAAGATTCCCCAGGCAGAACAGAAACTGTTCTCGCCAGAATGTGTGTGCCTCCATGCTGCAAAACAAAACCAGTTACCCATTAGGTAAGCTCCCCTTCTCCCACGATTAGGCAAACCCAGTATCTCCCCAGATTGTTAAATCAATGAGGCTATTGTGTCCACCCACTCAGGGCTCAGGGATAGACACTTGCAAAGTGGTTTCAGTTTCAATTCTGACTCCAGCCTTATCACTCTATGGATGTGAAAAATAACAAGCACTTAATCTTCCTGCAACGCCAAAGTAGCTCATCACTCCATATTCCCCAGCTCTACAAACCTGGCTCTCAAATGCCAGGTATACCATCAGAGTATTGCAGTAAGACTGGCAGCCATCATGTCCAGCTTATCAGAATGAACTCAGAGTTGGTTTTTTTTTTTTTTCCTTAATGGAGAATGAATTCTGGATTGTCAGTTTCTCTTGGCACTTGTAAACTAAATACCTCATGGGATACCTTCTACTCTGTGCTGATTTACAGTTGAAGCAAACTTTGCTCCGTTCCAAGAATTGAGATCCTCGGTGATCAAGGAGTCATTGGAAACAGAAGTCCTGATAACTTTGTTCTCTAAAGACATCTGAATTCCCCAACTTCTGTAGATGTGCTGAATTCTTCATTTTCATATACTGCCCATTTCTTGTTTTAAGGAAACAAAGCTAATAGTGTTAATTATACTCCACCGAATCACTTTGACTATTCTGTAAGAACATTTATCATAGTACCTACAGCATCTTAATATACCCCAATTTATTAAGATGAGTATCTGTTTTTCTCTCCCACTCTTTGGGAAATTCTCTCCGAAGAAACCCCTCTATCTTACTCATTTTTGTACTCCCAGTGACTGGACCATTGAAGAAGTCAATGAAGTTTTACTGAATGAATGGGGGGCGGGGGGAGAAGAAGATGAAAGAAAAAAAGAAATCCAATTTCTCAGGCTGCCAGAACTGTTTTCTCTTCAGAACTGTTTTCTTGATAGCGTCTTTTAATGCATTCCTGCACTTGTTAGGGACCTAGGAGCTCATCCCAGGGAATGACAGATGACTTTATAACCTCTCAGGCAGGAAATAGGAGACGAGATTTCATTACTATGGCCATGCTTTTTGTTTTCTTATGTTACTTTTTATTGAAAACTGGAGAATGTAACACAGAAGGAAAAGTCATGTTACATAAAAAAAGCAGTGTAAAAACTATTCGACGGACACTCGTGTGATACTTGGCCTAAGCAATACTGCAGTGCCAGCCTGCAACAAACTCCTCAAGGGGGGACAGGTGGGCGGTGCAGTGGGTATGACACCCACCTGGAGTGCCTGAGTTCAGCTCCCAGCTCTGACTCCAACTTCCTGTTCCTGTGCACCTAGGAGGCCGCGGGTGATAAATCAAGTCATCAGGTTGGATCCCTGCCACCACCGGGGGACACCTGGCTGCAGTGTCCAGTTCCTGGCTTCAGCCAGGCCCAACTTAGCTCAGCCTTGCCAATTGTGGACACTTTAGAAATGAACCAACAGGGCCCGGCGCGGTGGCGCAGTGGTTAAGGTCCTCGCCTTGCATGCCCGGGATCCCATATGGGTGCCAGTTCTATTCCGGCAGCCCCGCTTCTCTTCCAGCTCCCTGCCTGTGGCCCGGGAAAGCAGTCGAGGACGGCCCAAAGCTTTGGGACCCTGCACCCGCGTGGGAGACCTGGAAGAGGCTCCTGGCTTCGGATCAGCATAGTATCGGCCCGTTGCGCTCACTTGGGGAGTGAATCATCAGACGGAAGATCTTCCTCTCTGTCTCTCCTCTCTGTATATCCGCCTTTCCAATAAAAAAAAATAATAAAAATAAATCCTAAAAAAAAAACTAAAAAAAAAAATGAACCAACAGATGGGAGTTGGCTGCTATCTCTCTGGCTTTAGGTGGTTAGAAAATTAAATTACAAAACCCTGAAGAGCCCCTTCTCAATCTTAGTCCCTTCTTTTCCTCTAAAAGTAGCTTGTCATCTGGACTCCGTGTTACATGCTTGCCTCGTAGTGTCTCCTCCTAAGCCTTCGTCTCTGAATACTTGAAATGTTTTGTTTTGAGCTTTGTGTGAATGACATCACAGAGTGTTTCTTTTCTATTTCCTTGTGAGTGAGGAATTATGTTATCACTTGCAATCATAATTTTCATCATAAAAAAACATGATGTGGAAGCCTGTTAAAATCCCACAGCATTTGGTATGGTTCATGACAACATATCCCCTTCCTAAACAGAGCTGAAAGAGGAGCTGTTAGACTCCAAATAGAAACAAAAGAAAAGGGAAAGTTTGGTTGGCTGACGTCATCAGTTCATGCTGTATGTATGTGTAAGTCATGAACCATAACCAAATATCTACAAAATACATATTTACATCTATATATGCAAATGCATATTTTAGTTTTGACGGTCAA
Source organism: Ochotona curzoniae (assembly GCF_017591425.1). Taxonomy (NCBI): domain Eukaryota; kingdom Metazoa; phylum Chordata; class Mammalia; order Lagomorpha; family Ochotonidae; genus Ochotona; species Ochotona curzoniae. The sequence goes on along the minus strand of NW_024466353.1, from coordinate 312,789 downwards.
ATCAAAGTATCAATGAACGGTAATGACAACCAATGAATTTATGCTATGGAGAAAATGTTTTCTAGAAAAGTTTCATTGGGGTCCGGCATCAAGGCCTGGTGGCTGAATACTCACCTTGCATGTGCCGGGATCCCACATGGGCCCCGGTCCGTATCTTAGCCTCTCCATTTCCCATATGGCTCCCTGCTTGTGTCTTGGGAAAGCATTAGAAAATGGCCCAGAGCCTTCGGATCATCTAACTGTGAGGGAGACCTGGAAGAAACTCCTGGCTCCTGGCTTCAGATATGCTCAGCTCTGGCTGTTGTGGCCGCTTGGGGAGTGAATCAGCAAATGGAAGATCTTTTTCTCTGTATATCTATCTTTCCAATTAAGAAAAGTCTTAAAAATGCTTCATTAGCATTTGTGTGGGTACAGTACAGTGTTTCAACACTTTGAGAATAAAACTGTAAAGCCAGACAAGGAAACCCTCCATTCCCTTGAGTTGTCTTCATGCTTGGAGCCCAGCAGCATCTCTGCTTCAGGTCTTTAAACACAGTATGATCATTTGTTATGAACCATCATAACCCCACCGTGCTGTGGACGGTAGAACTGCTTCTTTCTGTCTTTGGCAACCACATTCCAGTCTTCCTTTATGTCTCCCTTCCCCCTTCCTCAGCCTACAATAATCATTTTTCTATGTTTGAGTTGACTGCTATTAAATTTTCACATTTAACAGAAAAGACATAATATTTATCTTTCTGTGTTTTACTTGTTTCATAATGATTTCAAGAACTCGCCCATTTTATTGCAAATGTCAGGATCTCATTCTGTTTGTGGCTAAATAACGTTCCTCTGTGACTATGTAGTATATTTTATTTGTTCATCCATCTGTTTCTGGGCGGCTACACTGGTGCCCTCTCTTGGTTATTGTGAATAGTGCTACAATGAAACGGAAGCACAGGAACTGCTGTTGCTTACTGATTACCTTTCTTTTAGACACACACCAAGAGGCACAATAATTGGCTCACATTGATTTAGGCATTTAGGCATTTTAGTATATGTGCTGCCGAAGCGAGCACTGCATTTAGGCATTTGAGAAACCACCATGATCACGCCTATAATGGCTGCACTAATTTGCATTCCTGCCAATAGTGTATAAGCATTTCTCTTCTTCCACATCCTAGCTGGCATTGTTTGGTTTTTTTTTTTAGAATAATTTTTCTATTTATTTTGAATATCCACTATTTATTTTCTACTGAATTGTATACTTTCATGTGTTTTCATGATGGTAGGTAGCCTTCTTTTCATGTATGTGTAGGATTACTTTAAGCATCTTTTGTAAGGTGGTGCTGAATTCTTTCAGCGTTTGTCTTGTATTTTTCTTTCATTGATGACAAGTGGCTTCGTTTTGGTTGGTAATTATTTCTTTCACAACTGGAATGGCTAATTCAATTCCTTCATGCCCAGTAAGGTTTCCAGTGGGGGAAAAAAAAACTGCTAAAAACACAGGTGTACATGTTCATTTCATTTCATTTCACCTGGACAAATTACCAGGAACGACACGGTCGAGGAGTGTGGAAGATCTATGCTGGGATCTCTGATAAATCTCTAGGCTTTCATAATACATGCATTAGTTTGCATTCCCGCCAATAGTAAATTATGGTACCTTTCCCCATTTCCTTGGCAACATTTGTCTTTTTTTTTTTTAACTTCCTTTGGCTTCAGTTGGTGACTGAAGTGTCGTCTTCATGTATCTTGAACTGCTGTTAATGGCCACAAAGGCAGAGTTCTGAGGAATTCTTTTCAATCCCATCAGGTGCACATGAGAACCAGTGAAAGTGGCCAGCATCATGGCAATGCCAGACTCAAATGCAAGGTACATGCAAGGGCTGCCTGTTTCCATGATGGCTCAAGACAGACTCACGGAGAGAGTAAGAATGGAACAAGGCCCGGGTCTTCGGTGGGCATGTGATGCCCTGGGAGGAAGGATGGCATGTGGAAGGACAGCTGAAATCTACAGAGGTAAGCACCCTGCTTCCATGTTCCTGGGAGCAGGATCCCGCCTGCAGTGCCGGATCACCTGCCCCGTCCAGCACAGGACATTTCTTGGGCCGAGGTGATGTGTTGACTGTTGTGGCTATCGGATGGTGGTCCTTTACATGTGAGATACCTGGGAGGTCCAAGGGATGCCAAGGTGAAGAAGTTTCTTTTCCCCAGAGCAGCATGGATTCCAACCATGTCTCCTCTCAGCTGTACTACCCTGCTGCCAGGGTGGACTGGGGTCTCTGTGAGTTCCTGCTCTGGGGCTACAGGCGCTTCCTCTCCCTGAGCCCCTGCCTCTGACAGCTGGGGATCCCTCCTGGGTCTGGAAGTACCACAACCCTGAATCCCTGCAGATGGTGTCGGCTAGGCTCTTCCATGTGCACCTTGCCTTGCAATGGGGGGTTTGGCCCGGCCACAGAGCCAGGGTCACGATATGGTGCTTCGGTTGCTCGCCCCTCTGCTGCCATCCCAGGTCTCTGCCTCTTGCGGGATTCTCACATCCACTTTACTGAGTGTCCCAGATTCCTCTGCAGGCACTCACCTGGTCATGCAGTGGTTACTTGTTATTTTGGCCCTTCTTCATGGTCAAGGTGACAAATGCTTAGCAGATCCATTCAGCTATCTTAGAGTACCCAATAATTATGCTTTTATGATTCCTGTGTTGGCAATTCTCATTGTCAAACTTCTGTGTCATTTTGATACATATTCTGTGATTGCATTTTTATGTGTTGTGTAATGATTACAGTACAGGTATAGTAGAAGCTCACTTCATAGCCAAGAGAATATATGTGTGATAAAAAACGTATCTTATGAAAACTTTATTCTCTCCTACGTTTACTATTTTTTAAAGACATGAGTTACGGTCAAAGTATTCTAAATATTCAGTTAAATGTGTTCTCTTTCTATGAGAAAGAAAAATTTTGTAATTTAGTGCTGTATTTTATCAAACACTTCAGTGAGTTATTGTTTTACAATGCAGAAATGATCTTTTATGTGGCATAACTGGCAAATCTGGGGAACAGAATCACATAGAGCTGTTTGTGCACAATGTACTTCTCCTGTGGAGTGTTAATGGATTGTTTATTGCAGAGCAGGTTAAAGTCCTGGAGGCAAGTACATTTAGAATACATTCTAAGAAGCAAATTCCTTGTGGTATGACTTTTGGCCTGTTCATGGGCATTCTGAATCTTAAAGAGGGAAATAGCCTTTGGCTTTTCTGCAATTATTTGAGCACAAAACACTTGCTTTTAAATCACCTTATGACACCACATTTTATAAAAGGAGAACAGGGAAAGGTGGACTTAGCAGTGGTATTCGTTTGGAAGATAGTGGAAATCCAGGCTCTGTGACTTCTAAGTAGGATGGTGTTGGATAAGTGGCCCTCTCTAAGACTCATTTTAATCTGTGAAATAAGCCTGATAGCTTCTAATTTGTATGGTTTTCTTATGGATTGTGAATAATTAAATGAGGTCAATATGTAAAAGGCTGCGATAGACTATAGCTCCCAGTGTAACAAGTTGAGAGGGAAAAATTGATCAGCTGAAAAATAAGGCCGTATTGGCTACAAAGGCATCTGAAGAAGTTCAGTTGCATATGAGAAAGAACCTCGGCCTGCCTGTTGGTATTTATTGGGTCTTGGACAGGAGAAGTGAGGACAGCAAGGGGCTTCCTCCTTAGGGGAAAGATCTGATCGAGTTCACCATGCCACATGGGCACATTCAAATGTTTATTTGTTAATTATACCTCAAGAAAGCGGAGGAAAAAATAAAGGGTGAAAACATGCACACATGAACTGTAGGAAAGCTTTGTAACTATATTAATATGAGACAGAGCTCTGTGCCATGGGGTGCCTGCCAGAGTCCCAGCTATGAAGAATGTTAACCAAGGGCTAAGTGCCATCCAGCTCCACGTGGGCACCCAACCCCTGCTCCTCCCAGGGTGTTGCCTTCCAAAGACTGGGGGCGTTGGGGAAACAGCTTTATTCCTGAGAGCGAATAAGCAATTAGAACAGCTTCGTTTGTCTTAAGACTCCCCTGGCCACCTCACATGACCACCCCTAGATGCTGCCACCCAACCCGCACCTGTACTGGCCTTCACTCGTGCAGGTGCACTCAGCAGTTCCCTTACGCTTTGTCTCTCTGCAGAGGTTGGCAGATGGCAGCCCACAGGTGCAAACTCCTCTGCAGCCCGTGTTTACATCAGCCGTGGGCACAAAATGGTTGTCACATTTTTTAAAGTAGATGGGGGCTGGAGGAATCAGAATGTAGGAAGCAGAGACTCTATGTGGCCCACACAACTAGAAAGCTGTTTCATCCTTGGCGGAAGTTCTGCTGTGCCCTGTTCCTCACACTCATGTTCAACCTCACAAAATCCTTGTGCATTTAATCCCATCTGATCCTCTTCATCTCAGAGGAGCTGAACTAACACAAGGCGTGCCAAGGAGCCACTGTGGGTCAGGAGGCTGTTTCCATGGTGAGCAAAAAATCAAGATAACTGCTAGCACAAGGTGGCGATTTAACTGCTGTGGTGTTTACAGGTAGTGACAGCAAAATAAGCTACAGGAAGGAAATGTTGTAGAGGGTATTAGTAAAACCAGAGCTTTGGAGAGAAGAATGGTCTGTGCCCCAGAAAAGTTGTGTGGATGGCCTGCAGAAGGATAATGAAGGCTGAGGGCTGTGGAGAAGGATGGCTGAGTGGGAGCCCACATGGCAGGAGCTTGTAAGAAGGCCCTTGCTGTCTGCAGCGAAAGGTCCAATAAAGTTGAATCAGAGTTACAGAACTGCAGCAATGTGCGAATGCAAAGGCACAGCAAGTCCGTGTGAAAAGAATGACCCCAGAGAGAAGCAAGATGGCAGAATAGGATAAGGACATATTTAAACAGAGAAACAGTCAATGTGAAGCAGAGAAGGCACATTCCAGGAAATAAAAGAGGGCAGAACCACAGTTGAGGGGTGCCTGGAGACTGACAGACACAGGAAAGCGGCAGACGCAACGGTGCGGTGTTGCAGTGAATGATACCCCAGCAGCATTCAGCAGGCAGTGATCTGAATTGCACCGGCAGCCAGAACTCCAGTAGCAACACATGAGAAGGGACTTTCACTGGGACCTCAGGAAGTGAACCCAAAGAACTACCCGTCCTGCTGGTCTGATTTGATTTGACCAGGAGCAAAGACAGAGCAGCAGTTCCCTGATGGGCAGTGCAGGAACAGCGCATGTGCAGCTCACCGTTGTCCCTGCAGTCTTAAAGTTTTTCCACACTGTACAAAATGGTACCACTACTAGAGTTCTTGATCTGCTGGCTTTTAGGTCTGAGGATTCCTCGGATCTGTCTTGGGTAGAACCTACAGGATGCCACATTGTTGCAGTTCACTGAGCCAGAAAGTTCGTTAGCTCCCAGCTCAGGGCATGTGCAGTACTGTCCATAGCCATTGCCTCCCTATACAAAATGGTGCCCGACTCAGCTTTAGAGGGCAGATTGGGCTGTGAAAGCTACCCTGTTCCTGCACCACCTGTCTGGGACATGCCGCTTTGTCTCTGCTCCTGCTCGAATCAAACAAACCATCAGGACAGGCAGTTCTTCATCTGGGTTCACTTCCTGAGCTCCTGGTGAAAGTCCCTTTCGCACCTTGTTGCTGGTGCAGTTTCATTGGAAGTCCAGCTGTAAGTTTTTTTTTCTTCTTCCTGTTGGTGATTTTGTATTGGGGCTTTTCTTTATTGGGATGTATAGTAACTGTGCAGTGGAGATTATCATATCCAGATGTGAGGACACAATGCAATATGCATCTTTACTTCTAGGCAAAGATGGACTCCCATTGAAACTGTTAACTACATCTCGACAATAGGATGCTGGACTCTCTGCCATTGTCCATGTCCGCAATGATGGACATATGACTGTTTATGAAGAACTATTCTATAGTAATAATATAGGGGAACCCAATGGGGGGGTGGGAATATGGGGTAAGGGTAAGGAAAATCCCAGGGCCTATGGAACTGTATCACAAAACGATTTTTTTTAAAAATGGCCCCAGTTGATGGAGGCATCTGGACAATGCTTTTCCCTTACAACCCCCGGAGTTCCCCGTGCCCACAGAAGTGACCTGGTCCTTAGCTGACCAGTGCTAGCACTTCACCTGAGCTGCATGATGCCAGCCTATTCTCTCCTTGGCAGCTATTGCCCCCATGGGACAGGGAGTAGGTTTTTTTTTCCCCAAGATGCGAGGCCACGAAGCAGAATTAAATCAAAGCTGAGCATGCCAAGGATGGATCCATATACCTGAAGAATTTCAAGAGCTAGCCAGCATGTACTAACTGAAGCCAAGAAAGTTTCACTGGCAGTAGATGCTGAGAGTACCTTATCAAAAATGCTGGAGAGCAAAGCTGGGCAATAAACAAGAATCTATTACCTTTGGCGCATGCTCTCCATAGCCAAGTTTTAGTACCTTAGTAGAGACCTCAGGGGAGATTAAATTTGCTGTTGAGATGATTCTCAGGAGCCTAGCAAAATGAGAAATGCATGTCCTAGCAAAGTAATATTGCCTCAATTGTCCTGGCAGGTGGCAAACCAGGGAATAAGGTGACAGGACAGACGGCATCCTAGACTGCATTGATTATATAAACTTGCAAGGCCAATGGCCAGGAATGACCGTAGGAGAACAGTGATGGTATGCTTAACCCCAGAAGCTGGGAGGCCACCACTCATGTCAGGACCTGCAAGGCCGCAGGGGCCTCTCAGGGGATTGTGGAGACGGTTAACAGCACCCAGGGTCCCTTACGGGAAAATAAATGGGAAGCCAGCAAGGGACGTGAATAAAACAACAAAAAAAAAAGGGAAGAATTGTGTGTTGGGAGGATGAGGACAAGAAACTGATTGGGTTTCTGACGTTTCAAAGTGAAGGATTTTATCTTACTACATTAAATTAAAAAAAAAAAAAGGAAGCTTTTACCTACCCATGAAAGGATAGCAGCAAATAACGATTTTTCCCCAAATGAAAGGGGCTTGTCTTATGCATTTTTAAGCTTGGACCGCCCCCTTCATCAGTGTATGGAAGAGACCCCAGCTGCTCTCACTGGCCCCTTGGCCCCGGAGATCTTCTGGCATAGAGAAAAGCTCTGGTGTGAAAGAACTGGCTCACTCCTTGGGAAGAGAAAATTACGAGTATTGAAGTGTTCAGTAGCACTCCAAAAGAGCACAGATGAAAGTATATGACATGACAGGGAGATTGGAAAAATGGTAGATTCTGGATTTAGCACTTGCTAAAACTCTGGAACCACACTTTACAATTACTTTTTATGAAACTAATGCAGTTAATATAATCTAGGATGCATAAAAATATAAGAATGAAACTGCAAAGTAATCTTTAAATGTATTTTTTTTTTTTCTGGCTGAAGTGAAAATTGAAAAAAAGATCTCAAAAACTTTTTTTTTCAAACTACTTTTTCCTCTTGATAGCGCTGCCAACAATGCCCCCTAGCGGTAAAACAAACCAAGCCGGACCAGAGAATAGGAAAAAAAAAAAAAAAGCAGCCCTGTTAATCTCATTGCTACAATTTTAATAAAAATCTGAACGTCTACACTTTGATTTGGCAACTGTTGTTTGACAATACAGTGATTCTTGACAAAAATATCAGGGTATATATGTCTTTAAAGCACAGGTTTTGCAAAGTCAGTTTTCCCTTGTGCTTGGCTGAACTTGGGCCTCAGCACATAAAAATATCCATCTTTTGTGTCCTATGGGGCCATTTGTGGGTCACAGCTTCCACTGAGTCCCTCGGAACATCAGAAAACCTGCCCTGATGGGTGATGTCCTTCCCAAACTCCTGCTTTGTAACAGGATGACTTGCAGGTTTTGCAACTTGAAACAACCAAAGTTGGCTCTAGTGCTTTGGGGATCTTATCTGAATTCTGAGCTCATCAACCAAATGAAGACCCGTTTGCTTAAAACTTCTTCCAGGCCAGCGCTCAGGTGCCAGGATGAGCCAGTTACAGCAAGGATTGCAGTTACAGGAGTGAAATTTCCCCAATCCTGCCTGAGCAAGGAGTTTCCTGAGGAACCATGGTGTTCTTGGGAAACTCCTTGTGCAGCCTGTAAGACTTGCCTACCTCTAATTCTCTAACTCAAACCAGCCAATGGCTGGCTGAGGCATCCACCCTCAGATTTCTTTGTCTGCACATCTGGCTCCCTCCTGCAGGTTTCCAACCGTCCCCTCTCCTCTGTAGTGACTGAGAATATGTGTGACTTTGCAGGCGTTTGGACGTTTAGGGGACAATTACATTTTTTAAGAGAATATCTGGTTGGGATGACTTTAAGATGTTCACCTACTCTCCTGATGCAGGAATTTGTCTATTTAAACAGAAAGAAACATAACAGCATATGCTGGGCTGTCACTTGACAAGGGCCATTAATATTAAATCCTCCAAAAAGAGGGGGAGTGACTGCATTCTATGAATGCTAAATGTTTCCTGCTTTTGCATAGATTCAAAAAAATCTATATAGTAAGTAATGTTTTCAAAAAACTCTTGCCTTTATCAACTTTAAACAGTCTCACGAGCAAACCTGATTTTCATTACCATTTTCTCTCTCTTTTTTTTAAGTTTATTTTTATTTGAAAGAGTTACAAGGAGAAGGAAAAACAGAGAGGGCTTCCATCTGCTGACTCACTCTCCACATGGCCACAACAGCTGGAGGTGGGCCTAGCAGAAGCATGAGCTTTGAGCTTCTTCCGGGTCTCCTATGGGGGTGCAGGGGCCCAAGCCCTGATGAAAAATGGAGCAGCCAGAACTTGAACCGGCACCCAGAGGGGATGCAAGTGCTGCAAGTGAAGGTTTAACCTACTATTCTGTTTTGTCCAGAGCTGTTTCTGTTGCGGCAAGCAGTATCTCAGATTCGTGCTCAGGTGACCAGCCTGTGCGTGTTGTTCACATCATTGCTGTTGACTTGGCTGTGCTGTTCAGTACCTGTTTGGGGATTCTCCCAGCAATCAACTGAGAATTTCATCCACACCTAGCACTAAGCTAAATGAAAAAAACAAAGCTATCATGTTCCCAGGTGGCAGCATACAATCCTGGGTTGCCCAAGAGTAATCTGTAGAATAATCCCTGATTTCTGGGACCCCAAGACCCCATTTTGTAATGAAAGCATTTCAGGAAATGATGGTAGTGAAAGCACTCTAGGAAATCCTGGTAGAATGTACTCTCTAGAAGTTCGCAATTTAAATTATAACTTAAGTTTCCTGTAATGCATTAGCCTCATTTCAAGTATTTCATACCTTGAAATGGCTACAGAAGGGTAGTGTTGGATCATTCCGTGATGGCAGAGATCTGTTACATAGCACTGGCATAATTTTTCTCAGAATATTTAATCATATTCAAACCATAGCCCTTAAGAAACTCACAAAGGGTTGGTGCAATGGTTTTATTGGCTAATTCCCCATATGGGTGCCAGTTTGTATCCCAGATGCTCCACTTTTGATCCAGCCGCCTAAATGTGACCTAGGAAGACAGCAGAGGATGGGCCAAATGTTTGGAACCACAAACCCATGTAGGAGACCCCGAGAAAGCCTCTGGCTCCTGGCTTTGGATTGGCTCAGCTCTGCCTGTTGTGGTCATTTGGGAAGTGAACTAGTGAATGGAAAATCTTTCTCTCTGTCTCACCTCTCTGTAAATCTGTCTTTCCAATAAAAATTAATCTTAAAAAAGAAGAAAAGAAAAATTCACAGAAGAGTAACTTGACAGTAACCTGTAACAGGGAAGCAGACACAATCTACCAAATACCTGGATTATTCCTTCTTAAATGTCAAGGCCGTGAAAGACAGAGATGAAAGCACTGGACCATTGTTAAGGGAAATACAAAGACAGGACAAGTGAATGCAATGATAGCATGACCATGGAAAAGAATAACTGTAAGTGAAATTGCCTGTATGAGCTCTGTGTGATATACAATAATATTAAAATGTCAGGTTTGGTGCAAGCATTGTGATGCAGTCAGTTAAGCCACGACTTAGGACATCCAATCTGATAGTGGAGTGCGTGGGGTTGAGTCCACCTCTGCTTCCAATCCAGACTGTTTTGATGGACCTGAGAGGCAGAAGGATGGTCAGCAGCTGGATTCCTGCTACCCATGTGGGAGTCTGAGAGCGAGTTCCTTTGGGCTTGGTTTGGCTTGGTCCAGCCCTAGTTGTTGCATGCATTTAGGGAATTAATCAACAGATGAATGAGATTCTTGCTCTCTCCTTTTCTCTCACTTTCTCTTGCTCTCACTTTTTTCCCTCTCCCTTCCCTCTTTCAAATACATAAATGATAAAAATGATATGACCATTTAACATCCTTCATCTTGAGGAACATACGCAGAAGTATTTGAAAGCAAAAGAGCGCTTGGGTTCCACTTAAGCTGGATGAAGCTCTCTGTGAGCGCCACTTAAGAGAAGGGTATGTGAAGCCACTGGGTAAGGAAGGATTTTGCAAACAAGTAGTAGGAGACACACTGAGCAGAGTGAACAGATCCCTGAGAAACACTAACTGGGGAGGGTTTCTCTTCTTTAAATTTCATTTCTCCCAGCTTGGATCCAAGAGTGACGTGAAGCCCAGAAGTACATGGCAGGTACACCCAGAGGCTGTGCCGAGAGAAGCCTCCTGCTTATCTGAGCAGCAGAAAATGAGAAGTAGCACAATGGGAGAAATCCTCTGGACCTCCCTGGTCCCCCTTCCCAGCTCCAGTGCAATCCCACAGTGGCCCAGACGCAGCAGAAGAGGGCTAAATGCTTAGAATTCATATGGAAAGGAATCTTTAACCAGAGCACCCCAAGTCCCAGAGGGGGAGGTCTTGCTGCTCTTTTTCATGTACTGTGTTCCCCCACGGGGTCCTTGAGAAAGACACAGATGTCAAATGTGCCTGACCAGGAAACCAAAGCACTGCATGTGTCTTCAGAACACCAGGAAGGGAGAGGGGCTGCGAGCAAACAAAGATCTCCCTGGGGAGTCATGGGGTGGGGAGGGGAAGAAACCCAAGAAAATGATCCCACAGAACTATCCCTGCAGCACTGGGCTCAGCTTTAAGTGATAAATGCACGAATGGACTTCTAAACAGCACATAAGAGGCACTGGCAGCCGAGCTGCACACTGGAGCACTGACCGATTCCCAAACTGGCCACTGCAGTTTTATACAGAATAGATCCAAATAGTGCTAAAGACTTCCTGAAAATCGAGCTAACTTTGGAACCAGATCAACAACAAAAGGTACTGGGGGAATTTGCAACTTTAAGTTTGACAATTTCATGCTAAAGCAAAGAAAGATGTTTTCTATAGCATAATGTCAGAATGTCCTGGATCTCATCCATAATAGTTCAACATGTAAGGAATCAGGAAATTGGGACATCTCATAAACAAAAGGACTATCAAGCAGCCATGAACACAAAAGTTAAAATGAGATACTCTACAGCTATGAAACTCACCCTCTAGTTGATGTGAAAGCTATTGATACAAGTAAAACTAAAAAAAGAAACTTCAGAAGAGAAAAAAGAATATTCCAAATGGAATTGAAGAAAATCTTAGATTTGGAAAATGACCAACAATTAGAAATATGTTGTATGTGCTCACTATCCAATGATAACTTGAAGGTAAGTCAATAAAAATTATTCAATCTAAATAATAAATATTTTTAAAAAGATAAGCAAAGCCCAAAGGACCTATGGGACAATACCAAAGGGGCAATATTTGAGACATTAAGATTCCAAAATGCAAAGAGAGTCAGACAGAAAGATGCTTGGGGGAAATAAAGCATTTTTTTTAAAGATTTGTTTATTTTTTTATTGGAAAGTCATATATACAGAGAGGGAGAGAGACAACGAGGAATATCTTCCGTCTACTGATTCACTCCCCAAGTGGCCGCAATGGCCAAAGCTATGCTAATGCGAAGCCAGGAGCTTGGAGCTTCCTCCCAGTCTTCCACACTGGAGCAGGGTCCCAAAGCTTTGGGCCATCCTTGACTGCCTTCCCAGGCCACAAGCAGGGAACTGGATGGGAAGTGGGTCCATTGGAACACAAACCAGCTTCGTTATTGGATCCCGGTGCATGCAAGGGAAGGACTTCAACTGCTAGGCTACTGTGCCGGGTCCCAGTAAATGCATTTGTAAGCAACACAAAGTTGGACAAAAGCTAGAAACTTGCAGGTTCAAAAATTCTACAAACCCCATCCAGAATAAATACAAAGAAATCTAGATGCAGAAAATACCATAAATTATTAAAAACTGAAGACAAATAATCTTGAAAGCAGCAGAGAGAGAACATATCGGATATGTTGGGCAATGAAGCTTCCACTAGTTTATACTGCTCATCAGGAGCCGTGAGAGCCAGTGGACAGGGAAGCAGTTTTCCATCACCCCAGAGGAAATAGCTTCCAGCCCAGAGTTCTATATGCAGTTCACATACCCTTCGGGAATGCAGGCAAAACAAAGACTTTCAGATGGAAGAAAGGCAGAGAACACGTTATCAGAGCTGCTCTTAAATGTGCCCAATAAAGTGTCTCAGCAGAAAAACCATGAGAACAAGACAAAGGCCACAAGAGACGGAGAGAGAAGTAATGTTTATGGATTGGCTTTGTACAACTATCATGTCATTTGTCTTGAGGTCTATCTGTAGACAATGCAATTTCAGTTAAATCCCAGAGGAATTGTCTTATACACGTTGACAAGATGATGTTGCAATGCACATGAGAAAGTAAAAGAGCTGCAATACTCAGAACAATTCTTCAGAAGAATAAAATTTGAGGATCCACCGTACACAATGTTGTCACTTCAGATAAAGCCACCATATTCAAAACAAAGTTGAAGAGAATTTAAATATCAAAAGCCAGATCACACAAATGAAACCAGCTGGTTTTGAATGAAAGCGGAAAGGCAAATCTCCAGTGGAGAAAGTGTCGTCTTCTCGACATGGGGTTTTGAAATAAGTGGAAATTCAGATGCATCTCAGCCTAAACTGTTTAACTTTTGCAATAATTTCATGAAACTACGGGCAGAGGCTCAGCCAGCTGCGCCACAGTACTAGCCCTTTGCCAGTTTTTAACTTTCCTCAACGTTTGAAATCATATCAAAATTGAAATTTACTGCAGGAGTAGATGCACTCCCCAGAAGGCCACTGTGGACAGAGCTGAGCCAGGCCAAAGGCAGAAATAAGTGGGGGACAGAGGGGTGCTCAAGTACTTGGGCCATCCTCTGCTGCTTCCTCAGGTGCATTAGCAGGGAACTGGACCCAAGCAAGCACTCCAAGGTGGTATGTCACTACAAGTGGTGGCTTAACGCACTGTTCCACAACACAGGCCAAAGAAGGATGGATGGATGGATGGATGGATGGATGGATGGATATTCGCATGTATATGTAAATGTGTGCATATAATTATATGCATACATAATAACGATTTTACTTATTTTGAAAGAGTTGCAGAGAGGAAGACAGAGAGATCAGAAGTGTATTTTTGAAAATGCATTTCCAAGATAGTGTTTTGTAAAAAATTCTTTTTAAGAACCAGCATAGCACTTACAAGATAGCAACATTTTTCACAGTTCACATTCGGTGCTCTCTCTCTCCAGCCTCTGAGCCTGAAGTAATATCACTCAATAACACAGGGAAACAGTCTTACTGTGTGCCTCTTCCATCACACAAACCAGGAGCATACATTAAAAAGAATTCTCTGATCAAGCCCAGGCTTATTCAGGGACAGGTCTGTCACTGGTTAGTGATGAATGGGTACAGGCTAGATTTCTAGCAGGATGCATGCCAAAAGTTACCTAACACAGCTTATCTTCTTACACCTGAAGTGGGCTGCGGTGGGGCTGGGAAAGAAAGCATGAAATTTTAGCAGACGGGATGTGATAATTTTGTTCACTACATTTCTTCAAATACTGCTCACAGCTCTATTAGTCAATGACATTTGTCAGCAGCAATATCCACGTTAGTTAACCCATACGTGCAGTGCTAAATAGTGTTACTAGAGACAACACATTGTTGCTTTTAGTTAAATCCTGGGTCACTAATTGTGTATCTTTTCATGCCTCACCCTCCTTGTTTCTGTATCCAAATATGTATCTTGTTTGACTTTGCCTATGTTATTGGAATAGTCTCAGCTTTTTTTCTCACCTTTCTGCGCTTTCTTCCCATGACTGCCACCTCCCAATGCACAGGTCACTTCACTCTCCCTGCCGGCGTTTCTGCTAAGCATGCAAGGCAGGTGTTAGGAAGATCCAAGCTCCACCCTCCCAACTTAAGTTCCAAAGGAACAGATAAAATTTGCTTATCTGATCATAATCTACTGAAAAATCTGTAATATGATTTTCCTAGTTAAGAAATACAAATGATGTACAGATTTTCTAGAAAACACAGAATGCAGCCAGTCTAGTGCCAAGCACATCTACACAGCAACCCTGCAATAAAGACCAGCCATTAATAGAATTGCCCCCAAGTAGCACATACAGTGCTGTGAACTGACACCGATCCTGAATTTAAACCATTTTCCAAACCACCCAGTGAGTCAGGGAATCTCAAGCAAAGCCAAAATTTTGAAATCTATTTGCCAGATCTCCCAGAAGGGAATACGGATTTTCCAAATAAAATAAACCGTATCCTTTTAAATTTCATCATGTGTTTCCAATCTGCTTTTGAAAGTGTTTCCATGATAAATTTCAGCAAAAGATGATTGCCATTTTCTTCTTGATTGTGAGATTCATGTGGGGAGGTCAATGACATAATCCCTCTTCTATTTTACTCTGCTCTCTGCCAACACTCACAGCTCAAATACTTTCCCTCTCCCCATAGTCATACATATTTATTGACATTAAATGAAATCTCTTCTTCAACAAATGAATTATGAATATTATATATTGGAAAAATAATGACTACAAGGAAAGGGCAGCCTGGGAAATAAGATTCCAAACTCCTAGCCCTCAGAGGACTTGAAAAATAAATTGACATTGTGCTTTCCTGAATCCCAAAGATAATGTTTCAGAAAGTTCCAAAGAAAGCCTGTAGGCTGAGGGTAAGAACCAAGCATGTCTATAAAGATAGATTTCCCCCAAGCTGCCAGGACACATGCAAACTAGAGCTTTTATCTTGTCTTACCTCACACGATGACTCTGTAAATGTGTCCCAAAATGATTTTGAAAATATGCAAGCTGCTAGTAATGGGGTGCTGCTAGTAACAAGGGTGTGTAGGATTTTTGAAATGCAATGGAGAAGAGCCCACACTCTGAACTGAGCTTCACCACAGAACTGGCTGTGTGATCTCGCACAAGGAGCCTAATCTTTGTAGACACGGGTTTTTGAAGCTACAAGATTATTGACATTAATATCTAGTCTTGCCTATCTCAGTAAATTGTTACTGAGAACAATAGCTGGTATTTGAGTAGTGATGTAAAAATCACCTTTTCCCTCCCAACTATTACTTTGTTCAGTTCCTATAACAACTCTCTGGACTGAATGTAATAATTATTATTACTATCATTATGTTCTTGTGACAAGTGAAAAATTAAAAGCCCAAAAATGTTGTATCAGTAAGACAGGGAAGGTAGCAAAGTGAGAATCGACCCACATCACCTATTGTACCTTTGCTTGTTTCGTGGAGTCTGAATTCTTTACCCAGTGGTTCAGTTGGGGGATCCCCAAAGAAACTTCATCTGAGGTGATCCCAGACCTGATTCTTGCGTGCGCTTGCCGATACAGGGTCCGTTGCCCCAATCAGCTTATGCACATGCTGCTGGTTGTTCTCCAGGGGAATCAAGTTAAAGCCACAACGAGGTGTCACTTAATGCACACTAGCGTGACAGTGTCACACGTGTTGATGAGGATGTGGACAAATGGGCATGCTTCCCACTCCCGGGTAGTAATGTGAAATGCACAGTAGTTACCTGGAGACAATTTAACGATGACCAACTCTCTGAGAGAGGCTGCCTGTTTATCCTCTAACCAAATGACAGGCCAAGTGAACCCAAGTTAGTCCCCACATTGGTCAGTTTATTGCAAAAAAAGCCAAATGGAAAAGACAGCAGAAAGAACCTATGGAAGTACAGGCAGAAGGGAGTGAGAGGAGATCATCTGAGTGCAGAGTCCTTTGTAATGAACCACGAAGCGCTATGTTCCTGGGGAAGAACTGTGCAAATGCAGAGTACATCCAGACTGCTGTAACGTACAGGACTTGTCACACACAACCTCTGGCACCTGATGCCATACAGAGAGCCTCCTCACATGAGGTGCATCTCAGAAGATAGTGTGAGAGCCCCAGTATGTTTATTATCTCAGTCTCCAGATGCCAGTTTGGGAGGGGAAAGTCCACCTTGGCACAAGGCTGTCAGCACGACCATCAGCCAGCCGGATGTCAGGGTGACTGTCAGCCCCACTCCATGGCTGGGTTGCAGGGTGATTACACGAGAAAGTTCAGGACAGAGTTGGGGCTGGCAGAGCAAAGATGCATGGCACCAAAGACCCTGGGAACAGTGCAACAGATCTGAATCCGCATCACCAGGGAGCTCAACATTGGACGCTCAGTCCCAGAACAGTCTCTCTAACGCTCCTATTGCTTAGGATCTGCAGAACCCTGACTACCTGTCTTCCCTTCAGAGGGGATTGTGCCTTTCTCTCACTGTGGTCGGAGGGTGTATGCAGGTGGACAAAGGAGGGACAGTCCCTAGAGAGAGAGAACCCCTGTGCCATGACCTAAAGCTGGAGGTGGAAGAATGTGCTCCAAGAGCCATAGCCCCATCCTTGTGGACCTTGTGGACACCTTAGAACCTGCCTCCCAACAGCCACTCTCTCTCCCTTCCTGGGAGTCAGTTATGATGGTTCCTGGGTCTCATGCCTTCTTTCCTTCTCAGAGGTGCCTTAGCCAAAGAGGGTCTATGCCCCTCAGCTGCATTTAGGTTGACAGGCATTTTAACATGTGATGATCCTTTTGCGAGCAGCATTGGCTTTCTGTAAGTGCAGTGTAATGGGCTAAGGATACACTTTGTTATAATCCTTGTGAGGCCAAGTGAAGTGCTCAGGGGCTCCTCAGTTGTGCTGTAACTTAGGAGGAACAAAGAGATTAGCTTTGGCATGTGGCTGCATTCAGAAAGGTTGATGTGTTTCGCCTGGAAGCAGCCTCTCTCCCTCTTGTTCTTCCCCTGTGCCTGGAGGAGCATTTTTGGCTTGTCTCGAATGCTTGTACTTGGTACACTCTTTCTTCACCAGGTCAGAGTAAGGAAGGGAGGGAGATAGAGGGTGCCCAGCGTGCAAATGCAGGCTTTCCTCCCACCTGTCTGCTAGAAGTGGCCTCTTCCTCTCACTCCTTGATGATGTTCACATCTCTTGTCTTGGAAAACGATGGCCCCTTTGTCTTAAGGCTTTCCTATAAAGTCATTCCCAGGTAGGATTGCACCTGTTCCCATCTATATGTGGCTTTAACAGTGTCACAGGTGGTCAAGAGCCCTCTGATGGCAAAACATCCAGTAAGGTTATTTTTCAAGTATAACCTTAACCAGCTGTTTTACTGTTTATCTTATTAGACTGGTAGACCTGTTGAGAAACAAAATGGATTGTGCTTATGTGTGGCTCAAGAAAAGTTTATTTTAAATTGATGAAATGTGTTGGAGTTAAATTATTATGGTGTTTGCACTGCTTTGTGAATATACTAAAAGCTAGTCTTTATTTCAAGATATGAATATTATTTCCATGTTAAGGTTATTATTTATTTTAAAGATAGAGTTATAAATACCTGGTTTGGGATTGAGGATAGAGGGTTGGGGGGATGCAGAAAGAGAGAGATAGAGAGAGATATCTTTCATCTGTCTGTTTATTCCTCAGATGTTCACAGTGGGTCTGGGTCAGGCCAAAGCCAGGAACCAGCAGCCTTCTCTAGTCATCTCACATGGATGCAGGGGCCCAAGGACTTGGGCCACCTTCTGCTGCTTTTCCAGGCGTGTTAAATAGAGAGTTGGGTTGAAAGAGGAGTAGCTGGGACTTGTATGGGAGCGTGTTATAGAATACTCATGTTTAAGAAGCAGTTTAGCCCATTATACCACAATGCTGACCCTATTATTTAAATTTTCTAAGAAGTTGTGCCTTATCAAGAAAGGAGTAGTTGAAGAAAAGCATGTCTCTTGATTATAAAACAGAGCAAAAAAAAATCTGTGGCAATGTTTTCAGTTCCAGTATCTTAAAAAAAAAGAAGAAAAGCTATATAATAGAAAAGGAATAATAATAATAATAATAAACTTCTGTGAACTAGAATTTTCTAAGCAATAGGAAAAGTGAATGAAATAACATTATGAATTTAGAAAAGAATAATAAAAGTTATGTACTTTCTGCTAGGTTACTCAAGGGAGAAATACGGAATAAAGAAATTATCAGTATCAGAAATAAAGCAGGAGATATCACTATAAGGTCTATAGACATTATTAAAACATAGTGAGAAAAATTATATAAAACTTTCTGAAATGTAAAAGGAAAATCTTCCCAGGTCTCCCACACAGATGCAGGGTCCATCCTCTACTGCTTTCTCAGGCCACAAGCAGGCACCTGTACAGGAGAAAATGGAGCTGCTAGGATATGGACCTGTGTCCATATGGTATCCTAGCATATGCAAGGCAAGGACTTTAACCATTAAGCTATTGTGTTGGGCCTAGACATGTGTTTTAAAAACATGTCTCAATCTAGGATACTTTAAAAATGAAAATTCCAAAAAATGAAATTAAACAGTATATTTATTTTGGTGCAAAAAGAATTAAAAACTCGTGCACATAAAGAATTTTCAAGAAGTTCATGGGAATATGTTAAGAAAAATTATGAGGACCTGGCATGATGACTTAGTGGCTAAATCCTTGCTTGGTATGCACCGGGATCCCATTTGGGAGCCAGTTCAGGTCCCTGCTGCTCCACTTTTTTTCCAGCTCCCTGCCTGTGACCTGGAAGAGCAGTAGAGGATGGCCCAAAGCCTTGGGACCTTACATCCTTGTTAGAGACCCAGAAGAAGCTCCTGGCTTCATATTGGCTCAGCTCCAGCTGTTGTGGCCACTTGAGAAGTGAACCAGTAGATAGAAGATCCTTGTCTCTTCTTCTCTTTGTAAATCTGCCTTTCCAATGAATTTTTTAAAAATGTGAATAACTTCAAAAATTTTATACCAAAATAAGTTTATATTTTATTTTCATTTTCCCATAGACTTTTTTAAAGATTTATTTATTTTTATTTGAAAGGCAGATTTACAGAAAAAAGTAAAGACAGAGAGAGTGGGGGATTGTACATCCTCTGGCTCACTCCCCACATGGCCGTAACTGCCAGAGCTGATCCAAAGCCAGGAGTCAGGAGCTTCTCCGGGGTCCACCATGTAGATGCAGGGTCCATAGACTTCGGCCAAGCTTAACTGTTTTGCCAGGAGCAAGAGTCGGGAACTGGATCACAAGTGAAGCACCTGGGACTTGAACCAGTACCCATATAGGATGCTGGTGCCACAGGGCGGAGGACTGGCTTGATCCACCACCAGGCACCCAATAGAATTTTGATATTGATATATTCAGATAATAAGAATCCTGGCAGAAGTCTTGGAAATCAATGAAAGGAAGATAAACATCCCGATTGTAAATATCAACAATCTTACTATTAAACCAGCTAAAACTTATATTTAAAAATGACAGTATCTAATTCTTACAAGGGTATAGAGAAATGATTTCTTATTTGTTTATCTGTTTCTGCTGAGAATCTAAAAGGGTACAGCCATTCTGGGAAATTATTTGACAGTTTCTTATTATAATAAGCATCCACTTGCCAGTCAACCCGGTAATCAGTCTTTTAGATATTTATCAAAAGGAATAAAAACCTATGTCCTCATAGCAACATGTGAAAACAACTTGAATAACTCAGGAATCGAGTGTAACCGCCAATCTCAAAGGAGGGCCTACAATATGGTTCTATTTCTGCGTTATCCTCACCCCGATGAAAGTGCAGAGATGGGAAGAGGTAGGTGCACAGGTGCAAGCAGACAGGGACAGAGAGAAGGAAGGAGGTGACACGTTCTTTTATAACCGAAGAGTTGTGTGCCTGATAGTGGTGATCACACAGATGTATGCATGGGATAAAATGACACAGAACCACACACGGACATCCACATGCAAAAAAAAAATAAGTTTGTTGTTATCAACGGTGAAAATTAGAGTCTGTTAAATGATACTCTCAATGTCAATATCCTGGTTTTGATCATGTGTCACAGTTATACAAGATGTTACCCCTGGAAAACTGGATGGATGACACCCGAGATTCTCCTATTTTTGTAACTTACTATGAACATGCAGGTATTTCGAAATTTAGACACTTGTTTTAAAAAAAAAATGGATAAGGGATTTTAACTGACTGTTCTCCAAATAATGTCAGTAAATAGCAAATAAGCACCTGCGAAAATGCTCAGTGTCACTAGCCATGGGGAAAATGCAAATTAAACCACAGTGAGACACTGCTGCCCAAGTATCAGGGTGGCTAAAGCTAAAATACAATCCTCGGTGTTCACAGGGACGTGGAAGCCACTGGATCTGGCACACGTTGCTGGAGGTGCAGCCACTTTGGAAAACAATTTGGCAGTTTCTTATAAAGTTAAACAAACATACACTTGCCATATGACCCAGCAGTCTAACTTCAATATATTTACTCAAAAGAAATGAAAACATGTGTCTACACAAAGACTTGCCCGTGACAAGTTTATAGCAGCTTTGATTCTAAAAGCCAAAACCTGGAAACAACTCAAATATGCATTAACAGGAGAGTGGGTTAACAAATCATGGTATACCCATACAAGGGAATAAATGAGTGAAATTGAGTAACAGCATTTCGAGCAAAAGAATGCAGACCCACAGCATCCATACTGTACGGTCCCATCTGTACGAAAGGTAAAAGAAAGAGAATTTACTCTGCAGTGGCAAAGAGAAAATTGGATTCAGGCTCGACAAAGGTTGCAGGGGATCGGTTGAGAAGGAATACAAAATTAGTGATAGAATTGTTCTGTATCCTGATTGTATGGATGGTCACACTGGTGCATGTATATTCATAAACCTTTGTACATATGAAATATATATTTTATAAATAATGTTTCCAAAAAGTTGATTTAAAAATAGTAAAATGTAAGGTCTTCTTGAATTTGCAGGAATGATAGTAAGAGATAAGACAAGATCAAAAAAATTTTTTTTTTAATTTGAAAGGCAGAGTTACAGAGAGGAGAGACGGAGGGAGAGATTTCCACTTGCAGGTTCACGTCCCAAATGGCCACAACAACCAGAGCTGAGCCAATCTGAAGCCAAGAGCCTCCTGAAGGTCTCCCACATGCATGCGGGGGCCCAAGGACTTGAGCCATCCCCTACCGCTTTCCCAAGGTACAAATAAGGAGCTGGATTGAAAGTGAAGCATCTGGGTAGCAAACCAGCACCAATGAGGAATACCAGTGCCTCGGGTAAAGACAGCCAACTGTGCCATGATGCTGACCCCAAGGCAATGGTTTTTAAGTCTAAGTGATAGTTACTATTAACAGATCTTTCCAAAATCCCAAACCCAAATTCAGTGAAAGATCTGTTTCACCCCTCCCTCCTCAGCGCCTCCTCTTCTTTGAGTACTTGTCCATTGTGGTGTAGCAGGTAGAGCCACCTATGATGCCAGTATCCCACATGGACATGGGTTCAAGTCCTGGCTGCTTCATTTTCAATCTAGCTTGCTGCTAATGGCCTAGGAAAACAGAGGAAGAAGGTCAGGTGCTTGGGCCCCCTACATCCACATGGGAGACCCAGATGAAGCTCCTGGCTCCTCACTTCAGCCTGACCCACATCCATTGTTGCAGCCATATGGGAAATGAACCAGCAGATGAAAGATATTTCTGTCTGTTCCTTTTTCTTTCTATCTCTCTTACTTTTAAATAAATAAATAAACAAATAAATAATTTTTAAAAAATGGTACATGCTAGCCATGCTAGCCATGGTACTTCCCTGTCGCTTCACTCCCACATCTAATCAAGTACTTGGTCCTGGCAGTTGTGCAAGTATACTTCCAGAGTTCAAGAAAAATAGAATTAGAAGCAAAACTGATTTTGATGAAAAAAAAAGTTGAAATCCATATATGCAAGGTAGTTTCACAGAAAATGTGTTTTATATTTAAAAAAAAAATGCATGGGATGGGTTTCAACTGTTGTGTACCAGATAAATTTATTTTTAAATTTATTTTTCCAGGAACTTGCTTAAATACACTGGTTTCTCCAGAATAGACATAATGAATGTGACTTCTCTCTATATCCATGGTGATCACATTAGTTCAAATCATTGTTAACACGTACCTGCACAATGAGTTACAAAATAGTCTCCCTGAATCTGTGCTTTCCCCAGTACCATTCTGGACTCTTTAATTGCAAGTTGTAGAAACTCAATTCAAAGTAGTTTAATTTTTTAAGTAAGGAAATGAATGTGTATTATCAAGAAGGAGTGAACTAACCATAATAGCACCAATGGACTCACCGGTTTATCTGGGAGTGCATGTGCTTCTGGATTGGTCCAATTCCAAAATGCTTTCCCCACGTGATGGGAAAGGTTGTTTGTCTTTGCTGGCTTGCCCTGGACCTTTCCAAGAGATGGACATCCCGCTCTCTTTCCTGAGAGTTGGAACAGAATCCTACAAAGGATGTAGAGGTAGCTAACTTGGGTCACATGCCCAACATGGAGCTAGCCAGCAGGCCAGGAGAATGAAGGTCTGTGGTAGCTGAGATCGGGGTTATGGCCTGTCCTGTGAGAGCAGAAGAGGACGAGTCGGAAGGGGCTCAGCATGAGCACCCAGGTTTTGTGACCTGCACTGGGTCAAGGGCAAGTGTGCCCGACGAACAAAATGCAGGACCACCGGAGTCATCCTCCATGCTCGTAGACACCAGGCTTATTTGTACTTTCTCTGTTTACATCTGATGCTATAGCATTGAGTGCTTCAAATCTTGCAACAGTTTTCTGTGGCTCTCAGCATAAAACTCTCAACCTCTCCTAGAGTTCAGGTCCTTGTGTGCTAAGCCTTGCTTACCTCGCCGGATTGAATCTGAGCCCCTCTCTGCTGACGTCCATCTCTGGATATCCCAGTTTTAGCTCAGCAGGTGTCATGTTTCCTCACCACCGTGCCTGGCCCCTTGGACACACCACATGGCACTGCCCCTCAAAGGGTCCCTCAGGCATAACTTCTTCCTTAAACTGTTCTGCACTTCCAGCTTCAGTCAGATCCTCTCCCCCAGGTGAACTCCCTCATCACACTTGGGCATTTCCTTAATTGCTTCATTTTTAAAAGATTTTATTGCATTTATTTGAAAGGCAGAAAGACAGAAAGATCTTGCATCCCAAATGGCCATAATAATCAGGGCTGGGCCAGGCCAAGGCCAGATACTAGGAATCCATTGGGGCATCCTATATGAATGTTGGGGTCCAAGAACTATGGCCATCTGCTGCTTCTCTCCCAGGCATGTTAGCAGGTGGTAGATCAGAAGCAGAGCAGCTGGGAGTCAAATTAGTGTTTCCATATGGGATGCTGGTGTCACATACTACATGCTATGATAGAGTTGGGAATGTGGGCATATCATGGTAAATATACTCGAATGGATCCAATCAATAAATTTTAAAAATCAACGAATATCAACATATCAAAAGATCCTGTCTTGTCTTTACTGGAAGGAAGACATGCCCACTTGGGCTATTGGGCAGGCATTTAGCAGCCAGGGCTGGGGAAGCTTCACCCCTTCAGGAAATATCTACTGACAAGGTTGACCCAAACAGCAGTGCCAACGATGGGTTTATTTTTTTAAAAAAAGAGGGAAAAAAACACTTCATACAGAAATCTGAGGTCATCTTATTTATTTACACAGGTTGTTCACCTTAGAAACTAAAGTCAAATTTGGAGATGCCAGGAATGGCTGTAACGGGTACATTTTCTACATCCTTTCCCTGGGTAAACAGCTTACAGAGACTCTAAAATCACACACCTTATTTCTAAGAAGAGCCCAATGTTCTCCATCCTTTGCAACGTTCTCCTCTCCTCCACACCCACTCACTGCCAAACATAAAGGTTTCGCTTGTTTGGGGTTATTCTGAGCTGAAGGAAAACTCTTCAGGAGAGGAATGTAAAAGCTGCTTCTGTGTTCTCCTTCCTGGGGTGTGTGCAGGGGAAAAAGCTGGAACTGCTGTCATTTCCATTCAAAATAGACCAATGATTGCTTTGCTTCTGCTGTATTTTGCTTAATATCTAACACAAGAGTGAGGGCCTAGCATCCTAGAACCCCCCAGGACTATGTCCATTCTTTAATGAAGACAAGTGAGGATCTTGTTTAAAGAAAACCAACCTTGGTGTCAAGTGTGTGTATGTGTGTGCCTGTATAATACACATTAGGATAATTCATTAAAATAACACAAACCTGAAGAGAAGGAAACAGCTATGTTTCAATGTGTCCCATCATCAAATCAAAACCATGATTAAATCTGTGCTTTATATCGGTGGTCACCAAAGAAGCAAATTTCAGGACAAAGAAAGGAACATTGAGGGGAAACCAGGAGAACTGAGTAGGGCTGGGGAAAGACAGGAAAGATGTAAGGCTGCCTTCCAAGCTGAGTTTGGATCTCACTTTCCTTCTGTAGCTTGTTCTCCAAGTGACCGCAACTGCTGTGCCGATCCAGAGCCAGGAGCCAGGAACTTCTTCCAGGTCTCCCAGTAGGGTGCAGGAAGCCAAGGCCATCCTCGACTGCTTTCCCAGGCCACAAGCAGGGAGCTGGATGGGAAGTAGGACTGCCGGGATTAGAACAGCACCTATATGGGATCCAGGTGCTTTCAAGGTGAAGACTTTAGCTGCTAGGCCACTGCTCCAGGCCCCTCACAAATTAATTTTAGTACATTTGTGAGGATTAAAAAAAAAATGGGAGGGAAAAATCTATGAAGGGGGAAATTTGTGAAAGAAGGCACAGGAGAGTCAGGCTAAGAGTCGAGAAGACCAGGTTGGGTGGGAATTAGGTCAAAGATAGGACCGGGACCAGCTCTAAAGTCTTCACAAGTCCTCTGTTCTCTGTGTCACTGAATTAGAAGGGTGCGTACACTACAGCACCATAGCAGTCACTGTTACATCACACTTAAACAGATGAAAGTGACCAAGTGGTCCAGTAATTACCATGTGGGGAAGATGCTTTCTATGGAAACATCAACTTCAACCCTCATCTCCATAAAAGATAAATTTAGCCTAATTTCACACATTAAAATAATGACAAAGTGGGTCATTTGTATGTGTTCATATACAACAGTATATATCATGTGCATACTGACACTAGTATCATATATATTCACTGTATATGAGCCATACTTGTGTGCTTCCTAGAAAAAATGTGTTTAAATTTATTTTTAGAGCATTCATTTTGGGCCCAATGTGGTAGGCTATTGAAGTCCTCACCTTGCACGCACTGGGATCCCATATGGGCACTGGTTCACATCCCGGCTGCTCCACTTCCCATCCAGCTCCCTCCCTGTTGCCTGGTAAAGCAGTCCAGGATGGCCCAACGCCTTGGGACCCTGCACCTGTGTGTCAGACCTGGAGGACTCTCGACTGCCATCTGGCTTCAGATTGGCTCAGCTCAGTGGACAGAGGATCTTTCTCTGTCTCTCCTTCACTCTGTAAATCTGACTTTCCCATAAAGATAGATAGATAGATAGATAGATAGATAGATAGATAATAGATAGATAGATAGATAGATAGATAGATAGATAGATAGATAGATAATAGATAGATAGACAGATAGATTGATCTTTTCAAAAAAACATTCATTTTAGAAGTGTACAGGTGTTATGTACAGGATTACATACAGGTGTTTATGTGATTTTTTTTTTGTCTCATAAGTAAGGGATGAGCATAAGCAAGGGCTAGACTGTGTGGTACTTGCATGTTTATGAACTTCCATACTGTCTTCAGAACAATTTTGTCACTTTAACCCTCCCACCAGCAAGTAGTATGCATGTTAGCCAGCACTTGACGTTAGCTAATTTTTTAGGTATCTTTACAATTGCGAAAGGATATCACATTCTTATTTTAATTTGCCTTTCCCCAGTGACAAATGATGTTGAAAAATTATTCACGTGTTTGTCATTTGTACATCCTTTTTGGTGAAATATTTCTTCATGTCTTTGTCTGTTTTCTAATTGATTCATCTGTTGACTTTTTAACTGCTATGTATTCTAGATACTAGGCCTTTTTTGAATACATCATACACAAACATTTTCTCACATTCTACAGCTTGTCATTTCATCATCTTTATAGAGTCTGTCATGGAGTAAATGTTTTTAAGTTTGATGTGTTCCAATTTAATCAACTTTTCTTTTAGGGGATGATGCTTTTCATGTCTTCTAAGAACTCTTCTGTAAATATTTGAGTTGTTCAAGCTTAATGCTCCTCATTTAACTCTCTCATCCATTTTGAGCAATTTTTGAGCTCAAAATTTTAGACCGATCTAGAATCGTATTTGTTTTGCTTGGGGATGTTCAGTTGCCCCAGCACAATCATTCAAAAGGATGTTTTTTTTCCTTCATCAAAATGATTTTGCATCTTTATAAAGGGTTGGTCGGACTTATTTATATGGAACAATTTCTGGGCTTCCCATTCTGTTCTTCGGGTCTTTCCTTTCACTAACATTACATAATTTGAATTATCATAATGACCAAATACATCTTAAAATCAAGTAGGTATTTCCTCTCAATGTATTCTACTTTTTCAAAATAGCTCTTACTCTTGCTTATTACACATGTATAAGAAATTTCCTAGGAATTTTTTGTAGAAATTGTGTGAAACCCAGTTGATAATATATTGATAATGTAGCCTGTGTTGAGTCTTCCAATTTACTTCTCCAATGACTGTTTTCATCAGAACAATGGGAGATTTTTGAAAACATTTTTATTTGAAATATAGAGTAATACAGCAAGCTAAAGAGAAGTAACTTTCATTTGTTGATTCACTTCCCAAATACCTGCAACATCCATGGCAGGACCAAACTGAAGCCATAAGCCAGGAACTCTACCTAGGTCTCTCCCATGGATGGCAGGAACCCAAGAACTTAAGGCAATCTGCCTCCCAGGGCACACATGAGCAGGAAGCTAGATAGGACTTGATACCTAGCACTCAGATTTGGGGTGCAGGTTTCTAAAGCAGTGCCGCAACCCACAGTGTTGCAATACCCTCCTCTCATGCAGCCTTCAGCATGCAGAGTCTATATGTGTTTTGTTAGATTTCTACAGAAGGGCCAGTGTGATAACCTAGTAGCTAAAGTCCTCACTTTGCATGCCTGGGATCCCATATGGGTGCCAGTTCATGTCTGGGCTGTTCCACTTCCCATCCAACTCCCTGCATGTGGCGTAGGAAAGCTGTTGTGGATGGCCCAAAGCCTTGGGACCCTGAACCCAGATGGGAGACCCAGAAGAAGCTCCTGGCTTCAGATTGGCTCAGCTCAAGCCATTGTGGCCACCTGGGGAGTGAAGCAGTGGACAGAAGATCTTTCTCTTAGTCTCTTTTTCTCTCTCTGTATTTCTGCATTTACTTATCATTAATACAATGACACTCTATAAAGTACTGGGGTTTTGGCCTTCCACCAATGGGGAAGGGGAGAGGCAGAGCAGCACAGCAGGAGTGTTGGGTGCTTAGGAGAGGCCCAACTGTCCACCCAGGCTACCCCAAGAACAGACGCTCCCTGGACCAGGCAGAGACCCAGAACCTGTCTTATTTTCCTGCATCGTAACAAGCTCTTCTTTCCATTTCTGCCTCTGTGACAGAGGGAACAGAAAACAGCAGAATAATTCATGATTCTCCTCTGTTGGTTTCTGAAAAAGAGGTGGAGTGCTTACTGTGGAAAACGGAGGAAACACCCTCATTAGCATTGACCACATGGGCCTCCTCCAGCACTTGGTGGTTTACCAGTTGTCCTTTTACCTCCGCTGACTCAGAGCTGAACCAGCAGTCAAGCTTTGAATGCTGCTTTTTCCAATGGAGATGGGAGCCTACATGTGCGGTTTTCACCTTACACAGACACTTTTAGACAACTTCAACAAGTGGACTGGCAATCTTTAATATATATATATATATATATGAAAGGCAGTTGGAGATCTTCCATCTACTGATTCCTTCCCCAAATGGCTGTCATGGCTGGGGCTGGGTCAGCAAGAACCAGGAGCTTCCCTTGGGGTCTCCCACATGGATGCAGGGGCCCAAGCACTTCATTCATCCTCCATAGCTTTCCTGGACACATTAGCAGGGCGTCAGATCTGAAGTGGAGCAGCTGGGACTCAAACTGATGCCTGCAGGCAGCGACTTAATCCCTACACCCCGCACTGGGTCCAGAAATACATTTTTTTATAGAGAAAAGAAAAATAGGCAATCACTAATAAGGCAGCAGTGATAAATACTTGTATTCTTGGGCTGAGAAATTAAACCACGGGATCAAAACAGGGAGAAGCTGAGAAGGGAATGACTGGAGAAGACCATTTCAAGCCTGTGTTCAAATCAGCCTAGAACTAAAACTATTGGGAGAAAATGTTCTGATTTCAAAGCATCTTTCCCTTGCATGAATAGCTGTTAATCCAGAGAATAACGACTGCAAGACAAGATCATCTTTTAATATCAGTATTAAAGTAAAAACTGGCTTGTATAGCTATGAAAACAAGAGAGCTGTTGAAGGCTGTATACCCTGAAAATAGTGACTTGAGGGAGATTGTTAAGGAATATTCTGCAAGGCTCCGGACACTCGGCCCGGGAAGCATCTGCCAGCAGGCGGAGCTCGTCTGCTACCATCCAACGCTCGCTCTGAGACGTGTGGGACACAGCAGGTGGGCTCCACCGGCCGCTGTGAAAGGACTTGGAACCTGTAGGAAATGTTCATTTGACCGAAGGAAGATCTCGGGTTTTAACACACGCTTAGCCCCCCAAGGATTTAACTGGGGTAGCGCGCGGCTCGCTGTTGAGGAACGATCTGTTCCGACTCTGCTTCTAGCCAACTGTCGCTGAAAGGCTGAGAGCCAGTCCAGGGCGCGCGCCTTCAGGCCGCGACCTTGCGAGAGGTTGTGGGGGGCTTGAAGGCAGGAGAGTCCCCTGGTCTCAGTCCGCATCCTGGAGCGAGAACAGATTCGTGGCCAAGGACGGTTCCTTGTCCCACAAGCCGAGGCTGCTGCTCCCCCAGCGCCGACGCGCGGGCCTCCCCTGCCGCCCGCGGACCGGGGCCGAGCGAACCCCGGCGCGCCCCGAAAACCGGGGAAGTTTCCGCGCGACCGCTCGCCGTGGCCCAGACGCTGTGTTTTGGGGGGGTCTCTTTTAAGGTTTACATCAGGAAGCGCCGTAACCCCTGGCATGTTCCGAGCCCGCCCTGTTTCGTTTTCGAGCCCACGCGGTCTCACTAGCTGCCACACACATAGCTTGGTGTTTTTGAACACCCCGAGTTGGCACTCATTGAACCGTAGCCTCCGTGCACCTGCCCGGCCTTGTCCTGGGCTGTGACCCTGGAGCCTCTTCTGCTTTCCTCACAGAGCAGTGAGAGACCCCGATCGCCCTGAGAGGACACCCGGCGTCCCTCCCCGACAGGACACCCGGCGTCCCTCCCCGACAGGACACCCGGCGTCCCTCCCTGACAGGACACCCGGCGTCCCTCCCTGACAGGCCTGTCGACATCGCCGAGCTCGCGCGCGCGCCCGCGAGCCCGGGGTGGGGGGGAGAGGCAGCGGCGTGAGCGCGCGTGCGCCCGCGGAGGTCACCGCCCAGTTGGGCAAGCGGGACATGCAAATGAGTGCGGCTGCGCTGGCCAATGGGAGGCCTGAGGCGCCGTGACGTGCGCGCCGAGCCGCCGTAGTATTTATAGATCGTATTTAAAGAGCCCTTGGGAGTCTCCTCGGGCTCGGCTGGGCGGCGGCTGCGGCGCGACGCGCGGCCTGCGCGCGGGAGGTGGCGGGGCGCCCTCCGCTCGCCTGCGGCCTGTGGGGCCGCCTTCCAGTGGTGGCTTCCCGGAGAGGGGGAGGAAGCGCTGTCGCTTCGATCGCTTTTTTTTTTTTTTTTTTTGCTTCAGACAAAGCCGGGGGAATTCGGGTTCCCGAAAAGAGCCAGGGGCCTTGGGGGAGGGGAGCATAAAGCTTCCTGGAAAAGCTAGAGTCGTGGAATTTGAGGGCGGGGGGAGAGAGGGGAGGTTGAGGGTGGGCGGACCTCTGGGGCCAGGCGACAGTGTATTCGTGGAAAATAAATGCAAAGATAGTGGCGGACGTTTGAGCTGCGGGCTGCCCGGCCCCGCGAACCGCACACTGCAATGCGAAAGCAGGAAATGCATGACGTCATGGCAGAGGAGACCCAAATTTGCAGCGGCTGCATCCTTCCTCTCTTAAATCCCGTCCCACCCACCTGTTTTTTTTTTTTTTCTTATTGTTTTGTTTTCTAGGCGAGGCTCTGCTGGGCGCAGCTTGGGCGAGGCAAGGCGAGGCGTGGCTGGAGAGGGTGGGGGAATTTCACCTGCCTGCCCCGACCGCAGCCGGCCACTTGCGGCTCTCCAAAGAGCTTCCTCAGAACCACAACGAATTCTTAACCAAGATAACTCCCAGTTGAATGAATTTGCAAAAGCCCAGCAGGGGCTGAGGAGCCCCACCATGTGCCCAGGAGCTGTCCTTAGATATGCTTGCCCTCCTGCCAACCCCAGGAAGAGTTGTGCACGACGGAGGACTGCAGCTCACAGAACTGAGGTTTTTCTCAGCGCCTTTTGGCCCTGTATTTAGGAACCTAGCTCCTGAGGTCTCTGTAAGGGCAAACATGCCTGCAGGAGAGTTGTGTTTCCCAGCTGCCACACCTGCGTTGTTGTTCCCTCACTGCCAGGTCCAGGGTCCTTCCGAGGTGGCCTTACGAACCAGTTGCCCTAGAGTCCTGCCCCACTCCACCCCTGGTCAAAGCTTAACACACAAGGAAGGTGGTGATAGCGGCTGCTGACTGCTGGTGTTCTGTGTTGGGCAGCAGGCTCCGTGACTTCATCCTTGGTGATTTCTTGGGAGCAACTCCCGTTTACTGTAAAGGAACCGGATTCTGAGAATCGCATATCCACTGGAACATTGCCTCCGTGTGTCCCTTGCTGACGACCTTTCGCGTTCAGCCGCTTGGCACCAGGAAGGCAAAAGGCACGCTCGCTGTCATCCTGTAGATGGTGAATGCCCAGGCAGGTTAAACACACAGATGCCAGGTAGCATGTGTCGAGTGTCCTCACGGAAGGAGGACTGTTCAGGAAAACCCAACTTAAGCTCATGTTCTCATTGCCCCCGGTTCACAGTAGTGTCTTACGAAGCCGTCAGTCCTGGTTCAGGACGTGGAGTAACGCTAGATTCTGTGTTCCTTGGTGAAATGTGTGGGGGACTGAAAGCAGGAGGTACCATGTCAGAGTGAGGTGATGCTCAGTTAGCTGGCAATCTAGTGCAATTTCCAACGAGGCTGTCTGTGCTTGCCCTTTGCCTGCCTTATCCTTTGGTCATTAGAGTCCAGGCTGTGTATGTTTGTACCATGGGATCTGTGTATTACAGACCCAAGAGAAACCAGTTCCTTGGTAGAGGATTGAAGCCCAGTAGGCCCCAGCTCAGTAGGATGGTGTTAGGTGCACTGAAGAGTCTCATCCAGTTTCTTCATCGTGACATGGGATTTCCCCCCAGCCACCCACCTACAGGTCACACGGTCGCTTGTCGGGCACTCTGCAGCCCCTCTGCCCACCTAGTCCTTTCAGTGCTGGTGTTTCTTACACTAACTACCTGAACCCTGCAGCTCCACTGTCACGAAGGTTCCTGCAAGGTGTTCGTGGCCTGGGACAGTTCATAAGACAGTGACCTATTGTCAGTTCTGGAGTCAGGCCTGGCCTGGACCGAGATTATAGCCCAGCCTCTCTGGATACTTTCTTGGTTTCTGCAATGGCAAATTGCCTGTTCACAATCTGCTCCACTGGTGTTCAAAGACTTTGTCAAATGTAAAGTACTATGTAAATTGCTAATATACAAAACCTAGAATGTGGAGTTGCAGGTTGATTGGACAGCAAGGCGTGTTTGTTTAGTATTATGTGGTTAAGTTGCAAGGGAAAGAGGAAGAGGGATTTATGTTGAGTCTGCCAGCTTTCTCTTCCAAGGGCTTTACTGTCATTATCCCTTGCTTGCTCTCATTTGATACATATTTTTTTTTTAAATTAACTTTGAAAGGTAGAGACAGGCAGAATCTTCCATCCACTGATTTACTCCCTAAATATCTGCAGCAGCCTGGCTCATGTGGAACTCAGAGCAAGCCTCCCACTTGGGGTCAGGGACTCAAGTGCTCAACAGCCAGAAGCTTAAATCAGAAACAAAACTGGGGCTTGCATAAGGCACTCAGTTTAGGACATGATGTCCCAAACCAGTGTCTCAACTGGTGTGCCGCACACTTGCCCAGTTATCTCTCTTTAAAAGAAAAAAAAAAAAGATTTACAGAGAGAAGGAGAGACAGAGTGGGAAATATCTTTTCTCCCCTGATTCACTTCCCAAATGGCTGCAATGGCCAGAGCTGAGCTGATCTGAAGCCAGGAGCCAGGAGTCTCTTCTGGGTCTCCTACTTGAGTACAGGGTTCCAAGGACTCGAGCCATCTTCCACTGCCTTCCCAGGTCATGAGCAGGGAGCTGGATGGGAAATGGAGCATCTGGGACATGAATCGGCACCCATAGGAGATCCTGGTGCTTGAAGGGGAAGGATTAGCTTATTTAGCTATTAGCCTTGCTCCTCTCATTAACTTTTTAGATTTATTTATTGTTATTGTAAAGTTAGATATACAGAGAGAAGAGACAGAAAGACCTTCTATCCAATGATTTATCTCTCTTTAAAAGAAAAAAAAAGGATTTACAGAGAGAAGGAGAGACGGAGTGGGAAATATCTTTTCTCTCCTGATTCACTCCTCAAACAGCTGCAATGGCTGGAGCGGAGCTGAGCCAAGCCGAAACCAGGAACCAGGAGCCTTCTCCAGGTCTCCCACGCGGGTACAGGGTCCCAAGGTTTTGGGCCATCCTCGACTGCCTTCCCAGGCCACAAGCAGGGAGCTGGATGGGAAGCAGGGCCACGGGGATTAGAACCGTCGCCCAAATGGGATCCTGGCATGTTCAAGGCGAGGACTTTAGCTGCTAAGCTACTACACCAGGCCCTCTCATTATCTTTTAATAGCGCCAAGGACTCTGCCCTCATATTAAAGAGGCTCATGTTCAACCAAGTGACACACAGGTACTAATTAATATGTACACACAGCCCCTAAGAGAACATCTGAAAGTATGGAGTGGGCACCCGGAGGAGGGAGCAGGCTGTCTACCAGTCCATCAAAAGACAGGAACAGAGACAGAAGGAGAGGAAGGCAGAAATAATGACCCTGTCCGTTGGACCTTGAAGGCCAAAGTCAGATGTGGAAGGAACCGTGAAGGTGACTGGGTGGAGACAGAAAGTCAGTATGTGAGGGAAAGATGGGGTGGGGGGCGATATATTGGTGTAGAGGACAGAGTGGGGATGTTGGTTAGAGAGGCAGGTGAAACGTGAAATTGAGCCAGCCCCTGGAGGAATTCGATCCCATGCTGAGAAACACAAGCTGTGCGCCTTTGGTCCTGGACATTGATTCCGCTTAGGAGGGAAGAGAAACAGTCAAATCTGTTTAGAAAAGTAGCTCCAGGAAAGCCAGCTTGGAGTCCCCAAGGCACACGGGGACACAGTGGCAGTAATTCAGGTGTTTGTTACGAAACAGCGGCTTTCAAAGTGTGGGTCACGACCCCTGAATGAATGTTGAAATGATTGCAGTGACTCACACTCTGCATTTGAATAGAGATGGACTTGAGAAGAAAACAGCAAAGTATCTCATGTGGGCAGCAGAGATGTTACTTGTAAATCTCCCGGTTGATGAACTTATGTATGCATTCTCTGAGCATTTTGAACCTGTAAAATATACACACTACAATGAGTTTAAATATTCTTCATAGTCAAGTACATTTACTTAATTTTTAAGCAAACGCAGAGTTTATTACCAGGAAAATGA
Source organism: Ochotona curzoniae (assembly GCF_017591425.1). NCBI lineage: Eukaryota > Metazoa > Chordata > Mammalia > Lagomorpha > Ochotonidae > Ochotona > Ochotona curzoniae. The sequence continues at coordinate 278,708 of NW_024466353.1, read as the reverse complement.
ATGGAAATAAGAAAAAAATGTCAGTGTTTATTTGATCAAAATCCTGACTAAATTCCCTCTTGCTTGCGTTTTTCTTTGCACCTTTATCAAAGTGAGAGTTTTGTTTTTTTAATGCCTTTTGGATTTTAATGCATAATAGATTGTAATGCATTTTGTTGGTCATAATACAAAATATATTTCTCACCATATAACACAAAGGCCACAGATATACAAGACTGAGGTGGTGACGGTGGAGTGTGATAATAAGCTATTCGAGAAATTTTTGAGATCAAGTAGTTAGGACTGGGATGATCGCTTGGCCTGGCAGGTGAGCCGTCCAAGGGTGACCCTTACTTAGCCTGTACCAGTGCATAGGTTTGGAACTCATCTCCTCTTTCTAACTGCAGCTCCTTGCTGATGCAGATGGCGGAAGGCAACAGGTAATGACTCAAATGATTGGATTCCTGCCACCCAAACAGGAGACCTGGCACGAGCTCCCAGCTCCTGGCTTTGGCCCAGCCCAGTGCTGGCCATTGTAGACATTTAAGGAATGAAACAGAACAGCATTCTCTCTCTCTCTTTCTGTCTTTCTGTCTTTCTACCTCTGCCAAATTACCTGCAAATATTAACAGTAGTTAGGACTTGTTGGCCGATTGGATGTGGGGATAAAGGAGAAGGAACTCAGGAATGACTCACTGAGTCCTAATTTGGGCTTCCAGAGCCCATGGGGATCAATCCACTTCCACCACCATCCCTGGACAGAAAATACAGAAACAGAATTAAACAAGGAAGGTGTGGGCAGGGCTCTTGGAGTGCCAGCTAGGTGAGAGACTCATCAAGAGGGTATGCTAATAAAATCCTGTAGCTACGATCCTGGCTCTGTGCAAGCTGGAGGCAGCACAGGCGGGTTTTCCAAACAGCTGACTGGAGGAGACAGCCTGGAGCTGCGAGGTAATCTGGAGAGAGCACAGCAGAGCCGGCAGAGTTAGAACAGCAGCAGGATGTGTGTGTGTGTGTGTGTGTGTGTGTGTGTGTGTGTGTGTGTGTGTGTGTATGACGAGTGTGCATGAATACACGTGAGTGGGTGTGTGAGCAAGCGTTATCAGCAGGTTGAGGTTCTGGAACATGAGAAGCCAGAGATTTAGCTGGCAGAGGTAAAGGGACAGGCTGTAGCAGTTTCCCTGTAAAATATCGGATCTATCATGTTGCCGAGCCTAGCGCTGTACAGCAGCAGTTAAGTCATGGCGTGGGATGCACACACACCTTACCAAGAACCTGGCTTCGGGTGCCTGTTCTGCTTCTGATTTCAACTTTCCACTCCTGCATATGCTGAGAGGCTGCAGGTGATGGCTCCACTGCGTGCATCCAGCCACCTGTGAGGGAAACTGCTGCAGCCTGGACCACTGCAAGCTGCTGTGGGAATGTGGGGTGAACCAACAGGTGAAAGCTAGCTTTCTTTCTCTTGGGCTCTCTCTCTCTCTCTCTCTCTCTGCTTTTAAAGTAAAATGAAAATGATAGAATTTTTAAGTTTCATTAAAACTGGAATTGAGGGCCCGGCTCCATGGCCTAGTGGCTAAAGTCTTTGCCCTGAACACGCCAGGATCCCATATGGGAGCCGGTTCTAATCCCAGCAGCTCCACTTCCCATGCAGCTCCCTGCTTGTGGCCTGAGAAAGCAGTCGAGGATGGCCCAAAGCTTTGGGAGCCTGCACCCGTGTGGGAGACCTGGAAGAGGTTCCTGGATCCTGGCTTCGGATCGGCACAGCATTGACCGTTGCGCTCACTTGGGGAGTGAATCATCAGACGAAAGATCTTCCTCTCTGTCTCTCCTCTCTGTATATCTGACTTCTCCACTTCCCATCCAGCTCCCTGCTTGTGGCCTGGGAAGGCAGTAGAGGACAGCCCAAAGCCTTGGGACTCTGCACCCAAGTGGGAGACTCAGAAGAGGCAAAACAAACTTGGTGCCAGAAAGTTTAACAGGAGGTGTTGAATTATGGGAGCATTTTGAAAAGAGACGTTAGGCAACTTGAAAAGACAAATCCGAAGCAGTCAGCCCTGCAATCAGGAGAAGCAGGGCCGCTACCCTCAAGGCTGCAGTGACTGGAATGACAGCGTGTGGCAGCAGAACTCAAGCAGTTGCAGCTGCCCACATGGACATGGGCCACAAGTGATACAAATACTAAGGGAGAACTTGCCAGAAGCAGAGAGAGGGGTGGTGGTAGTGGGGAGAGGGTAAGAAGTCCTGTAGTTTCCTTCCATCCTCTTCTTTGTAAACTCCAACTGATCTCCCTAGAAAACGGACCAGAAGCTTGCTATGGTTTGAACTGAACATGTCTGCTGGGTATAGATATTGTCTAAGTCCTCAAATCATGACTTAGTGGCACCAAGAGGGTGGGAATTAAACACTGTCATGCTGAGGATTTAGCCTCGGAGCCACGGTGCCAGGCCCAGCTCTGGGTTTCAAATCAATTAATTAGTGTCATAAACAAAGAAGAACTCGAATATTTCCTCTGTGGAATCGTGCTAGGATCAGCAAAGATGGCATGGTAGTGTCAGAACCTTAGGGGGTGGGAAGACGGATAACGAAACATTGTCATCTGAGATCTTAACTTTTAGAAATATCTCTCATCGTATTGCTCTGCATGTATTTGATGACTATAGTTAGAATTTATTTTGAAAGGACTGTTTTACCATGTGTTGAGAACTGTTGTTTTAACAATTTCTATTCATATGGGTAGAGAACATTCAGTGGTTTGAAATGCACCTGTGTGCCTTCAACACTTTCATCTTCCCACAAATCTTAGTTATAACGATTGTGTTTGCAATTTATAGAAAACCAACAGAGATTTATTGAATGCTTACTCTGTAGTTGAAATTGAATCTGCAATGACATATCACATATACAATCTCATGTAAGCCTTACGGTACTTTTATGTGTAAGGACCACTATTATTTCTTTTTAACAGATGAGAAATCTAAAACCTGGTGAGACTCAGATGTCTCTTCCCCATCTTACCTGAGTTCCACAGCCATGGGAGTCAGCTGGTCCTGACACGTTGGGGTGTCTCGCCCCAAGCCCTGGCACTAAAGCAATAAAGCCTACACAATAAAACCTCTCCCCAAGTCCAGTGCTTACAAAAGAAAACAAAAACATCCACAGATAACCATTTTCTTATGGACTCGCTGATATCTGGTGGGTTTACTCACTTCTTGTTTTACTTTTAACCATCATGATGTGTTTCTCGTTCTGTAAAAGCAGAGTGTAGGAGTTAGAGCACAGACTAACAACAGAGAATACACTTACTTGCTCACTTGCTCACTGCCACTCTGAACTCCAAGGATTAACTTGTCGTCTGCTATTGCTGGGTCCAGTTGAGTATTGACATCTGGCTTGTTTGTCTCTCATCTCTCTAGCCAAGTTCTGCTCCAGCAGCCTCACCTTGCTGCTCTCACCTGGTGGCAAGAACAGTGGCCTTCTCCTAGTTCCAAGTTTTCATGTCCTTGTTAACTGGGGGAATCCCAGCAGAGGAAGTGCCTTTCAATTCCCAGAAGCTGTGCTAACCTTCAAGGTCCAGGCCAGCTGCATGGCCATTCTGCACGAACCACTGCATCCAGGAAATAGAATCCTCTGCTGTTCAAAGCAAGCAATAGTGGAATAGTCAGAGCTGTGTGATTCACAGTCCATGAGAATCTTTCAGCTGGGAATGTGTATGTGCGTGTGAGAGAGAGAGAGAGAGAGAGAGAGAGAGAGAGAGAGAGAGAGAAGGGGGGAGGTGCTGAGGAGCTGTCCAGAGCAAGGCCGTCAGAACACCAAAAAGTCACAGGTTTCTGCCATGAAGAAGTTTGAAACCTCTGGTTTTATCTGTTTACTCAGACAGAATCCTAGGAGTTTTTCAAGATCATTGGATAACCACACACTCTATATCAATTTGAACTAAGAACTTTCTCCGCACTTCTGTTTTGTAGCCTATTTTCCTGGCATCAGGGTAATGTGTCACTTGGGAAAATACCCAGAACCGCCCCCCCCCAGACACCATTTTGCTACTCTCTCGCATCTTGTCCCCCCCCCCGCCCCCCATGACCCTCCTAAGTTCTCAAATCTTCCAGAAAATCACTAGGGCTCTCTTCTGATTCATTAAGGCATTGTTCTAGTGTCAGGTACATTGTTGTTACTCTTTAGTTTCTTTGGATTTTTTTTTAACTGAAAGTCCTCATTTAACTATCAGAATATGTAATTTTTATTTTATTCATACTCATTTTATTTAAAAAAAAATGATACGGAGAGATCTTTTAATCAGTGATTCATCCCCTTATGGCCACAACAGCCAGGACTGGGTCAGACCAAAACCAGGAGCCCAGAACACAGCCTGGGTCTCCCAGGTGCATGATAGAAACCTGCTGCCTCTCAGAATGCCCTTTTACTTGTTTATTTTAAAGATTTATATTACCTGAAAGGTAAAGTTGCAGAGAGAAGGAGGGAGATTCGGAGAAGGAGGGCCTCCAGCCTCTGATTCATCCCCCAAATGGCTGCCATGGTTAGGGCTGGGCCATAGTTATGTCAAAGAGCCAGGACCTTCTTTCAGGTCTCCCACGCAGATGTAGGGACCCAATCACTTGGGCCATCTTCTGCTACATTTTCCAGGAACATTAGCAAGGAGCTAGATCAGAAGTGGAGTAGCTAGGATTCAAAGTAGTGTCGTTATGGGATACCAGTATCACAGGCAATGGCTTTAGCAGCTATACGATAATGCTGGGCCCCCTGGTGCACTTTAGCTGAAAGCTGGGTTGGGAAACACAACTGAAATGAAAACTTAGGCACTCCACCATGAGATGTACATGTCCCCAGTAGCATCTTACCTGTTGTGCCAAACTCCTGCTCCTATCTGTTTTATATGTTTTAAGGGAAGAGTGACAAAGAGGGAGAGGCTCAGGAGAGAGAGATTCTTTCCATCTACTGGATCAGCCCCCAAATGTCTGCAACAGCCCAAGTTTGGGGAAGGCCAAAGTAGGAGCCAGGAACTCCAACCAGATCTCTCATGTGGATGGCAGGGGTCCAAGCACTTGGACCAACCTCTGCTATTGTCCCTGGCACGTTAACAGGGAACTGGTCCTGAAGCAGAGCAGCCAGGATTCTAACCGATGTTTCAATAAAGGATGCTGACATTGTAAGCAACAGGTTAATGTGCTGAGCCGCAATGCTATCTCCTAGATGTGCTTCTAAAAGAAGTAGTGGGCATTTGCTAACAGCCATCTATTTTGTTTGTTTGTTTGGTTGGTTGGTTGTTTTTTGTTGTTGTTGGTTTTTTTTTTTTCTTCTTAAATCCTATGTTAGTTTGGTTTGTTCTGAAGACCAGCCTGATAACCAGAATTCTTCAAAATGCTAAAACTATGAGCCCAAGGCAATGGCTCAGTTGACTAATCCTCCTCCACCTCCAAATGCCAGGATCCCATATGGATGCCTGTTCGTGTTCAGGTTGCTCCACTTCCCATCCAGATCCTTGAAAATGGCCTGGGAAAGCAGTAGAGGATGCGCCAAGGCCTTAGGACCCTGTACCTGCATGGGAGACCTGGAAGAAGTTTCTGGCTAATGATTGCCTCTACTCTGAGCTGCTGTGGCCAATTGGGGAGTGGACTGGCAGATGGAAGATCTTTCTCTCTCTGTTTCTTTCTGTAAATCTGACTTTCCAATAATATATACATACTATTAGAACTAATATATACATATTATTAGAAATAATATATACCTATGTGAGTATATATATATATATATATATATATAATGTTTAAAAAAAAAAACCACAGAAATGGTGGCAAGATGTGATGCTAACACACAGCAGACAGGAACTCAGTCAACTGCTGATAATTTTTTCTTTCCTGTTACCATGCAAGCGAGCTTTAAAGAGTGTTACGACTGGAGATTTAAATCTGCCAGTACTTGCTAAGTATGCATTATGCAATTATTCATAAAACTTGCTGCAACCTGCTAATACAGCTAGCTGGATAGCTACGGGAGGTGTTATTCTGTTCCTGAAAATGTGCCTGCAATGAATAAAGTGTGCTGGTTCCCCCTTCATCAGTAATAGCTGGGATGTTTTTTCTTAAAACAGGGTAGTCAAATGCTCATCTAGCTCTGCATAGATGCCACAGGGATTCTATCATTCTGCCCAAGTTCCATTTTGGGCTTTTCACACTGTGGGCATTCTTTCAGCTGATCTGGCTATTCTGGAATGCAAAGACAGACCAGTTCTCGTTCATGTGGTTGTCACTATAAACCCTTCTATTCCGATTTGTTTCATTCTATGCTGCCACTGTCTGGATGGTTAGGGCTTCTAGGTGTAACTTGTCTGCTTTATATTTACAACTGGAAGTGCTATTATATGGTAAGAATGCTTATTTAGCCTTCTTTAGACTAAATTAAACCAGTTCTCTAATGTTTTTGTGTCCTATTTTCTTGGGTTTTAAAACTCTTTGTGCTCTGTTCTGTGCCTTTTCTTGTTTCTCCACATTCTTTTTAAAATAGGAAACTTCAGACTGAATGGCAGTTTCTAACATGGGCTTCACCAACCCTACATATGTTAGGAAAATGACGTCATGGTTTTTGTATGTCATACTTCAGTTAATACACTGTAGGAGCATACCCACTCTTTTAAAATAGCACTTTTGAATGACTGACATCTTAACAATGACATAAGTGGGCTGCCTAGATGATAGTGTAAGACTTTCTTTTGACTATTTTAAGTTAAAGTGTTATAAATGTTGCTATAATGGCTGTAAGTATCTGCAAGAAAAATATTTTTCCAAAGAGATCATCATCACCATTATAGTTTACATTTTGGGTGTTTTCAAAATTTTCTGGCAAGCATCAATTAAACATGTGATTACAAAGTAATATTTTAGATATATACCCTATGTGTAATTTTGTATTCTCAGAAAGCAAAACTTTTCATGGGGGGGAGGTAAACTCCCTTTTAATCTAGCATTCTCAAATACCTTACTCATATATTTTCTTGGGGTGGGGCATGTTTTTTAGGGGAAAAGATCCTAACACAACAAACTTGACTGAAGATTTCCCATAGCCGAATAAAATCAGCAGATCATAGTTCACTTAACATATCTTAGAAAAATGCCTCTCAAAACTGTTTTTTACACTTGATTTTAGAGAAAAGGCCGAGAGGCGATTAAAAAAAAATGTGTATGTGTTTATTTATTCCCCTCTCAATTTTTACTGAATCACACCTAAAACAGCTTTTGAATAGTTCATCAAAAGGAAAATGTGATAAATGTAGAGGTCTCAATTGGTTCTGTCCTCAAGCAATGTTCCATCTGACCTCTCCTTAGACTACATTAGAGTATAAATAGTATCCAACCAATTATCATGGAGACCCATTCCTTTCAGCTAGCTCATGCATGCATCATTTTAATGATTGCATTAATAAATGCCTCTATCCATTTCATTTCTGTTCATAGATGACTGCAATCCATTTCATTTCTGCATCAGTCAGGGTTCATTTGCAGAGATTAGCATGTACTCAAGCTGGTTTCAGCAGGAAAAGATTTGTTGTGGGACATTAAATGGTTGAAGAACCACTGAAACGGCCTTGAGGTCAGGTCTGAAGGACATCCCACAAAGCCATGCCTCAGAATTGGGCTACACAACTGGTCACGATCAGGAAGCTATGGCCACCTGTACTGGCATTCTGACTCTGATGCCAGGGGCAGGGGTAGGGTCTCGTGTGGAACTGTCATGCATGGTGGAGGAGTTGGACTTTTCTGTGGTCATGACTGGACAGTGGCAGTCATAATCACAGTCATGGGGTAACCCACTGCCCCAGCAGAGGCAACAGAGGCGGCTTTGCTGCCATGGACGTGCTTCTCATTGGCTGAGTGGAAAGAAATGCTGGGTCCCAATAGCCAAGCAATGGGGAGACTTAGCAACCCTGCAGAATGGGGGCAAGCACATTAGGCTGATGGGAAAGGACATTGAGCACCATTGGAAGTACAATCAAATGTCGTTTTAAAAATTCATTGGCACTTACACAAGGTATGCCTCCAAACCCTGCTTTCGTACATGGAAATACTTTTGCATTTGTCATTTTTAAAAAAGATAAATGACCATCACTTCCAAGGATAAAGAATAAGTCAATTTTTTATTAATAAGGGTTGAAGCCCTTCCTTATAAATTCTTAAGATAAATGTACTTCTCAGATAAATACAGTATCAGATACTATAATATCTTAGCATACTCTTTAATGGATACTAATAAATCAATTCTGTCCTCCTGAAGCAGCTTTTGAGAATCTCTTACATGCATAACGTTAAAGTAGACACAGTAAAAAAAAAAAATGCAGACAACAGTATTGGCACTTTCCTCCAAACAATTGAAATTATAGTCAGAAACAAAATAAACATGATCATTAATTTTTCTGATGAAGAAGTTCATGTCTATATGCCATATACTAGGATACTTTTAAAAGTTTGTGAGAAAATGAAGTTTAGTTCCATTGTGGTGCTCCCAAATTTGAAACCTTTATGGAGGTTTTTCTAATACATGAAAATATTTTCCTTGAACTTTTTGAAGACTGCTCAGACACCTATAAAGATAGAAGACTGGGCATGGGTAGCCCTTCAGGGAAGCACAGCCACTGAGTGGTGGTTTTAATAAAAGCAATAAGGGAATTACAGCAGGATATAATAGATGATTAATAATCAAGTGGGAGATAAAGTAACCAGGAATTTTTGATCACTTGCATTGGTGCTAGTTGTAGTCTAAAGAGTTAACCTTTTCATCCAGACAAATCCATGGAGATTTACTATTCCATTGACCCATCACCCTCCTCTGGTGAACATTAACTCAGTTAAGGATGTGGCGGTGAAGCTGTGGCTACTGCACTGTCACACTCCACCTGTCACTCATTGCTGGGTCTCAGCAAATCCTCCACCAAACCCCGGCATCAACTGGAAGCCCCGTGAAGACCAGATGAGGCTGCGCACAGAGAAGGCAGCAAGGCATTGGTTTTGCCCGATTTTAAAGCCGAGATTGCTAGATGTCTTCTCGAGAGGAGTCTCCCGTATTTTGACACCAAAACAAGGCTGCCTTTCCCCAAGTGTTTCTTTCCTGCAGCATTGTCCAACTTGTATGGCTTTTGGAAATAATGTGATCTAGCTTTCTTGCTGTAGATGTTTCTTTACTGTGCGTAGAAAGAGGAGATCACCGCATCATAGCGTACTGTTTTCTTGTCTGAATGACTACTCATTCTAATAATTACGTGCTACTTCTGCGTGCTAGTCATTTGTATACATGTAACTCTGTTCCATTTTCACCGCAATAATAACGCAGTGAGTTGATGAATTCTGGTTTTCACATGTGAAGAAGTAGACCATGAAAAGTCTATTCTCTTGGGCCAACGCTGTCACACAGGGGTTTCAGCTATTGGCTAAGACAGTGGCCTCCTGTATGAGCACCCATTCAAATGACAGCTGCCTACTGTGTGCCTGGGCAAGCAATGGAGGAGGATGGCTCACATGCTTGGGCCCCTGCACCCTTGGGAGAATCTGGGACAAAACTGGCTCCTCGCTCTGGCCTTGTCCAACCCCAGCCATTGCAGGCATTTGGGAAATAAGCCAACAGAAGGAAGATCTCATTTTCCCTCTTCCTGGCTCTCCTTCTATAACTAACTCTGTCTTTCAGATAAGTGAAGAAGTCTTTTAAAAAGAAGAAAAAAAGACTATTCTGGACAAATATTTCATGTAATAACTGTTACTGATAATATACACACAGAGGAGAGATCTTTAAAATGCTTTCAGAGAATGTGCATTATGAAAACAAACCTTCCATAATTTTTGTACAGAAATCAGTTTATATTTAATTTATTTAGTATGAATATTTGAGGTTCCTTTATATGTATCTACTTAGTGAGTACATGTGAAAGAAAACAATTCTTTCCAAAGCATTTAAGAATAATGGACATGGCTGAAATAGAAAAAAAAAAAAGATACATTTAAAAAACACCCCCATGGGGCCCCATGCAATAGTTCAATGGCTTAATCCATACGTTGTAAGTACCAAGATACCATGTGGACACTGGTTTGTGTCTCAGCTGCTCCACATCCCATTTAGCTCCCTGTGTATGACCTGGTAAAGCAGTAGAGAATTGCCCAAAGCCTTGGGACCCTGCACCTGCAACCACTGGGACAGAAAATCAGTAGATGGATGATATCTCACTCTGTCTGCCTCTCCTTCTCTCTCTGTAATTCTGTCATTTATATGAATTACATCTATAATGTATATATGGTCATATAAACTATATAAATTATAAATAATACATAAATTATAGTATAAATATATATATATATATATTTTTTTTAAACCCAAAAGTGTTTTCCTTGGTGATATGGCTGTTTCCCACCAAAGCTTGTGCAATGAAAATTTAAGTCTTCAGTAACATCTGTAGACTTTGGATGAGTATCTGACCTGCCTTCTGAGATGTGGCTCGGGATGCCTGCATCAAAGTGCCCAGGTTCCAGTTCCTCCGGCTCCTCTCCCAGTTCCAAGTTTCTGCAACTGAACATCATGGGACCCAGCAGGGATGGTTCCAGTCACTGGGTATGTACCACCCATGTGGGACACCCAGATGGACTTCCCAGAGCCCAGCTGCAGCCTGGCCGAGGCCTGGCTGGTACAGCCACGTGGGGAGTGAGCCGGTGGATGAGTCTGCTCTCTATCTGTATTTCTCATTCTCTCTTTCACAGATTATCTTTATATGTATATAAATATATGTTTACATATATATACAAATTATATAAATATACATACTTATGGTATATGTATAAATCATGCTCTTTCCACTTATAAGACTTGCAGTTTATACTTAACCTCTAGTTCTGACAGCAAGTTCAAAGTCTAGCAAATGTATTGTACGAGCAAGCACAGGATGAAGCAAGCTTTTAGACATATATATATTATGTGTGCACACACACCCACACACACACACACACACACACACACATCTCCACTCCCTTGTTTTGATGGCACAGCTTTCTGCAGTTTACATAATTCAGTTTAACAGCTAGCTCTTTGATCTGAACAGTTAAATCTAATACTTATAAGCATACTTAAATATTTAACAGATTTTGAAGTATGATTTATATACATTGTAATTCATTCCCTTTTAAACATACAAAGCCAACATTTATTTGGCCAACATTTATTTTCATGCATTTTATTTTCATTTATTTCATGCTTGAAAAGAGGAGAGATGGAGACAGACAGAGGAAGAGAGAGCTTTTATCCACAGGGTCAGTGCCCCCAGGAGCTCACAGTAGGGCAGGGCCAAGAGCCCAGGGCTGAAGCCAGGTTTCCTAGGTGGGAAACAAGCACCTAAGCAGCCATCTGTTACCTCCCAGGGAGCACATTAGCATGACGCTGAATCAGAAGCCGAGTAGCTGATCTTGAACCAGGGCCCTTTCCAGGGTGGGATGTGGGCACCTCTTCCCGTAAATTCCAGCAGCTCCTGACTAGCACCTATCTGGTTTTTGTCCCTGTGGCGTCTCCTTTTCCAGCACATGAAGTAAATCAAATCTCAAATAGTCTTTATTTTGTAGCTTCTTGCATTATAAATACTGTATTTTTATTGTCTTTTGAATCAACTTGAGTCTGATATGTAATAATGACAGGTTGCTTTACTAATGCATAAACAAACAGTGTTGTGGTTAGGGTGTCTAATTATTTTAGCTTTTCACTTAAGAAATAACCTCCCTCCTCAAAAATAATTTAGATTGCCAACAGTAAATAAAATTAGATTAGTGTGATTTTTGCTAGATGGCTAGACATTAAAAAAACGACTGAAAACATTTTTAGACTAATTATTACATATTTAAGATAATCTAAAACAGGCATGCTTTATTTGCAATTCTTTGAAAGAATTAATACAGAAATACCTCATAGACTTCCTTGTGGTTACAGTGCGTCTATTAAAAACAGGCCTTTTTCACTCTGTTAGACTTTCGGTTTTGCATAAGAGATGTGTCTGATAGGAACTGCAAATGACTGTAGCTCTTCACCTCTGCTTGTGACAGCAAGTTCAAAGTCTATCCGATTTATTGCTTGAGTGAGCATGGATTGAAGCAAACTTTTAGGCTTACAAGAGTCTCTGGGTTGTATTTTTTGTTAGCGAGTTTTTTAAAGGTAGCATTGGGGTGTCTTAAATTTTGTACTCTGCACACACACCCCTGTGGAGGCTGAGAAGGGGACGCTGGAGCCCAGGCGGGCGCTCTGTGCCTTTTTTCACACTTCTGACTCTCCAGCATAGTATCTTCAAGGTCCTCGTCATTTTTCAAATGACCTTGTTGAGATACAATGTTAAGCTTAAAATTCACCCCTTGTGAAGTGCATGCTTTGGCCAGATTTTGTGGATTGACAAAGCTGGCAATCATCTATGTAGTTCCACTTTAGAACATTTTTATCACCCCAAAAAGAAGCCTTGGACTCAGAAGCAATCCCTCTCCCAGTGCTAGGCAACCACAAATCTACTTTCTAAATGGCCATGCTTTTTAACTTCGTAAGATTTTTGAAAAACATTTAGCTAACAAAGGGATCATATTTTCGTATTTGTTCAATTAAATCTCTACTTTTTGACATTAAAATAATTCCTTGTCACTGTTACTAGGATGTCTAGACCAAATTGAAGTTTATCCCGAAAGGAGTTCTTAAAAAAAAAAAAAAAGGATATTTCCCGTTCTTCCTCCACTACGGTTTTCAAAGCTCTGTGAACACACAGAAGAAACAGTGGGTATTGAGAAAAGCAAATATTAGCATAAGTGGTTCCAAAACCCCTTCCTTTAGCAATTAATAGGGAGTTTGTACAGCTAAAAATATTTCAGAAGCAGGCATTTTCTCAACAAGTGGGAAAGTCAACAAAAGTTTTTAAAATATAGGAACAGCAGCACTTTTATTACACGTGTTTTCTTGTGGCTTACGTCTGCTTTGTGCCTAAATGGGAAGCCTCACTGGGTGAGGTGTGGAGGTGAGTGGCCGCCAGCTGCTCTGAGCTGCTGACCTCAGCTCTTGCCTGAGACCTTCCTGCATCTAGTCCTCTCGGCGACAAAGGTCCCATTGGCTGAAGACAATGGTCTAATTATTAGCAATGGAACACCTCGCAGAGACACTTCTCAAAATAGTCATCAGGAAGAAGAAGCAGAAAACAGGTTCCATCCAGGGTCACAGGATGTCACTTGACTTTTATTTTTATTGATTGGAGAGGCAGAGGGAAAAAGAGATCTTTTCTAAGACATGTAAACAGCCAGGGCTGTGCCAGGCCCCAACCAGGAGCGGGAACTCAATCCAAAAGTTTTCCCAAAAGGAGGGCTGGATCCATGTACTTCAGCCATCGCCTGCTGCCTCCCGGAGCGTGTCTTAGGAGGAAGCTGAGGTCTGGTGTGGAGATGGGGCTCTAACCCAGGCGCTCTGATTTGGCATGCAAGCGTCCCAAGCAGTGTCGGATGCCCACTTCTCATTTGACATTTAAGGTTGTCTTATTTAAAAAGAAAAGGTTGTAGTTAAATTTACTCAGGTATAGTTGCTAATTTTACTTGTCTTGTGTGCTTACAGGTCACCTATTTGTTGCCATCCAACAGCTATTCCAAAATGTAGTGGCTTAAAACAACCTTCTTACTTCTCACAGTGACCAATGGGCCAGAAAAGAGGGAAGAGCCTGGCTGAGCCGTGGAAGCTGTACCTGCTCATGGGATTCACACCATGCTTCCCTGAGTATGATGCTCTACCGAGGCTTCTCTGGGGCTTGTGGTGACCCATTCCCAAGCTAGCAAACTGGCAGTGGCTGATGCCAAGAGATGTGAGCTTTCCTGTTACCTGCAGAGGGATGCTTGAAAAGCCATAACGTGGCACCTGGCTTCTGAGTAAACAACACAGGGAATAAGGTGTCAGGGCAAAGTCAGAAACCATCTGTCTTTCCTGGTCCCACCATGCAACCTTGGTCTTACCGTGGAGGGGAGGGTTTTTTGCAGGCCCTGGCAGGCCCCAGCTTACACTGGGAAGCCTTCCAGATTGTTCTTCAATAATACTAAAATGCAAAGCCACTTTTTTCAAATATAAACTATTCTGTTATGTGTATGTTCACGTTTATAATGATCAGATATGAAATTCCCCACTAAGCAAAGAGCTGATGTATGTATCTATTTTAGATCAGTCAGTCATCCATTTAAAGCGCATGCTAGGCAGGAGCCCAGGGTTGGCCTAGCAGGCGATAGTCACATCTCAATCCATCTGCCTCCAACTTCCTGTTAGCACAGAACCTGAGAGACAGCAGTGATGGCTCGATTAACTTGGTCCCAGGAACAATCAGGAGGAGAACCTGGACTGAATTCCCAGCTGGCTCAGTCCCAGCCATTGTGAGCATTTGAGAAATAAATCAGTAGCTGGGGGCTCTCTCTTTGTGTATCTCTGTCTCTCAAATAAATGACTTTAAAAAGAAGAATGTGACAATATTGGGCTGCACTACACAGATTCATGAAGATTTTCCTGTGTTTCTACCTTTGATCTTACAGGCTTGAAGGATGTGTAATTAATAGTTAACAGAGGAAACCCTGAACATTTATTGACCTTTCCGTACATTTCTCTTGGAAAACAATCCTCTCTCTAATAAGCTGCTCCTTTTCCTGCTCTGACCAACTGATCCAAATGGAAGCTACATGTTCCTTTCAGTTTGGCTCACTGGCTGCAGACCTGGGTCAGTTGGGTTACATGAACCTCCCAAGCCACAGTGGTTTGCGCAGCGATTAGCCAGTGGCCCGAGCCACCCTAAAGAGAACTTTCTGCTGGTTTTACTAACTGGCTTCTGCTACAAGAGGGAGGAAGATCTCTCCCCCTTGTAGTTGTCTCTGTGGTTGTTGGCCTCTGCTGGGCAGTCTCATTCCCCGTCAGAGAGGATGTGGTGAACACAGGAGAAACGTGGGAATGAGCTAGAACTTGGTGTCCCTGGCTCCCAGTGTTCTTAGAAACAGGCCCCACACTTCCTTCCTGAGACCTCGGTTATATGAGCAAGCAAATCTCTCTGTGTCAGATGGCTCACATTGGGCTTCTCTTACGCATATCCATCAGCACTGGCTTGTGCATCTTGAGAAGGGGTTAAAGACATTTCACACTCAATTTTATTGGCTGACTCTACTGATCATAATGTGTTTCTGGCAGCAACTAGAAAGTATTTGATTTAGCATCAACAGAAAAGAGTTAATTACATCATTTATCCAGGGTAATTTTTATAACTTTACTGAAAAGAGTTAATTTTTGTAACAGTAAAGAAAATGATTAAAATTGCTGGTTGAATATGGTGTTTATAAAGTTTCACAGCCTCTGTTGTCTCCCTCTGTTTAGTATTATATTTAAAGTATGAATAGAGTTGTTGGCCTGTGTTTGCTTAGATCCTTGGGACCGTCAGCAGAGTTGTTTTCTCTTCTGGGACACTTCTGGGACACTGCAGTCTTTTGTTTGTAAAGTCGACCCCCCCTTCCCCAAACATACACACACTGGAGTAAACTGCAGGGTTCCAGGGTCTGGGTGGAATTTAGGATATTGAAGGTTTAAAAGGATGTGAGTCAACTAGATACATTGTGTTTATAATGATAGGACATTAAGTGTGAAAGCAGAGAAAGTAAAAATGTGAAAGAAGAGAAAGATTTATATAATCTTTCATTGATCCCTTATAGAAAAAAAGATGATGATGATGAAAAATGTTAACGTCTGTAGATGAGAAGGAAGAGCTGTTTAATTCCAGCACCTCCATAGGCAATTTTGTGCCTCCAGTAGGCTTTGCAGAAGCCTGTGTACCCACTAAGTGTTGTGGTGGGTTATGGCAGGAAAGGACACGGACAGGTGGACATTTTAGTCCTGTTCTGCTACATGTGGGGTGACTTTTGATCTGTATTCCTTAACCCTCATAGCTCTCAATTTCCTCACATAAATTTAAATATATGCATATATGTATATTTTTTATTTTTTATTGTAAGAACCAGGGCTGGGCCAGGCGGAAGCCAAGAGATGTGAACTCACCCTGGGGCTCCCACATGGGTGGCGATGGCCCAAGTACCTTAGTTGCAACCAGATACTGCACCTGCCTCATCCTGGTTGTGTTGTGAGGAGCACATTGTGAACATATGACAGGGAGCTCCACAGGGCATCTGTGAAGGTGACCTCACACCTAGAGAAGCACCGCCCTGACCTTCTAAAGGAGACCAACAACGCACACACCACGGCTGGGGTCTGACGAGTGTTCTATCTTCTCTCCCTAACCCTTCTCCTTTGGGCAAATCTTCCGACCCACTGCCCATCCATGACAGCTGTTTCTCTGTGTAGTACAACTTATGTCCCTGTGAGTGTGTCCATTTTGTCACTGTTTGAATGAAATTGTTACTATGTTGTACCCCTTCTTTATGTCAGTGTTTGGCATGTTTGTGCATGACAAGAACCTGGAGTGAAAAAGTTAATAGCCTCTCGCCCACATCAAAGGTGTGTTTTTCATCTGAAAGTTTAGTGTTGTCTCTTAGGATGAATAAGCATCTAGGAGGTCACAGTTTAAACAAGGGTTTGCAAAAGTGTGTTTTCTGCAGGTGTTTGCCCTACTCTGCAAGTCTCTGGTTAAAATGCTCACATCCTGTCAAGAGAGCTTGGGCTTGTTTCCTGCCTCCCATATCCTATGAACACACTGTGAAACAGCACTAATGGTTCCCACCATTGGGTTCTTGCTACCTAAATTGAGTTCCTGGTTCCTGGCCTGGGCCCCACTCCCAACTGTTATAGGCTTTTGGAGAATGGACCAGCATGAGGGAGCAGGGGGAGGGAGGGACAGTTTTCTTTCTCTATCTGTGTCTCTCCCTCTCAAATAATTTTCTAATTATGAAAATATTTTCTATATATGTAGTGATTATTGCCATGTGTATACAAGATATATCATATAAAAGGATATGTAATATGGATGTATATTAGACAGTAGAATACACAGGCTCGAGTCAAATCTTAACTTTGATACCAAATCTCACCACTTTCTTCCTGGAAAACATGATTAGTACTGTATTTCCCTTTACCTGGACTTCATTCTCTAGAAAAACGCAGATAAAAATACAATGTTTTGGTTCCTGTTGATTTTACAGGAATCATTAAGTCACCTACTAAGATCTCAATCATATTAGCTTTTACGTGTAATAGATTTATATTTTATATTTAGGACTCATACATACTTTTAAGGACAATCTTTTTTAAAGACAATAACTGAAAATTCAAATCATGAAGTTTTTTCAGATGCAGGTTATTTTTTTCTTCTAACACCAGGTTCAAAAACACACATTTAGACAAATGCAGCTCTGTGCATTTCATTTTCTTACTCACTGGCTTCTTGAACACATTCACAGTAATCTCCTATACTGGGCCTGGCCCACATCTAAACATTGGGTATATACCAGTGAACTAGACAACAGCCACAGATATTATATTCTAATGAAGAATATAGTTAAGAAACAAATATTGGAATTAAAATAATTAGGATAGCTTCAGATAACCCCAGGGGTGCTAAATAAAGCAGAACTGAGTAATGTAAGAGAGGGAAAAAGACACTACTTCATGTCTTGTTATTGCTCAACTAATTAATGTGTACAGAATTACAATTGGAATAAAAACTATATGGCACACATCCACCTTGGTTCATTAAGCTTTTTTATAAATAAGATGTGATCATCGTTGTGTAGTTTTGGTTTTTTTTACTGATTACCAGTCATGTGTCAGCTCAGCTGATCTTCAGCAGGGCTACTCTTGGTTGCAAACCCACATCCCCTTCACATCATAGCTGGTGTTATGGATTACATAGCCCTAAACAGAAGCTCGTTGTGTAAATACTGACTCTTTCTTGCTACTATATTGTCTATCCTCCTTGTTAAATATGCAGATTCCCCTCCCAAATGTGCTTCTTGGTGTCCAGAGCAAAAAAATACAAAAACCAAACCCAGAATACCAAACATCTGGTGAAACAGTAGATAGCATTGTCATTCCTTGCTCTACTCACTCTCACCTGCCCGCTTCAGTGCTGCATCCGAAGCTCTCCCTTAGCTTGGAGATGTCTTCAGCAGGGTTTCTCAGGTGATTCCCTTGAATGTGAGCTACTTTGGAGCTTGAAAGTCAAAACAGATATGTGTTGGAAGCTGAGATTGACCTCGTGGCAGCTGTGTAACTTTGGGAGGGTTATTTGATTAACCTCTCTGAGCCTCCTCTCCAACATGTAAGATAACTGAAGTTTGGGTGAAGCTAGGTTGAATTAGGTGTGAGCCTTCCGGAAAGTTCATGGAAAAACAGAATGAAACGATTAACTTATTTTGGTGTGAAAATGTTGACATCCTTGCATGGTTTTCTCCTACTATCCATTTTCCATGAACTTGGTGTTTTTCTTTTTCCTGAGATTGATTTATTTTTATTGGAAAGGCGGATTTACAGAGAGAAGGAGAGACAGAAGCTGGGAATAGGCACATCCGTGTGAAATCTGAGGATCACATCTTGTCTGGGGTACAGGGTCCTCATCAAAGCTGGTACCCTCTTCTTCCACTGGTACCCCTAGCAGTTCTTGTGGGGCTGGAGAGCCTGGCCAAGGAGTCCCTGGAACTGGCCAGCTCTCTTAGGGGTGGTTTCTTATCCTGAGAGAAGAAGCAGATACCTGGAGCATGAGGTCAAGGCCACAGCTGCCTCCGCAGGCCGGATGGGGATTTTTTCATCTGGGAGCCATGGAACCCGAGGCCCAGGGGCCAGGCTATGCCAGGTGAAAGCCTGAAAAGCCAGCTCTGCCCATCCTGTACTGTGCAGTTTGTATCCCACTTGGCACCTTGCCCTTGCTGGTTGGAGCGCTGTAGGAACCCGGGGCCTCATTCCTTTATTTTTATATATATATTTTTTTTTCTTAGATTTTGTGAATATCTAGCAGTATAGTCAGAAAATAAGCAGCCAGATATTTGATTAGCTCTGCAAGTCTGTCATGTTCCTTTCTTTCTTTAAAAGGCAGAGTTACAGAGAAAGAAGAGACAGAAGGAGATTCCATCCGCTGCTTCACTTCCCAAGTGGCTGCCAACAGTGCTGGACCAGGTTAGAGCCAGGAGCCAGGAGATTCAGCTTGGTGTCTCATGTGGATGACCAGGACCAATTGCATGGGCCATCTTCTGCTGTGTTTCCTAAGTCACAGGAAGACAGGGGGAGACAGGAATTTTCCATCCACTCCCCAAAAGGCGGGAGTGGCCAGACCTGGGCTGGTTTAAAACTGGGAGCCAGGAGCTTCTTCTAGATTTTCCACCTGTGCAGGGTTGTTGCAGCACTTGGGCTAGCTAGCCTTTGCTGCTTTGCCAGGCCGTAAGGTGTTGGGGGGAAGGGGGATTGCTGGATCAGAAGTGGAGCACTGAGACAGGATCCAGGGCCACAGGAGATGCAGGAGTTGCTGGTGGTGGCTTAATTTTTGCACAGTGTCTTAGAGAATCATTATTACAAAAATAAATTGAGTCTGTTTGGTACTTCCGAAGAAAACTAACTTTGAGATTTTCACAAACGCGATGGTGTTTTAAGTGCAGTAAATCTGTCTTCCACAGATTTTTTTTGCCGGAACACTGCCTTCTCTAGACAGAAGAATGTGGTGTTCGAGGGAGACAAAGCGATCACAAAGGGCTGTGTTACTGTGAACTGTCAGAGCTACAGAGCTTATGTAACATTAGTATTCTCCTGGGGACAAAGCAGGCATCTGCATACAAACCTCCTAAGAATCACAGCATGAATGTACTTGACCCGTATGGGTGGCTGCTTCATTTCTCATCTAGCTCCTTTCTAATATGCCTAGAAAAGCAACATAGGATAGCCTACGTGTTTGGGCCCCTGCCACCTGTGTGGAAAACTTGTTAGAAGCGCATGGCTCCTAGCGT
Organism: Ochotona curzoniae; assembly: GCF_017591425.1. Taxonomy (NCBI): domain Eukaryota; kingdom Metazoa; phylum Chordata; class Mammalia; order Lagomorpha; family Ochotonidae; genus Ochotona; species Ochotona curzoniae. The sequence continues at coordinate 258,780 of NW_024466353.1, read as the reverse complement.
CAGCCTGGCCCAGCTCCAGTCACTGGGACCTTTGCAGGGTCAGCCAGGTGATGGATAATCTCTCTCATTCTCTGTATCTCTCCCTTTCTGTAACTCTGCCTTTCTAATAAATAAATTTTAACAAGAGAATTTCTTCTGAGATTCCTATTCCTTTTGCAAACCTTCTATACTACAGTAGAAGGTGTTAGATGTAAAACACCGGGAGATAGTCTGGGTGTCTTTTCTTCCTATTTTTCTTTGTAATATTTATTTGTTTGAAAGGCAAAAGGACAGAAAGAGATCTTCCCTCTGCTTGCTTACTTCCCAGATAGCTGCAATGACCAGGGCTGGGTCCAGCAGAAGCCAGGAACCAGTAATTCTGTCTGCATTTGCCAGTGGTGGCAGGACTCCAAGCCCTTGAACCATCTTCTCGTGCCTTCCAGGCACATTAGCAGGAAGTTGGACTGGAACCTTTGCTCGGAGTAGGGTGCTGATGTCACACATGGCAGTTTCACGTGCTGTACCACAATGCTAGGCCCTACGCTTTTTTTTTTTAATTTACTACCTCTAAGATTTCTTTAATTTGTTTTGTAATTAATATTTTCATACTCCCATATTAGCAGTGTTTCAGATTACTTTTTATGCTCTAAGGAAAGTGATAGTTGGATGCAACAATAACCAAGAAAATATTCTTCGCAGAAATTTGGTTGGCAAATATGGCAATTTCCACAGACAGGAAGGCAAAATTCATACAAAACAAGTTTGTACCTTGTTCCTCTTAAATGGTGGGAATAGACTCAAATAGTAACTAAACCAGAACAGGTTTCACTAAATAATTTCTATACATAAGCAACAATTCAACATCTCATAATTTTCTCTCTCCTTTTCCACTAGTGCTTATTTGTGATTACAAAAAAAAAAAATAATCATGAGGTTGACACTGTGGCACATCGGCTTAAACCACTGTCCGTAATTGTAATGTTTTGTGTGAGCACGGGTTCAAATCCCAGCGTTCCATTTCCATGTCTATTAGCTTTCTGATAATGCACTTGCAAAGACAGTAGAAGATGGCTCAAGTCCTTAGGCTCCTGCACCGAAGTGGAGACCCGGATAGAGTTCCAGGCTCCTGACATCAGCCTGGCGCATCCCTAGTTGTTGCAGTCATTCAGGGAATGAACCAACAGATGGAGTCAGTCTCTCTCTCCCTCTCTCTTTCTCCCTTTCTCTGTTCTTTTCCCTCTCCCCACACCTTTCCCTCTCCCACCCATTGCTTTGACTTACAAATAAATTGTGACTTCCAAAATAAAATCTTACTATAAAAACATGAGCTGGAGCAGACGTCAACATGAGGCATGTGTATTTTACTAGCCCAGTTTGCAGTGTTGGGTTTTGGTCTTGTGGCTCTGGAAGAGGGTTGGGAGGGAGGAACATTCTATAACCACCAGTGGCAGATATTGCTGTGTTCCTGGATTGAGAGGGTGCTATGTACAACTATAATCAAAACCCATCTGACTCCAGAAAAGATTGTCTAAATCTGAATTATTTTTTTTCAGAGTTGCATAAAGGAAAGAATTTAGAAAATGGACTTTGGGACCAAATAGAGGTTGCTTTCAAATTCTGATGCAAACATTGCAGACTTCGTGACCTTAGTCTCAATTTTCCCATATACAGTATAAGTGTACTACATAGACAGGGAACTGGGTGTTTATGCATATCAAGTGCCTGGCCCTTGGTGATCATCTTCTTAACAAATTTTTAAAGATTTATTTATTTTTATTGGGAAGTGATATTTACAGAGAAGGAGAGATTAAGAGAAAGATCTTCCATCTGCTGATTCACTCCCCAAGTGGCCACAACGCTGGAGCTGAGCCAATCCAAAGCCAGGAACCAGAAACTTTTTCTGGGGCTCCCATGCGGGGGTTGTTTGGGGATGGATGAATTCCGGAAATGAAACCAGTTGGAGAAGTTGCTGTTTTTAAAAGATGTTTGTTCTCTTCACAGACTGGATGAGAGAGGTGGAATGAAGGCCCATGTTTCAAAACATGCCAGTCTGAGTGATGTCAGCCAGATGTGCTCATGTGAACCTGGAAGTTGGCCAGGTAGAGCAGCAGTGAGGTGGGACAGAGAGGACCTGCTTCATCACATGTCCTTCTTGTATCCAGGGGAGCTTCCAAAAATTCATGAAAATTCATGGAAATAAGATGAAAAGATAGGTAGACCTCAGTGTGAGATATTTTGGACTCTACATGTTTTCACAGTATGCATTGTTTGTAAACTTTTTTTAAAGAGGAAAATATGAGAACTAGTGCAGTGGCACAGCCAGCCTCTGTTCTGTGACACCAGCATCCTGTATGAGTACTAGTTTCTGTCCTAGCTGCTCAATTTCTGATCCAGCTCGCTGCTTATGGACTGGGAAAGCGGTAGAGGGTGGCCCAAAGCCTTGGGACGCTGAACCCCAAAGAAGACTCAAAGAAGCTCCTTTCTCCCAGCTTCATATCAGCTCAGTTTCTGCCATAATGGCCATTTGGGGAGTGAACCAGCGGATAGAAGGTCTTCCCTCTTTGTCCCTTCTTTGCAAAATCTGCCTTTCAAACAAAAATAAATAACAGATCTTTTTTTTTTAAAAAAAAAAAAAGATTTATTTTTATTTTTTATTACAAAGTCAGATATACAGAGAGGAGGAGAGACAGAGGGGAAGATCTTCCATCCGATGATTCACTCCCCAAGTGAGCGACAACAGCGGTGCTGTGCAGATCCGAAGCCGGGAACCAGGAACTTCTTCCAGCTCTCCCACGCGGGTGCAGGGTCCCAAAGCTTTGGGCTGTCCTCGACTGCTTTCCCAGACCACAAGCAGGGAGCTGGATGGGAAGTGGTGCTGCCAGGATTAGAACCGGCATCCGTATGGGATCCCAGCGTGTTCAAGGCGAGGACTTTAGCCACTAGGCCACGCCGTCAGGCCCAATAACAAATCCTTTTTAAAGAAAAAAAAATTATCATATACTGAAAATTTCTGGGTTCCTCCCCCCCCCCCATAGCATAGATGAGGAGATGGGGACTGCAGAGCCTTGTGGCCCTCTGGTAGGGCTGGAGGGGGCAGGGCAGGGCGGAGGTGTGAGAGAGATGTGTCGGTGGCAGAGACAGAGGCCAGAAGGTATTGCACCACTCTGTGTTGTCAGACTACATTTGTGAATGCATCATATTTTTAGGGGAAGACACATTTTATGTTCATTTTTTTTTTAAACTTTGTGTATAGCTGCAGCATTTGGAGAGTGAGCTAAAAGATGGAGTACCAAAATTGGTTTAGTTTTGTTTTCAGATTTTGAGTTTGTCAGATCATCTAAATTTGGTCCTCCTCTTATTTTTCTCAGTTTATTGCCTTGGAACAGATAAATAATGATGTGGAAAAGTATACACACATTCACGTCGACACACACGGGTATGCACAAACACACACACGGCTGTTTAGAAGGAAAACAGTGGAACCATTATAGGAACCTGGTGTTTTGGGAATCTTGCTATATTTGGCTTAAAGCAGACAAAAAACTCCGGAAAATGTTGGATGTGGCAAGCAGTTCGCTTTATTTAATTGTAGATACTAGAAATAACAACAACCAGGAAAAAAATAGTCAGAAAAGAAATCTATCCCTAGACGAGTGTGCTCACTAAATGTGCTCGTAGAGAAGAGAGAAGCCTGTGCTTACCTTTACCAGCTCACACCCTAGCCATCTGAGTAACAGCACGAGAATCGGACCTGCCCTTGTCTTAACAGAAGATAGGATCAAGTGATATGCTTGTCCTTTGTTCAAAAGATTAATTTTTATTTGAAAGGCAAATTTAAAAAGAGAAGAAATAAAGAGATCTGCCATCCGCTGGTTCACTCCCCAGATGTCTGCAACAACAAGAGTTGAGCTGAGGCAAAGCCAGAAAGCAGGAGCTTCTTAGGCCGCCCACATGGGTACAGGAGTCCTAGGCTTTGGGCCATCCTCTGCTGCTTTCCCAGGCCGTAAGCAGGGAGCTGGATGGGAAGTGGAGCAGCCAGGCCTGGCGCAATAACCTAGGAACTGGATCCTTGCCTTGCACTTGCCAGGATCCCATATGGGCACCTGTTCATGCCCATTCAATCTTATCTAATTAATGCTTTCAAAATTCTGAACTTGACAGCCTTTTCAGGGGTGCTTTGTTTTATTTTGATAGACACAGAGAGACAGATAATCAGAAGGGTTTCCCATCTACCAATTTACTCCCTGAAAGCCTGTGGTAAGCTGTAGCTGTACCAAGCAAGCCAAAAACTCAAGTCCAGGTCTTCCAAGAAAGTGGCAAGTATCAAAGTTCTTGAGCCACCTGCCTGTTACCGCCCAGGATGCACGTTAGCAGGAAACTAGAATCAGCAGCGGAGCAGGGACTTAAACAATAGGATGTAGGATGCAGGCCTCCCAGCTTGCATCTGACCATTAGGACAAGCACCCGTCCACTCAGGGACATTTTCTGAAGGTCCCTGTTAGTGAAAAACCAGGGAAGCAGGCAGACAATGCTTCTCCCTGAGTGTGGATCGTTTCAGAGTGTTTTTTTAGTATTGCAGGGTTTTCTTTTGTTTTAGTGAGTAACTATTGGCCAACAAAGATCATAAAGAAAACTGCAATTCCAGAGGGAAAGAGCGTGAGGCTGCAGGGTAAGAGTTCTCCAATTCTTCACCCTGAGAACCCAGAAGTGTTGCCTGAGATAGCTGGAATAGAAGTCCTTGTCCCCATAAGCGAAGAATTTCAGATGCATTGCAGAGACTGGTGATAAACAAGCCGGTGGGGCAGTCCAGCCCAAAACCAAGAGTCCAGTGTGCGTTTAGACAGGAGCTTATGTGGGTGTGGAGCCTACTTCTTCCTCCCGTTTCTTCTCCTCTCTCCCTCTTCTTTCTAGGTAAAGGACTTTCCTGGGTCATGAAATTAACTCCTGGAGCTGTATACCACAACGCTATTGGACCAATGGGCTGCCTGGGCCCTGGGCCAGAGATGTTTTTCTGGGCTGTCAAAGGCAAAGTTGTGGGACACAAGGCAGGACTTTTGATGTGTAAATGCTGGGCTGCTTTCAAGGCATGCTTCTAATGAATTCTACTTCCTGCTTATGTCAACTCCCCATTTTTTTTTCCTTTGGCCCCTCAGACATACAGGCTAATGTCTGCCTTCCTACTTAGCAGATAGATAAGCCCTCAGTCAGTGCTGAAGGCAGCTGGCGCTCCACCTTGCAGCACAAGAGAAAAAGAATTACTGTCATGTGGCTTAAGAGGAACTGCGTCCAGTTGGAAATTTTGTTCCCAGGAACTAGTAAGTTTGAATTCTCCAGGAAGAAAATCACAAGTTTCCTGGACGAAGACAGGACTGGTGTTCTTTAGTCTAATCGTGTGTGCAGTCATACCTTTACAAAAAGATCTTCAAAGAGCTACTGTACTCCTTGGAGCTGTGATTCAGGGCTGACTTGCAAAGTGACTGCAGTGCTTGTGCTACTGTGGCTGATCATGCTGGGGTTAGGCTTGGGAAGATTTAATTATACAAATGAGGTGTTCTACTCCTCTCACAGCCATATTTGAAATCACCTTCTACTTATAAAATGGAATTACAGTACCATAAGCCTGGCCCCCAGGAAGGGGAAGTTCCTGTCGTTCACAGTGGATTTTAAGAAAAATCATGGGGGCTGGTGCTGTGGAGCCAAGTCGCCCCCTGTGACATGCACACCCTGTGTTAGAACTGATTGGAGTCCTTGCTGTTCTGCTACTCATCCACCTTCCTTTTAATTCATCCTACGAGGCAGCAGATGATGTCTCAAGTGCTTGGACCCCTGCCACCCACAGGCCCAGGCCAGAATGATTTCTCGACTCGTCGCTTGGGCAGTTGCAGGCATTTGGGGAGTGAAAACAGCAAATGGAAGAAGATTCTCTCCTTTTTCTCTCTGTTTCTCTTCTTCACCCTTCCCCTCTCTCCGTCCTTCTCTTTCTGCCACTGCTGCTGTTGCTCTGCCTTACAAGTTGGTAAAGAGAAACTTTAAAAGAAGAAAAGTCATGTGTCACTATTTTCCCATAGTGTACAGAATTTAATTCTGTCGACAGATTTGCCTTACTTGAGGCTCTTCATCAGCCTTACTGTGTATTAGACTTTCTTTTATTTATTTATTTATTTTTCTTTTATTATTTTTTAAAGGTTTATCTATTTGTATTAGAAAGTCAGATATAGAGAGGAGGAGAGACAGAGAAGAAGAGCTTCTGTCCAATGATTCACTTCCCAAGTGGTCACAACAGCTGGAACCGAGCTAATCCAAAGCCAGGAGTTTCTTCTAGGTCTCCCATAGGGGTGCAGGGTCCCAAGGCTTTGGGCTGTCCTTGACTGCTTTCCCAGGTCACAGGCAGGGAGCTGGATGGGAAGTGGAGCAGCCGGGACACGAACCATCGCCCATGTGGGATCCCGATACGTGCAATGCGAGGGCCTTAGCCACCAGGCCATGGCGCAGGGCCCTATTAGATTTTTTGAAGGCACAGGTGTGTCTGTCACCATGTGGTCTCATGGCCCACTCTGTTAGAAACACTCTGTCTTCTAGAAATTAGATTGCTTTTTATTGTTAAGTCTGCCAAACTTGTTAAAATAGCTAAAAGTATTATTGATGTAGTGTAAGCTACCTTTAAGACCTATTGCAATGATTCTAAGCAGTGTAGTTGTTTCTGATACATTACAGAGGAGATTCTGCCTTTGGATCTTTTCCTAGGATATCAGGATAATCAGAATATTCCTCTCATTCTTTCCTTCGTAATTGCATTTGCTGCTGAATGCCTTCCTTTCTATTTTGACCTAATAGACTTAAAAAAAAAAATCTGGGAAAAGAAATAGACAAATGAACGCATATGGGTTTTCTGCTATTCTCTGAGGTGTTGTAGGAAATGTTTCATTAGAGCTGATCATCTCTCTAATTTTGTGAACTATTAAACTCTGATTTTATTAGGAAGAAAATCAGCATAATTATCTGTAAACTCCCAAGGAACGGCAAATATGTGGGTCTTGTGCAAAAACGTGCTCGTTGCAGAACTAAAAAGAAAATCTAGAACAGAAGAAAAAAATCCAAGCCCAGCTCCCAACAGAACAGCTGACGTCACAGTGTCCGTGGTGTGGCGGAGTGTGTTCCCACGGGGCCTTTTCAATGAATTGGCCAGGATTAAGGATTTAAGCTGTGGCGTGCCCCTTGCTAATGAGGAACTGGGAGGTCACCCTGGAGGCCTGGTTGGTCTACTTGTGACGCAGGAGCCCTCCCTGGGGCTCCAACCTTGGGATTGCTTAGAGACACTGCAGACTCAGACCCAGCTTGGTTAGATGGATCCCATCTTTACAGCTCTAATTTGGGCTTCCAAAGTAAGTCCCATGGTGCCCCTTTGATATTTTACCCCTCAAATCAACTCCATTATCTCCACCAGTGGCAAATCACCATGCTGGGGCCCTTCACTGCTGCCCTGACTTCATCTCCTTTGGTCAGCTCTCTACTCACCCTGCTACCATCTTCCCAGGACCTTCTCACTTGCAATTCTTTATAAAATATGACATAGCTTCGTCCCTTGAGAATCTGTGCACAGTGTTACCTTCTCAATGGGATCTTTCCATCTGGAATTACAACTCCTTCCCCACCTCCCCAATCTCCTGTATTTTCTATCCTGCTTCTATGTTTTCGTTTTGTTGTTGTTGTTGTACACTCCTCATTATCTGACTGTGTACTTATTTCAAAGATGGTTTTTCTTATACAACATTTTTGTGTCACAAAGAATTTTTTTAAAAATCTATTGTAGCAGTAGCTTAAGTGCTTGGGACACTCATGCCAGATATCAGAAAAAAAAAATTCTGCCAGTTACTGATGTACAATGGGGTTGAGCAAGTCATTTTACAATTGCAGGGATGCTAAAATGTGAAAACTCATGCATTTAAATTGATTTATTTATAAATGTCACATAGGTGAGGGGACTGCAGACTCATGTGGATCTTGAGTAAAATGGGGAAGGATGGAGAGAGGAGGGAAATGACCCCGCCCTCACTCCTGTGACTGTGGTGGATGTCGGGGAGTGGGAGGTGAGAATCAGATGTTGCACTGCTCTATGCTGCCAGGTCACTTCAGCCCCAGGGGATAGAGACGGTCCCCCAATACCATCCCAAGGACTGTGATGGAAGGGAAGAGCGTCCTGAGGGTGTTACTTGAGTAGTCTCAGTTGTTCTAAGATGGAGTTGGCTTTGTGGATCCAGGTGTGAACTGTCACTTGCCATACTGGCCAGCTATCTATGTCTGTTCCACTATGTCCATAACCTGAGATGCTTGGTGGAGAATTTGGCCCATAGTGTTGATCAACCTGCTCTTCTTTCCATCTTCTGGAGAGGTGCTCAAAGTCCTATGTTGAATCAGAGAGGCCAGCTGACCTGTTTTTGATGGGCATTCTGGTGTGTGGTTTTTCCTTACGTGGACTCAACAGTGGGGCTGTGCCTTGCACATTTTAATGAGGCATACTCTATATGGATGAGGATTTTTGTCTGTTGGGTTCTTTGCTCTATTTTCTAACAAAGAATAGATGCTTACTAAATAGCTGATGAGTGACTATAAAAGAACTAATGAAAGAAGACTTGTAAATTAACAGAGTAGAGTACATCTATTTCTAATTTCTCTAAAAGGTTAAAATCTAAGAAAACAGTAATGGAAGGTGTCAGGGTTTAATCTGAATTGTCTTGAGTTTTCGGGAACCTCTAGAGAAGAGGAAAGACCGATATTCATTTCACATGGACCAAGATTATCTTTAGGTGAATGTACCCAACTTCATCTAAAAGCTTGCCTGGTCTTCACTTAGCGAGTTCAGTGCTACTCAGACCCACAGGTTGAGTTTGGCCTCGCTGGAGAGGAGCCCCAAGAATAGCCGTCTATTCTGTCGCAACCGCACAAGCACCTGTTATTCTCTATCTCATCACCTATTGCCTCATCTTTATCGTGCTTAGCGTCAGATGCAATGGCAGTGTCTTCCCCAGATGCAGTTTTTAGATCACTCAAAATCTGCTCTCCCCAACCTTACCTTTAAAATGTTCTGGAGAGTTCCACTGTTCAGGTGATTTATTTAAATGAAATTATGATTATGTGGGACATCAGATTATGAAGTAAACGTGCTGTTTGACCAGGGGTACCTGCTAACACCTTCATACAGTCTACCTCTTCTGGTGAGCAATTTACCTGCAGCAGAAACAAAAGCCTTGAATGATGCATTTGTTGAGCAGCTTGAGAGATAAGCAGCCTGGTTCCAAGAAGGGACTGTCCAAGTGAGGACCCCAAAAAGCTGCAATCCTGGGACCAAGTGGTACAGGCAGTAGCAGGAAGAATTAAGGGGCTGAGTTTGACCTCTGATGTTTGCCTAGGATTTGACTAAGCAGGAGAGCTGTTTATTCTCTCTCCCTTTCCCTGGGCATTCGCCCTATGATTTTCTCAGCACTTTTTTATAGTCTAGCCAAGAGCAAGCCAAGAGCAATTGCTTTTTATGCCTTTCAGTTTCGGTCTCCAAAGCAAAAGAGATACTATTTGATATGCAATCTTGGGTCTATTTTTTTCCCCTAATTTTTACCTACGGTTTTGCTGCAGTACAAGCTAATATTGTCTTGGCATTATCTGTAATGGAAAGAAAAGGTGTTTAGCATACAGTTCAAGAATGTTTGTTCCTGTGTTCTGAAACCATCTCCTGCACTTGGTGGGTCAATGGGAGAATTTTCTGTAAAATCAGCTTTATTTGTTTTGGCTTGGGGGAGGGGAAAACAGTAATAACTAGAAAAATTACAACTTGTTCTTCTATACATAAACCAACTTTGCAGAACTTGTTTGTTTAGACAATTCACCTCCATCTCCTTCATGTTCAGTAGCTCAGATCGTTAAACCGTTTCTAAAATGGCCTGTTTCACTAACTTCAATTAGCGGTGTAGTTTTTCTCACAAGGTCATCTAGATTCTTTTTTCCTCCTAGTAGTACAAAAATTTTCCAGTCAGCACATTTCTTTTAAACCCTCAGATGTCTAAAGCATGTAGATATATTCTTACTGAGGAAAAAGGATACAACCCTCTTCTACTTTTTCCTATGTATCTTTAAGGAATTTATTTCTCTTCACCTGTAACTATGATGCCAACCAGCTCACAATAGTATTGGAAGATGTGCCAAGTCCTAGATTTTTCAGTAAAATAAGGTAAGACACAGAGCCTGGCACAGTAACCAAGTGGCTAAATTCTTGCCTTGCATGTCCAGGGATGACATAAGGGCACCAATCCATGTCCCACCTGTCCCACTTCAGTTCCAGCTCCCTGCATGTGGCCTGGGAAAGCAGTCGAGGATGGGCCACAGCCTTGGGACCCTGTACCTGCACGGGAGACCCAGAGGAAGCTCCAGGCTCCTAGCTTCGGATCGGCTTAGCTCCGGCCATTGTGGTCACTTGGGGAATGAATCATCGGACAGAAGATCTTCCTGTCTGTCTCTCCTCCTCTCTATATATCTGACTTTCCAAAGATAAGACACAGCAAGATCAGGATAAAAGGTTAAAACTATATTGAAGAGTTGACTACATGTGGTTAGTTAGGGAGAGATAATTCAAAACCTTAAATATAGGCACTCATTAGTCATCAAAAGCCTGACATTATGCATTTATATTATTTGTATATTAAAAGCATTTTTTGAGGGAGGATTTTGTAGACGAGATTAGGAATTTCTAAAATGAAAGTCACAAGTTCTACAGAAATCCTTCAATAAAATGTTAAATTCAGCTTACAAATATTATGCTGGGTCCAGGGGCAGGTATGGCGCCGTGCCTGGAGCACCTGTGTCCCCTAGCAGGGTGTAGGTTCAAATCCTGGCTCTGATTCTGCTCCAGCTTCCTGCTAAAGCACAGCCTGGGATACGGCCGGTGATGCTGCCAGGACTTGAATACCTGGCACCCATGTGGGAGACTCAAATTGGACTCCAGGGTCCTGTCTTTGGCCTGCCTCAATCTGGGATGTTGTCGACTTTTGGAAAATGAACCATCAGATAGAATATATCTCTTTGTCTCTCTGTCCCTTTCTATAACTCTGTCTTTCAAACAAAATAGGAAAATAATGGTTTAAAGTACAGTAAAGGTTAATGATCATATTTAGGAACTATTAATTCATGTTCTCATTTTCAAATAAATGAATTCAGTTGAATATCTGAAAGGCTTTATAAAGTTAAAACATTTTCTTTCTAATATAATAATTGTCTGATATTAAAGACAAACCTTCCTGGATGATAAGCCATAAATGTAATAAAATCAACTAACATGAAAGCACTCTTATCAGAATGGGACAAGCCAATGAACTTGTAACAATTCCCCTTAAAGCTCCTGTCTAAGTCCAGTAAGCACCTGAAACTGTAACTAAAACCTGATTTGTCAGCTGTCATAGGTCACAGTACAGACATTGAAAGTGCCAAGAATCCTACATGCACATACGCAGATTTCCTAACACAAAATACGAGAACTCCCAAAAGCCTCCTTGAATCTTCCTGGAACAGGAAGCTCCTTAGCCTCTCAGGGAATAACGGCAGCCCTCATGATTTGAGGCATTGACCTCTGCATGTCCTTTTCAGGTTGTATCTTCATCTCGCTGTCGCTTCTAGGGATCACAGCATAGGCGAAGGGGACGCTGGATCCTTGGTCGGTGATGCAGACAGGGCTGCGGCTCTCAGCCCTATGTAAGCCTGAGACGGGTTTAATCAGTTGAGACCAAAGGTGGTCACTGAACTGACAGCCTTGATTGGATTTGTTTTCAGACCAGGGCTTGCAACACCCACTTTGGGGCTGCTTCATTTGATTGTGCTTCGTATTTCTTTGGCTTTGGAGTCGGCTCAGTGTCCCTTTCCTCTAACTCCTGCCTGCTTAGACTTTGAAGCTTTGGAACCGCCAACTCTTATAGATAGTCAATTAAAAAACCATTCAATGCTGATGGGCCTCATGATGTGTCTGGTTATTTTATAAATCCAAAAAGCTCATCGAGCTGACACCTTAATAGTGTCCTTCTAAAAATGCCTCCCCAAGGAATATTTATAAACGTGCAAGAAAATTCAACCACAGGGATTTCATCACAGTATTATTTTTAGTAGGAAATGACCTAAATATCAAAATTCTTTTGTTTTTTAAAAAGCCTGTGAGGTTGGGAACCATAGTTTCGCTCTCTCTCTCTTTCTCTCTCTTTCTCTCTCGTCTAACATCTACCTTATGTCATTGCATACAAAAGGTGCTCAACAAATGCTCTTGCACTAAACAAAGGAGTGAACGGTCTTGTAGGCTCTGCTTTACAACAACGGCAGCATGCAGAGTGTGTCTTGGGAAGACTTCATGTCTCATCATGTTCCTCTAAGACATTTTTCACAGTCGTTACATGGGGAGTCGTCATAGGCCAAGGGCTGGACAAACTTAAGCTTTCAGTCGCTTTTGATCATAAGACATGGTCCCTAAAGCCCTGCTGTATAAAACTCTCAATGAGGCAGTTCTGAAAAGAGAAAAAGTGGAAACTTTTTGGTCCTTTTTCCCTTTTGTCCATTTGTCCAATAATGGGAGGAGAAGGTATTGGAAGGAGAGAGCCCCCGCACCAACCAGCAAAGAAGCAAATGTTCTGCTGGTATGTCCATGAATCATGTTAAAGGCTTACTGCGTTCCGAAGCCGGTGTAACGAACGTGCATTCCTTTGGTAATATGGTAAAATGAGCTTTAGCTGTAGGCCCAGCTCACTCTAACTCTCATGCTCAGCTAAGTCAATACTCTGCTTTTTTTTGTTTGTTTTGTCTTCTCCTCAGTGCTCTAAAAGCTCTGTGGGTCAGTGGACGCATTGCTAGAGCTGGGTACCATAAGCTTGGGAAGCTAGGGTTTTGGAAGGAGAATATTGAAATCTGCTGCTAATAAAAACGACCTAGACATGCTAGGGGTGACCTTGCTAACTCAGAGGGCAAGGGCCATTCAGAGACTACCTAGAAGCTTCAGTGACAGTGCTGGTCTGGCTCCTTCCAGTTCTGTACCCTCCCTCCCCCACCCCCTTGAAAGGGAAGCCCGAGTGTGCAAATGCTGCCTTGCCAGTTCTGATTTCCTAGGGAAGGCAGACAAGTAAGCCAGATCACACTCTGCAGCCATAAAGCAGGTGTAGACGGTGCTCCTGGCAACTCCGAGTGGCAAAGCAGGAGTGGCTGTGTGTAGGAAGAAAGCCCCAACAGATCTGAGGAGTGGCGATGGAGAGGAAGTCCCAGGAGCTTGCCGCTGTGCTGTCTACCCTGGGTGTAGTCCTGGAAGGCTTGCTGGAGGAGAGCAGGTTTCAGCAGCTGCTTATCTCAAACATGCATATCATGGAAATCAATGACTCCCAATGACCCCCTCGTTCCCCTAATAATGAACTCTCCTGGATAGAGAAAAAATGGCAAACACAAGGTTCTGGGGCTCCACAGGAGATTCCCCCGTCTTGGTCCACATTGCTTTGGACACTCATCTCAGATCTTTGTTGTTGGGTGATCGGTGGGGTCCCCGTATCCAGGCCTTCTTTAGCAATGGGAATCATATCTCCATTCCCCCATGCACAGCGCCACCTCCCTCAGGGTTCCCTTCAACCTCACTTCTGACATTTCAGAACAACAGTAGAGAAATCACTGTGATGTGACACACATGTGACATGTAACCTAGTGTGGTCGGAGGTGAACAAAACCCAGACTCTTGGCTGGCTCTGCCGGACACCCTGAGCTTGCTTCAGTGGAGATCCCGGCGTTCGCTTCCCAGCTCTGCCGGCTGGGTGGGATGAGATCATGTCTGCAAAAGCCCTGAGCCTAGCGCTCAGCTTCCTACGTGCTTGGAAGGTGAGCCAGTGCCGTTTGCAAAGCTTGAGAACAGAGCCAATAACAGATCAGTGCTGGTGCTGTCTGATGATTTTCCCGTGTTAGTCTTACACCAGGTTTCTCCTAAGCTCTTTCTCAAGGCCAGACAAAGGAAACTTTAGTCATCATAACCATATCCAACTTGAACTTTGTGCTGAGAGCAATATGCGCCACTACTGAGCGTGAATGCAGCTTTGGAATGGGTGATCCTCCCATATGGCTTTCACTGCGGCAAAGAACAGCACCACACTAAACCAAGCCTCTGCTGCAACCGGACTTTCGTCTCATCCCCACCCCCTCACTAACTGCTTGCCATCTTTGGATAGTTCAGATGTCACTTCTGCAAAGATGAGGGCTTTTCAGCTCTTTGACTTTTCTGTAATTGAGGATTGCTGCCATCACTTGCTGGCAAGGAAACTCCAGCTGGGATTTAGCCGCCGACATTCATATTCATTGTGTGGTATTTACCGAGCACTTTGCAGCTCTCTAACCCTAAAACAATCCTGCAAAGTAGCTATAAATACCCCTGGTTTGCAAATAAAGGCCTGAGGCTAAGAGAAGTTAGGTCACAAAGCTAGGGAGGCTAAGCTTTCTCTATTCTCTTATTAAACTAACTGAACTAAAGAAGAAAATATATATTTATATATGCATAGTAAGAATCGCAAGTCACTATCGTCCACCAAAATTTGGACCCAAGGGCTTAAAAACAGTGTGTACTGGCATAAGTTATTATTGCAGAGGCAATGGAAAGACCTGGTACTCCAATGATTCGAATTTTCAAAATGTCTAACTCAGTGTCACCAATTTTCCAAACGAAAGATTTGAGTTACTTGTTTTTCATGATGATGTGAGCCAGTGCAGGGCTAACCCAAATGCTTGTTTCACAAATGTTATTTTAAAAAACAAATTTAAAAGTTGGTATTTAGCTATAGCCAAACACATTCAAAAGGTGACCATAACAACCAACGTGTTTCGTCACCCAGTTTTTTAAAAAAATAACTTACCTATGTGCTGCTCTTTTAGACATACACGTGTCTAAATATATCCTCTCATGAAAAATCTTAACTGCCAACAGTCAGCCCACAGGCATATTTTTGTGGGCAAGCTACATATCCCCGAAAAATTATAGAAAAGACGCATAATGCCCACGCCCACGGGGCTAACTTCCCCAGGCAGCTTCTGCAGACCCTGTAGCCTAGGAGACAGCAGTTTTCCCCAACTGAAAAGATCACAGAAAAGTCTCAAAGGAGGCAGAAATATCCTTTTAAAACATGAAGTCTCAGGTCACCCATCCCCCATAAGAAAGGAGGCCATAGCTAAAAGGGCATCCCATTTCATTTCCAGCCCTATTTCTTCTTTTGGTAAATAATAATAATAAGCATCCCAGCATATATTTCACGCAGCCCCTAGGTCTTAAATGTTTATTCACCCTTACCCAGGAGCAGCAAGGCCTAAAGCACTTGGTGGTTCGAAGGCTTTATCGTTTGTGTTCATCTGCGTTAGTCCCACTGGACTTAGCTGCTAATCAACAGCAATCACACCTGTGAATTACAGCTGGGACCTGGAGAAATTGCATCATTGGCCAAATACCAAACAGTGTTTTCAGCATGTAAGGCACTGTGTGAGGCAGTGCAACCATACCAAAAGAACCATATATACATCGGGGATAGATTTTATTGCTATAGGCTTGCCATTGTGTGAACTAACAACTGCTTTCTATAAATTGTTGCTGACTGAGAGTGGAAAAGTAAAGAAAGTTTGAGAAGTCAAAGATGCCAGTCAACGTTATGAGACAAATGCCATTTGAAATTAGGTCATTTTTTGGGCCTGGCGGCGTGGCCTAGCGGCTAAAGTCCTTGCCTTGAGCGCGTATCGGGATCCCATATGGGTGCTGGTTCTAGTCCCAGCTGCTCCACTTCAATTCCAGCTCCCTGCCTGTGGCCCGGGAAAGCAGTCGAGGACAGCCCAAAGCTTTGGGACCCTGCACCCATGTGGGAGACCCGGAAGAAGTTCCTGGATCCTGGCTTCGGATCTGCACAGCATCGGCCGTTGCGCTCACTTGGGGAGTGAATCATTGGACGGAAGATCTTCCTCTCTGTCTCTCCTCCTCTCTGTATATCTGACTTTCCAATAAATAAATAAATCTTTAAAAAAAAAAAAAAGAAATTAGGCCATTTTCTCTGACATGCTGATTTGAGTACCTTGTGTGTTAATTGTATAGATTTGTTTTTAAAAAACATATTCTGCTTTTAATTGAAAAAAACCAAGTTAAATAAAATTTATCAGACTATAATATAGCAAGAAGACCCCCAAACATATTCAGCAATAGAAGTTTGTTTTATAGCACCTCTACTTGCATCTAACAGAACCTACGTTTGTATCTGTATGTGTTTTCTCAGAAGTCAGGATTTAAAAAAATATTATTCTTTTGTATTGCTGATCTAAAACAATGAAAATGAACAAAATGAACATGGTTTGAATAAGAATATCTTTTTTTTAAGATTTATTTATTTTTATTGGAAAGGCAGATATACAGAGAGGATGAGAGACAGAGAAGATCTTCCGTCCAATGATTCACTCCCCAAGCAGCCACCACGGTGGGAGCTGAGCCAATTTGAAGCCAGGAGCCTCTTCGGGTCTCCCACACAGGTGCAGGGTCCCAAAGCTTTGGGCTGGATGGGAAGTAAAGCCGCCAGGATTAGAACTGGCGTCCATAAGGGATCCCGGTGTGTTCAAGGCAAGGACTTTAACTGCTACGCTATCACGCCAGACCCTGAATGAGAATATCTTACAGCTGAGTGACATCATGTAATTTAAGTGGTCTTATTTACATTTCTACTTATGATTGACTTAATAGCAAGTCAGATGACATTGTGCTTTGCTACCCAAGCAAATATTCTCAGCACTTTGAATAGAGAACAGTGGTAGGAAAATTCTACCATGACCGTGACTAGAAAGAAAGAACATGCTGTGGTTGACAAACCATCATCCTAGACAATCTATAGAGTATATGCTGTCTTTCTACACTCCAGCCTAGGAACAGTTCATGAATATTTGTGGAGTTATAAGAATTTTTTAAAAATGTTGAAAAACTCTTGAATGTGTTTTTGCAAGACTCTCTTAAAAGTATTAGCAGAACAAAATAATAAATGATGGTTAAATAAATAGTGAAAAAAAAATCCTAGCTGGAAAAGAGAATGATAGAGAGCCAGAGAATTTATCCTCTAGAAAAGCAAAAGAATCATGGAGACAAATGGAATGTGAGCTGTCTTCACATGTCTCTGCTGTGTAATTCAACACCAACAGTCTGTCTCAGCAGCACAACCTCAACCCTGTAGATTCGCGTGGTATTGATTGTAATTGACTTTGACGTGGGAAGTGAACCAACGGATGGAAGCTCACTTGCTTTCCTTTCTGTCCCTCTGCCTTTCAAATAAAATGAAAATAAGTAGATAAAATATAAGAGAAATTTAAAAAGGCATGACCTTGCCCTAGGGGAAAGCTTTCTGAAGAGGTGAGAGACAAGACGCTCACCTCCGGCCTGTGCTGAGATGGGTCCCTCTGCTCTCATTCCTTTAATCCTATGCTCATACTCTGTCTGCCCATGGAATTGTTTATCGGCCAAAACTGTCTTAGCTCTTTAGACGGAAAAGTGTCGTTAACAGGACAAAGTGCTCACAGACAGTTCTTTGAACCGCATCGCATCAAAAACGTGCCACACTTGAAGGCTTCATTTCGTCCACATCTCTGTGGCTCCCAAGTTTTCAGCTAAAACGGCTGCCAAACTCTCAGCCCTTCCTCGTGCTCCCTAGGGTGCTGTAGGAATTGAATGAGCGCAGCTACGAACCAACCAGGGAAGTCCTGGAGTCTCTCTGCACCGCTCTCCGTGTCTCCCCGTTAAAGCACAGTTGCTGGCTGCAGTTTGGAAGAACTGGGAATGTTTCTAGCACAGCTATCCTCAATAGTGGTTTTATTGTTACCATACTCCAAGGTGTTTTGTCTTATCTGAAAATAGAGTAAATGAAGTGTGAGGAACAATTTTGAAAAGTAGAAACGGGCTTTTCATTTTCTAAGGATAGTGCTTACAGAATGTCATGGCCATCCGAGAGCCAGTTTAACGAGAGCATTGAAATATTGCTCTCAGAGAATCATAATGTAAATCTCATTTAGGTTCATTTCCCAGCGTTTTTATGCCGGGTAGTCATTGTATATTACTTAATTCATTGCTCATCAGTTTGCTACCGTTTCTTTCTGAAATATTAGATGTGCTTTATGAGTGACCAGAGAAACCCAAAACTCTTCAAAGAATTGGAAACGTGCCATGTGTCACACCCATGATGCCAGCAAAAACAACCATTGAGGGTAAAGGGAAGACTCAAGAAGTACAGGATCCACTGATTCATGTGCCCAGTGGCAGGAAAGGGGAAGGACAGAGGACTTGACTTGCTCTCTTGCTAGCCAGGCCCTTCACCTGCAGCAGCTCACCATTTGCATCTGCTCCGGGGAGGAAACAGAGGCTGGGCCATCTAAGTTTCTCTTTCCACCCCACCCTGCACCACAAAGGCCCTTTAAAGACCCTGCTTGGCCATGCCCAGCCTCATCTGCAGCATTGTTCCACATCAGGCATCCTTCCATAGCCCTCCCCTCACCCTTCACCTTGACTTACAATTGTGTCCCATTTCCCCATCTCTATTATCATGTCCCGTCGCTGTCCCGCAGCGATGGACTTGGTGCACAGAGCCGATAATGACACGCGTGGATCCTGACTGATGGTCAAAGCTGAAGTTTATTAGTAGCGTCAGACTTTATACACTGAGGGTCATATGGGATAAGGGAGGAAATATTGAGCTCATCAACAAAACCCAGTAACAGTTTCTTTGCTTTGCTTTGGAACTCCTTTTGGTTTGTATAGTCTACCAAGTGTTCTCATTCACATGCAGTCCGCTCAACTGCTCTCATACAGATGATATCCAGTCAGCTATACAAAAGGTATCCATTCGGTGTTCTCATGCAAATATTATTCAACCAACTGTAATCCCGTGCTCGCTGACCCTCTAGGGTCACAGTGTCCTCCTACAATGTCCTGTCTGGTTGACTGTTTCATTTTTTTTCCCTTTTATTTCCAAACGCTCAACTTGTTTCAAAGTCTTCACCATCAGGCCCCCAATGACCGCCCAAAACACAAATCCTTTGGTCTTTCCTCTCACATTTGTAGACACTGCTGGCAGCTGAAATTCTCTTCCTTGAGAGGCATCTGAATCCGCTGTTTATGACTGTTTGACCTCACTACATCTCAGGCTCTTCTCTCCCTCCTCCCCATGAAACAAGATGCAACCAGGGAGGAGGCATTCAGTGCTACAGTTAAGACAGTCATACCGTATTGTAGTGCCAGTAATGTGGAACCAAATCATTAAATGAGATGCCACTAAAGATCGTCCTAGACGTCCATACTTTCTTGGGCTCTCTTTTCAAGAGCTTATCCACTTGAGTGCTTTCAAGGACTAACCTTGTCTCCAAAATATGCTTTCCATCCAGAGTTTGCTAATTGGATGCTTGACTTTCCAATGGCTTGATAAACATCACCACACCCCCAGAACAATGTAAAGCTTTCAACCTCCAAGCAAAATGAATCATCACACACTTGACACTTGGTCATCAAGACTCCTGCATTTCCAGCCCCAGAGCGTTTTTTCAGCGTACTTAGCTCTTTTCCTTCTCTCAATCCCTGCCTGCGTAGAATCAGAACAAAAAATACCAGACCTTGAAATCAGATCCACTTGGATTGAATGCCTGTCACGCCTCTTTCTAGACTCCTGACCTCAGGCTCATTGCTTTAACTTCTGAGTTTCTTCATCTGAATTAATCAGGTACCCATAAGTACCCAGCCCAGATATTGCACCAGTTAAGTGAGGTCATGTTGACAAAATACCTTGTATGTGCTTGATAGATCAGACATGCAAACAATTGTTCTATATTTTGCTCTCCTTAGTTTCCCTTCCCGTCTCTCCTGTGTTCCAGGTTAATATCTTCTCCCACAATGGAACTCACGTAGTCACCATTTGGTCTCATTACCTCTCACCTAGAGATGGCAACTTCCCTCAATATGTAGTTCTGCCCACCCCATTTTTCAGCTTGCTGCCCATCTCCCTACTGTGATGGGGAAGGAAATTCTTTCTAGTACACGGCTAGACTAGGATGCCACAAGAGATGACAAACTCCCTACCGCGCTATTCAAGTTCATCTACAACCCTGTCCTCTTTAACCTTTTAGGATCACTATGACACAGCCAGCTCCCTGAACCCAGTGCTTCAGACAGCCTGCATTCTTTTTAAGATTTGTTTTATGTATTTGAAAGGCAGAATGACAGAAGGAGAGAGGGAGAGAAAGAGATCTTTCATCTGCTGGTTTAAGCCCCCTTCCCAATAGACACTGTAATGGCCAGGGCTGGGCCAGGCAGGCTGAAGCCAGGAGCCAGGAACTCCATCTGGGTCTCCCACATGAGTGGGAGGGATCCAGCATTTGGACCATCTTCCACCACTTTCCCAGCATATTAGCAGGGAGCTGGATCTGAAGCTGAGAAGCCAGGATTGAAACTGGTATTCATATGAAGATTGCCAGCATTGCAGGCAGTAGCTTAACCTATTGTGACGCAGTGCTGACCCCCTGGGAGTCTGAATTCTTTTCTGTTTCATAAACATTTCTTTATTTCTTTATTGGATAGTCAGATTTACAGAGTGAAGCAGAGACAGTAGGAAAGATCTTCCATCTGCTGGTTCATTCCCCAAGTAGCCACAACAGCTGGAGCTGAGCTGAGCTAAAGCCAGGAGCCAGGAGCCTCTTCCAGGTCTCCCACATGGGTACAGTGTGGTCACAAGGCTTCGGGCTGTCTCTACTGCTTTTCCAGGCCACAAGCAGGGAGCTGGATGGGAAGTGGAACACCCAGGATACAAGCTTGAGCCTATATGGGATCCTGGTGCAAGGTTAGGACTTTAGCCACTAGGCTACTGTGCTGGGCCCAGGAGTCTGATTACTTAATGAGATATTCTTTACCTTCCACCCTCCAATGCATAGTTGTGGCTCTTCTTGTGCTCTTTGCACCTGGCAACTTGGACCTGGTAAGATCACAAGGCCTTTTGACTGCATTTACTGAAATAATAGTAAGAGGAAACAGGGGGAGGTCACCTTTATAAGACGCAGAAACTGCACTCTGGGGACATTGCTAAGTGATCTGGAAACAGTACAATTCATGTAATGCCTGTGACAACTCTATTGTTAAGTACAAACACAATTCCACTTCAAATCATAGGAAACTGAGGCACCCAGACACTCTATTCCTATCAGCTGCCCAGGTTTGGGATAAAGAGCAGAGCCAGGCTTCAAAGTCAGATAGTCCAAGTTATTTAGGTGATATTTAAGTTTGTGTATTGGAGGAGACAGACCGAGCCCCAGCCACTGGCTCAGTCACCCACAGTGACACCAACAGTGGAGAGCCTGGGTTCTTAGTTCTTCTGTTGCCGCTGTGTTTGCTCAGGGTTCTCTGACATAGGTAGGTGGTGAGGTCTGCCTAAACTCACGAGTCTGAGTGAAGCCAGCAGTGAGCTCTAGGGATGAGACGTGTCAATGTATGAGATGGTTCCAAGAGACAATTCCAGGAAGGGCTGGTTGGGAATTACCAGGACAAAGCTCAGGGGTATGGAGCCGCTTTAGCACTCCTGACCTCTGCTATGGGCACCTTGGCAGATCTGTCTTGCTTAGCCCATGTGCGTGAATGTGTGTGTGTGTGTGTGTGTGTGTGTGTGTGTGTGTGTGTGTGTGTGTGTCCCTTCTAGAGACAGGAGTCATGTGTCTCCTTGGTAACTCTGGCATAGCACCTTTCGCTAGCCAACAAATACTAGGTGGCTGTCGGTGTTCAGAGGAGTGAATCATCTGGAGCATCATCTGGAGCATTTTATGGATTCTTCCATCAGATTCCTTCCATGCCTTTTCGGTGACTTAATCTGTAAATTGTGTGTATGTAAAGCATGTGATTGCTCAGGATTGTCTCCACGGTTTTGGCGAAAGTTGTACAAACTGTAGGGAGGGCTGGTTGGACATGGATTTGGGCTAATACTTAAAGGATGGATCCTGCACAGTGATAGTTAGAACTGTGCATTCATGGGTTAGTACTTGGATGGGAGAACTGTGCATTCATGGCACAGATGTGTTGTTATGTGGCGACTAAAACCTTATCTCACCAAAGTCACTGCACGTGGCCCAGATGCAAATGGTATTGTTACCTCTTCCTGCGTTCCCCCTGGTAGCTTTGCGGTCTAAATATAGTGGGTTTGTTAGATGGATGCATGTTTAATGATCAGACCTGCTAGTGAAATGTTCACATTTGAGCACTTTCTTGTTGGTTTGAAGTTGTTTTCTTTAGGGACATTGTTGGTTATAAAAATGTACAGGAGTCAGGCTCATTCGCACCAAGCCACTATTCTAGAGTGAATAAAAACGTTTAAGCTAAGTGTCTCTGTTTTAGACATCTCTACTCTAAATGCTTGCACAAAATAAGATTCATTTTGTCTGCTATTCACCTGCAAGCTTGGCATGCAATATTTTCTTCCAGTAAGGATAAAAATGTTTTCACTGCGATTTTCCTTGGTTGATATGATCATGGGGGATTTTGCAATCGCCAGATCTACACTTTGACCTTTAAACGGAACTATGTTGAAAAATCTCAGGAGGCAGAAGATAATGTGTCTTGTTTTTAGGTATTTTCAGCCATGGCATCTTTAGTGTGTATAAATTATCACAATGTCAGGTAACTCAAGCCTTATTTCTAACCTAATCTCTCTGTTATGATTTTAATCTTCCTTTCTTTGGTGGAGCTGGAGAACAACTAGGTAACTTTGTGTAATCACTTTGTAAGGTAGTGTTTCTTGCTCCCAAAAAAAAAAAGGCGTTTAAAAATTTTGGAAATGAGGCCAAGCGTGGTAGTCTAGCGAGTAAAGGCCTCACCTTGCACACCTGTGAGGTGCTAGTTCTAATTCTGACTGCCCCGATTCGAACCGGTTCCCTGCTTGTGGCCTGGGAAAGCAGTCGAGGACAGTCCAAAGTCTTGGAATCCTACACCCACATGGGAGACCTGGAAGAAACTCCTGGCTCCTGGCTTCAGATTGGATCAGCTCCGGCCATTGCTGCCACTTGGGGAGTGAACCATCAGACGGATGATCTTCCTCTGAGTCTCTCCTCCTCTATGTCTGTCTGACTTTCCAATAAAAAAATAAATGAATCTTTACAGAAAACTTAGGAAATGAAAATACTGGATTGCCTATCCCTGCATTGTGGGGCCTCCCATTGTATCAAAGATGCTTACACATCTTTGAGTATGTTGTAACTGAACTTGGAGTATAAATATCTACGATATTGACTGGTAAGTCTACCTCCTACCAGCTACACAGCTTTGAAGGAATGTCATATAATCTTGATGAGAGTCTATGTCTTAAGGGGTCAAAGGGCACCATGCCATGGTTTGAACATGGTTTGTCTCTCAAACACACGCACGAGTTTCATTCCCCAAGTCATACGTTAGTGCTGCCCAGAAGGCAGAACCTTACTTCATCTTGGTGTTCAGAGCTGATAATGCTGGCGAATGATTCGATTAAGAGGGGGCTCACGTGGTGGAATCCTGATGGCTTTATAAGGAGAGGGAGAGAGATTCGCTCTAACAGATTCTTCCATCATGATGTGGTGCAACCCAGAGCAGAGCGGCAGGGTGTGCAGGAAGCTGGCTCATGCTGTTTTGACCTTGTGTGTTCAGAACTGCAAACCCAAATAAGGCTCTTTACAGAGTATCCCGTCTCAGGTAATTCATTATATCATTATAAAAAAAAGATGACTAATAGACACCAGAGTAATCATGTCCATCCATGAGGACTGGTGGTGGGTTTTACAGGAATCAACATCCAAATGTTTCCATGACCACTGGAGCATTATAGAAATGATTAAAGCCACAGTTATTTATATTATATAAAATGCTCTAAAATTCTTTATCTTATATGAAATGCTCTTTTGGGAGGGAAGCATGCCAGGTTAGCCGTAATCCGATGTTACTGAGTTATCACAGGAAATTGTACCTGTGTGTTTACTTTCTTTGACCAGCTATCTGTTCTTCAGGACAGGGAGACCATCTTATTAATCTTCATAGCAAGGATTTTATTGGGTTCAAAAATGGACTGAGTGAACATTTTAATACTTCAATGTTAGCAGTTATATGAAGGGAGATGTGCTATCCCAGTCATTGCTAGTAATTCTTTACTCCAGGGACTTGGGCCAGCTATGTGAACTCTGCAACCTGCGTGGTGGGCCGTTCCAGCTACGTGGGTGCTGCAAATGAATATGCCTTTTCTTTGCACTGGCTCCCAGAGCAAGTTCTCATGAATGCCTGAGATGTTTGGTGTGGTATTGGATAAAGTCTAGTCAAGGGGATTTTTTTCACCCCTTGCCTTTAAGAGGAACTGTGGTGACCCTCTTGAGTGTCTTATCAAACAATTCCCTTCGCATGAATGTATCTTCTTGCATGTTTCTAGCAATCTTATCAATTCCTAGTATGATTTTCATCTTAGCTACAGGGCAGAACTTTTCCACTTACAAAGCAAATTCACCAAAATGTGCAGATAAGGCTGTTTTAGTGTCTCCTGTTGGTTTTGGTTGGGACCATCAAACAGAAGAATGGCCTGGGTTTGCCCTGAACTTGGAGAGGAAATATGATTGCTTCCTGAAAGATCCGTGGAATTGGGAGTTCTAGATACACTGAAGGTCAGAGAACTTGGGTGATATCAAAATCCACCTGCTAGTCAATGTTTTAGGGGGAATGTGACCTGTTACCGCATATTGACTACACAAGACCAACCAGACTCAACTGCAAAAACATTGGGTTGGTCCTAGAGATGGTGTGCTTACACATCATGAGTGTGACCTTCCCAGGAGACTCCTCTGCCATCCTCTACTGCTGTCCCATGTAAAGTGTGTGTACTACAAATTTGAAAGATAGCTTTGTCCCCTTTGAAAGTTCCAGATGCCATTCCTTTTGCAGCAGTAAGGAAGAAGAAAGAGGGGAGAGGCAGAGTTATAGAGAAATCTTCCATCTGCTGGTTCACTGCTCACTTAACTGCAACAGCAGGGACTGTGCCATAGCCAAGCCAGAAGTAGGAGTCTGGCACTTCTTCTAGATCATGTCCAGAGGACCAAGCAGTTGAGTCATCGTCCACTGCTGACTCGGGTGAATTGGCAGGGAGCTGAATAGAAAATGTAGCATCTAGGACTTAAAAGATAGTTATATGGGATACCAGAGTTGCAGGTGGTAGCTTAACTTACTATGCTACAACATTGGCCCCTAGGTGCCACTTGCATTTGCATCACAAGCCAGGGCAATAAGTCAGTGTTAGGCCATGTGACTGGAAGTTAGCTTGGAATCCACACCTCAGTGTTGAAGAGCCTGTGTGTTGGATTGACTTAAAACCACACACAATTTTTTTTTTTAGTTGAAAGTGGTAGTAATTTAAAGGAACGGCTTCCAGTTTTTACATCATAGATATGACTATTGCGTTACTATACCTGTTTTTTTTTTAAGTCCTCTAGTTTAATAGTGACCAGTAATAACTGTTTTTGTTTGGAAGCAATTTTTTTCCTAAGGAAAGACCCTTTCTGGAACATTCATGGTTGGGGGGCAAATAGTTCCTGAAGCAGAAAAAGTGTGGGTGTGACGTCTTGGAGGGCAGGAGGCAAGAGCTCTGTCTGTTCTGACTAAAGGATAAAGACCATGGGAGTCCAGGCAATAGGGCCTTCTGTTTGGGCTCAGCAGTGGCCTTTGCTAGCGGGGATAGGCTGGTAACTAGAAGGGATGGACCGGCAGAGTGGAAGATAAGATGAAAGTCTCTAAAAGACCCTGCTCGCTTGATTTGCTAAATTCATCATGAAATATTTGTTAGTTTTTTTTTTTTTTGTAACTGTTCAGACTTTGAGGAAAGCTTTATATGATAATTATGGATTTGTTTCTGTGCCCACTAAAGATCAGAAAAGGATGCGGTGAGCATGTTGGACACGGAATTACAAACTTGAACATACATAGTTTATAGTCCTGGCCAAGTCTTCAGAGGCCGCAGAGCTGGCTAGTATGGTAACTGCAACTTGAGGCCAGACCCAGAATGATCCAGCCAGGTCACTCAGATTCAGACACCATGAGATAATAAAAGGACATTGTGTTTTATGAGGCCAAACTTTGAGATAATTTGTTGCCCAGTGATAGATAATGAAGGTATGATGGAGCTGAGAAGTTCAGAAAAAAAACGTTAAAAAGAAGAGAAAGACTTAGATCTTTCTGACATTCCAGGCGACCGCCCCTCCCTGCCCCCACAGATGGGACCAGACATTAGTTGATAAGCTTGTCCTTATCAAGCTCATCCATAAGGAGAGGAAAAAGCTCCTACTCTGGACAATGGAAACATCACCAGCCGGGACCAAGTGGGGTCAGGGGTTAAGCGGAGAGAAACTTTTGGGAATCTGATCAACAGCCGAAGAAGGGCTCTAGCAACATGCAGGAGGAATGGCTTAGTGGAGATGCTGGCTCCCTGTAAACTTTCCTCTTGGAGCAGAGAGGAGAAGGTGAATTCCTTCAGCCCTAGGAAAGAGTGCACCTGTTTGTGTTCTGGGGTGGATGTGTTTTGCCGTGGAGTCAGAGCTCCTTGGGGACAGAGGTCCGAGAGCCTGGCTTTGGCGGGATTGCTCTCCCCACTACCTCTGGAGAAAAGAGTATAGAGGCTGGGCAGCTTGAAGAAGCTTCTGCTGTCTCCAGCATTTTGATGAAAGGCAGCAAACCCAAGGCAGGGGGCTTTAGAAAGCCAACACTTCGAAGTCATTTTCTGATTTCATGTAAGCACTGGTTACTGTCTAGTATCCCCGTAAATGAGACACCTAAAGCCATAAAGTAGGTTCTGTGTCCTGCTCTGGAAAAATCTACACAGCTAAAGGGAAGACCCCATGGATGTTCCGAAACAAAAATTTGGAAAGAAATTCTTGCTAACCTCAACAGTGGCAGAGGCCTGGGGGTGCTCTTGGAAAACTAGCACATTGATCAAATGGGAACAAGGCAAGAAGTGAGCACTGGAGAATCCAAGGGCTTCTGGGAAAACAGGCACGGTGGTCATGTTAGACGCTCTCTGAGATTGTTCTTTAGGGGGAGCACAATGGCGGGGGGCGGGTTTCTACCCTGCTTCGGGAGGATTAGACTGGACACTTTTCTCTCAAGGAGAGGGATGCAAGAGCAAGAGCTGAGCTGGAGAGGAGGAGGAGGGCAGAAAGGCACTGAATCCTGAACGGCAGAAGAGATTACTGTGCCAGTTTCATGAGCAACCCACGGCCACCTTAGCAGACCACAAGGGGTGTGGGAAATTGAGTACTGAGTACCAGTACTAATCTATAGGCTATTCTGAGAGGGAAGGTGAGTCATGCAAAAGACCTGGGGACAAGTCTCCTTTGAGCCCCAGAATGTAAGATTTAGATTCATTTTTATTAGGGAAACTTGCATTATATTACAGAGCTACTCCTCAATTTTTCACATTTCATTAGCCAGTCCTTTATTCAGAATTTAAACAAAGTAACCTATCATGTTTTGGAACAATATCAATGACACACTGTTCAGTGGAAGATTAAAAGTTACAAACAGTACATGAAATATAACTTGTTTTTACAAAGCATGCATGTCGCACAGAAAAATGGCCAACATCAGGAAGCTATAAATGAGATACCACTATACATCTTTTACAGTATCTAACATTTTTATATGACAATGCCAAGTGTTATCAGTGACACAGAGTATTGAGAATTCTGGGGAAATGCAGCAAAAACAATTTGACAGTATGAACTTATACAATACTATTTTACTGTAAAAAGTTAAGGATTGTTTATACTTTATGAAGTATGAGGTTTTACTTTCTAAAGCTAAGCACCCTACATCATCTGGTGATGTCACTCTTAGATATTTACTCAAGAGAACAGAAAAATCATATCCTAATAGCCAATACCCTAATGTTTTCCACTGGTGAATGCAAAAATGTAGTATACACTATGGAATATTACTCAACAATAAAAAGAAACAAACTACCAACATATGCAATACGATGGAGGAACTTCAATACTTGATATTAAGGAGGGAATAGCTGTACCCTATATGATTTAATTTATAAGGCATTTTGCAAAAAGCATAAATATAAGAGCAGAAAACAGATAAACAGTTGCTAGGACCTGGGATGGAGAGCAGTTGATCAAAAGAAGTATAAAAATTTCTGTGATTGCTTGAAATAGTCTCCATAAGAATTGCTTGGTATGGCCTGGCATCATAGTCTAGCAGCTAAATTCCTTACCTTGCATGCACTGGAATCTCATATAGGCTCCAGTTTATGTCCCGGCGGCTCCACTTTCCACCAGCTCCCTGCCTGTAACCTGGGAAAGCAATGAAGGACAGCCCAATGCCTTGGGACCCTGCACTCGCCTGGGAGACTCGGAGGAAGCTCCATGCTCCTGGCTTCAGTTTGGCTCAGTTCTGCCTGCGGCCACTTGGAGAGTGAATCAGTGGATGGAAGCTCTTCTTTTCCTGTCTGTATATCTGCCTTTCCAATAAAAATAAATAAGTCATAAAAAATTGCCTAGTATTTACTTTGTGCATGGTCACATTGCAAGTGGTCCATAATTTAGCATAAAATGTTTATTTATTATTTAAATATTTATTTTACCTTTTTGTTGCCAAGGAGTAGAAAGAATACAAAGGAGGGCAGGCTTTGTAGTACAGTGAGTTAAACCATAGCACGATTAGTCCACATCCTAAATGGAAGTGCTAGTTTGAATACTGGCTACTCCATGCTCCTCATCTATTCTTTTCCTGCCAGTGTGCAGTGTGCAAGGTGGTGGGTGGTGGCCATGTACAGATGGATGCCTGGTTGGAGGTTCTGGCTCCTGGCTGTGGCACGGCCTAGGCCGTTGCAGCTGTTCAGGGGAGGCAAGATGAAGCAATCTCACTGTCTTTCCTTTCAAATAAGGAAAGACATGTCATTGCCTTTCAAATAAGTAAATGTATCTTTAAAAAGAAACTGTGTATTTAAAAAGAGTTTGAAATCACCCTTCTTAGAGTCTTGCTTCACAAATGCTTCTCTGTGTGGTTGTATAATCAGAACCTTCTCCACTAAATAGAACTGGAGATTCTTACTGCAGGTTGACATGGGGGGAGTTGATTCCAAG
Source organism: Ochotona curzoniae (assembly GCF_017591425.1). Lineage (NCBI taxonomy): Eukaryota > Metazoa > Chordata > Mammalia > Lagomorpha > Ochotonidae > Ochotona > Ochotona curzoniae. Next base: position 229,638 of record NW_024466353.1, on the reverse strand, counting down.
GCTCTGGCAGAGAAATTAAACACGAGTCTAGAATATCTTACTGCCCTGGAAGGTCAGAATTTCCTCAAAGAATGGTGGCAGTGCATCAAAGGGACACAGGAGATGGCTGGAAAGATTCCCTACTGGCCAATGTTGGACAATTCAACATGCAAATAAATCATGACGGTGATGGTTTTAACTAAGTCAGATGAAATTGAGCAATGTAAAAGTTCAATGAAAATCCACGGTCCCATACTGACATACACATGTTCATACATGAAAGCTGTCTTACAGAGTGGAAAGCCAAATAATATGTAGGCATACAGAAGAAATCAGAGTTTAAACACTTATCAAACTTTACTCAAGAACAGCATATGTCCATGTTATCACAGTGGAGAAGGCTAGAAAGGCACCGACCCGAGTAACCAAAGTTAGTGATCAGTAGGATGCATCTCACGCTGTGATTGACAGCAAATGCAGGACACAGCAATACTTCAGTGGTTCTTATTTGAACAGCAGGAAGAAATGTTCATTCTGCTGGTTCACTCCCCAAGGAGTTCTCATGGCCAGGAGTGGGGTGGCGCCTATATGGGATCCTGGTGTGTGCCAGACAAGGACTTTGGCCACTAGACTACCGCACTGGGCCTTATAGGTGATTGTCTTAATAATCCCATTAGCTGTTTCTGTATTTTGTGTGCCTAATAATATGTATACTGTTTTTCATCATGAGAAGATTCAGTTTTATTTTAAAGGACTTCATTCTATGAACTCTACCTACATCAAATATATATTATGGGGAGTAAGTGTTTGGCGTGGGCGTTCAGACACCACATGTCCCACCGTGGAGTCCCCGTTGCAGGACGTCTGTTAGATTCTCAGTCCAGCTCCTGACTCCAGACCCTGGGGACAGCATGATGGCTTAGGTCATTTCCTGTCACCCCGAGGGACTCTGGATTGAGTTACTGTCCCTGACCTTGGACCAGCCTGGGCTGTGGCAGACATTGAGAGGTAAGTCAGCAGATAGGAACCTTGTTTTCTTTCATTCCCTCTTAAATGAGTTTTAAAAACCAATTTTTTTATTTAGGAAATTTTTTTAAAGATGTATTTATTCTTATTGGAAAGTAGATTTAGAAAGAAGAAGAGTCTGGGGGAAAAAAAGAAGAAGAAATAAAAAGAAAGGAGAGTCTAGTTCACTCCTAAATGGCTGCAATGACCCAAACTGAGCTGATCCGAAGCCAGGAGGCTGGAGCTTCTTCTGGGTCTCCCACACGGCTCCAGGGGCCCAAGGACCTGGACAATGCTCCACTGCTTTCCCAGGCCACTTGGAGAGAGCTGGATGAGAAATGGAGCAGCCAGGTCAAGAACCGACACCTGAATGGGATGTTGGTGCTCTGACATGGAGGGTTAGCCAACTGAGCCATCTTACCAGCCCCACATTTTAAAACAAACTTAAACACTGTGATGAGTCAGCAAAAAATATAGGGGCCTGACAAGGTAGCCTAGCAGCTAAAATCCTCGCCATGCATACACTGGCATTCCATAAGTGTGATGGTTCTAATCCCAGCTACCCTGCTTCCCAGTCAGCTCCCTGCTTGTGATCTGGAAAGGTGGTCGAGCATGGCCTAAAGCCTTGGAACCCTGCACCCGCGTGGGAGATCCAGAAGAGATTCCTGGCTCCTGGCTTCAGATTGGCTCAGCTCCGGCCGTTGCGCTCACTTGGGGAGTGAATCATTGGATGGAAGATCTTCCTCTCTGTCTCTCCTCCTCTGTGTATATCTGACTTCGCAATAAAAAAAAAAAAATCTTAAAAAAAAAAAAGAAATATAAAGGCATAAGAGTGTAATATACCACACTTTATGGTGTTTTTTTTTCTATTGGCAAAAAGACGCAAACTCCTCCAAGGAACCAAAAAAAAAAAAAAATCATTATTGTTAACAGTGAAAAATAGCGGAGTAGCATCTTCTCCACTGAAATATCACACTGCTCGGGGCATAATGGCTACCGGCCAAATGCTCTGCTGAACTGAATTCATCCCGTCTAGACCAACTCAGCATTAAAGTGAAAACAGATGACTTAGCTATTTCCGTTTCTTTTACAAAGTCATGCTCATTGATATGACTTTAGGTCTAAGTATGTGACGATGAAGTCAGAAAATTCAAGATAAGAATTGAAAACCAAAGGGAAGAATTACAAACCAAGATGTATAGCTCCAATTTAAACTATCATGTATGCTTTGGCTTCTTACTTGTGGCTGCCGTGCACTTCAGCTAACTACTATATCATTATGGAAAAAAAACAGAAAGAGTAATAACAACAAATAGTACTATATGCTGAATTTCAAAAATTATTCTGTTTAAAATCATTTACATTGTGAATTTAGTGAACATCTTCAATTCTGCATGTCAATTGTCTATTATTATTGACAAATCATTAATATATTAATTTATTTATTGAAAGGCAGATACACAGAGAGGAGGCGAGACAGAGAACAAGAGCTTCCATCTGATGATTCACTCCCCAAGCAGCTGCAACAGCCAGAGCTGAGCTGATCCTAAGCCAGGAGCCTGGAGTTTCCTCTGGGTCTCCCAGGCAGGTGCAGAGTCCTAAGACTTTGGGCAGTACTCGATTGCTTTTCCAGTTGCAAGCAGGGTGCTGGTTGGGAAATGAGGCTGCCAGGATTAGAGCCAGCGCCCATATGGGATCCCGGCACATGCAAGGTGAGGAGTTTAGCCACTAGGCTATTGCGCTGGGCCCAATACAGTACAATTATAATGTTGCTCGGTGGTGATTTAGCCATCATAGTAAAGATATTTTTTATGGAAGAAATCATATATACATTTCCTTGGATGTTTGCACTGTAAACCTAGAAACAATGCCCCCCTCTCTGCCTCCACAGCTAATCTGTCACCTGTGATGTTTTGCTGACTTTTACATATCTCCAGGGCCAAGATTTTTCTCCTTTTTTTCCCCCTTCTCCACCCCTCAACATCTGTAGCCCCAAAAGTCAGCCTTCCATCCCTGGAGTGGCACCTCTGCTTTCTAATCTCTCTCTCCATGAAGTCACTTTTTGCATGACGCTTCCTGTAACACAGTGCCCGTGGTGTGTGTCCCTCTCTTGGAAATGCTGAGGCTGCACTCCAGTTCTGAGTTTCCCTTGCTGCTACCCATCTCCTCTCCCAGTCCACCCGAGGTCGCTTGGACTCCTGATAGAGCAAACCTTGGCGCCTTCTGCCCATCCAACCTTCCCCGGGCCTGTGTAAGCTTCCCATTTCCCCTCTGCCAATGAAATGCCAACCACGGGCGCGCAGTAGGGCTTTAGGGGGGTGTTCATTGGCTGTAAGGCTAAGATCCCTTTTGAAAAATATGTGCTTATCTATTTATTTATTTTGAATGCCAGAGTTATAGAGAAGACAGGGACACACACACACACACAAACACACACACACACACACACACACACACACACACACATCTCTGGCCACAGGTAGCTACAACAGCCAGTGCTAAGCCAGGCTGAAGTCTAAGGGTCAAGAGCCTCATCCAAGTCTCCTGCTTGGGTAGTATGCCCCCAAATACTTGGGCCGTATTCCACTGCTTTTCCCAGGTACCAACAAGGAGCTGGTGGAAGTGGAGCCGCTGCAAGACAAACTGATGCCCAAATTGGTTGTTGGTGTTGCAGGCAGTGGTTTCACTTGCAATGCCACAATGATGTCACTCAAAACTGAGATCTTAGTGGAGATGCAGCTTAATTAATTCATTAATCTTCTGGACAATTAATTACTTTCTCTTTGGGGGATCCTATAGTGATCTGTTCCTATCTTGATTAGTTTTGTAATTCTTTGTAAGACCAGCAGCCCTATTTTTGCTAACCTTTGTATCTGAATAGTACCTAACATACAGTGCTGAATTATCTGTAACTCTTAGGATTATTTTTCTATGTGGGAGCAAACCAATAGGTTGATCCTGGAGAAAATTACTGCAACCATTCAATTGGATATTCAATAAGTGACAATTGAGGACATTGTCTGTACTAGTTGCTAAACCAGGTACTAGGTACAGTGAACCAGAGCTGCTTCTTCATGATGCTCCATACGGGGTGAAATACAAGGATAGCCTGATTGGTCTGAGAAAAGCATTTTTCTGTTTGCCCTCCATCAATGAAAGCAGGAAGGATCAGATTGTCTTTTTTTGTTTTTAAATCTTACCCTTTAAAATAGTTCCTTTCATTAGTAATGCTCATAAAAGCATTTCTCAGCTTCTCTGTCACTTGACCTAAGTTTGTAAAGCATCCCCAAAGAATTGGAAATGAACAAAGAAATCTTGAGTTGTGATGATGTGAAATTGATCCTCAGTCACATGTTCTGCTTACTTAGACAGCGTATTAACCACCAACCTATTAAGTGGCGCCGATGTGTTTGCGAGCCCATCATGTGATCGTGCTGCAGGGAGGCCCCAACTGAACACATTCCTTTAGATTTACAAGCTTTGTGGAGATGAAATAATCAGGCTATCAAAGTTCTAATGCAAATAATCAGTTGTTAGTGGGCTATTCCAGACACGATTGTCAAGTATCCCTTCTAGTTAAGGAACTGTGTTCCTTTCCTTCCTAATACAAACACATAGATTTTTTTTAGTCCCAATTGAAAAAAGAAAAAAAAAAAAAAAAGCTAAGAGAACAGTTTAATGTTAATTATTTAAGACACACACATTAAGTTCTCTGCTTCCAGACCAGATTCAAACTGAAAGTCAAATGACCTGGTGAATTATATTCCAACAACTGCCATTCAGATATGTTTAGCTCTCAAAGATTTTTATTCTTGATAAAAAGCCGTGCAACATAGCTTACAAAGAAGGCAGGCAGGCTGCAAATGACTGTGTCGGAGCATGCTTCCCGGCCATCTCGCTGTTGCTTTCTGGCAGGTCAGCTTGGCCGTTGCCATTGGACTGAGCAGATGGTAACTGCATCAGGTATCCACTGCACTGCAACCGCTCCTGTCTCCAAAACACACAGCCTCTTTCTTTCTTTTTTCTTTCTTTTTTTTTTCTATATTCATTTCCTTTTCATTTGAAAATCAAAGAAGGCAGAAATAGAGAGAGAGACCCTCCGTCCAAAATGAGGGCAGAAGTCGACTCTCCCAGACTTGGGTGGGTAGCAACCCAAAGCTTGAATCATCTCCTGCTGCCTCCCAGGGGTGCCCGACAGCAGAAATGCTAGACTGGGGCCTGGCGCGGTGGCGCAAGTGGTTAAGGTCCTCGCCTTGCACGCCCGGGATCCCATATGGGCGCCGGTTCTATCCCGGCAGCCCCGCTTCCCATCCAGCTCCCTGCCTGTGGCCCGGGAAAGCAGTCAAGGACGGCCCAAAGCTTTGGGACCTTGCACCCATGTGGGAGACCCGGAAGAGTCTCCTGACTTTGGATCGGCATAGCATTGGCCGTTGCGCTCACTTGGGGAGTGAATCATCGGACGGAAGATCTTCCTCTCTGTCTTTCTTCTCTGTATATCCGCCTTTCCAATAATAACAATAATAATAATAATAATAAATAAAAGGAATGCTAGACTGGCAGCAGAGAATCCTGGAAACAGGTGCGCCAACATGGCGTATAGCTGCTCCACCAAATATGGATCAGGCACTGTCCCTTTCCCTGTGCCATGCAGAATAGTTAAACCTTTCCCCGAAGTCCTCCCGACAACATCCCCCTTGTGCAAATTTTGCTGCAAACAGGCGGTAAAGCAAACTCGTGATTGCCTCAGGCCTGGTGGTCAATGGGCAGGACCTGGAGACTCAGGTGTGGAAGGATGTCTAAGTAAAACAAAACAGACACTGGAGCAAGGACCGTTGGCTAGGCCAGCAGTGTGAGCCGCAAAGGATAGATCATCATGCAAAGTGGAAGAGGAAGGGGAAGAGCCTCAGCTCTCCAATCCACATGCTGCAGACTTGGTCTTAGAGCTCTACTCTGGTCCCCAACTCTTCAATGAATAGCCATTGTTGTTGTACACCTGACGCAGAGACATGTATCAGTAGAGATTTCTGTTTACCAAATACCAACAGTCTAATATAATGATTGATATGCTAAATAGTGCTTCATGCTTCCTCCTCCGCACTAAAGCTATTAAAATATAAATCAAATATAAAACCCCTGATTTTGTAATGAGAATTTCCCAAAGTACAATACGCATCATGTAATATAATGAAAAGGTAATTTGATATATGCATGATGTCTATGATTTAGTGCTCGGAGAGTTTTTAATGTTAGTATTTAAATAGGTGACTATTAGTATTATTGTATCATATCATATCGTAGTTGTGTTTACCTGTGTACTCACTGATTCAAATAAATTTAATATATTTTATTCCAAGCATTTGGCAAAAATCTTAAGCATGTGAAAATTAAGCAAAACAGATAGGATTCTAGTGACCAGATAGATATTTTATAGAGTTAGCCTTTAAAGGTTAATTTTTGGAAAGTTTCCCATATCTTAAAAATCATCCAAATGAAAACACATCCTGGAAGAAAAGTGAAGGAATGAAAAAGCAAACCATGAAATCACATTTGCTTCAAAGGTGTAAGTGGTCTGGTCTATAACTATGTGTGGGTTTTGTCTGCACTTGTTTATGTAAGGGGAACGGACTCCACGTATTTCCTGCAGGGAAGTCTAAGAACATGAGGACGCATCTCCCTGCCCACCCATCCTCTCTTTTCCTTTTCTGACTGTTCTTTTTTTAGAGTGACTTATCTGTAATTTTCTTTATAATCGCAAGCTTCATCTGCCACTAAATAAAGAATTCAACAAATAGTATTTACCCATCCTCCTCTGAGTATCACCGAGGGGTTTAAACAATAATCAGAGCTGAAAATGTCAAATTCAGTCATTGCATGTGTGTACTCTGTGTGTTAGTTACCACAAACCCAGGAAGGAACGTGATGTTTGTGTGATCTTGGGGGTGGGGAGCTTGTATTTTAGAGGAAGCTGTGGGAAATAGAAGACTTCTCATGTTCTGTTACTTTATCACTGTCGATGATAAACATTTAATATGCTCAAACCTACGATCTCATCAACCATTACACCTTTGCAAGTAGTTATCTCGTTATCAAGAAGGGAAAACTCACAAAGTGTAACAAGTGTATTTCCAGCTGACAAAGCATAAATTCCAAAGAATTACATTTGCATTTCATAAAATGTGGGCATTGTGACTGTTAAAACCTTTGAAGCAGAATTAACTGTAATTAGATCATTTATGAAACTCCCTAGTGCTTACTGCAGAATTTTATATGCAACATTTCATTGAATATTATATACCAAGAAACAAAATGAATTGATTTTTCATTGTCTATTTGCTAAAGTTGCATGTGTTCCTTGCCTATTTTGAAGAAACAAAAAATTCAAAGTGAGACCCTAAGAACTAGAAAGAAAGATACCATTTTGAAGCTATTCTTTACTGGAAATCCAAAAAGCAATTTCTGTTTGTATGCAAAAGCCTCAAAGTCATCTGGCATTAAAACAGGAAGAATTATGTAAATTCATGATAAATGTAAGTGCATCCTTCGTATCTGACTCAGTTCGCTCTGATTTAATCGAATACACATATTGTAAAAGCCCAGCTGAAGGCTAAGGAGGGTGTGGATGAAGTAGTGCCCAAGGAGGAGAGGCCATTGAGCGACATGACTACACAGCTGAAAGACCAACTCCTAAGCAAGACACAAATGGTCCTCCACAACCAGACTTCCAGTTGCCTTTTCTGCTTCACCTTTTGCCAAACAACCTCATGTTCTGGGCACTGAACCCCAACTAGAATTCTTCATATCCTTCCCAGAATCTAAAGAATGCCCATAGTGAGTGCCCATATGCTCACTACCTGGTTTTATGACTCAACTTATTTCATAGTTAGATCTACGTATCATCTTATATTATGACTGTTTGGGGTTGCATTATTTTTCTTCCCAAGTAGACTGAAAGGTTATAAACAGGTAGTATTATTCTATTCAATATTGTTTCCTATTACCTAATAGAGTAATTGACATATAATAAACTACCCTTACAGTTTTATCCATTAGATTCTTTATTGTATGTCAAATATACACCAGAGGTGACGTCTTAGCTTTGGGACACAGAAACAAACCACACAAATAATCACATGAAATAATTATAAATAACACTAAGCAAGCCAAAGACAGTGAAAGTAGGGGAAGACATAGTGGCAGTGGAGAACAGGAAGTGACTTCTGCATTGCAAGTGGTTACTGAAGGAATTTGAGCTGAGACAAATGGTAAAATGGAGCTCTTTATAAGAACTTGTAGGAGAAACTACTTTCTGGAAGAAGGCACAGCAAATATAAACATTTTGAGATAAAATCAAGCTCAGACCAAAGAATGAATGATCATGGAACTGGATACCCAACCAAGAAGACCGAGAAAGCGTTACAGAGTTGAGACAAGACAGTAAGTAAATGGGTCTTACTTCGTCATCCAAGACAGAGGGAAAATAGTCTTGGAAGGGAGAAACAAATAATACAAGGAGAAGTAGATAGTCAGAGGAGGAAATGGTCGGAAATGACATCATAGAGAGAGGCAAGAGACACATAAGGTAGGTCTTTTGTACCACAGGAAATTATGTAGGAATGAGACAGCTGTTAAAGTCAGCATATGATATAGTGTATGCTTTGCGAAGACTATGAAAGGAAGTCCCAAGACCAATTACAGGACTGTTGCAATGATCTGGGTGAGAGATCAGGGAGATTTGGTCAGATTTTCTCATTGTGGACTGTTTTGAAGGTGACACTGAAAGGTCTTGTCTGTGGAATGAGTGTCAGACTTGAGAACAAATTTGAAGGTGAGTACCGTTTGTTATCCCTTTGGTGTGTGATGGGGACATTTACTAAGGTGAAGAGGAAGAGGACATTTGGGCAGCAGAACAGGGAAGGCAGGAGGCCAAGACTGAGGAGTTCCACTGTGAACCTGTCAAGTTGGAGATGCTTCTTAATTATTCAAGAAAAGACGTCAAGTAGATAATTGGATGTGTGAACCTGGAGCTCAGGGGGAAATTCAGACTTGGACAAGGCAGGCATCCGAATCCAGATGACTGTGTGAGATCACCAAAGCAGAAGCGAGGACCAAGAAATAAAGGAAAGCTGGACAAAACAACTTTTGTGGTACAGTAAACCCAGGAGCCTGTTATGTCGAGGAAGCCTCAACGAAAAAAAAAAAGTTTCAACAAGTAGGCAAAAGATCAAGTGATAGAAAAGTGACCCATAAGAACTTCAGCCCAGTGGAATTAACTGATGGCCTCAATACAAGCCATTTCAGTTGACTTGTAGTCACAAATGTTTACTCACAGTGGAAAGAGGGAAGATTGCAAGGTGAGAAAGAAGGAGTCGGGTGACATTGGCAACTTGAGTTTTGTTCTGAAGGTGCAGAAGACTTTCATGGATGAAAAGAGATTAAGATCAGGGATTTGTTTTATTCATTTCTTTTACATGCATATTAAGCCATGTTTGTGTACGGATGGAAATAAAATATCTGTGAGAGATCATTTTTTTTAAATGATAAGAGTGTCTGTGATGATGTCACAGTCTGAAGTCAGTTAGCCCCAAACACCTGCCCTATGCCTTTAGCGTGTGGGCACATTTCTTATGTTAGGTTTCAATCTCATTTCCTCCCCTGGTCCTTCTTTATTTAGATATACTGTCATTTGCTTTATTGTGATACAATAGAACTTAGTGGTTAAGATTATGTATCTGGTGCCAAATTGCCCAGTTTTGAGAAACACTTCGAACAGATTGACTGACCTCAGGACAGTTAGCATTTCTCAGCCTTGATTTCCTCCACTGTGCAGTGGTGGCAATACCAAAAATCTTTGAAAAGTTCATGGAAAATGTGCTCTGCGAAAAAAAAAAAAACATGCGTAGATTTCAAAAGCTTTTTGCACCAAAATCAACTTGCCTTTTAATTCAGCCTTCTACCGATTTTTAAAAGTATTTTTTGCACATAGAAATAAATATACACACACGGGGGCTGGTGTTGTCTTGCAGTGTGGTAAGCCACTGCCAGTATTTCATATTAGAAGATGGTTCAAGTCCTGGCTGCTCTGCTTCTGATCCAGCTGCTTGCCGACGCACCTGAGAAAGCTGCCTGTTCTTTGTTGCAGATCCAGTCCAGCTCGCACGTGATGCTCAACTGCGGTGTCTTGTGAGTCTCTTCCTCCCTGTGACAGGGCCTCAGGCTTTTCACGTCTACTACAGCCTTGACAATTTGGAAAAGTGATGGTCGGTGATTTGTTTGGGAAGCATCCCGCAGAAGTAAAGTGCCATTCTTGCTGCTTTGTATCAACGTGACTTCTCACTGGTGATGTTAACCTTGATCATTGCTTAGTACTCCTCTTCCTTACCAAACCATTGCTTTTTGCTTTAGGAATTTTTGTTATTGTTATTTTTATTGAGAAACAAAGAAAGAGAAAGGACTCCCGTCCAGTTGTTCACTCCTGAAATGCCCACCAGTGGGCCAATCAGTCCCAAAATGGGAGTCAGGCACTGAATTCAGGTCTTCCATAGGATGGGCAGGGAGACCATCACTTGACCCTTCATCCACTGCCTCCCGGTCTGTACTAGCAGGAAACGGGGATCCAGGCATAGAGTTAGGAGTTGAATCCAGTGACTCTGACATAGGACACAGGCATCTTCATTGATACTTTGGCCCCTGGGCCAAATACCAGTCCTTCTTCCCAAACCTTGAAAGCAACTTACTAGGTTTAGTCCATTCTCAAGGGTAGGTGGCCTATGCTGATCTCCTGATAATACCTGTGTTTGTTATTTGTAATTCCTTAGAGAAAAGATTTGTCTTGTATTCCCAGTTTATTATTCAAACATTTATTTGTATCAGTATGGATTCAGAGAGATTTTCTTTATTCTTTGATCTATAATGCAATATTGTTGTTTGTTTTGGTGTTCAGATGGTTCAAGCTCTGTTCATTGGAAGCTTTCCAGATTAATTCTTGTATCTGTCTGACTTACTCCCACTCTTCAAAATTCTTTTTATCGTTCATTTAAAGAACAATAAATGACAGCACGTGCACAAAACATGTGGCATGTGCAAGCAGAGTGCATTGCCATTTTATAGAGCTTGAATTTACATTGACACCTACCTTTAATTAGCACATCCTGGTAATAAAGGTTTTCTGATATCACTGCATAATTTGCATTTTTGTTTTAAAAAACAGGATTCCTGAAAAATCTTCACGTTTTTCTACTATGAGAAAAATAACCTGAAAAAACAGTTGAGTACTCTCTATTTTTTTTTCCTGTTTTTCATTCTCCTGGGGCTCTGAGAACACTGTGAAATGAATTCTTTCATGGTTTTACTTCCCTACTTTACAAAATGATAGGATTATTGGATCTGCTTGGTTGAGATGTGCGATCATGGTTTTGTCTCTTGTTGTGTTAGAAATTCTGGAGTAGCACCCCAAGTGCTCTCCTGGCACGCGTCTACACATTTATCTGAGAACTCTAGCAGAGACTTCCCCCGCCCTCCGGCACTCCGACAGGACTGTACTGGCAGTGCAGCGATTTGCATGAGAGAGATGCAAATGTGATGAAGATATTTGTAATCCTCTACAATCAGCCCAGAAACCAGCCAGAAAGCTGAGCTGGAAGAAGAGCAACAAGTTAATTAGACATATACAGAGTTGAGTGGATTTGTAATTTCCTAAAACTCTTGTATTAAGTGCATACTATGTGCTAGACATTAGAACAGATATTTTTTTCTTTTAATTCTTATAACCTTTAGAAAGTTAAATCTTTACCCAAAATAATTATTTTGCATTTTTGTTTTGTTTTGTTTTTTGGTGCAAGTGACAGAAGGTTCAAAACAATAACGACAAAGATAAAGGTTTTCTTCTCCTGAGTATTAGTCTATGAGCTGATTCAGTGGATTAAGATAATACATGGTCTTGACCATATATGGTGAAAGATAAAACATATTGCAAGTGTTACTACATTAATTACAGGTTAAGATTATACATATATATTTAAATACACGTTTTAACTAAAGTATGCCATAAATTAACTTTGCCTTTTTATGTTTACTCTTATTTACATTTAAATTAAAAAACACGTTTATTTCTTTTGAGAACTACTTTATTTGTTTGAAATTCAGAGTTACAGAGAGAGAGAGATTTTCCGTCTGTTGGTTCACTCCCCAAATGGCTAAATGGCCAAGGCTGGGACAGGTCAAAGCCAGAACTCCGACAAGATCTCTCTCATGGGCTATGGGGGCCCAAGTACTTTATTTATTTTCCTCAGCTGTTTTCCCAGCAACATCGGCAGGCAGCTGGATTAGAAGTGAAGCAGCCAAGACTCCTTGGCGATCTGATAGAGGAAAACAATGCTGCTGGCGGTAGCTTAGCTGACTGCACCACAATGGCGGCCTCCCTTTTGTTTTTCTTGGATACTATTTTTTTTTTTTTGATGTTCAATATTGTGTAATTGATGAGAGGATGTATGTCCATGTGGACCTCTGGTTAGGGTGGGGGGTGTCAAGATCTGGAGGAAAGTGGATGGGACAAACGTTTCATTTCTTTTTTCTCCTGTGTCTGCTGGGTGGGGGTAGAGGAGGGGGCTGCTTCCTCCAGTGAAGCTGCATCAGCTTCCAGGGATGGAGATGGCAACTTTATGATCCATTGGAGACCTTGATGTGGCAAAGAATGTTCCTAGGGTAGTACTTGAGTGGTTTGGATAGTTCTGAGACATGGCTGGATTCAGAAAATCTTTCCCATGTCTACTGGCTGACCAAGTCCACCTTAGTGGATCCCCACACTCAGACACTTGCTGCAAAGCTTGGCCAGCAGAGTTGTCCAACCTGTTCTGCTTTCCATGCTCTGACGTGACGCTTGACATCCTCTGCTAGCTTGGATGAGCTGGCTATCAGGTCCCTGTGTGCCTCTGGGCATGCCTGGATACTGATTTGTCTGAGAAACAAAAAGTTGTCCCGTAAGTGTCCTGTGGTTTTTTCACAACGTGTGTAAAATGTCTGAGAAAGTTATCTTCTGAAGGTTTCCTAAAAGAGGAATGTGGCAAATCTGGCTCAAGGAAATGGCTCTACACGCCTTCTGGGGTCTGCTGGCTAGCGTTTGCGAGATGCACACAATACTGCCTCTCCCCTGGAAAAATAAATGGACTGACTCCGACTCTTGGCTTGTACTCAGCCTCTCTGGGCCACACTTCTGAGGCATGCGGCCACTGTGAGTAGATGAAAGAGGTGATTTATGGCTATGGCCTTTGAGTGCATCCCTGGTTTATTCACATCCACGATAGGAAATAACCATGAGTTATAGTCAGCAATAACAGCTGGTCATCATAGCATGCTTGAAAAACCTGGTGATTATTCCGAGATTCCTGACCTTAAATCCTCATGCACATTGGTGAGTTACGTAGTAACCTCATAAGTCTTTTACGATTGATTTATTTTTATTCGAAAGGCAGAGAGAGAAGCAGAAACAGATTTTCCATCTGTTGGTTCGCTCCCTAAATGACCGGCAGTCACCAGAACTAGGACAGTCCAAAGCCAGAGATTGGAGCTTCCTCTGGGTCTCCCCAGTGGGTGCAGGAGCACAAGCACTTGGGCCACTTTTGGCTACTTTCCCAGGCACATTATCAGGGAGCTGGATCAGATGTGGGGCAGCTGGGACATGAACTGGCACCCAGATGGGATGCCGACTCCATAAATGGAAGCTTAGCCTACCATGCCTCAGTGCCAGCCCCTGCTTGGTAAGTCTTCGACTTGAGTAGGAGGATGGAATGGATGCTCCCTGTGAGCTTCTTGGGTATCTCAGCTCCAACATTCTTTTGACAATGATTAATCGACCCTTTCAAGTTGGAAGTGATTGGTCTACCCCTTCCAGTTGTAAGTTCTCTACGGAGAAGGAAAAAGTTAAGGAATTCTGTGGTTTTTAGTCCATTAATATTGTATCATATGTTGTCAGCAGCGAGTCTATCTCTCTTTTGCTCTTCTATTTTGAATATGTGTGTATAAGCACACATGTATGTATATTTATAAATACTCATATCTATTTTAGAGCATGTCTGTGTATAAATATAGGTTGAAATATGAGTACATAATTACATGTACCAATAATACCTTCTTACTTGGAAGCTTACATGTAGGTAGATTACAAATTAAAAACTAAAAATATGATGTTTGTTCACTCTCCTAGTAAAATAATCATGTATCAGCTTTATTTAGTACTTTCACTGTTTATTTCAACTCAACCATCTGGAAATCACACTAGTATCAGATGGAAATAATGCATGATCTGTAGTTTTTAAAGTAACTATTGAAGAAAGGTTGAAAGAGCTTTTTGTTTAACAGGTTTCCTTTATAGAGAACAAAAGTGAGTGAATAGTAAACCAAATCAAAGCGAATTGAGGCAGAATAAAGAGAGGCAGAATAATAAACAAAACATACTGAAGGCGTCAGTGCTTAAGTAACTTAACACCCTGAATTTCTGTAGACCGTTGTTATTTTTTGTCTCCCTCCTCCTGGGACTGGAACCGCCTTTTTGGGAGACTTCTCTGCCTCGAACTCCAATCAGGTAGTTCTGGTAGCAACAAGGAACCATAGTTCCCAGATCAGTGGCTGTTAGGGTGACCTCATGACTCCAGCTGAGCCAATGAGAGCCCCTCTCCTGCTCCTTTGTAATTGGAATCAGGGGAAAGAAGTCGATTCTCTGATGGCTTTGGAGAGGCAGACCATTTGAAAACACCACTGGCAGGTGGCAGAGCAGGAAAGCATGGCTGTGTGGGCTGGATGGAGCGCTCTTGGATTCCGGTTGCTTGACTAGCTAAGGCACACCTGCATCCCAGCCGGAATGTCAGTTTGATTATGTGAACCAGATTGTCGTTTGCCTGAGAAAATTTGGGTGGTGCTTCTCTTACTTGAGAACTGAGAGAGTCCCAGCTAATACATTATCCTTTTGGTCATCAGCCTACAACCTGCAGGATGGCAGCCAGCAACTCTGTGGCTCGCACCCTCAGGTAGGCACTTCAGACTGAACAGGGAGATGATGCTGAGACCGCTGGAGTCAGTTCCGAGAAAGGGCTGAGCTGTCTGTCTTGGTTTTTTTGCATTGCCAGCTTGTAAAGACACTGAAGTAGTCTCATGGAAAGTCTGCCAAGGCCATGTGCCAATAGCCGGTACCACCAAGGGGCAGCATGTGAGGGAGCCATTTTGGAAGGAGTTCCTCCAGCTGCAGGGTCCGGAGGCACAACCTATGGCCAAGCTCTCCCAACCACAGTCCTGCCCACGGAGAACCTAAGACATAAGTGCCTCCGCTGTTTCACAATACCAGTTTTGAGGTAATTTGTTAACCTCCTAAACTTTCTTGACAATGGAACAATAAATAGCTCTTGCATCTTGTAGGGCTGTTGAGAAAGAACAGAAGGAATGTGAGATGCCTAATATAATGATGAGCTCTTTTGCAAGAGTGATGGCAAATAGCTAAGTTAGACCAGGGTACTGGTTCCCATCTGCCATCTGCCTTACATACTTTAAGGCTGTGCCTTAGCATGAACCATCGTGGAAGCTAAAATCTCAACATAGAAGAAAAATGGCAGTAAGCACACTCTTCACATTTGTTAGCATAATTCATCGAACACTTAGGGAAATGAGTAACTGAGGTTTCTGTCATTTAGAAACCTCTAATGTACTTTTTTAAAATTTATTTTTATTGGAAAGTCAAATTTACAGAGAAGAAGAAGAGACAGAGAGAAGATCTGCCATCCACTGATTCACTACCAAAGTTGCTGCGATGGCCAGAGCTGAGCCAATCTGAAGCTAGGAGCCAGGAGCGCCTTCTGGGCCTCCCACGCAGGTCCCAAGGCCTTAGGCCATCCTTGATTGCTTTCCCAGACCACAAGCGGGGAGCTAGAAGGGGAGAGGGGTAGCTAGAATACCAACCGGTGCCCATATGCGATCCTGGCGCATATAAGCCACTAGGCTACTGTGTCAGGCCCCTTATGTACATTTTCTAATTGATTCCTCTACTACAAGGTTGATGTTTAAAATATTACACAAATTTTGCTTCTTTCTATGCAGTGTCTAGTCTTCTTATATAGCATTACATTTTTGTAAATTCTTTTCTGCTTAGTTTCTCAAGCTTTTCTGGTTTGGATAATTACTTCATTCTTTCCTAGTGCCAAGTTCAACTTCCCGTTTGAATAACAGCTCAGCACCTGATGCTGTGGGCTCTTTCACCACCTGGTTGGAGGCAAAGAGTTGAGAGTTTGCAGGACCATGTCCATGACCCCAGCACTGGCCATGATGCGATATCAGGTACCTGCTCTGCATTTGATAGGTGTATCGATGGACTCAGGACATCAACTAAAATTCTAGAAAATTGGACCTGGTGATTCATAGTTTTTAAATGATAGCATTATGTTTAAAAACATTTAGCATATCTTTCATGAAATCCTGACTTATTAAAAGTAAATTACTTATTAGAGAATCTGTATGAATAATAAATAATAATAAATGGCTATTCCTTATCTTCTTAATTTCTTGATTATATAGTGAAAAATTCACAACACTTAATTTACACAACAAAACCAAAATTGAGTATCTATAATACAGTGTAAATATTTCTATAGCGAACATTGTATATGAAATCTCAGTTAAGATTTACTCATACAGTTTCTGAAAAAACCTTCCTTAAATGAGTAATGTAAATAAGTCAAGTTTTATGTTTCAGTATTTCATGTGTACAGGAGCTAACATTTACTTGGTTACAATAATCTCAATAACCTTGTAGACTGAGTTTTTATTTTTCAAAAACTTATTTATTTTATGGGAAATTCAGATATACAGAGAGAAGGAGAGACAAAGAGGAAGATCTTCCATCCGCTGATTCACTCCCCAAGTGACCACAATGGCCAGAGCTGAGCCAATCTGAAGCTAGGAGCCAGGAGCCTCTTCCAGGTCTCCCGCACGGGTACAGGGTCCCAAGGCTCTTGGCCATCTTTGACTGCTTTCCCAGATCACAAGCAGGGAGCTGGATGAGAAGCAGGGCCACTGGATTAGAACTGGCACCCACATGGGATGACGGTACTTGCAAGGCAGGGACGTTAGCTGCCAGGTACCACACTGGGCCCACTGCATTTCTTTAAGTCCACACATGACTAGAAAAGCTGTTATCATCCTGTTATAATATACATTATAAATAAATATTATTAAAATATATTGCAATATTTATAAATTATATTTATTATTTATAAATACATATTATTTATTAACATATTCTAAAGGACTGATTTACTTATGTATTTTTGCCATGACGAGAAAGAAGATAAGCTAGAATTTGAGCAGAAGGGACTTCCAATTTTGAAAATGAAGCAATGGTGTTAAACATGGCGTTTTGAGACAAAAAGAACTTGAAATCCGTGCACCTTTTTTCGTAATACACGTTCTGCATGGGTGTCCTGAAGGCCCCTATATCTTTAGCAACAGTTTTCCATCTTTTGGTTAAGCTCTGGGACACTTCCTGGTAGTAGAAGCTGCTGTGCACCAGAGGGATATAGAACAGATCAGCTGCCGGATGCTCTGATGGGCACCTGTACCGCCCGCCTGTGTGTCTTCCTTTCCCTGCTTCCGAGTGCCCTGGGACAGGGCATCATGCCGTGCCATGAGACCTGCTGCATCATGCAATGACATCTCTCATTCCAGTTTTTCTCCTGTCCTAAGCCATTCGCTACGAACAAGACTATTTAAGCTCGAGTGACACTTTGGGAAGAAAAGAATTGTCAAGTTTAAATAGAGGTGAGGATGATGATGATGGAGTTTTTCCTGTGTAAATGCTATGGGTTGGTTTCATTCCCAGTTAAGTCATAAGATGTGTGCAGCAGGCCTTGCAAGCACCGAGCCCGCTCCATGGCT
Organism: Ochotona curzoniae; assembly: GCF_017591425.1. Classification (NCBI taxonomy): domain Eukaryota; kingdom Metazoa; phylum Chordata; class Mammalia; order Lagomorpha; family Ochotonidae; genus Ochotona; species Ochotona curzoniae. The sequence goes on along the minus strand of NW_024466353.1, from coordinate 211,743 downwards.
GTCGTCTGAAAAATGCCAGAGCCATTTTTCGGGAGAGATTCCCGAGAGCCATGTTGTTGTCACGGGACCGTGCTGTTGAGAGAGAGGCTGACATGGGCTACATGAAACCTGACACAAAAGGACTGCCCTCGCTGTCCTCTGTCTCGACTTTTGAGGATGAAACAGCAGGGAGGGTCAGCCCTGGGTAATTGCAGAAGTGGAGGGCCGGGAGACAGGAAACAGAAGCCATGAGTAAGCAAAGCCAGGAGGCAAAGAGAAAGTGAGTGAGCGTCATGAGTAGCAATATTTGGAAAAAAAATAAGCAGGTAGTGAGAAGCCAACATGAAAGAGCTGAGTCACATGCGTGGCCAAGAGCCAAGAGTGGCTGAGGTCACGGGACGGCAGTCTGTGCTACGGAGAGCCCGTGGCCTCGTCAGTGGCCCCGTGGCTGGATGGGAGTCTGCAAAGGAGACCTTGAACTGTTTTTTTTCTACTTCTCCATTTTCTTCAACTTCTGAATTCCTCTGTTCATTGTACGCTTGCAAAAATGACAAAAACGAGAATCTAGTATTGAAAGAAACTCATCCAGTACTTGGAACATGGTTGGAGCTGTAATATTGTGTGATGCATTTTTGTTTTTTTTTTCTGTATGCTGGGTTTTAAAATTATTATTAATTAATTAATTAAAAAAAAAAAAGCTCCTCTAAGAGAAAACAAAGGCTGCAGACAAACCTTCAAATCCAAGAGACACATTGCTTGGGATTTACAGTTTGGTCACTTGTTCCCCTCTTGCCTTAAAGGCTTCGTTTTTAATTCTAGAAATTGGCCCAAATTAGATATTTAGGTGTGGAAGTAAAACATATGTTGTAACAATTTGGGGAAGATGGATGAATCCCTTGAGATATGAGATTTTACAAAATATTTTTAATCATTTTTCAACTATTGTGGGCTTGGCAAAATAAAATGTAGTTCCTAAATGAACTTCTGTTAATATGCAAATATTGAACAGGAAAATGGAATATGTTTACTTCCGGAATACTTTACTTCTTTTACATAACTCCGGATTGTTTAATAGGAATTGATTAATGTTTACAAGCTTCAGTAGGTGTTTGAGTGCAGGCCTGTTTTGGACACTGAAACCACCTTAAGAAAAAGATGTTTTCTTAAACGGATTTTGGAGCTTGACCTCAAATTTCAGCAAATATTTTTTCTTCTTTTGTGTAACAGGAAAAAAAAAAGTAATTCCTTTCTTCTCGTGATGAACAAACAGACTCTAATTTGAATTCCAGAAAAGCGGTGGGCAGCAGGGATCAAAAAAATCGAGCTGTATTATTTTTAACATTGTTTATTTATTTGAAAAGTAGAGAGAGATAAATTCAGTTCATTGTGTTAATCCCCAAATGCCTGCACCAGCTGGACCAGGTCAAAGCCAGAGTCTTGGAACCCAGCGTGGCAGTCCCCCATAAGAATGACAGGGACCCCCGACTTTAGCAGAAAGCTGACGCAAGCAGCAGAGCCGCACCTTGAATCTGGCATGCGATATGGGCTGTGGGTGTCGCAGACATCTTAACCATACTCTTCATTTAAGTGTAAAAAGAAAGGGAGAATGAGAACAAGGGAGAGTGAGGAAAGAGAGAGGAGGGGAAAAGAAACTATTGGGATGTTGAAGAATTATAGGTTTGTGGACTCAATTCCATGTAACAACAACCCAAACTTCGCTATGGGATACAACCTCAGCGAGTCCTTGCAGGCTGATTCTTTTTTTTTTTTTAAGATTTATTTTTATTTATTTTTTTATTAGAAAGGCAGATATACAGAGAGGAGAGACAGAGAGGAAGATCTTCCGTCCGATGATTCACTCCCCAAGTGAGCCCAACGGCCGATGCTATGCCAATCCGAAGCCAGAAGCCTCTTCTGGGTCTCCCACGCGGGTGCAGGATCCCAAAGCTTTGGGCCGTCCTCGACTGCTTTCCCGGGCCACAGGCAGGGAGCTGGATGGGAAGTGGTGCTGCCAGGATTAGAACCGGCGCCCATATGGGATCCCAGGTGTGTAAGGCGAGGACCTTGACCACTGCGCCACCGTGCCGGGCCCTCAGACTGATTCTTAACCTTGCTCAGAGGCACACTTCACTGATGGCACCTGCTGCCTGCCTAACTTCTGTCCTGTGGCCCGGAAGGAAGGCAGGCTCCCGGTGTGTGTTGCTCCCCTTTCTTGCCAGAAGCAGCACAGCTCCCAAGAGGGGCATTGCCTGCTCTCACTACACAGAAGGGTTAAAAAACAACAAGTTGTGGAATTAAACTTGCTGCCAGGCTTACCATCACTCAGTGGCTATGGCAGTGCGGCCAACCAACCTTAAAGAATTATGGAAGGAATCATAGAAGAAACTACCCGTGCAGTACTTGGTGTGGGGCTTGGCATATTATAGTGCCCTCCTCCCCAAAACGTTCATTATAAAGATAATCATATTTTTCCAAAGCATGAATCAAAGGATGATCTTCCTTTCAAACAAAAAGTTTATAAAAATCCACTTAGTTCGATTGTAGCACACACATTGTGACCGAGCCATGCGCTTTTTGTGTGCATCCCCTGAGATTTCAGGTGATTCTCTTAAAAATCTCTTTTTATCCTCAGTTTGCGGATCAACCATTCCCACCATTTGTGAGTCATTTGTTCTTGCTTGTTTCTGGATGGATTCTGTAGGCTGTGCAACATGCATAAAGGAGAGTATGAAGGGTTATCATTCTGGAGTCTTCCAATCAGGTAAGAATGGTAATTGTCTAGAAGAATGACCATGACTTAAGTGCTCATAGTCCAGGTTTCCTAGGATACGAGTTTCCTTTTTATGCCACTGGCATGACTCTGATCTTGAACAAAGTGCATCCCAGCCACTTCTGAGAGTGGGTGCTGCTGCCCAAGTGTCCCTTGGACGGATGACTCAGAGAGCGAAAAGCCGTAAGTGACTGTCCTGTACGTCTAAGGATGACAGAGACTTGAAACAAACTCAGTGAGACAGACGGAGGGCCACCTTTAAGAACTCTGACTTCCAATGCGGGCATTTGGGTGCGGTCAGGTAAGTCAGTGTTTGCATGGTGTCCCATATCAGATTTCCCCCTGGAATCCCGGCTGCACCCTTTCCAGTGCAGCTCCACGTGAATTCGCTTGGGAGAGCAGAAGCTGGCCAAGGGCTTGAACCCCTACCATCCATGTGGGAGATCCAGATGGAGCTGCGGGTTTCTGATCTGGCTTGGCTCAGCCAGTGTGACCCCGTGAAGGGAATGTTGGGAAAGAGGGATGGAAACAGGAGGAAATGGAGTGCTAATTCACAGCTACGTCGGATTGATCAAACATGAATAAATCCACGGAGGAGCAGCCAGGAGGAGGAGGATGGTGCAGAGGCCCGGCCAGTCCTTCAGCAGCTTGACCTTTTAGAGTTGGAGAATTTGGGATGTTCGGGGAGGAGGGGGATGTAGACAGGGACTGGCGTAGCTTTTCAACCTTGGTGGGTGTTGCTCCCGGGTAGCTGGAAGGAATTGCAGGAATGGGGTAGGAAACACAAAAGCACAGGCTAGGCTTCAGAACTGCAGGACAGGACAGCCTGAGCACTGACTCTGGGAGCCCTAACGGCCTCGGAACCTGAGAGGTGGGGCTGTGTCCTTGCTGCCGTATGTCTTTCCCCTTCTCTGTACTCTGCCTTCCAAATAAGAAAAATAAATACTAAAAAAAAAAAAATTTTTTTTAAAGAACCATGATTGAATTTTGTAGCCAGCCTAGGAAAGCAACTCAAGTTTCCATTTCCTGGATAAGGAGACTATGGCTCAAGTAGGTTAAGTCATTTGCTTGATAGCTCACACATGTAAAATCACTTTTATGTACATCTTAAACCTTTTGAATATCTAAAGCTGGTTTAAAAATAAAACATTTCTTTTGGGCCTGATGCGGTAGCCTAGCGGCTTAAGTCTTCACCTTGCACGTGCCAGGATCTTATATGGGCACCACTTCCCATCCTCCTCCCTGCTTGTGGCCTGGGACAGCAGTTAAGGATGGCCCAAAGTCTTGGGACCCTGTACGCACGTGGGAGACCCAGAAGAGGCTCCAGGCTCCTGGCTTTGGATTGGGGCAGCTCCAGTCATTGTAGCCACTTGGGGAGTGAATCAATGAATGGAAGATCTTCCTCTTTATCTCTCCTCTCTGTATATTTGCCTTTGCAATGAAAATAAATAAATCTTCAGGGAAAAAAGCATTTCTTTTGTAAATGGAAATCTTATGAAGAGCAAGCTGATTTTAAGATCTAGTTCTTTTTATTTGAAGTGACAAAGAGTGACAAAGAGAAAGGAAAACAGAAAGACCTTGTATCTGCTGGTTCATTCTCCGAATGGGCGCAATGGACGGAGCCAGGAGCCAGGAGCCTCTTCTGGATTTCCCATTCTACTCTCCTCACTCCCCCGCCCCCAACCGATGTCCCCTGTATTATTACAGCAGTATAGCCCTCAGACAGCAGTCACAGAACCTGGAAAAGTCACTGGCTCTACTGTTTTCGTTTAATGCAAAGAGCCTGTGCTTTGCTGTCTTCCTAGGGGTCACCCGTGGACTTTGTCCCGAGCACTTCCTGTGCGGCTGTGCGCTTCCATTTCGCTGCTGCACACTTTGGAAGGCCCGTAGCGCTGCCTGTCTCACTCATGGGTCTGCTTGTCAGTCAGCCCAATGCTTAGCCCCAAAGAGTGCACAATAAATACGTGTTGGGTGACTAACTGCTCCGTTCTCCCTGGAGGCTCTTGGCAACGGCAGTGGGTAGGTATGAGTAATTAATCAAACCTGTATTGTCAGGCCTTATCTTCACTGATGTCTTCAATCAACACGCAGGGCAGGCTCTCAGGGCGCCAGGGACAGCGCTGTGCATCTCAGCCCCTTGGCTTACATACACACACACACACACACAGCGTTCTAAATTCTCTGCATTTACTATCCTATTAACGCTAGATTGCAGCATTTGTAGAGTGGCTCCTTTCAGTGAATAAATGCTTATTATTTGACGAAGGTGAGAAGTCTCAATCCAAGAGCACTTTTGGCAGCTAGTTAAGAAGACAACCTGCCGGGCCCAGGCCAGGCCAACGAGGGCGCGCGATGTGGGTTGGTGGGGTGAGGATGTGGTGAGACCTGACTGCACAGTGGCTTCACAGGAAAACGGCTGAACTCGCTATGGCCTGTGGCCAAGCCTACGTAATATTTGGCTCCTTGATGGGCTAAATCGAGACAGACTCTCGGGATGGTCTGCTGTGAGGCTCCTGCTGCGGTCTGATGTCAGTTTGGGTGTCCCCCAAAAGCCCACATGTTACAGGCTGGATCCCCAAAACCAGATGTTAGTAAACAATGAAGTGATTTCTACTTTTAGGACTCGTAATCTTAGTGCTAAAACTTAAAAATACTGCAAAGCTTTGAGTTTCACGACTTATCATTTTTAACCATTAATACCTCAAGGAATAACCTCCAAGACCTCTTCTACCCTGGATGAAATATTTATTCCTTATTCAAAAAGTAAAATCAGATTTTTTACATTATTTATTTATTTAAGATCTATTTATTTTTATGTTTTTTAAAGATTTATTTATTTATTGGAAAGTCAGATATACAGAGAGGAGGAGAGACAGAGAGGAAGATCTTCCGTCCGATGATTCACTCCCCAAGTGAGCGCAACTGCCGATGCTATGCCGATCCGAAGCCAGGAGCCTCTTCCGGGTCTCCGACGCAGGTGCAGGGTCCCAAAGCTTTGGGCCGTCCTTGACTGCTTTCCCAGGCCACAAGCAGGGAGCTGGATGGGAAGTGGAGCTGCTGGGATTAGAACCAGCGCCCATATGGGACCAGGGGCGTTCAAGGCGAGGACTTTAGCCGCTAGGCCACGCTGCCGGGCCCAAGATCTATTTATTTTTATTGGAAAGTCATTTACAGGAGAAGGAGAGACAGAGAGAAGATCTTCCATCTGTTGGTTCACTCCCCAAGTGGACACAACATCTTGTTGGAACTAAGCTGATCCAAAGCCAGGAGCTTCTTCTGTGTCTCCCACACCAGTGCAGGGTCACGAGACCTTGGGCCATCCTCTAGTGCTTTCCCAGGGGTCTAGCTGGGAGCTGGAAGGGAAGTAGAATAGCTGTGATATGAATCAGTGCCCAAATGGAATCCTGGCACATGGAAGGCCAAGATTTGACCACTAGGCTACTGCCTCAGGCCCTCAGATTATTTTTAAGCACTGTTTTCATGGAAGAATGTGTTTGAAATCATTATAAAATAAGTGTTCTATGATATCGCTATCCTTAGAAGCTACATGATGTTCTTAAATGAGTGCTATATTTAAATGTCTAGATTTTTATGCAGGAAATCTCTCATGTCCATTTCTGATTTATACAAACCACTGTAACAATGATTTTGGTTTTTAAGCATGTAATGAGTCATCCCGAAGTGTGAGTTTAATACGAGAGAGAAGCCACGTGGACAGGTTCACACTTGGTATGAGGGTGAGTACGCTTCAGAATACTTAGTCTAAACACTTTCCGACAGATTCCTGTGAGTCGTGAAACCAGCTCTCACTTTGCTCATAGCTGGCTGCCCCTTGGTAAAATCCCCCATCCCTATTCGTTCATTATTTTTTTTTCCAAAATATCTTTTTTTAAAAAATGTATTATTTCCTTTTGTTTGAAAGCCAACGACATACAGACAGCGGATTCCGCCTGCTGGTTCACTCCCCACATGCTCACAGAAGCAGAGACTACACAGACAGCCTGGGGCCGGTGAACAGTCGGCCTCTCCCAGGTGGATGGCAGGGACCCAAGTCCTGGAGCCACTGTCCTCTGCCTCCCAGGGTGCTCATTAGCAGGAAGTGGAGTCCAGAGCAGAGGCAGACGTCACACACAGGTACACTGATGGAGGGTACAAGTATCTTAACCAAACATCTCTCCCCTGGTGGCTCCCTAAATTTGGGACTCCCCTGTGTGACAGCTCAGAGCGATGGTTGTTCAATTCAGTAAATACTTAGTGACATCAGGCAATAAACAAGATTGCACCGGAATGGGGTCAGCGAGTGGAAGAAAAGAGGAGACATCAAAGCACAGAATCAGCTTGACCCAGCAAGTCTGCCAGGCAAGCCTGCCCTGCACTCAGCCACACCGGGCAGGGATTGCTCTCTCGGCTTTGGGCTCTGTATTCATTTTTCACTGCTGGATCCCGTAGAAACTGAGGGAGTGACTGGTACTTAGTAAACATTAAGTTCATATTGTTGAATGAATAAATGATTTCATCGGATGATTTCCCACAGGTTGCGGGAAGGCGGGAAGAGTGATGAGACAAGTATTTCTATCTCGTGGCCGTGTGATTCTTCTCAGAAAAATGATGGGTGTTGAAGTGGGTCAGGCTTGTATTCTCAGTCTGCCGCTGGTAAGTATCTGCAACGTGGTTGTCTTCTCGTGTTTACCTTCCTGTTTATTGTTGGTGTGGGCTTTGTCCGTTCTGCTCGGACACCATGAACAGCGAAGCAGAGAAGGCGAAGAGGAAAAACGGAGTTCCCCTTAGGAGCCCCCGCACCGGAGGCCAGGAGCCTGTGGCATAAGGAGTTACTAGGGAGACCTAATTTCTGAAGACTGTTCTAAGTGTCTAAAAGAGAATTCTCGCATTGGGGAACAAACTAGAAATGAAACATCAGGTTACCAACATCTTTCAGCACATCTTTCCATTCCAGACTTGTGAGCGAGAAAGGTAAAGAAGAGGTTCGCAGGCTAGCTGTGCTTCCAATTCTATGCAGCTGCAACGTGATTTGTGGTCTACCTGAAAAAGCCCCTGGCTGAAGATCGAAAAGATGAAAATGGGCTCCTCTGCAGCAGAGGGTCATGTCCTAAACTGAAAGCGAATGATGCTGTGGAACAGCGCGTTTCCAAAACAAACACAAAAACATTTTAAAGCTTTTGTTTATTCACTTGAAAGGCAGACAGAGACAAGGTGACATCCAGTGGCTCACTCCTTCCCATGCTTGCAACAGCTTGGGCTGGGCCAAAGCCAGGACCTTGGGACTCTACCTGGTCTCCCATAGGGGTGACAGGTGCAAGCACTTGGACCGTCTTCCGTTGCATCCCGGGCAGCTGGATCGGAAGCAGAGCCAAGGCTTGAACTCAGGTACTCTGGTATAGAACATGGCTGCCCCAAAGAGAGTCTTAGTTGCTGGGTCTCCTGCTCTCGCTGAAACAGTTATTTCTTTTCCTTTTTTTTTTTTTTTTTTTTCAAGAAGAATGTTCAACTATAGGGTAACTGTCTATAAACATATTGTTAGCTCTCACTGATTCCTGCACGAGCCATGCCCCGACAGTGTGTGATAGTGAAACTCGGGAAGGCTCTTTGATTATATTAGTTGATGAATATGAGTCACATTGCTTAATCTGCAACAACAAGAGCATGTAGTGATAAAGGAGAATGCCATTTGGACTATTAACGTTTTCATTATGGAAAATGCACAGTGGTTTGTAAAGTTATGTGGATGCCTTGCAACAAAGACTTGCTGGATATAAATTGACGCTTATGGTGAGCATGTATTATGTATAAGATTGAAGAGACTCACCGTGCCAGCCTACATTTTCTGGATAACAATTCATTGCCCATAGACACTTCCTATAATTTCTCAGGTCAACTCAGGAGGTTAAAATTGATAGATCACGTGCTCAAATCCGAAGCATTCATCCTGACATGTCTTTCAACAGAAAGGAAATATATTCAATTCTCTCATTTGTTAATGTCTTAAAGTAGGATTCATCTAATTTCAACATGGATTTGTGCCATTTACGATCCATGAAAATTTGTGTGCAGGCAGGCAACATACGTTCCTCTGGGTCTTTCAACTCAAGCAGCAATGTGTGTGCTGAGAACATTCAAGCTAAGCATCTAACCAAGTAATGTCGTGTTCCTTTTTCCCACACTGAGGTAGTCATGCGGGGAAAGCAAATATTTTCATTTGGGGTGAAAGCATTCATATTTGATAAGTGATTTGAGAGTAAAATGAGATTTTTTCATGAGCATTTTCCATTTTTGGTTGACTTCTCTTTATTGGTGTCCTTTTCAGGAAAGAACCATTGCTAAAAGAAATGTACACAAATCAAAAGTATGTTTGACAAAATACAGCCAAGGGCCATTTGTGTTTGAAGAAGAAAGAGATCTCATAAAGTAGAAACGTAGAACTTAGTGAAAAAAGAACACGAGAAACAGAATAAAAGGGACACTGTTAAAGACCAGGAAAAAAGTGAAACGCTTTGTTTAGATGAGCCTACGGCTACTACCTAGCAGCACGATCCAGAGGAGGTCAAGAAGGGAAAAGATTATTATGCAGACTGAAAAAAAAAAAAAAAAACCTCACAAAATTCGCTGGCAAATCTTTGTTTCTGAAAATATCATCTCCATCTCCAGGTGGCCCCTCTGGATGGCTGGTCTGATCAGAATTAGACTAGAAACGTGGTTTTGAGCTCTGGAAGGAACTTGCCTTCTCCTTGCTGCCCCACCACGGAAACACATTTCCACTGCGTCGAAAACATCACTAGATAATGACCTCTGGATATGCTTCTGTACATGATCGTGAACTCGTAAACCAGTGTTTCGGTAGACCGAAGTAGAGCGACTCGAGAGTTCATCCTGGCGTACTTCCCGATAGAAAGTCACCGTGAAGCAAAAAGCATTCTGACAAACTCCCCCCACCTCCGCCTGGGGCTTTGTCCCCCTCCGCCCAGCATTCCACATGAAGACAGTACAACTCTATTTTTTGTGTAACGATTGTTCTGAATATGAAAGACCCGGGCGGGTCACACATCAGACCATTTGTTGGGAGGGACAAGGTTTCTATTCAGTTACCCTCTAGGTACTCAAGTACATAACGTATTTTTACGTAAGTACGTAAGCAGTGTGTTTTTATTGAGGATGTATTCAGTGTGGAAGCCGCAGTGATGAATGGGGGACGGTTATGACTTCTGGGGCTTACACGCAGCAGGATACAGGAGACAATATTCATACAGCTGTCACAAAGATGCTCTGAGAGGAAACTGGCTCATAGACACACAGCCATCTTCAAAGAAAATCAGCTAAAGATGGCTCATCTCTAAAGTGAGTTCTCTGATTTTTTTTTTTTTAATTGGAAAGATTTACGGAGTGAAGGAGAGAGAAAGATCTTCCATCGCTGGTTCACTCCACAAGTAGCTGCAGTGGCTGGTACTGAGCTGATCCAAAGCCAGGAGCCAGAAGCTTCTTCTGTGTCCCCCACACAGGTGTAGGGTCCCAAGGCTTTGGGCCATATTCCACTGCTTACCCAGGCCACAAACAAGGAACTGGATGGGAAGTGGAACAGCTGGGACATGAACCGGTGCCCATATGGAATCCCGGGCATGCAAAGTGAGGACTTTATCCACTAGGCTACCACACTGGGCCTCTCTCCTGATTTTTAAAAATGTTTATTTCTTTTCATTTTGATTGAGAGACACAGATGGAGAGTGAGAGACAGACAGAGAGCTTCCATCTGCTGCTTCATTCCTCAAATGCCTGTAACGGCCAGGCCAAGGCTAGACCGATCTAAATTCAGTCGGGACCTCCCAAGAGGGCAGCTGGGACTTAAGGGCCTGAGCCATCACCTGCTGCCTCGGAGGACATGCGTGTGTTGGCAGGAATCTGGAATTGGAAAGGGAGCTGAGACTTGAAGCCAGCCCCCTCCTCCTCTCTCCACGGCACGTGCGTGCGTCTTAACCTCTACGCAAAATGCCTAGCCCTCGGATAGATTGTCTGCATATTATGTCTCCTGATCCCTCGGGTTTGAGATAAACTGCTCTACTCGGAGGTAGGCTGGCATGCGAGCTCTAACCAACCGCCTCGCCTATCCAGGTTCACCTTCCAGGAATTTGTGTGAGACCTGCAGGGAGCATCAGTCGTTAACATGACTGGGGTGGAAAGTGGAGCGATGGCAGGGTGCTAAGTCAGTGACTGCTGAACACGGGGACAGGGCAACCGTGAGGCTCCAGTGCAGAGGATGGAGGGGGCGGGCTGAGTGGTCGGCTGGGGCTCCGTAGCCTGAATGGCCACCAGCCCTGCCGAGAGAAGGTTCTCGCCCCAGCTGATCTGGCCAAGGAGACTCTTTCCTCTTCTTTCTTTTACTTGCTTGCTTCCCACATTTTCGTGTTAATTGAGGGATATCCCGGGATATGCCTGTTCCTTGTCCCCGAGAAGACTCCTGCTAACCCAGCAGATGCACAAGCAGCAGGGGTAAATCTCCTGTGGGTTTGGCATCAGGCACATGGAGGTCACACAAATGCTTGAGCAGATACCAGGAACGGATAAACTAGCTTGAGAATTGAAAGGTGTAGAAGGAGCCCACGCGGTAGCCTAGCAGCTAAGGTCCTCACCTTGCACGTGCCAGGATCCCTATGAGCTCTGGTTCTAATCCCGGTGGCTCTGGTTCCCATCCAGCTCCCTGCTTGTGGCCTAGGAAAGCAGTTTAGGACAGCCCAAAGCTTTGGGACTGTGCAGCTGTGTGGGAGACCTGTAAGAGGCTCCTGATTCCTGGCTTCAGATTGGCTCAGCTCCAACCATTGTGGCAACTTGGGGAGTGAAACAATGGATGGAAGATCCTCCTCTTTATCTCTCCTCCTCTCTGTATATCTGACTTTGCAATAAAAATAGATCTTTTTTTTTTTTCTTTTTTAGAAGCAAAAGGTATTTCTTGCTGAGAAAATCGGAGAGCAGGCTGTGATGACCTCCTGACCACAGTGGTTGCAAGCTGAGCCCATTTGGAGCCAGGAGCCAGGAGATTCTTCCATGTTGCCCCTGTTCAATCGGATCCTTAAGACAGTACATGTGATGTATTTGAAGAAAAATAACCATTGCATCAGTTAGGAACCCAGCACAAAGGCTCAAGTGAGTCACAGTATTCTTCCATTTAAAACTACATATGCTTTTCGGTATTGCCAATGGGAATTTGTATTCATGTCTACTGACGTACATCTTCATTGCTTATCAGTTACAGTACTTGATCTGAGTACCACAGCAACGCTATCCATCTTTCCTTAATTCACGCCAATGAGATTGTATACAGAGGCAAGGTTGCTGGCGACTCTATTCTAAACAGCACGCAAGGAAACAGAGTAACCGCTGGAACCATTTTTGTATAAACACGGTAGCAAAACTAAATCAGTCCCAAACTGCCTTAGTGCTTTGTAAATGCTTAGGTTTAAAAGAAAATGGGAAGCGGTCTATCTTTGAGGATTGAGTTTTGTGTGTTCATGTGTCAGTGTATAACACGGCACCATTTGCAATTGGATAAATTCATACATGACTGTGACCTCGTATGCGTTACGACAGCCTACCTCTAACCTATGACGCCAGATTCATGATGAATGGTCTGCAGGGCTTCGTTCTAGAAATATCTGAAAAAGATGTCTGATGGTTTATTTCTATTAATAGCTTCAAAGCTTTTCCTTCTTCTTTTTTCTTTATTTTTGCAAGCAAGCATCCTGGCTTTTATTATAGAAAGAACCAGATAATGATGATCAGTCTTTTCTCTTTGAGACATACGTGACTGAGGACAATCACATTTATAATATACTCCCATGAGAACTGAGCACACCTCCTGCTTGGGAAGGCAATGGGTAGGCAGGCCTTTTTCAGAGCACCATGATTTGAGGTGTAGCTGTTTCAGATTCCAGCTTTCTATTGTGCATCCTGGGAGAGAAGGTGATGGTTCAGATACTTGGGTTCCTGCAGGTGGGAGGCCTAGGGAGTTTCTGAGTCACAGATGTAGCTTGGCCTAGTCTTGGCTGTTTTGGGCACTTGGGGACATATATACTAAGTGATGAAATATCTATCTTGGCTTTTTTCCGCCCCCCAGGGGAAAATAGTAAGTTTTCATCAATGTGAAGTTAACAGACATGCTACAGAAATAGAAACGCATCACAAGAGTGGTGAAAACAGGAATCAAAAACCTTCTTGTAGGAATAGATGCCACTGTTTTGCTACATATTATGAATAATTAAGTTCTGGCTATTCATTGTAATTCCCTCAGTGCCGGAAGAGTCACACACTGGCATCTATCTTATTTTTCTGCCTTTCAAATTGTAAATAATACTAAGTTGAAGAGCATATGCTAGTACAAGCTAACTGCAGAACGCTTATACTTGGGTTAACCTTGAACATGAATTGAAAATTTTAAATTGAACTCAGGAATGAAGTACTTTAACATTCATTACAAATGACTTGTGGACAGCATCATAGCTAAATAGGCCTCAGCACCTTCCTTAGCTGAGAGCTGTTAGCCTCAAGGATGGTATCACCGTCAGAGTGGTATTCGCTCAGCCTGGGTACGGCGCACACACAAGGCAGCCTGGCGTCACCCCTGCACACGGGCACACATCCTCGGTTGTGGGTAGACATAGATTCTGACTTTTTCTCCTTCTTAGCTCTATTTCCTGAACGTTGATTTTTCAAACACTCAAAAATTAATTGTGTTATATATGCTTTGGTTTCGTAATATATTAAGAGTATGTCACAACAAATTTCCATTTTGGAAATTCATTTGGTTATTGAGCTTTACTTTTTTGTTTTGCTAAAACTGATTGTAGACCAATCTTTCCTGAACTATAAAGCAAAAACAAGAAATATGCAAAACAGCTTCAAAGAAAGTTAGGTATTTTCTCTCATATAAGATCATAAGAATTCATACTCCGATATCTAATTTTATCTATTGACAAAATCTATTATGTCAAACCTATCTTTAACTTTTTTTTTTTTTTCATGAAAGGCAGAGTTAGAGGGAGAGAAAAAGGGAACTTCCCTTTGCAGGTTCACTTCCCAAATGGTTATAATGACTGGAGCTGGACTGGCACAAAGCCAGGATCCAGGAGCTTCTTCTGAGTCTCCCAGGTGAGAGCCCAAGGCATTATGCTTTCCCAGGCCACAAACAGGGAGCTGCATTGCAAGTGGAGCAGCTGGGACACAAACAAGCACCCATATGGGATGCCAGTGCTTAGAGGTGGAGGATTAGCTGATTGAGCCAATATACTGGCCCAGGATTCTTACAATTTTTTAATGTAACAAATATTATTGAGTGTTTATCTGTTTTTTCATGTGATGAGAAAGAAACCCTTGGTGAATAAAACAGACACGAGCTCTGTTGTACAGCTTGATTTCTAGTTCAGGGAAGACAGGCTGTGAACAAATAAATAAGTGAAACGTATTGTGTAACAGATGGTAATGTGTTTTAAGGAAAAAGAAATGCAGATCAAGTGAATAGAACGTTCTAGAATAGCAGTTGGTTAAAAAAAAAAAAATAAGGTGCTCAGCGAAGACCTTACTGAGAAGGTGACATTTTGGCAAAGCATCAAAGGAGGTGAGGAAGCAAATGATGTGGTTATCTGGGACAAGAGGCTTCCCCGCAGGAGGAACAGAAAGTGTAAAGGCCCCAAGGTGAGGGGAAGAAAGGCCAGGTTGGCAAGAGCAGCTCCAACAGGGAAGGGGATTCAGACACAAGCCAAAGGGGAGGGGACTCTTTCCAGGTCACACGAACCATGGACAGAGCAACTTCATGAATATCAGTGGATGGGCTACAAGATGAGTTTGGGATAACGTAAGTGTGGACTTCTGAAAAGCCAGGGGGTTATGGAGCTGGGCTTCCATGTTTCTTGCAACTGAATTCACAATAACTAAGTCAGCCTAGACATTCATGAATGGATAAAGGAAATGTGGCAGTGGTATACCATTCAGTCACATACAAAGATAATGGGGTACCAGGAGTGAATCTGGAGAACATTACCTGTTGTGAAATAAGTCAGGCACGAAAGGCAAGTGGTACCTGGTCTGCCCCAGGTGGCTTCACAACTCTGTGAACATACTGAAAGTCCCTGGAGCATGCACTTTACATGGGAATGGTGTGTTATACAAATTTTATCTCATAAAGATGTTTTCAAGGGCCTGGCATGATTGCCTAGTGGTTAGATGCTTGCTTTGTGTCTACTGGGATTCCATATGGGCTCTAGTTTGTGTCCTGGCTGCTCCACTTCCCATCCTGCTCTCTGCTTGTGGCCTGGGAAAGCAGTCAAGGATGGCCCAAAGCCCCATGGGAGACCCAGAAGAAGCTCCTGGCTTCTGGCTTTGGATCGGCTCAGCTCTGGTCACTGTGGCCACTTGAACAGTGAACCAGTGAACAGAAAATCTTTCTCTCTATGTCTCCTTCTTTCTGTATATCTGTCTTTCCAATTAGAAAGTAAAATAAAATATCCTTTAAGAAAGATGCTTCCAAAAGGCCATTCCTTAGTAATTTGAAACACGTAGTTATTTTCACTGTGTTATTTAAAATAACATGTGATCTTTTTAAAGTGAACGCATAAATAAGCAATAAACCATTTTTGAACATGTAAAAGAATGCTGAAGTTAAGAATTATGAGAACCTCTGCTTTAGAATGTCAACTTTAAAAGATCTGAGGCTTTTTTAACCTGTTACAAGCATCAATGCATTCAACTACTGAAAAAGTGCCTATCATATAGTAAGTACTCAGTGAACACTGAATGAATGAATAATTAACAACCTTATTGCTTTATCACATTAACTAAGATAGGCTCCTCTTGAAGCCTGTAATATAGGATAATGTTTGGATTCGCTGAGGCTTGATCTCTTTTACATAGGATTATTTTATTTTGTTTTATGATGCAGTTCAATAGGCTCTGGGGTTACCTGTGCCCCTCCCCAAGGTCCCCTCTCTCCTCTCATTGATTTCTCCTCTAGTTTGTTTAATTTAAAGCCAGATACAGAAAGGAGGACAGATAAAGAGAAAGATCTTCCATCCTCTGGTTCACTCCCCAAGTGGCCTCAATGGCCAGAGCTGAGCCAATCTGAAGCCAGGAATCAGGAACTTCCTCCAGGTCTTTCACATGAGTATAGGGTCCCAAGGCTTTGGCCTTTACTCTACAGCTTTCCTAGGCTACAAGCAGGGAATTGGACAAGAAATGGAGTGGCCGGGACATGACTGGTGCCTGTATGGGATCCGTGTGTTTGCAAGGTGAGGATTTAACCACTGAACCATTGCACGGCCCAGGATTTCTTCATAACTTGTCTTTGTCTGTCTTTGCCTCTCAAATAAGCAAGGTAACATTTTTTTAAAAGAAGGTCAGGTATGCAGGGGGGCATTCTGACTTTGCCTGAGTGTAGGAAGGCTCTTTCACTGACACAGCAATATTAATCTGTGACATGAGACGGAAGCATGCTGGGGAAGCAGCAAGCCCAGCCCCTAGGGAAAAGGAGCTGTTTGTGTATGGAGAACGCAAAGGTAGCGGAGGTTCCTGAAGCCCAGTGAGGATGAGGGTTGTATGTGGTATAGTCAGGAACAGACAAAAACTACATCATGAAATACCTTAAAGGATTCTGAATTTTATTTGGAACACAACGAGAACCTGATCCATTAGGCATTTTTAAAAGAAGCAGCCTGGCTGCCCCATGGAAAAAGGATTTCAGAGGAGTCAGAGCTGAAGCAAAGAGACCTGTTAGCAGCTAATTGTTCCCCCACGGTGGGGACCCTGGTGACTGAGTATGGCCAGAGCAGTCAAGATGTGGGGCGACCATGGTGGCTTGGGGTACTGCTGGAGCAGTGAAGATGAGCAGACAGACAAGGCATTTGCTTGCTTAAAATACACGTACACAGATTGGCTCACAGGAGTGTTCCAAGTGGTATCTGTTAGGTTGTTCCTATGTCTGCCCAGAGTGACAGGTTTGCTGTAGCTTGTGGGACTCATAAATCAAGTGAGTGTACCATGCTCACTGCCTCAGTGTACTGTCCTGGCCATCCACAAAACGCCTTCCCCGAGGTCTTTGTTCCTCCTGATCTTGCAGCCTGTAGCTGCCCTTGTAATCTTCCTCAAACATTGCTTTCATCGTGTTTACCTTGCTGATAAGTACATTATGGGCATTCATGTAGTTATTGAGTAATTGCAGTGAACTAGGCTTGCATGGGTGGGTGGGGTTCCCATACCTCAGATAGGGCTCTTGCCTCTAGGATTTTACACGTTACTTGGGGAGACACAATTAAGCCACATGAAAGAACAGAGAGGCAGATCAGAAAGAGCACAAAAAAGCCTTTGTAGAGCAGGTAGGGCTTGTACTAGATGTCCAAGCAGTGGGAATTTTGGCAAAGACAAACAGCAAACTGCTGGGCAGGAGACGGAGTGAAGACCCACTATATTTATGTTCATGATATGGAGATGGTATCTGCTGAAGGAGAGGAGAATATTCATCTTGAAAAATTGGGAAACAAAGTCACAGAGTCAGGATGATGCCAGACGAACAATGTTCTTAAAGGTTGGGCACCCAGGGGTTGGACTGGATTCAGCTGGATGGAAGACATTAGTCAATATTTGTAAGCAAGATTAAGCCTGAGTGAAGGTTTAGCGAGCCTGGTGAGCATCTGCCCCTGTAATTTCCAACGTACTTATCATGGTCAGGTGTTCATTAGGTCCTCAGTTTATACGCTGTGCACTTTAAAACTAGATAACTTGTCTGCGGGCTGCCTAGACAGAGTAGGTACAGGGTGTTTGATGATGATGAAAGACAGGCTCACAGAAGGCTAATTTGGCAATTACACATGGCCTGAATCGAAAAGAGAGCCAGGAGGCAGACAAGGTATGAAGAAGCTGTTCCAGAAAACGTGGCCTTGAAGGAAGCAATGACAAAGAGGCAGAGAGGAACAAAATAGCGAGGAAGCGTGATTAGAAGGCGCGATCTCAGATCTGAGTGTGGATGGCATTAATTTTTCAGATCGAAATGTTCTTTCAAAAAAGAAAAAAAAAACAAATAAATAAATAAATACTCTTTAAAAAAAAAAGATTTGTTTATCCCAGGTCTAAATATTGTGAAGGTCTGTGACGCCACTCAGATAGCATCACAGAATCGAGAGGGGGCCGGTTTGAGGAATGCGACGGGGAATTTGGTTATAGGCAGGCCTTTGAGATGATGGCAGGATATTCCGCTAGAAATGATCCAGGCAATCAGCTCAACACAAATAAAGTGATTAGGAAAAGATGGAGCAGAAGTTTCGTTGTAATTATATTCCCTTCAACAACTATTTACAGCCGATGCACTGTGTGCTGAGAGCTATGGAGAAAACAGATACGCACCAGAGAAATATGATGTCTAATGAAATCAGCGTCTGGAGGAGATAAAGTGTTGGTAAGCCAAATAGCACCTATTCATTTCCACAAACTTCCCACAGGAGAAAAAAGGTTGTTGGGAAGCCGAGTCCAGGAACGCATCCATAGGCATTTCCTCTTGCTAAGTGCTCTTGCCCTGTATCCCATTATTCTGTCAAGACACAACTGTCCCAGACCAGGGCTGGCACACAGAGACAATGGTCTTTTAGGCAGACGTACAGAAGGCCAGCCACCAACCAGGAGAACGGTGTCACGCAGAGGCCCCTCCCGTTGAACAGTGAATGGTGAGATCTTCCTCGGAGTGCTGGGGTGTGAGTCGGCATGATCAATGGAGTACTGAGAGCAGGGTAACCTGAGACTGTGAAAAAGCAACAGACAGATTCTGGCTCATTGGAATGGCAAAATTTGGAGTCACAGGCCACAGGTGTTAAATGAGGGGATGAGGCGGGTGTGACTGCCCGTTGTGGGATCACAAGAAGTACAGTGGATTCCTCGATCCAACTGTCAACTCCCGGGATGATGATGTGGCTTTCAGAGGGGTCCTTGTTTCCTTCACTTCTCAGCATTCACTAGGGCCTCTATCTGCAGCAGAGCGGTCTCATGAGCGGTGAGCGTGGTCCTCAGGCCGCAGACCAGAAGCGTCATACACCTGTACGGGTGTGGCCTCCCAGCAGAGCTGAGCAGTGGCCAGCCTCGGCTTCAGCTCTGTCTTAGAGTGGGCCTGGAATCCCCGTGGTTTCTATCTTTGTTTTTCCCCCTGCTGTTTCCGTTCATGGATTGGATGCTTGTCCCTGGGGGAAACAGCCAGGTGGGAAGAGGCAAGACAAGATGATGCCCCAAGACAGGAGGGGCATGGCTGTTGATCAGAGCATTTAGCTTAGCACCAGTTTGGGATCACCTGCTTTATTAGACATAGAGATTCCTAGCCCACTTTACACCAGCTGAATGGAGAATCCAGGGCAGGAGCCTAGGACCTTGCACATTTTTGATTAGCATTGTGAGTGATGCCCGAGGCATTCATCTTTGAGTGCTAAAGAAGTTCTAGGTTAAGGAAACTGAGGAATGTTTCAGGGGGGCTGCCACTTCTGAGAAGGCCCTCAGGACTGAATGGTAGAAAGTCTGGACACAGCGTGTATGTGAATTGCTGTGAGGATGAAAAAGGAGAAGGCATGCGAGGAGAAGCTAGAGGAAGCACCCTTGGTTGGATGCAGGTTTTCTGCTGGGAATCACGGGCCTCAAGGATAACAGACTGCACAGGTGCACTAGGTTTCTGCTAGTGCCAGAACTCTGATAGTTAGCATAAAAGTGCATTACACTGCTCTCCCCTCCTTTTAATGTAATACTTAAAGATTTATGCAACACAACAGGGACAACATATTTATTGCCATAAGTGAAATCAAGAGTTATAATGCATGTTACATTCTGGTTTATACTTAAGAATGACCATCAGAGCTGGTGCTGTAGCATAGCAGGTTAAGGTTAAGCTGCCTCCTGCAATGCCAGCATCCCATATGGGCACTGGTTCAAGTCCCAGATGCTCTACTTTGGATCCAGCTCCCTGCTAATGCATCTGGGATATCAGTGAAGGAAACCTGGAAGAAGCTCCTGGCTCCTGGAACTGGTCTAACCCAGCCTTAAGTTGTAGCTGCTATTTGAGGAGTGAATTAGTGGATGAAAGATTCCCCCCCACACACACACACACATACACACTCACTTTATTACTCTTTCAAATAAATCTTCAAAAAAGGAGTGACCATAATGCAACATACAAATCATTCAAAATTCATTTACTTAACAAAAATGCATGTGTCCATTATATACCAAGTACATTTTTTTTTTTTTGTTCAACTCCATAGGCTGTAGCTTTTAGAAGATGACCTGAGTCCTTTTAAAGGCAGGTTTTGTAAATGGTGAAAACAGAGCTTGATGCAGGTTTAAGGTACACTGTGTAGGGAAGGACTAATAGTCACGGAGTTTGCAAAAGGGCTACCTAGGCTCATTGATTTGAAATTCCATACGTCTGTACTGTGTGAGAGACTGCTGTGTGTATGCTGTGTGTAGGCTCTACACATGTAACACTAAGCAACACAGGCAAAAATCTGTGCAGGTTACGTCCCAGTGGGAGTAACCCAGGCATAATAAGAAAAAAAAAATACATAGTACATTAGAATGTCATTAGTGCTCAAGAAAAATAAAGAAGGAAGAAAGGCAGGATTTGGAGGCTAGAGGGGAGTTGCATTATGAAAGATGATCTTGGGAAGACTTCAAGGTCAAAGATGTTTGGCTGTCAACCTTTGACTTAGTGACCAAAGGGCCTCTTGGGACACACCTGTGCTCTGACAGGGTGCCTGGGCAAGCTCCACTTGGTGATTCTAGCTTCTATCCGATGCAGACCCGGGGAGGCAGTGGGTAATGTCTCCCTTAGCCAGGTCCTCAGCACTCACAGCGGAGTTCTAGACAATTCCGGGCACCAGCTTCCATGTCTCAGAGTTGCTGCAAGTATTTGAGAGAACCAGGCACCCTCTCCTCTCCGAAAGAAATAAAGGGCGACTTGAAGACAGATCTAAAGTAGCTGATGGAGGAGGCTTTGTGCTTCTATGCCAAAAAACTCATCCAAAGTGAACTGAAAAGATGTTAGGACAAGAGTTCTGCTCTTATGTTAAGTGGCATAGGAGTCACTGCGGGGTTAGGATCTGCTCTTAGGAATCCTTCCCAGCTTCACTTGATCTATGTAGGAAAATGAAAAGGATTCAACCGCAGGAGGTTGTTTTGGTGATTAAATAAGATGATATGTGCAAAACATTTTGCCAACACTTGACATACAGCAGGCATGCTCTTTCCCCACCTGTCTCATTCATCCGCCTCCCACCTGGCGCTCGGAGGGGGAGGCTGGAATCAGAGTCTCGCAGATCACAGCCCTTACCAGGGTGGAGAGAAGAGAGCGATCGCTCAGGTAAAGCCTTGCTTAACAGACATAATGGCCGGGATCTAAAATAGCCGAATTAGTGCTTTGTGGTGTGGGCTAGAGAGAGGGAAGGAAATGGAAGACTCAAATGGGTGGGGTCCTACTAGCTATAGGGGCTGGCTGGGCTGCCCCATTCCTCAAGGCCTTGGCAGGCTGTGGGCCTGCTGAGACGTTCAATCGCCCCAACTTTGTGTGCCTTGGATCCACTCACTTAAAAGGAACTGGCCTTCTGATTTTGTGCTTTGGGAGCGGGAACCTCGGAGGTCCCTCCATGGCTTCCAAGTACCCAGAGAAACAACAAGCCATACCAGATTCCCACACCGAGAAAGGGCCGGTGGCGTTTGTTTGGGCCCGGAGCTAGGTTCCCAGCCCCGGTGTCCAGGCTGATAATAATAATCAGCCGCGATCTCCAAGCTCAGGGGGCTGACGGAATGGCCCGGCCATCCTCTCCCCCCACGCCCCTCTCCCCAAGCCACCGCCGGTCGCCTGCTTCATCTGGTGACGGCGTGTTTTAGGGACCGTAAAAAGGGTGCGTTCCAGCTCAGGCTGACGCTGAGGATTGGCGAGATCTAAGGGGGAGGAGGGGGTGCTTCTCCGGGAAGACGCGGGAGGACCGCGGGCCTTGTGGGGTGGGCGTCGCACAGCGCCCGAGGGCCGGCTGGGTCCGAACCTGCGGCTGCTGTGGGGCGGGCCCTGGGGCCAGCAGCCCGGGGGCGGCCACCGCGTGGGTCCCGCAGCCCCTCCTCCGCGCCGAGGCGCCGCCCAGGCCGCTCCTCAGCCGCCGGGCTGCCCACCCTCCACAGCCCCAGCCAGCCCTTCCTCAGGCAGGCCCGGCCTCCCGCTCCTCCTCGGCGGGCCCGAGCCGGCCTCCTCCTCCTCCTCCTTCTCCTCCTCCCCGGCGGCGCGCACGGCCGTCCTCTTCCCACACCGCCCTCTTAGCCGCTCCCTCCTCAGCGCCGGTCTGAAGAGGAATCGAGCCTTGAGCGCATCGAGAGCTCTGCCCTCTGCGGCCGCGCGGCTCCGGCCTCATCGGTGCGCTCGGAGCTCGATTTCCTTAGTGGCGGCGGCGACCGTGGTGGCGGCGGCGGCTGCTGCTGGTGGTGGTGGCGGCTGCGGCGGCTACGGCGGCGGCGGCAGCGGTGGCGGCTGCTTCGGCCAGGATTCCCGGCCCCACCCCCGCCATTTCGGACTGGCGCGGGCCCTGAGGACTGCGGCGGGCGCCTGAGGCTCGGCGGCTCCCAGGTGCGGGGGAGAGAGAGAGGTAGGGAGCGGCGGGACCACCGCCTCCCGGGGGGCCCCTAACCGGGTCCCGACGGCCCGTCGCCCGGGTGTTGGGGCGCGGCCGGCGGCCCGTGAATGAATTAGAGGGGCTGAGGGGGGCAGGAAAGGGGGTCCCGGAAGGGAAGTCTGGCGGGTGGGCGGGGTGCGGAGTCTCCCCCGGCGGTGGCGGGCGGCGGGCGGGGTGGCTGGGTGGGGGTGCGGGTGTCGCGGGGCGGAGGGCGAGGAACGAGGGGAATGGGGGCGACGCGGGTGAAGATGAGGAGGAGGAGGAGGAGGGCGAGGCTTTTGGAGGCGGCCGCCGCCGGGGTTGCTTCCTGGACGGGGGAACCCGTTCCTTCCTCCTCCCTCGCCAGGGCCGCGGCCGGAGGCGGTGGAGGTGACTGCCGCCGCCGCGCTCGGCCTCCCCTCCCCCGCGGCTCGCCGGGTCTGTCCCCCGCGCCCCGCCACCCTTCCTGCTGCCCACCCGCCATCTCCAGGGCTGAACTTGTTCTCCTGGGTTGTGAGGGAGCGAGGTCCCGAGGCCGGCGTGGAGGGGGAGCTGTGTGTGTGTGTGTGTGCGTGCGCTACAGGGGGAGATGGGGGGCTGGGAAGCACCTAGGCAAGTGCTTTAGAGACCACTGTTGGAGGTTATTGTGTTTGGAAACGTGCACACACACACACACACACACAGACACACCCGCATCTGCCGCCCGACTTGCTGGCCGCTCCCCTCCCCCCATCTATGGGCTGTGACATTGCCGCGGCCACAAAGGAGGGGGTGGAGGTGGGAAGGGACGGTGGTGCAAGAACAGGTGGCCCACACCCTTGCACGGGAAAGCCGGTGACTTACGGCGAAGAAGGAAAAAGTTGGTCCCAGGAGGCCCGTGGGGCTTTGTGCAGCGAGGTTTCCTGGCTGGTGGCGTGCAGGCGGCGGTGGCTGGTGACCCAGTGCTTGCAGTGGGAAGGGCCCCCATGCTCGCCACTGCCTTTATCCTCGCCAGTCTGCTCCCGATTCCAGGAGTTAGCGCAGGACTCCCAAAAGGTGGTTTCAAAAACTGACTCCGAGGAGTTCCTTGTAGCCCTAAAGCAACTCCTGAGGCATGCGCCCCTGAGAGCTGAAGGCCCCAGCTTAGACCCTGCTGGCCTTCCCGACAGCGGGTTCCAGACGAAGCTGTTTTCTGCTAGGTGGTGGTGCTAGACAAGAAACCAGTGAGAAGAAACCAGTGTGTTCGCTGTGGTTGTCTCAGAATTAACCCGATGGCTGATGTCAGCCGCGGGTCCCCAGAGCTGACGCTGCCTGTGCTGGGTGGCTGTCCATGCTGCCGCTGTGGCCAGCTGCCAGCAGGTTTCCTTTGAAAGAGAGGCTAGATGGCAGTTCAGCTTTACAACAAATGAAAGTGTGTTTTTTCCCCCTTGGGTTCTAGTCCCACCTTCATTTCTTGCTAGCTGTTGTAATTTGGGGTGAGAAGCCCCTTCTAGCCTAAGATCTTACCTACCTAGTTCTAATGTTTCTTGGTGTTAAAGATGTGAATCTTTTTTTTTTTTCCCTCCGGGTTCTTGTCACAACAACCACTGTGTAAACATACAGACTGAGAGGTGTGCCTGGGAATCCACCCGTGCGTGCACAGCTCAGCTGTGATCCGCTGTCCACCGTGTCTCCCAGGCTGGCAAGGTCTTTGATCTTACGCTCTTAAAAAACTGAGACTATCAAAAACGCTCGTGGCAGGTCTTACCAGGAGTTACTATATTGGACATGAAGCTGAGCATGTTTTTCTAACTATTTGAATTCATTTAGACAAATAAATAAGTTCATTACTTGGTAGCATGAGTCAATTTTTTGAAGAAAACTGTTTTCCAGAACAAAACCAAGAATTAGAGTGGCACTGTTTCACACTTCAGTAGCTCCCTTTAATCATATGGCTTAATAGAAGACATCTGGACTCTCCTGGCTGCGTCTCGGTGCAGTTGGTCGTGATTGCAGGTCTGGAAAACTGCTGTACACTGGGCAGTGGAGGAGCCTGGGGCCAGGGACGCTTATGGTTAGTAGGAAGGTGGCTTTGACCTCTTGGGTCCCAGTACAGCGTGGGCCCCTGACGGACTCCTCACCTGCATTTTGGGCAGACTGCTTTGGGAGTGGAGGTAGGCAGGGAGCTAGAGAAAATGTTTGGGTGGAGTTCTCCTCTCCCCTTTGCAGTTGTCTGCACTTGGACCTGGACAGGCAGGGGCTGATGTTGGCGCCGCTGTCAGCTGTGTGCTAGATAGAGCTGCACTGGGGCCACCTGTGGGACCCACACAGTGCCCTTGTCTGGCACCTGCTCCAGGAGGTTCAGGAATAGGGTGAGGAGGGTGTGGGTGGGGGTACTGCCCGTTTGGATGTTTCTTGGTGTTTAGTGAATAGAATGGTCTGTACATGTGACTCAAACTGCTTACCCTATTTTAAAAATCACTGTGCATCTACTGTCCCCTTCTGCACTTATTTGTAATAATTTGTTGTATAAGGGAAAGGAGAAAAAGACACTTGAAAAAAAAGTTGAAAATAACAGATTAAAATATATTTGTAAAGATTTATTTTATTTGTATTTGAAAGGCATAGTTAGCAAAATTCTTCTATCCTCTTGTTCGCTCCTCAGATGGCTACAGTGAGTGGAGTTAGGCTGGTCCAAAGCCAACAGCCAAGGGCTTCTTCCGGGTCTCTTACATGGGTGTGGAGACCCATACACTTGGGCCATTACCCGCTGCTTTCCCAGGCTGTTAGCAGGGAGCTGAATTGAAAATGGAGCAGTCAGGGACTCAAATACAGATTTTGAGTCCATATAGGATGCTGGCACCACCAGTGGAAGACTTAACATGCTATGCCATGGTGCCAATCCCTGGATTTTGTTTTCTATGTTATGTATAAAACGGTATGTATTGTCATTGTTTATTGCACCTGTTAGGATGTGTAAAAGAAGTCAAGAGAGTAAGTCACCTGAATTACTGAGCAATATTCACTTACAGCCTTAAACTTTTTTTTTTTTACTGAATTTTGTGTAAGTATGCTTTTCTCATGTGAGCAGGCTGTTGGCTGCACTGCTGCAGGATTCTGTATCATAGTTGATGATGATTAGATCACCTGTACTGGGCAGGTCGCTTAATATTCCCAAATATCTCTTGGTAGTTACCTTATTTTTCCCAGAAAATATTTTACAGCTGGAAATTGCCATCAGATGCTTTCTTAACCTGCTTCAGTGTCTAATTCTTTATTTCTTCCTGACAGTCCAGCTTTGTTTGAGTGGTTCCTCCAGCCGCTGTGTGATGGGTTATATCTGTGGAGAACTAGCCTGTGAAGCCTGATGAAAAAGGCTTTCTCTAGCTGCTGGCTGTCAGACAGAAGCACTCTGAACAGCCCACTTCAGCCCTCAGAGGCGAGTGAGCTGGGAGGACTGCGCCCGTAGGAGTGCAGACGGCTGTCAACAAGTCTGTGTGGGTGTGTCTGCAGGGTATAGAGGGCTGTGCGAGGCACTTGTACTTGGGGAAGTCATGGTATGTTCTTTGGAGAGCCATTAGCTGGCACAGTCGCCTGTTCAGAGGGATGGCCTGGATGTGAGATAGAGGAGCTGTCCATGAAGCTGGCGGGCAGTTTTCTTAGATGTTGGTGCGGGAGTTTGTAGATGAAGATCAGTACATGCACATGTATTTGCATTCAGTGAAATACACATCTCTAGTCAACTGGAGATGTGTATTTTTCCTCATTGAATCTTCATCACTGAGTTTCAAAAATACCCTGTAATATCGCATATAAAGGTGAGTATTTTGAATGATGGGCATAGAATATTTGATAGAATACTAACCTAATTTCGTCCTATTTTCATTATTTTTATTATAAGGCCTGCTGAAAATGACGGAATATAAACTTGTGGTAGTTGGAGCTGGTGGCGTAGGCAAGAGTGCCTTGACGATACAGCTGATTCAGAACCACTTTGTGGACGAATATGACCCTACGATAGAGGTAAATGGGGCTGGAATCTGTGGTGGCCAGGGCCACCAAGGGCCACCCTTTGGCTTTTCTGATCGTTTGGGAGAACACTTACTACAAGGTAATTAGAGTAACAGGTGTTTAGTAAGTTATTTGAAATGTTTTTGTTGCCATGACTGAGACTTTTGAGTAGAACGACGTAGAGAGTATCAGGATTCGTGGGGTCTGCTCGGTTTCAGTTTATGGGTGTTCCTACCAGAAGTGTGTGTTTCAGTTTTTGTGAGAGTGAAAATGTGAATTTGCATCTCAGCTGTACTTGAGAGAAAATGTGAATTTTGAAGTGGATGTTTTGACACCACATGTAGAAGACGACCGAATTATACTAATGAATTGTGATCACTGATATTTGATGGTTGATTTAAACAATTTAGGAATGTTGTTGTCTCAGCATTGAACTGCTGTAGATCCTACAGTTGCTGGTGCATTTCTTTTAAACGTTCATTTATTTTTCAGGCATGGTGATGAGGTGTCTGGGGGTGGGGAGAGCGGTTGAGTTTGAAAGATGTTTGCTGGTTCACTCCCCAGGTGCCTGGCAGCAGCCAGGGCTGGTGCAGGCTGAAGGCAGGAGCCATGGGCTACATCTGGGTGTCTGTTGCAGTGACTGGACCCCAGGCCACAGTGGTTCTTGGCAGGCCTGATCGGAGCAGAGGCAGGACTGTCTGAGCGTGGGAAGCAGTGACTGCCCTGCTGCGTTGCATGCCCATCTGGGATGATGCATTTTAAAAAACTCATTCTTCACTCGAGATGTGGGTTCTAAAAGAAACACTGCCAGTGCTTGCTTTTGCTTGTGACCTTTTGACAACTTCTGAAGGAAATGTTAACATTGCTTTCTTATTACAGTTTAATAAGCTGTTCAGGATTACTTTGATTCATTTTTTAGTTCCCTGAAACCTCGCCAGAGCAGAAGCCCACAGCATAGTGGTGACCTAAAGCCCCGGAGGAGACCCCAAGAGGTCAGGTGGTAGTTTTGGTGCCTTTTGGCAGCGTTACACTCACAGGATTCCCAGGAAAAGAAAGGTTTATTTAATCCTAGAGACCTGCTGGAGGGGAGAAGGGGATATTGTCTCTCTCTCTCTTTTTTTTTTAAAGATTTATTTTTATTGCAAAGTCAGAGAGAAGAAGAGACAAAAAGGAAGATCTTCTGTCCATTGATTCATTCCCCAACTTACTGAGATTTCAAAAGAGGAACATATGGCATACTATTAAATTATTTCGAGCCTCACCTTGCCAAGGAGCTTGGAGCCTCTTTCAAGTCTCCCATGCAGGTGCAGGGTCCCAAGGCTTTGGACCACCCTGACTGCTTTCCCAGGCCACAGGCAGGGAGGTGGGTGGGAAGCAGGGCTGCTGGGATTAGAACTGGTGCCCATATGGGACCCTGTCACGTGCAAGGTGAGGACTTTCCTTAACTAACTGTTAGCTCATTTTCAGGATGTTAAGTGTTAGCGAATTTTGTGCATAATCTAAGTTGTGTTGCAAAATTGAACATGAATGGGGAAACAAATATGCATTTCATCTGTAAAGTATTTTAGAGTATTTCTTAGTTCTCTTTACCCCAGATTAATCAATCCCAATCTCTTCATTTTTGTCCTGGATCTGCCGTACCAATTTTTAAATGAGTTCTGGAAGATTTCCCAAGTCTTTGACTAAGTCCAAACCTGTGGGAATTAAGACAGGTCACATGCAGTATTTTGAGGTGCTGTGCTGTGTAACGTCTCAAAGAAACACTTTGCGCTGGGGTGCTTCCCTGGCCCTTGGCGCCTTGGGAAAATGTTCATCCGGCTCAGAACTTTGAGGGTTGGTTAAAATAATTAATCGGAAGGAAAATATCAAGTTGTTTGGTACCACCAAAAATTGGATAAAATAATGCTTATTTCCAAAGATTTTATTTAAACATAACTATCATTATTCTTTGGCTTTCAAGTTTAAAGGGAAATAATTGATTGAAGTGACCACTTATGTGATTTTACTTATTTATTCTGTTTTTTTTCTTTGGATAAATCAGTTTAATGTTGATTTATAGTTTTGTTTTTATCTTTAAGAAGAGTGGTTTTCTGTTTCAGTGGGCAGGTTACTTGGTATACTCTTATTTAAATCAAGTGTAAAAGGAAGTTTAAATAGACTAGAAATTTTGGGAATTAGGAAGATGACTTCATAAAAAATGGCTTTTTGTCTCTGAAATTCTAAGAAATTCCATTGCACTGTCTTATCAGATCATGAATACCTGTAACATTAGGTCAAACATGCCTGCATTTGATACAATAGGGTAGGAAACCTTTTGCTCAGGATTCTTGCAAGTACAATAGGGAAAGAATAAAACCAATAGTAATCCATTCTTTGGGAGGAAAGTGCAAAATATTCATCAACGTACAGCATAGCTCCAGGATTTCTGCCAAACCAGAAGATTTGACTCTGGGGAGCAGTGACTGTGAACTTTGAAACTGACATTCCCTTAGATGCAGGTTAGCTTCCTGGAAAAAGGTATCTGAGGTTATCTCTTATCTCCCAAGTCAGAGTGAGTCTCTGACAGAATTGACGTATTCAGTTCAACCATAAGAAAGGCAAGAGAACCGCGTGGTTTGTAAGTAAATGGTTGATCAGATCCCACAGTGTGGACTCCTCTTACTCGGGAAGTTAAGTAGGAGACAGGTCATTGCGCTGCTCTGATGGGGTTTTGATCACTGTGGAACGTGGGGTCAGAGAAAAAGAGGACATGGACTGCACGGTGAAAATCTTTATCAGCTTTGCCATTTTAAACAATGGAAATTTAAAAGCATTCCAAGTAAAGTAATATGGTGTTGTTTTAGTGATGCAGAATTTGCAAAGAGAGATCAGGAGGGTGGTGGTCTGTTTGGTTTGTAGTTAAAAATGATCTCTGAGAAGGTTCTGACCATCTAAGGATAGTTAGCCGATAAATGATGAGATTTAAACATATATTTTCTGAAAACAACGTAAAAGAAATTTTCCTAGTACCAAAAATTAGCTGTTTTTATAGAGTTAAGGAAATATTTAGTAGTAGAGACTAATTCAAATGCATCAACACACTGAAATTTGAGCTTAGTGTGACATGGTACGGAATTTAACCCTAGGCCGAGTGGGTCTGTATTTGAGATTTGCACATGGGAATCGCCTTGAATTCTGTCAGGAAAGATCCTCTCCTTTCCTTCAGTGAAGTCTGCTGAAGAGTCTCAGGAGACAAGGAAACACCTCATTGAAAGCAAGTCCCCAAACAAAATATATGCCTTTATTGAGATCGCTTGATATAAAAACATTTTTCTGAGATTTTTTTCCCAAGATGAAACTTATCTTCAAAATTAGAGATAATTACAGACACAACCCTTGATTAATTAGCAAAAGATTGAGTATCTAGTGGATATAAAGTGCTAGTAAAAAATATGAAGTCAGAACAACTTTTTCAGAGGCCTGCTTTTGTTAGGTCACCCTTGCAGTGCGGTTCCAGTGGTAGCCTTTTGGTGCAAGGGTTCCTCCTCTGCGAGCCCGAGTGTGTTCCTGATGGAGTTGGATTTATTCCGTTCTCCAGTGTTCTCCACTACGGGTGTTTCATTTACCAAGGGTTATTGGTTTCTCTTTTACTTTCCATTTTACTCTCAGCATAAGGTCTCTAGATTATAGAGAGAAATAATATTAAGCCAGTATTGAGTGGTCTAGGAAAAATGTTACGTAATGGGATCAGCTGTTCTTTTTCCTGGTTTTGCACATAGATGTCTGTACTTAGCAATGAAGGGTGGTGACTTTGCCACTCGGGGGAAGTTGTCAACCTCTGGAGACGTTTTTTGGTAGTTGCAACCTGGGGAGAGAGGACTGCTGCTGGACCAGGGGAGAGGCCAGCACAGTGACCCACAGCACAGTGACCTGCTCCAAAAAGTCCCTAGTGCTGAGGTGGGGCAGTCCTGACAGGTGTGAGACACAGCATGCATCTCTTCCTATCAGATGCAAGGCCTAGCGTTGGTTTGTTAGATTTTTTTAAGCATAAAATAACTTCACAGCATGTTTCTTGTACACTGCTAACCCTTGGCGTACTGCAGTGGTGTAGTGGAGCATTCTGTCCTTAGAGACACACTGAGCAGTGTGTACAGTTGGTTCTCCCTGAGCTTGTGACCAGCTCGTTCTCCACCCCCACCCTCCCACCCCCCAGCTTTTGTGAGTGCCCTCTGCTGGTTGTTTAATTTGCTTTTAGAGGAAATAACAATGAAATCTCAAGTTTGCATATTTTTCTTGTTTAATTTGCAAGTATAATCACTTTGTAAATGTATTAGTTTTGCTTAAAGGTCTTGTTTTAAGTAAGATAATTTTAAATTACCTTTTTTAAAAAATTTATTTTTATTGGAAAGGCAGATACACAGAGAGGAGAGAAGGGGAGAAAGATCTTCTGTCCACTGGCTGGCTTCCCAAGTTGCGGTAACGGCCAGAGCCAAGCCGATCCGGAGCCAGGATCCTAGAGGGTGCAGGGTCCTAAGGCCTTGAGCCATCCTCCACTGCTCTCCCAGGCCTCAGTCTGGGAGCTGGATGGAAAGTAGAGCAGCCGCTGGAGCCCATACGGGATCCTGGTGCATACAAGGTGAGGATTTAGCCACTAGGCCATTAGGCTGGGTCCTATGTAACAGGATTTTTAAAGACTTAAATTGTTGATTTATGTCAGCATCAGTATAGTACTGGGTAGACTGGAAAGGCCTCCCTCATTAAATAAGGTGGGCATATTTGAGAGGCAATGCGATGGTGTAGGAGAGCCTGGGGGACTCGGTGGCAGACACCGTGTGGAGGTGCCGAGCTGCAGCACTGTGGCTCAGGCCGAGCTGCAGCACTGTGGCTCAGGACGCGTGTACACAGGAGGGCCCTCAGGGCATGGTAGGCAGGGCGTGTTCAGAATGGCAGAAAGTTCACATCTTATAGATTTTTAAAGGACTATATCAGTTGATTGTGGGGCACGTACTTTTTAGAACAAACTGACAATTCAGATGTTATATTTAAATCACTGAGATTATTTAGATGTTTTTGTAGACCTGAATATTATAACTTTTTGGACATTTTTTATTTTACCTTGGATTTTTTATAAATAAAAAATTTGAAAAACTTATAGGTGAAAGTTGATAATAGAAATAAGTAACAGGGTAAGTGATTCTGGTTTTAATGGATATATTTGCTTAATTTTGAAAACATTATTCCTTGCTCACTTTGAGCCACTTCCTAGGAGCTAGAGACTCTTTGAGGGACAGACAGGCTGTGCTTGTGCAGCTCGCTAGTCTTAGTGCAGGTTGTTAGCCAGTGATCCTGGGTATACTTTCCTTATTTTAGAGGTTCATAGCTTAGGAGTGAAATTTACCTTATTGTTTTATAATATTAAAGACTTGGGGAATAATTGTAACCTGAATTGTGATAAAAAGAAATGGAAATGGGAAGGAAAAAAATAAAATGTTTGAGAAGATTAGGCCTGGCACAGTAGCCTAGTGGCTAAAGTCCTCGCCTTGCATAGCCAACGGCTTCCTGTGGGCCTCCCAGGCAGGTGCAGGGTCCCAGGGCTTTGGGCTGTCCTCCCCTGCTTTCCCAGGCCACAAGCAGGGAGCTGGATGGGAAGTGGGGCTGCCAGGATTAGAGCCGGTGCCCTTATAGGATCCTGGCACGTGCAAGGCGAGGACTTTAGCAGCTAGACAACCATGTCGGGCCCCTGCAGTACAGTGTTGAAATGTAGAAATTCACCATTGGTAAAATGCTTTTCTGATTTACAGTTGATGTTCAGATTTTATCAGTTGTTCCAAAAATGTCCTTATATTTATTATTTATTTTAAAAAGGAGACAGAAGAGACAGAAAAATCTCCTGTTTGGCAGGTTGATCTGATGACAACAACAGTCAGTGCTGAGCCAGGCTGCAGGCAGGAACTCAGAACTGTAGACCAACTCTCAACACCTGGCTGGCGGGGTCCCAGGCTCTGGAGTCATCAGCTGTTGCCTTCCAGGGTGTTCAGGCACTCAGACCAGGGGCTGTGGGTACCCCAAGTGTGCCAAGTTCCTGCCCCCCAAGAGTGTCATTTCAGCAGGTGTTTTTCCTGCTCCAGCATCAAAAATTAGTTATCATATCTTAAAAATCTCTCTGGGGCCGTTTGCTTATTGTTTTTGGTCTTCAGTAACAGTGACGTTGTTGAAGAATTCAAGCCATTTTTGTAAAATGTGCGCTAGTTTAGGTTGAAGTGATTGTTTGTAATCTGAGTCAGGTTAAACAGTGTGGAAAGAAGTGTTCCATCTCATTGTATCACATCAGGAGACCAGGTGACTGCTTTGTCGTTGTTGGTGATCCCACTGGTTGTTGTTGTTGTTGTTGTTGTTAAGGTGATGATGTCTGTCGTTTCTCTGTAACATCATCTCTAGTGTCTTTATAATTAATAAAAGAGACCTTGAAATCTCAAGTATCACCATTTCTAACATACAACATGATCCCTCAAAAAGTAAAAACATGCAATTTTTCCAAATGCAAAAAAATGTAAGCCTTGCAAATTTTCATAGTACACATTCTGCATTGGTTTTCTGAAGACACTTTGAATGCATGGATTTCATTTTTTTTTTTTTTTTTGTGCCCAAGTAAACTTACCTTATAATTCTGCTTTTTGTGAATTTTTTGAAGTAACCTTGTACTTGTACCTAGTAAGAGTCGGTATCACTGAGAATTCTTATTTACTAACATAGTGATTGTAAAAATGTTAATCTGTCATTATTTCTATTGTAAATAACTGATATCTGTCACTAATAAAGATTCTTGTTTTAAATTTGTTTTATTGATTTGAAAGGTAGAGAAAATAAGTTTTTTTTTTCTTAAGGTGTATTCATTTGTAATGAAAAGGCAGATTTATTTACACAGAGAGGAGAGACAGAGATCTTGTATCTGATGGTTCCCTTCCCAAATGGCTGCAGTGGCTGAGTGATCTGAAGCCAGGGGCCAGGAGCCTCTTCTTAGTTTCCCACATGGGATAAGAGTCCCAAGGATTTGGGCTGTGCTCTGCTGCTTTCACAGGCCTCAGGTAGGGAGATGGATGGGATGTGGAGCAGCCAGGACAGAAGCCTGCACCTATATGAAGTCTTGGCAGTTGCATGTGGAGGATTAAGCAAGTGAGTCATCAAAGCCTGGCCTGAGGGAGAAGTCTAAAATCTACTGGGTCACTCTCCTAATATCTGTAAAGACTGGGGCCGTGCCAGGCGGAAACCAGCAGGCAGGAATTCCATCTGGGTTTCCCATGTGAGGGATAAAGGGCCCAAGACAGTGTTAGCCTGAGCTGGTCAGAAATGGAGTGTCAGGGGCTTGAACCAGTGAACCATGCTGTTGCGGGACCCTTTCCATACAGAGATCAGAAGTTTGGAAATAAGTATCAAAGTTTAAATTCCATGTGCTTTGACCTTCCTGGAACTATGGACCTTCCTGTGGCTACAGATGAACGTTTAGGGTATACGAGTATGGAAATGGTATTGCAGTGCCATGTATGAATTTTTTTTAAAAAAGATTCGTTTATTTATTCATTGTAAAGGCATAGTGAGAGAGAGAAGAGAGAGTGAGCATATGAATGAATGAGAGCTCCTCGCCCCTGGCTTACTCCCCAGCTGGCTGAGGTAGGCCAGAGCCGGACGCTTCATCCTCCTCTCTGAAGTAAGAGGAGCCCAAAGCCGTAGGCCTTCCCCGCTGCTTTCCTAAAGTCTTGGCAGGGAGCTGGGGCCAAAGTGAAGCAGCGTTTACTCAAACCAAAGCCCTTATGGGATGCCAGAATTATAGCTTAACCCTTTTAGGCTTCTGTGCCAGCTGTACCATGTATGATTTTTTTAAATGAAATTAATCAACATATTAATAATAGAGAAAGTAATGTCAATTATATATCTACAGCTTATGAAGTTGTCTAAGAGGATTAAGAAAACTTCCATATACTTGTAGAAATCCTCATAAAATTGCTGAAGCTATGTCTCAGCATGTTATACCAGCTATGTTTCCATTTGTTTAAAAATAAACTTACTTTCCCTGTTTGTGAATTTCTTTTTTAATAGGAATGTCCTGGAGCAGATGTTGTGGTGAAGTGGGCTAAGCTGCTTGTAGAAATGCCTGATATGAGTTCTCACTCCTGGGCCACCATGCCTTGGTCTGCCTTTCTGCTAATATATATGCAGGAGGCAGCAAATAATCGCCCACACCCTTGGATCCATGGCAACTCCCGAGGAGACATCGATGACCTTCCTGACTGCAGCATGGCCTAGCCCCATGGTCTGGCATGTGGAAAGAGTTGTCTTTCTATCTTGCTCTGCCTTTCGAACAGACAAGTCATTTTTTTTAAAGCATGTATTGTGGGGGTTAGGAAAAAAGTATAGGTTAATGTTGGAGAGAGTAAAAGGTGTTACGTGTTACATACTATTAAAGTTTTTTTTTCTAATTTGTTTTTATTGGAAAGACAGATTTATAGAGAGGAGGAGAGACGAGAGGAAGATCCTCAATCTACTAATTCACCCCCCAAGTGGCTGCAATGGCCAGATCTGAGCCAGTTTGAAGCCAGGAACCCGGAGCTTCTTCCAAGTCTCCCACGTGGGTGCAGGGTCCCAAGGCTTTGGGGCCATCATCGACTGCTTTCCCAGGTCACAAGCAGGGAGCTGGAAGGGAAGTGGAGCAGCTGGGACATGAACCAGTACCTATGTGGGAACCTGTACCCATATGGGGCTTTGCTGGGCCACAAGGCTTACAAGGCAAGGATTTAAATAATTTAATAGTATGCCGTATGTCACTCTTTTGAAATCTCAGTAAATTGGATAGTGCTGATAGAATTTTGGATTAAATAGAATAGTGGAGGGCTGGTGTTGAGGATTTGCCGGCCAAGCCCCTTCACCACTGGGAAAGCCCAAAGAAGCTCTTGGCTCCTGTCTTCGATGGGCCCAAATCGGGCCATTGTGGCCGTTTGGGAAGTGAACCCCTGGATAGGAGTGCTCTCTCTGACGGCTTCTGTCTCTCTTTCTTTCTTTGTAATTCTTTTTTTTTTTTTTAAAGATTTATTTTATTTTTATCAGAAAGTCAGATATACTGAGAGGAGGAGAGACTGAGAGGAAGATCTCTTGGACGTTGATTTGCTCTCCAAGTGGCCACAACTACTGGAGCTGCACCTATCTGAAGCCAGGAACCAGAAGCCACTTCCGGGTCTCCCACATGGGTGCAGGGTCCCAAGGCTTTGGGCCGTCCTTGACTGCTTTCCTGGGCCACAAGCAAGGAGCTGGATGGGAAGCGGGGATGCCAGGATTAAAACTGGCGCCCATATGGGATCCTGCACGTTCAAGGCGAGGACTTTAGTCACTATGCTACTGCGTTATGCCCTTTACTATTTTTAATTCATGTTTTAATTTTTAATTGAAAATTCTGTCATGAGAGTAAGTCCCTATAACCCCTTTGCTCCCTAATAAGAACAGAAATCTTTTGTAACAACAGTTTTAGCTCTCTTTTTCTGGAACTTGTCCAGCTTCCTTATATTTATTTAGAAACACAGTGACCATTACTGCAAAAATTATTCCATCTGTAAGTAGGCAGTAATCTAAGGATTAAATACACTTTATGTAGATTGTAATAACCATTTGATTATGTCCCACCTTTTTGGCCCATAGTAGCTTATATTCTTTCTTCATTCCCTCAAGCCTTTCTATTTTTTCTTCCATTTGCCTTTAAATTTTTTTTTTAAAGATTTGTTCATTTTTACTGGAAAGGCAGATTTACAGAGAGAAGAGACAGAGAAAGAGCTTCCATCCACTGGTTCACTCTCCAAGTAGCCACAAGGGCCACAGTTGATCCAATTCAAAGCCATGAGCTTCTTCTGGACCTCTGGAAGAAGTCTCCCACACAGGTGCAGGGTCCCAAGGCTTCGGGCCATCCTGCCCTGCTTTCCCAGGCCAAAGGCAGGGAGCTGGAAGGAAAATGGAGCAGTCGGGATAGGAACTGGTGTCCATATGGGATCCTGACTCATACAAGGTGAGGTCTTTAGCCACTAGGCTACTGTGCTGTGCCTGCCGTTTTTTTGTTTGGTTTTGTTTTTGTTTTTCCTGTTATAGATGTATTTTGTTGATTTGGAAGGCATAGTTATAGGGAGAGTCAAAGAAGGAGATCTTCCATCTTTTGTTCACTCTCAGCAGGCTGCAGTGGCCAAGGTTGGGCTAAGCCAAAGTTTCATCCTGGTCTCTCACATGGATGGGAACCCTAGAACTTGGGCCGTCTTCCACTGCTGTCCTGGACATGTTAGCAGGAAACTAGATTAGAAGTGAGATAGGTGGGACTAAGGCTGGTGTCCATATAGGATGCTGGCTTTGTCTGTGGTGCCTCTGTGATTCCAACCCAGCCTGCCTTACCTGCTGTGCCATAGCACCAGCCTAATCTTTATCGCTTTTACACGTAAGGAATCAAAAGTCTGTGCTCTGCCCGGTGACCTGTGCCTCTGGGTGGGTGTGAATGGGCCGTGTCTTGTCGCTTGCCCCTCATGTGTCATTGTAATGCAAACTGAACACGACAATTCTGACCCGTCTTACTTGAAAACCTTTCAGTGCCTCAGTGTAGCTGAATTGCAAACTCCTGGAGCCTACCAGGACCTTCCCTCTGCTTGATGACCCGGCTTCACTTTGTGCTAATTGCCTGTGACTCTTAGCTGCAAGTCCTTGGTTCCACTCATTTTCTGTAGTGAATGCCATTTTGTGCATTCCCTTCATCTTCTTTGCCATCTTCCATCTGGAATTCCTCTCTTCTTTCTTTTAATTCATAGAAGCAAAGGTATTCTATGCTGTGTGCCACCACTGTACTTTTTCCTGCAAGTAGTGTTGTATTTTGGTTTATATGTTATTTATTTAGATGCACATTTTTCTTAGATTATTTATATTTAAAAGGCAGAGTGACAAATACAGAGAAAAGGTAGAGAAAGGTTTTCCACCTGCTGCTTTTCTAGGCAGGTTGGCAGGAAGTGGATCAGAAGGCGAGCTGCCAGTCACAACAAGCATCGATTTGGAATGCTGGACGCACTGCACCATGACATCAGCCCATACTGCTACGTGTTCTGCTAGACTCATTTCTTTGGTGTTAGAAACTGTAATGCCTGGTATCGTATCTGACAGTTAAATTCTCAGTGACTGTTTTATAGACTGAGAGAGGGTCGAGGGAGGTAGGTAGAAGTGAATTCTCTCCAACTTCTGTTTAAATCCCAAATTCCTTATTTCTTCCCTGTTATGATGATGACATACTGGACTATCATGTATGTTTCTAGCTGACTTAGAGAACTGGCATCTGCAACAACTTTGAATATCTTAGATTGAGCAGTGTGCAACACAACCTTCTGTAATGGATCCCAGTGATCTTTTGGAAGAGTAACAAAGTGAGTGGCATTACTACAACAAAGGCTGTGAACATTTTGTGGTTCCAGATAAGTCCGTAATTGTTTTCCTAAAGGATTGCTCATTTTGTTTTACCAGAACTGTTTGAATTCTGCCTATACTGCTCTCTCTTTTTTTTTTTGAATTGGGAAAACAGACATGCAGAGAGGAGAAGAGACAGAGAAGATTTCCAGTCCTTTGATTTACTCCCCAAACAGCTGCAACAGCTTGAGCTGTGCTGATCCAAAGCCAGGCGTCTGGAGCCTCTTCTGGGTCTCCCACACGAGTGCAGGGTCCCTAGGCTTTGGGCAGTCCTCAACCGCTCTCCCAGGCCACAGGCAGGGAGCTGGATGGGAAGCGGGGTCACCAGCTAGGGGACAAGAATGACAAGAACCGTTGCACATATGGGATCCCAGCGTGTGCAAGGCGAGGACCCTAGCTGCCGGGCTACCGCACCGGGTCAAGTACTGCACTCTTGATAGTAGATTTCTTTTATACTTTTTAAAAAACTATTTAGAGGGCCCGGCGCGGTGGCGCAAGTGGTTAAAGGTCCTCGCCTTGCACGCCCGGGATCCCATATGGGCGCCGGTTCTAATCCCGGCAGCCCCGCTTCCCTTCCAGCTCCCTGCCTGTGGCCTGGGAAAGCAGTCGAGGACAGCCCAAAGCTTTGGGAACCTGCACCCGCGTGGGAGACCCGGAAGAGGCTCCTGGCTTCGGATCGGCATAGTATCGGCCCGTTGCGCTCACTTGGGGAGTGAATCATCGGACGGAAGATCTTCCTCTCTGTCTCTCCTCTCTCTGTATATCCGCCTTTCCAATGAAAAAAAATAATAAAAAATAAATCTTTAAAAAAAAAAAAAACTATTTAGATAGCTGAAAAATTTTCTGGGAGTGAAGAATATGCAGAACAATGTTACTTCTTAAATTTTATTACGTAGTGTTTAAGTGTCTATTTTTAAGAGGCAGGAAATAATACTAATGAATGTTGTAAATTCCTGATCATTTTCTTTACTTCATCAGTAATGGACCCTCCATAGTAGGGTCTCTGTGTTTTTAATTGGTTATCAAGTCTCCCACGTGGTATGCGGCCTAAGCACTTGTTCCATCTTCCACTGCCTTCCCAGATGTATTAGTGGGGAGCTGGATCAGGAGTGGAGCAGCTGGGACTCGAGCCAGCTCCGGTATGGCGTGTGAGTGTCACAGGCCGCGGCTTGCCCTGCTAGGCCGGCAACGCTGGCCCCCTCTTCTTTCTAGCAGAGACCTCTCAGTTTGCAGCTGTGAGTTCCGCCTTGAGAGTTATGGGTTCTGTCTTCTTGCTAGGGAACCGACCGCATGTTTTCAAATGTGGAGATACTGAATGATATTGACTAATAATAATGCTTAAAATAGATTTATAACAGTTGTTGGCAAGTTTATTTTCTCTTGTTATCTGTGTCATTTTTAAGTAATAGAGTTGATAAGTCTGTCCCTTTTTGTCGTAATTATTTTTTAGGCCATTTTTTGTTTTTAAGATATACACTGGAATTAATTTCTTGGAAGGAGTGAACCTTTTAAAAATTTTTGTGATGAAATATACATGAAAACATTTCGCATTGTAGCCATTTTTACAGGTCTAGTTCATCGGCGTGAAGTCCAGTGTCAGCAGAACCATCACAGATCTTTTTCCCTCATCCCAGATTGAAACCCCGTACCTATTCAATTGAATTCCCCAGTTCTTCCGATAACCTCTATTCTTTTTTTTTTGTCTCTGAGTGTTTCTAGGTATCCCACATGGAGTCATGTGACGCCTGTCTTACTGTATTTAGCATTATGTTTCTGAGGTTTGTCTAGTAGCATTTATCAGTTTCTTTATGACTGAATAATGGTCTGTTGTATATCTGCACTGCCGTTTCTGCGTTCGCTGAGCTGTCAGTAGACACAGACTGTTGTGCATTCAGGCTGCTGCAACTGGTGGTGTGGACATTGGTACTCGCGGATCTCTTTGAGTCCTTGCTTCACTTCCTTTGATTGTGTACGTAAGAATGGACTCTATGAACTGTATAGCAGTTCAGTGTTTACCTTTCTGCCAGGCTGCCAGACTTCGTCCCAGGACAGCAGCATTTTATGTTCCCAGCAGTGAATCGCAAGGATTCTGATTTCTCCACATCCTTGCCCAAACCTCCGTTATTTGTCTAGTCTTTATTTTATTTTACTTTATTTTTTTTAAGTAGTAGCCATGCCAATGATGTGATCTGGTATCTTAATGCTTTCATTTGTGTTTTTCTGATTGATACTGTTGAGCTGTCTCTCATGTGCTTGCTTCCCATTTAACCCTGTTTAATGAAATCTCTACTCAAGCCTTTTGCCCATTTGTTAATTACTTTTTTTTTGTCTTTCTGTTGTTGAGTTTGTGAAACACCTTTTCATAAGTGAAAGGTGCGTGGTAATAATCCAGACTGTGTTTCTCCCCTCTCAGGATTCCTACAGGAAACAAGTAGTAATTGATGGAGAAACCTGTCTCTTGGATATTCTCGACACAGCAGGTCAAGAGGAGTACAGTGCGATGAGGGACCAGTACATGAGAACTGGGGAGGGCTTTCTTTGTGTATTTGCCATAAATAATACTAAATCATTTGAAGATATTCACCATTATAGGTGGGTTTAATTGAATGTAATAAATTTGCATCCAGGAATAATCATAGCTTTCATGTACTGAGTATTGATCACCACTGTGTCTGTACTGTCTGATTCGAATTTTAAAATATTTTTGAAAGTTCCCATTTTACATAAAATGAAGTTCTTGCAAGTTAGAGTAGCTAAGTCACTTGTTCCAGGTTCTAGAGATGGTATTGGTGCTGGGATGGAAGCCGAACCTAAACCTGCCTGCCTCAGACTTGCTGTCCTCACCACCATGCCTGAGACAGACTGGACCCCCTGAATTCTGCAGATACATCACAAAATGGAAACCGTACTTGAAGATAGGGACAAGTGTATTCCGTGGTTTTTAGAATAACGTATGTGGCTGAACAATGGCCTTATTCATTTAAAAAAATAATTTTTTAAAAAAGATTTACTTATTTTTATTGCAAAGAGAGGAGGAGAGACAGAGAGGAAGATCTCCCAGTCTATGATTCACTCCCAAGCAGCCACAACAGCCGGAGCTGCACCAATCCAAAGCCAGGAGCAAGGAATTTTCTCCAGGTCTCCCACATGGGTGCAGAGTCCCAAGGCCTTGGGCCGTCCTCGACTGCTCTCCTAGGCCACAAGCAGGGAGCTGGATGGAAAGCGGGCCTGCCGGGATAGAACCAGCGCCCATATGGGATCCCGGGCGTGCAAGGCAAGGACTTTAACCACTTGCGCCATCACGCTGGGCCCAAAAAATAATTTTTAAGGAGTAGAGAATTAGAGCAATATCATCTTTTTAAAATTGAGAAATTCACATAAAAAGTTTAAAAATTATTCTGTAAAATCTATTCTGCATTTCTGTGGATTTACCATTTTTTTAAAACTTAAATATCCTACTTCCTAGTTCTGTCATGGAAGCCTTCTTATGAAGCTTAATCTTTAATGATGTTTATTAGAACATGCTTACCCTGTGGTTTAGTAGAAGATGAAAAAACATTTGAGTGGCTGGTGGCAGTAATATTTCTATAGAGTGGTAAACAAGTGACATGTTAATGTATTCGGAAATTGAACCAATCCTGGCTCTGTCTACTGTGCTCCATGGGTTTTGAATTTTTCACAGTTAAAATTATGAAGGAATATAATTTTACCCCATGCATAAGTTTATACAGGTCATGTACTGAAAATTAGCATTGTTAACACAACTTTTAACCAAATCAGTGGTGCTAGCCATATGAAAATAAAAATCTTTTTACTGTCATTCACTTACATTTTTGAGAAAACAATGTGAAGTTATGTTAATGGCATAATTCATGTTTGTAAGAATGTTTTCGATTCTGAACATAAACTTTTAATCACATATGGAGTATATTTCTAGGATTATGGTTATTTGAATTAGGGATAGCACTTTCAGTCTAAATATTAAGCTGTTAGGTTAGATTGGCTATACATTTCTAGGCACTTGATCTTTAGGCGTGCATCAGGGCTGTTCAGTGTGAAGGGAAACAAGACCAGGAGGAAGAGCAAGGGCGGTTTGGTTTGATAGAAGCTAGGAATTTTATTAAAAGTCATCTTTGAAACAAAATTTATAAAGCAAAAGTTGTGGGAAACGTTGGGGATATTTTTGCGTACTAATGCTCCTCTGTAACTTTTTTTTCTTCCCCAGAGAACAAATTAAAAGAGTTAAAGACTCTGAAGATGTACCTATGGTCCTAGTAGGAAATAAATGTGATTTGCCTTCTAGAACAGTAGACACAAAGCAGGCTCAGGACTTAGCAAGAAGTTATGGGATTCCTTTTATCGAAACATCTGCAAAGACAAGACAGGTATGTAAAGCTGAACAAATACACATCTATATTCTACGTGATCTTTTACTGATCATCTGATATCATTAGGAAGATGGAAGGGAAGGCTATTAGTGGAGTGTATATATGTGATAATGTAACTGTTCTTTTCAGTCTTTCTCTCCAGCATGTTAAGGTAGGATATGAAACAGGATTCTTTTCTTGAGAAGGCAGTGCCTCTGAATGTACTGTCCTGCTAGTACTTTTCACTTTGATCTATGCATCGGGATTCATTCATTCATGTCCATAAACAGCAGGGATCAGGTTTTGAGTTTGTATTATGAAGAGTATTATGTCGTTTTTTTTCTAGATGGAATTTTGTTGCATTTGGAGAAATTTTACTTTAGCGGAATTTTTTTCTCATTGAAGCAAGAAATTATTTATGAAGCAAACAGAAAGTGCCAGTTATTCATTTAGTGCATTGTTCTAACAAAAGTAATGCCTGCATTTTTTTTAAGTGCCTTTAATATATGTATTAAGCCCGGGGTGGGCGAGGCTGGAGCCAGGAGCTTCATCCAGATCATCCAGATCTCCCACGGTCCTGGAGCATCTTCTTTCACTTCCCTTGGTGCGTTAGGAGGGAGCTGGGTAGGAAGGGGAGCATCTGGGACTTGAACCGTTGCCCATCTGTCTGACATAATGGCGTTGAAGGCAGTGGTGATTCCAGGGATGCTCATTTTAAAAGTAACTTTTTCTCTAGATATAGTGAAATAATTGTTTGAATAGTTTATAATTTAGAAAGAACATTCTGTGAAGAAACACAAATTGCCATGCATATATGAAGAACTTGGTTAATTTATGTGCTGTGGATTTTGGTCTTCTTTCTTTTTGAGCTTTTTCTGATTAAGTGTACCTGTGAGCTCAATCAAGCTGATTTTGCAGAGTTTAATTTTTGTGATGAACAGCAAATTACATAGTTACATTTATAAAAACAGACATTCTAGATGTTCGTTGAAGGTTGTGAGAGGATAAGATGTAAATGTAGTGCTTGCTTCGGCAGCACAT
The DNA here is from genome assembly GCF_017591425.1 of Ochotona curzoniae. Lineage (NCBI taxonomy): Eukaryota > Metazoa > Chordata > Mammalia > Lagomorpha > Ochotonidae > Ochotona > Ochotona curzoniae. Next base: position 168,517 of record NW_024466353.1, on the reverse strand, counting down.
ATACTAAAATTGGAACAGTACACAGATCAGCACAGTCCTTGTGCAGTGGGGACAGGCAAACTTGTGAAGTGTTCTATGTTTGTTTTAAAAAAGTAAATTACTCAACTAATATTTATGAGTTACTTCCCTGGTAGAAAGTTAAGTACCTGTCCTAGTTTTATAAGTTTGATACACTAAACCATGCATTTCTATTTAGATCTTTGTTTTGGAATTAAAATTGCATTTTTACAGTTTATCCATCATACATCTATGTCTTTATGGCAGGTTTATTCACACTTGGTTGAAAGTGAAGACTTTATATCAGATTGATTCAGATTTTACTCAAATCTCCATGTTCAAAATTCTTGGGAGAAATTTGTTTTTTGTCTTTTTACTGATCTTTTCCTTTGGAAAAGAAGGTACTCAGAAAACATATTTATAAATTTTTCTTCTATAACTTTTTGTTTTTAGGCTTATTTATTTATTTGAAAGGCAGCATTAATAGAAGGGATGGAGAGAGATCTTCTGTCTGGTGGCTCACCTCCCAGATGGCTGCAGTGGCTGGGGCTTAACTGGCTGGAAGCTGGAAGCGGGAGCTCGGTCTGGGTCCCCCGAGTGCGAGGTCAGGGCTCCAGGCCTCGGCCCATCTGCTGCTACTCTCCCAGACGCATTCACAGGCAGCTGGATGGGAAGTGGAGCAGCTAGGACTTGAACTGCCTCTCGTTCAGGACTGTGGTATCGCCAGCAGCAGTCTAATCCACTACACCATACCACCGGCCCCCGGATAGATTTTTAAAAAGATTTATTTTTGTTAGAAAGACAAATTTGGAGAGAAGGAGAGAGAGAGAGAGAGAGAGAGAGAGAAAGGTCTTCCATCCTGTGGTCTACTTCCCAAACAGCCGTAATGGCTGGAGCTGAGCTGAGCTGAAGCTAGGTGCCAGGAGCTTCATCCTGGTCTCCCACATGGGTGGAAGGTCACAAGGACTTGGGAGCCGTACTCGACTGCCTTCCCAAGCCACAAGCAGAGAGCCGAATGGGAAATGGAGCAGCCGGGACACGAACCAGCGCCCATATGGGACGCATGCTCGGGGTGGAGGATTAGCCAGCTAATCCTTGTGCAGCCCACACCCTCCTGATATTTTCTTATGAAAATTTCAGATTTGAAAATAGCAAGAATTTTATTGTAAGCATTTGCAAGCCTGCCACCTAGACTGCTAGTGATTTTTTTTTGTAGTTTTATTATAACTTTTTAAAAGATTTATTTATTTTTATTACATGTCAGATATACAGAGAGGAGGAGAGATAGAGAGGAAGATCTTCTGTCCGATGATTCACTCCCCAAGTGAGCACAACGACCGGTGCTGTACTGATCCGAAGTCGGGATCCAGAAACTTCTTCTGGGTCTCCCACACAGGTGCAGGGTCCCAAGGCTTTGGGCCATTCTCGACTGCTTTCCCAGGCCACACACAGGGAGCTGGATGGGAAGCGGGGCTGCCGGGCTAGAACCGGCGCCCATATGGGATCCCGGGCGCATTCAAGGCGAGGACTTTAGCAGCTAGATCACAGTGCCGGGCCCCTATTATAATTTTTAATAGTTGTTTTTTAGACTTGTGAATATTTTTGTTTGTTTTTCACATGATAGGAAAACAGATTGTCTAATATAAAGAACTGCAGTAGAGCAGTATTTCTTACACATTACTGTGCATGTGGTTTAACAGGCTTGTTAAGATCCAGACTTGTTAAAACCCAGTGAGTGGGTTTGGGTTGGGTGCTTTGGTTTCTGCATTTCTAGTGAACTCCAGATGGGGTGCTGTGACCCATGGACCAGAGTTCTGGCTAGAGGCGGCCAGGTGGTAGCTGCAGGACCCTGCTGGCCTCTGCAGGGCTCTCCGCTCCCCTCCACTCTTCAGGACAGAAAACTACTCTGGCTTTCTTTTAAAATACATTGTTTGTTTTATACTGTTTTGAGGCCTTATTTTTTTTGAAGGTGTGAGAGAAAATTGAATTGGCTTTGCAGCCATTTCTGTGAGCCATCCAATTAACAATACAGAAGGTTGTAATATGACAGTATGTCTCTCTCTTAGTGATCAGCATTTCTCACATTTATATCCTTAGTGTGTTTATGGTATCTGTTGCTATTAGGTATTTGTTTTATATTGATTTCTTTTTATTAAATGAACTGATTGATTTCCTTTGAAATATGCCTTTAAACAGTCTAAGTGTCTTCCTCTGTGCAAGTTAATGTGATATTAATGTGTTTGGAGACTTTAAAGAGCTATTTCAAGTAATTATAGTGATTAAAATGAAATATATAAATTTTATATCTCAGATTTTGTGAAACTTTGAAGCCCTAGCTTTGGTAGCTGTTTTTAAAAAATTTCTGCATAATATTTTATTACTTGTTATTTTAATATATTTTATTACTTCAACAAAATAAGAATGTATAAATATCTTTGTATTTTATCAGCAACTAGTCTTGTGCTCTAAGTTGTGGCTTTGTTCAGAATCCTACAACAAAAACATCAAAAAGGTTAGGAAGAAATCATTCAGTTATGTCAGTTCTGTAAGGTTTTTTTCTGTAAAGGGCCACATAATATTTAAAATTTTCAGATTTAGAAGTATTTCCTATTGTATATGACCATTTTGTTTCTTAAAGTCCTTTAAAAATGCTAAATTGTTAGCTTGTACATATTACAGAATTGAACTGTGGCTGCAGAACCCTGACTGCCTGGCTTTCGCCTTGGATTTTACTAGATTTCCATTTGCTGGTCTTCCAGGGCTGGCCAGGCTGAATCCAGGAGCCAGGAACCCCATCCTGGTCTCTCACTTGGTGCCTGGGGCACAGACACTTGTCTGCTGTCTTCCCCAGGCCATTAGCAGGAAGGCGGATCAGAAGCGAAGCTGATAGAGCATCAGCTGCCATTGGCCTAAGGATGCTGGTTTTTCAGGCAGCAGCTTTATTTGCTGTGCTGCAAAGCTAGCCGCCACTCTGGTACTTTTTCAGAAAAGGTTTTCAGAATGTGTTTTTGCCAACACAGAGACTTTGTGGTGATAAAAAGCTTATTGCCTGGCCAGAACATAATACATGATACATTTTTTATAATTAATTCAGTGCACATTTGAATGGCAAAAGGGATTACTTGCTGCTACTACATGATACATGGCCCCACCTTCCTAGGTAGGAAGGGCTGCAGCCCACTCCTCATGTGTCTGGGCAAGTGGTAAGACAGATTTTTCTGGTTCCTTTGAGAAGTCCATGGCAGTTTCAGGAAAGACCGTTGAAACTGAAGCATTGGCACCATGGATCACTGGTGTGTTTGCATTCTGTAAAAATCAAAGATGGGAGAGTGCAGTGAGTGGCTAACCAAAGCAGAGTTCCTGCCTGCTACTCCTGCTCCCCACCCTCCCCTTTTTTGGCTTCCTGGAGGTCTCAGTTTGAGCATTATGTAAAAACCAGTTGTATGAACTTTATGATGATTGATTTCCTATTTTGCTCTTAATTGGTAGATATTTAAATGTAGTTGTTACAAGTCCTCCACTAAAGAAAGCTCATGGAATTATTTGAACAAGGCACAGTGATCAAGGAACCTTAGTGCCTTAGAGTTGTTGAGTTTGTGTACATGAGAGTAACCCTACGCTTTCAGCTCTCTGTGAGTTAAAGAGAAACAGTTGCTAGGCACCTACTGTTCACACGGCACACCCTCCCAGGAGTTGTTTTAGGCTATAGTTTGGAAAATCTGGGATGTCAAATTAATTTTTAAAATCAGTATTTGTGGCAGTCAGCAATATTCTCATGAACCAAGTATGTGGTACCAGTTAAGAGCTTAGCCTAGCTATCGTGGCTATTAAATGCTGCTTTGGAAATGCTTGCTCTTAAAACGGTGTGCACATTTTGAAGCACAAAAAACCACTGTGCTTTTCCATGGGTGTGCTGTTGATGCAGTTTTTAATAATAAGGGCCAGAGCCTGTGGCTTAAAGGGATTAACAAGGATAAGTAGCAGTGCTTTCATGTTCTCTTGATGTTGGGATGACTTTAAAGCAAATGGTGAAGAAATGACTAATTTAAGTTTGAAAAATGGCAAGTAACTGATTAAAATCTTGTTTAAATATTTGTTAGTAGAAATAAGAAAAGTCACTCTGGAATAACTGTTTCTCAGTGAGGTCTTAATAATAAAGTGAATTCTTGGTGGTGGGGTAAAAAAATCTTTTCTTCTAAAATTATTGGCTTCCAATTCTCTCTGCATTGCTGCAAACAAAATTCGTGTATTCCAGTTTTGGTGATGGGATTGCTCGTCCTGCAGTAAACATAGCCAACCTGATTTTTAGGAATAAGTTACAATCAAAATACACATGTGCTAAATTACATAGGACCAATGTGTGTTTTTCCCCTGCTTATGGCATGTCTTCTACATTGGCTTTGTGAATTTTTTTTAAAAACAGAAATAAAAAATTTACTTTTTAAAAAATTTTAAGAAAATACGAGCTTTTACCTGGTTTTTCTGTGTATGTTTTTTTTTTTAAATTGATCTTATATAATTGAACTCATTTTTTTTTTAAGATTTGTTTATTTGTAATTGAAAAGTCAAAAAGGAGATATAGAAAGATCTTCTACCTGCCGCTCACTCCCCAAGTGACTGTTGTGGTCAGAGCTGAACAAATCCGAAGCCAGGAGCCATGAGCTTCTTCCTCCAGGTCTCCCATGTGAGTGCAGGGTCCCAAGGGTTTGGGCCATCCTCGACTGCTTTTCCAGGCCACAAGCAGGAAGCTGGATGGGAAGTGAAGCAGTCAGGACATGAACCAGCACCCATATAGAATTCTGGGTGCTTGCAAGGCATGGACTTTAGCCACTAGGCTACCATGCCAGGCCCTCAAATGGCATTCTAATTTAAAATCCCAACATATTTAATGACATTAAAAAGTGTTTGGAAATTTTTGTTTCTACTTGGCTTTGCTAGCCAGTTGATTGTTTCCATTCTCAATAAGAAAGTTTCTTGGATTATGATGATATTTATTTTCAGATAGTATTAAGTAAAATATACCACTGCGTGGTTTGTGATAGTAGCTTAAGATATACGTTAATATAAAATCCATATTATTTAAAATAATTTTTTTTTTTTTTAAGAAAAAATTGTTTGACAGGCAGTTATAGAGACTTGCCTTCCATCTGCTGATTCACTCCCCAAATGGCCGTAAGGGCTGGGCCTAGGCCAGGCCAGAGCCAGGAGCTTCATCTGAGTCTCCTACGTGGGTGACAGGGGCACAAGTACTCGGGCCATCTGCTGCTGCTTTACCAGGCAGGCACATTGGCAGGGAGCCTGGTTGGAAGTGAAGTATCTGAGCCTTGAACCTGTGCTGGTATAGGAAACTGACATTGCAGGCTACAGTTTAACTAACTGCCACAACACCAGCCCCAGTACTTCTTTAAAAAAATATTGAATTTTAGAATTAGCTAATATGTTTTTATTTGAAGGTCAGAAGGGGCAGTCAGAGAGAGCTCTTTAGTCTATTGGTTCACTCCCCAAACAGATAGATCTGGACCAGGCCAGAAACTGGAGCCTAGAATCCTAAGTCAGGGTCTTCCATGTCCTTTGCAGGGATCCAGTGCTGGAGCCCTCAGCCCCCCGGTGCCTCCTGGAAGGCACACTCGCAGGAAGCTTGACCTGGAAGCAGAGCCAGAACTCCAACTTAGGTATCCACATGGGAAGTAGCTTTCCCAAGGAGTGCCGTATTCACTGTGCCAAATAATTGCCCCTAGGTAAATTACTAAACTCTTCTGAAGTGGTTCTCTTTTTCCCCCCTCTTCATTTTAAGGCAGAGAGACCAATTGGCCACTTGCTGGCTTGTACTCTAAATCGCTCACATGGGTGGCAGGGAAGTGCCTAAGCTGTCACCTGCTGCCTCCCAGGGTGCACAGTAACAAGAAGCTCGATTGGAAGTAAAGCAGCTTGGACTTGAACTAAGCAATCCTATGTGGGACAGTAACTCATAAGCCAAGCACCCACCCCTAAATGTCGTTAATTTGCTGTTGAGATTTGTGAAAATCAATATGCATTGAAGAATTGAGATGTCCTTGTCTTACCTCTTATGGATAATAAGTGTGTAGATGCTTTCTACAGGCAGAAACTAAATTAAGCTCATGCCTGAGAAACACTGATTTTACCAATCCCACAGTTAAAACATGCCAGTTCCCAGAGTAAATCATTAAATAAGAAAGAACACGTATGTGACCATGTTGTAAGATAATTTATGCAGCACATAGACTCATATTTCTGTGCTTTTCTCCTGTTCATGTCAGCTTTTGCCTAGATGGTCTGTTTTCCTAGACAAATGGGCAGAGTAATTAGGTATTCTGTCCTCTTTGTTACCAACTTTTCTGGACTGGAGAAGATTAAAAATTTCCTGTTAAGGCCAACTGTGAAGGTCACTTCTTATAGCCTTAAGCACAGCTTCTTTGAAGTATTTATCTTAGAAATTACAAAGCCAGTATGATTGAACATTGATTTAACTATTTTTTTGTTTTAATTTTAAAAGTTATTTTACTTGAAATTTGGAGTTGCAGAGAGGCGGGGGAGGAGAGATCCTCCATCTGCTGCTACACAGCGGTGCTGACCCTAGTTCAGTTTTTAAAACAGCTTGTATATTCCCGTTGCACAATTCATTGGGGTGTGGTGAAGAATCAGTAGTAAATAAAGTACCCATTTTTCAAAGGCAAATAAATAATTTAAACTTAGCTTTAATTTTATGAATAACCAGAATGATCACAATACTTGATACATATATAGATAAAGATATCTATATATCTCCATATAGATATATAGTTAGGGTTCCTTTTTTTAATTTTAATTTTTCTACATCCTGATTAGATTTTAAGAAAACAGCTGTCTTAGCAAACCAGGATTCTAGCCCGTATTTTAAAACTGCATCTGTAATTCAATTTTTAATATCTGTTTTTAAAAAAAATTTCTCAAGCCCATAATTTCAGACTTCTTGCACATGGCTGTCCCAGTAAATTAGTTTTATCAACGAAACAGACTTTAAAGAAGTTGTGTTTTACAATGCAGAGAGTGGAGGATGCTTTTTATACATTGGTGAGAGAGATCCGACAATACAGATTGAAAAAAATCAGCAAAGAAGAAAAGACTCCTGGCTGTGTGAAAATTAAAAAATGCATTATAATGTAATCTGGTAAGTTCAGCATATTAATTATGGCAGAAAGTAGGTATCTTATGAAGGTGACAAAGTAGCAGCTGCTTAGGCGTGCATTTCTAATTTGAAGTATTCAAAGATATGGAATCTGTAGTTTATTCCCATAATCAGTGTGCTTACTTTGAACCCAATGGATGTTATTTTTGAGATAATCTTGGTAGCAGTGGTGAACTACATTTGGAATAAGGTCTAGTGTTTCAATTAGTGTAAGGTAAGCTAGCAATTGAGCTGGTCTTTATTTTTAAAGGAAATCAGACTCAAGTTTTGAACCAATCAGCTTTTTTTGTTGTTGTTTTTTGTTTTTTTTCTTGTTTTATTTTTCATTTTTCTGGGGAGAGATAAAAAGGTTGTTATAATAGAGCTTTGAGATGAGATGGCCCAGAAGGTGGGATGGAATCCCTCTTTGCACAAGCGAGTAGCTGTTCACCTACCTGTGTTCTCCGAGACAATGGCATCCATAGCACATTTCTGCCCAGACAAAAGCCTGGAGTCCTAGGAAGACTCCTTGCTCACCTTTCATGCTCCGTGTGGAAGCAGCCGGAAACTTTATGGTGCTCCCTTCCAGCTCTTCCGTCACAGCTTCATTTCTTGCTGGAACAGTTTGTTTTGACCCCTCTTGGGTGTGGTGGACCTGGTGCCAGTGCCATTCACTGTGCCACCACGAAGAGATACTTGAAAGAAATACCATTCTCTTTCCTTTAAGTCTATCTAGTCACTGACTTCCCTGTGGAATAAAATGGCAAGTTCCACAGCATGTCATATGGATTCCTTAGCCTCTTTCTACCTCTTCAAACTCTGGGCACTTATTTCTAGGATTTCCACATTGAATGGAATTGCCTGACTTTCTCTTTGTCCTTATATCAATAAATGCCAAGGTATTGCCTGCCTTCCCTTGAATCTTGGCACTTACTTGAAGTTGTGTGTTCTGATCGCTGGACTGACTTACTAGTTTACACTCCCTTATGATTCTCCAATCTTATGTTCTCCAAGATCTCCTCAGACTGGGCAACTCTTCCCTCTATTTTCCCAATATATCTGCGTTTCTTTTTTTTTTAAATTAAGATTTTATTTATTCTTATTGGAAAGGTAGATTTACAGAGAGAAGGAAGACAGAGATCTTCCATCTGCTGGGTCACACCCCAAATGGCCACAGTGCTGGAGCTGAGCCAGTCTGAAGCCAGGAGCTTTTTCTGGGTCTCCCACATGGGTCCAGGGTCCCAAGGCTTTGGTCCATCCTCTACTACCCTCTCAGGCCACAAGCAGGGAGCTGGATGAGAAGTGGAACAGCCAGAACAGGAACGTGGCACCTGTATGGAATGCTGCCACTTGCAGGCAGAGTTCATTGAGTCACCGTGGAAAATTCTTATTATAAAAACTACACATGAATTTTAACTTTGTTCACCAAAATATATTTACCTTTTAAATCCATTTTGCGTGACCTTTTTGAATTAGATAAATGAAACCTTAAAGAGTTGGAGCCATACATGTTTTTCATCTTTGTATAATCATTGCTTAATGAGGCTCCCCGGTGAAGATACACTGAATGGCACCTTGCAGCTTCCTTTCTGCACAGACGCATGTTATCCTGTCTTGCTCAGAAGTTCACATCAAAACTTTAGCTTTTAAGTGCATATTTTTTGTAATATATAACACTGCGAGAATGTGAATGAACTAAAATTGTAATTTTCACAAAATTGCTAGGTTATAGCTTCTTTTGCTCACCAGACTACAAGGTGGTGTACCAGAAGTGTAAAATGCACATCCAAGTGATAGATTCAACCCCCAAAATACCATGTATAGTATTAATATAATCTTGGGAAACAAAGCATGACTGGCATTAATTTTTATTGAAATTTATGAATTCGTTTTTGAGTGTCATTTATGTAAAGCAAAATTTAATTTACAGGTTGTAAAATTCAGCATTACAATGCAGTTTGAAAATAAACCTTTTGTTTAATATTTGGTTATTTGAGAGAAAAAATTTGCATGTACTGATTGACTCTCCAGATACTGCAAGTGGCCAGGACTGACCAGAAGTGAAGCTGAGAGCCAGGGACTCAGGCCACATGTCCCATGTGAATGGCCGAGCTCCAAGCATTTGGGTGATTCTCTGCTGCCTTCTCAGGGTTGTTAGCAGGAAGTTGGATCAAAAGTGAAGGAGCTGTAATTGAAATTGGCACACCATTGTGGGATGTAGGCATCCCAACGATATGCTGAACCTGTTTCTTGGACCACTGTGCCCACCCTGAAAAGTTAACTTTTTAACTAATAGTACCGTGACCACATTTAAGGGGTGGTTTTAATTTTTTTCTATTTCCTGTCATCTCATTATTAGATGCATATTTAGTTGAATTGTTTAGAATAAAATAAAAATTTTATGTAACTTAAAATATGTAAACATGTAAAAATTTTAAAGTTCTGCAAAAAACATTTTTACAGTAACTATAATATGAATGTAAAATAATTGACCCACTGAATCCTTGTAATTTTGGTGGGCAGCAGTAGCATTAATACGAAAAGTGTATGTGGTAATACTTAACAGTTTAAAGTTAAATAAAAATATTCTCTAGAAAATTATAACAATGACAAATGTACACAGAGAAGTTTTAGCTGTGAAAATTACAGGTTTAAACAAAATGATTTCTGGGACATTGCTTGCTTTTACATGTATGTTTGGACATGAATAATTCGCTATTGTGTAGATTGTGACTTTTTCTGTCACTGAAATTATTTCATTTTAGGAAAATCATGGAGAGTATAGTGCAGCATGTGCCTAAGAAATCTTAGAAAATCTTGTCTCATTTTCTTATAAATACTTGATACTGTTCTTAGCTTTGAATGTATCTAGTTTCTCTGCCCATCTCCTGGCTTTTCTTTCTTTTTTTCTTTCCCAATTTTTAGCATTTTTGGATTTTTTCCTTGTAGTAGTGGTTGAAGCAGTTCACTTAGGAAGGATATGTATCAAAGGGATTTTTTTTTTAATGAAGAGTAGAAGAGTTGCATTGCATCCTCTTTGAAGACTCCATCCCATTGTAAGGGTTTATAGTTCAGATTTGTCAAATATTTATGGTATATCCAATAATTGTTGTATTATTGGAATTTTCCTTCTCTATATGTACTAAGGAAGCATATAAGGGAGAAATCAACAGATAAGCCATGAAAAAAAGTTATGTAGATAACTTAACACTTTTTTTCCTTTGAAAGAAATAAAAGCATATGTTTGTATTGTATCAGCAATGATATCAGAATGAGGAAAATATGAATGAGTGCATTTTAGGGACTTTATTCAAGACTTTTATTGTCCAATATTTTGTTTTTTAATATTCTCTAACGTTATTGGCTGTCTAAATGTGGATCAAGGCTTCCATTCCCAGTCTTGTGACTTTTCAAATGCTAGTCATGCTGTTCCTAAGTGACAGAAAGGATGTGGAAATCAGCTTAATGTCATTTGAAGGAAAATGTCCTGGATTAATTTTGTTATTATTTCTGAAGATAATTGTTGAAGATGTTACTAAAGGAATAATCATATCACATTTTAAAATTATTTTCAACAGACTTTAACAGATGTATTTATACGTGTTACAGTATGTATGACATACATATAACATTTGTACAATTTAGGATATTCATTTGTAATGATATCAACTCAGTATTCAGTGTCCAAAAAATGTCCTGATTAAGCAGTTTGTTGGTAATTTGTTCCTGAGACTCCCCCTAGTGTCTAGGCTTGGAAATGAGACTTTGAATACAGAGAGGATGTTGTTTTTCTTTACCTTGCTAGTTTTGTGTTTATTTATTTTGCCTAAAATAAATATTGCAGTGTTAAGATATGTTCCGTTCCATTTTTCAGATTTGTTATTTTAAATTACCCTGAATGAAACATCACTTTAGCTGTAACTGATTTAGAAAGCTTGTTTTGAATATCAGCAGATGTAGACCTCAGGGGCCAAAGGCGGAAAACTCTTTTAAGATGGAATGTTTGGCTTTGTCTGGCAAACTTCTGAATCTCTATTCCATTAAACAGAAGCCAAGGCAGCAATAAGTATGAGAAGATCTTTCCAAAATTAAATTTACCATTCAAATGTTTTAGCTCTCATCTCTACAAATTAGAAGTACTTGATTTGTTCAAAGCAGTAGTAACCATTTTGGGATCCTTTCTTAGTGATAAGTGTATGAATTAAAAACTGATCAATATAATTAGAATGCTACAATGGTAGGTTCAGATACTGGTTATTCCTTAGTAAGTTACTTAAGTCTACTTGATTTACATAGCTGTAAAATCAGGACTCTAAATACTGTTACTTTGAACACACACATGGAAAAAATTTATAGTTGCATGACTTAAAGTCCAGAAACAGACAAACAAGTGTATGTGTGTACCACGCCCATCTATACATCTGCACAGCTGACTGAGGTCAGCCGCTGTGGGAAGAGTTAGTGGGAAATGCTCCTGGGAAAAGGTCATTTTTTATATGGAATTCTGTATATTGATTGTCCTTGCCTGATTTTGTTTATAGTGTTGTCAAAATAGCCTTTGAAGAATCCCAAAAATCTAATATGTGAAACGTGAATTCAGTTGCCCTTTGAGAAGCATAAGGTGTCTATTATTTTTCAAGAAAATGTTTCTTGTAAATGACATCTGTTATCTGTATATTGAAATTGGTCACATAGCCAGAGTCACATTGTAACACTTCTGTATTTCAGGGTGTTGACGATGCCTTCTATACATTAGTTCGAGAAATTCGAAAACATAAAGAAAAGATGAGCAAAGATGGTAAAAAGAAGAAAAAGAAGTCAAAGACAAAGTGTATAATTATGTAAATAAAATTTGTACTTTTTTCTTAAGGCATACTTAAGTAAAAGTGGTAATTTTTGTACATTACACTAAATTATTAGCATTTGTTTTAGCATTACTTAATTTTTTTCTGCTCCATGCAAACTGTTAGCTTTTATCCTAAATGCTTATTTTTAAATGACAGTGGAAGCTTTTTTTTTTTTTCCTCTAAGTGCCAGTATTCCCTGATTTTAGTTTATGAACTAGCAATGCCTGTGAAACAAAAGCTGAGTTCCTGGGACGCCTGCCGTCCCGGGCTGCGTGGTGCATGCCGCTGACCCCTTCCTGTTTCCTTATCAGTTGTGAACATTGGTGTGAAACAACCTAAAGAAGCTTTGACGTCATCCCTGTTTTATGTTTTATCTAGTCACATACATGGGTTAATTAGTGACTAACTTCAGTTTAGAGTTCTGGCCATTTTCCTGAGACGCTGAGGGAACACGCATGTCTGGACTTTGTATTGATTTGTCTTCTGAGCATCATGTCCTCCCGTTTGCCATCCTCACGAGTGCGAAGTGACATTGTTAGCAAAAGTTTCCTTTCCCACTACTAGTCATGGTCTCTCTCCTCCAAATACTATATTTTTTTTATAAAAAGGAAGAAAAGGAAAAAAAAATACAAAACAATGGAATAATTAAGGCCATTGACTATCCACATTAGGTAAATTATTCAGATTCCTAATGGCTTTTCCTGTTAAGGCAAGCCAAGTATGAAATGGGGATTATAGTAACTAATTAGGGGCTGTATTTACATGCTATTAAAGTTTTATAATAGCGGAAAAACTTTTAAAATGTATAAAAAATTCTCATAGGAATTAAATATAATCTCCTTGGGTCAGATTGCTCTTTCTCAGCATAAATTTGCGTCTTTTCTTGGACTTACTAGTCTTTGGAAGTGATTACTAGGGTTCTTTATGGCTAAGTGGGTGGTGATGAGACTCAGGTTGGAAGGCCAGGCCCTGTGTGAACCTGGAGGTGTCACCCAGGCCTCCGGAGCACTGGAGCACCGAGTGACCCAGGGCTGCTTGGCGCGGGTGGCTCACCATGGGGCCCGGAGAGTGTCTGAATAGCTCAGCTCGACAGGATGCATTTGTAGCATGTGGTGGTTCCACGGACGAGTCAAAAGCATCGTTTCTTTTTTGTAAACTTTTTAAGAAATTTAAGTATTGACTTGAAAGTTCAGATTTTGAGGTTGGATGTGTCAACAAATTTCTTTTTAAACATTGAAGCAAAAGTTTCAGAAATGTCTAGTTTGGTTAATTCTTTTAATACTGGTTAAAGTAGTGCATCATGAGCACTTTCCATGCTTGATGCAAATTTTGAATAGCTATTACTAAAAGAACAGATGTATAAGCGTTACTGAAAAGTCCTTGCAATGCATCTAAAGTGTTATTGAAAGTGTTTGAGGCGAGATGGCATAGGGAGATGAAAATAGCAGCCTAGGAGGAAGGGGACTCAGGGGTTAGGTGTGCTTCCTGCGCAAATCCAGATTTTGAACTAATCACTTGTTGTCCATGTCTCCATGTTAAAAGAAGTCATCTCAAAGCTCCCTGTAACTCCACAGCCGTGTGGTTTACGTTAAGCTTACGTAAGCCTACACCTGTTTGTCCCGCTTTGCACAATCTCCAACTTGTTTTTACCTGTGTTACCATCTTCATTGCCAGTCTTGGGCAAAATTGTGCACAGGGTGAAGTTTATATTTGTGTTTATATTCATTCTCCAGTTTCAGGACTCCCCTCCCATGCCGTTGTACCTGCCCATCCTTCCACAAGATGACACGATGCACCTTTCTTTCAATCCTCCCATTCTCCTGATTCCCTGTGTTTTTGCTGCTATGGATGTCTCCATGATGTTTTCCCAGTAGGTCACGTTCAGAATGCCCCACATCTTATTTCCTCAGGGCTCTGACTAATCTGACAGATACAGTGATGGAATGTGACCTGCGAGGTGGGTGATACCAGTAGCAGTTTAATCAAGAGCCTTGACCATCATCTCTTTGTAGCCCAGTAAGGAGGAATTTCCAAACCAGCCGAAGTCTGAACAGACAGTGCTGTCCAGTGGAAGGAGAACTTAATAAAGGTAGTGCTGCAGTCTGCAGCCAGGGCGAGCCTTGCTGCCAGTCGTACATTCCATTACAATGAAAAGTACTTTGGGATTTAATGCACGTTGCTGTTTATGAGAACTCATTTATTCTGTGAATACAGTGAGTGTCTATCCGATGGCAGCTAGCGTACAGACAACAATGATGAGGTGTAAGCATCCTCCAGGAGGGACATCCTGTCCACTGCTCAGCCGTGCTGCCGTGCTCCCAAAGGCCGTGTCAGGCCCCGCACAGGACCTGCAGGTAACCAGTGTGGAGCTCCGCTCCTCAGAGAGGGCTTCTCCCAGTTCTAAAATAATTGTTTTGCTATGATTCCATTGTGACTGATCAAGTTACTTCATATATAGATCACTTTACATTGTTTCAAAGGGTAAACTTTGATCTTTATTTGGCATAACTGATTTATTGAGACAATTATAGTATTACATTCTGTCATACTAATATTAAAATTCAAAAGTGTGTAATGTTCTTTGTAGTTAAAATAGACTTTTAAAAATTAAAGATTGACTTCTAAAAGTTTTATCTGGTCAGTTCACAGAAAAGGAAACTTTTGTGTAAAAATACAATTTCTGAAGTGCAGTGCTAAAGTACAGAGTTTGGGAGTATTGTCTAGGCAGAGTTCTGTGACTGAACAAGTACCTCTTAAATCTACAGACACATGACCACACTTAGCAACTGTAGGGCATGACAGAGGGGGCAGTAAATTTAAAACTCCTGAGTTTGATATAGCTGGGCACATTTTTTTAAGGTAGTGGTAATAATCTTTTGTTAGGTAAATTTTGAATAGCTTAACAAAAGGTTTTCTTAAAGATTTCAGAGAGGGTGAAAATTCTAGGAATTAATGTAAATGTTACTTAATTATAATAGCTTTAAAGATAAATCCTTGTTGGAAAAAGTGCTAAATTACATAGTCTTAGTATTAATATGTTTGTGGAGGAACTTAGCTGACATGTAGCGTAATTTGGGTGGAATATTCCCCATTAGGGATTCTAAGCTCTGTGTTAACTGAGTCACACTGCATAGGAATTTAGACTCTAACTCTTGAGTTGTTAAAACTTTTGCCACGAGTGCACAATTTTGTCCTAAAATATTTGTGTGTATAAACTTTCTAAGGCATGTTTAAGTTATCATTTGCACAAATTCATCTCATTTGTATTCCAGTGACTTTCTCTTTTTTCCCTGGTAACCATTTTTCCCCTGAAAGAATACATATACACCTAAGGATTTTTTTTTTTTTTGAGACAATAAGAACTGTCTGAAATAATTCCCATTTTGTCATATAATAATTTCTTGGTCATTACTTTGCAGTGTTTCTTAAAATCAAACAATTGATTTAAAACTGAATTTACATTTAGTGATTTTCTGGCTACTATTGGGTAGCATGAATCCTGCATTGAGAAACTGGACAATAAACAACTGGCAACTGTAAATCTGTCAGAAAGTGGATATTATTTCTTAGAAGATATATTCATGCTAGTTTTTGAGGCATAATAACTAGATTAAGATTCGTGTTTTAGTTAAATAGTTTGCAGTACCTGTTTGGGATGATGATAGGCAATTTAGAAGGACTTTATAAAAACAAAAGTTCCAACCTGCAGAAACAGCGATCCCAGAGGGCCCACCACCCCCAGAGCTGACCGGTTACGTGACGTTCATCACAAGTTTCCAGGTCCACTGTCTTGTGTTTTCATGTTGAAAATACTTTTGCATTTTTCCTTTGCGTGCCAATTTCTTACTAGTACTATTTCTTAATGTCACATGTTTACCTGGAATGTATTTTAACTATTTTTGTATAGTGTAAACTGAAACATGCACATTTTGTACATTGTGCTTTTTTTTTTTTGTGGGACATATGCAGTGTGATCCAGTCATTTTCCATCCTTTGGTTGCGCTGACCTAGGAATGTTGGTCATATCAAACATCAAATTTTAAAATGACCACTCTTTTAATTAAAATTAACTTTTAAATGTTTATAGGAGTATGTGCTGTGAAGTGATCTGAAATTTGTAATATTTTTGTCATGAACTGTACTGCTCCTAATTATTGTAATGTAATAAAAATAGTTATGGTGACTATGAGAGTGTGTATTTCTTGATGGAAACTTGAGACATTTGCTTCACAATCGATAATGGAATACTTTACAAACCACAGGCACTAGAGTACACCAGGTTGTAAGTGCAAAAATACTCTTTATTATAAAAGTTGTTGTGAACATTATGTAGAGGTTTAATGTGTAGTGTAAAACCATGTTGGGTCTCGACCCACTGCCTGTTCACTCATTGAGAAGTAGATGTCGGCACAAGGGGCCAGCACTTACTGCTGGAGGCACACCTGCTGGTTTGGTTTTAGACCCCAAGGGAGCAGGCAGCAGAGTTTATTCTGGAGTTAACTGAGTACCTATGTCTCTAATGCCTGTCACCAACAGTTGGAGGGTCAGAAATAGTCTCACTCTGTACATCCTATTATTTCTATAACTACATTTAGATCTTTAGCATGAACTTCGTACTGTTAATTTATGAAAATGGGTCAAAAATAAAATTAGGAGTAAATGTAAAAGAAGTTATTTTACTTAGAAAGTATACATTAAAAAGCAATATCTTGTCAGTAAAATGGGGAAATGGGCAGAATAGCTGGGTAAAATCTTAAGTCACATTAAAGTGTATTACATCTTTCAAAACTGGATATTCATTAACTTGTAATTGGTAGCACGATTAACTGCTATTTTAGAATAAAAATTGGGTAAACTGATGATCAGGGTTTTGGTTTGAGCAGAAATTGAAATGCAGCTACAATAGGGTGGTATTTTTTGATATAACCTGTGTATGACTGTCTTAAGTCAGAACTGTTTCACACTTCTAGCCAATTATGATAGCAACTGTCAGTCAGTTTTGTCGGTATCTGAATAGTAGCGTTGTTTCATAGCTCTGTATTTCCTAAGGAAGTATAAGGCTTCCAGCTCTTTCATTACAAATTCTCCCCGTGCAATAAGTTCTCTGATCTTCTCTGGGTCATTCACATCCTTGTTTTTAAGGAAAACATTCTTCAGACGCCTTTTAAAGTAGTCTGCTCCTTTTGGATAGTCTCGTCCAAGGTACAGCAGCTTAAAAAAAAAGAAGTTATATATGTCTAAATGATTCATGTCTTACATAGGATTTGTAAAATTGGCAGCGCAGTTACTACTTACGTTTTTATAAAGATTCAGTACTTCTCCTCTCAGAGAATTGGCCATGTTCATTTACCCTGGGAGCTTTCCACTTTCTTCATGTACCACATACCTGAAGAAGATACATTGTTTTCAAATAACTGCTTTGTAGTTAAAAATTAAAGAAAAAAGCATATGGGGAAGTGGCAATTTCTTCTACTTTCAATGTTTGTAGACTGCTTGTGTGTTTCAGATGCCGGTTATAGCTGGGAGTGAGCGAGTTCTGTTAGAGAACTGACTTGTAAGGGAGACAGAAATGCAGAGTTAGGAATTCTAACAGATCCTATGAAGGATTCGAGATTGGAAAGTGCATTCTCAGCTCATCTCCTTGTATAACCACAAATCAGTAAATCTGACCCTGTTACTGCCAGCTGCCTCATTTTATAAGTGACCTAATCTTACTGAACCCGCTTGCTTATCAGCTGTTTACCTGCTCGTGAGAGAAGGCCAGATCTATTTAGAAGGTGTCGGAAAGAGGCCTGGTCAAGTCTGGAAGACATTCAAGAGGCGGCAAAAGACTACACAGACAGTCCAAGTCAGTCCAAGTCAGGCAGCGGGTGCAGGCAGATGGCCAGGGGCTAGTGAGCCATCTTGGGCAGCAGCATCCTGGGCACTGGGTCAAACTTGCTGATGCACTTGATGGGAAAAGGCTGCTTAAGACACCTTGACAGCTTAAACCTAGAAGATCATTTCTACTACTTTGCATGATTATTTGGAATTAAATCCTAAAATTCTTGATGCTGTGCTTAGAAACTACAATCTGGATGGAATATTTTAGAAGCCAAGATCTGGACTCCAGAAATGCTTATTAACTTTGCATGTCCACTCTTCCCAGGTTCGCTAAGCAGACCGTGCTGCACACATATGTACAGGTAGGGATGGAGGGCCATCTGGCAGTTTATAATCTGACACCTAATGTGTTCCAACCTCATGGGGTTTATTTTCGTCTCCTCTCTGCCCACAGTGTTGACACTTTTGTCCAATAACGAGGACTCTGATTCCATCATCAGCAGTGATTCATCATCACCTTTTCCTGTGTAGTCAGATTCCTGTCGGGGTCACCACTCGGCCCTGCTGCCTAGCACTAGACCACATTTATCACTGCCTCTCCAAACTCTACCCTTCCCGCTACCCCAATTTCCCACTTGTGTGCCTGCTTGCTCCTCCCTGGTGCTCGGTTATTGCCGTCCCCAGCCCTACCTTCATGCCACTTGGCCCCAATCACCCCTGGCAGGGCTACCGTCTTGCCAACCTTTCATCTCCTCCTCCCCCTTTCCCAGGTGCCTGTCTTGCCTGACCTCACCTGGTGGCTTTAGGACTGACTGATTCTGAAGGATGACCTGGAAGCAATGTGCATTGTGGCCCTTTCAGTCTGTTTTTATGGTTATTTTACAGTTAAGCGGCAGAAGTTGTAGCTGAAAATTACAGCACCGTATCAATGAAAAATAGTGATGCTGAATAGTGTCCTTCCCTTCATTGCTGTTAATTTTGGCCTCGCCCTACAGGAAAAAAATGTAGATTCTCAATTTTGACTTCCCTGCAGCCTCCTAAACCCCACATCTTTGGGGGCATTTGGGCAAAATCTCTTATAATTTGAAAAAATAGAATATATCAATGCTATTCATATACTTCACTTTAAAGTTTTTATGATATTTACAATACATAAGAAAAATGGTGCTTGAAATATGTCAAACATACACATCTGAGTACCCACCATTTAAGAAATAGAAGTCTCGGAAGCTGCTGTGTCCCCTCCAGCTGCCGCTCCTTCCCCATCTACCACGATGGCACTGACTCCCTGGGGACCTGCTCTGTGGCTTTCCCCACCATGAGCTGTGTTCTGAATGACACATTTAGTTTTGACAGCAGCAAGCACTAGCCTAAGGAAAGGGGCAGCCAACCTGCTGTGAGCTGAGCAATCCAGGCTGCTTTCCCTTTCTGCGGGTTAGAAGTAGGCTCCCCTGGAGAATTCAACTGCAGCGTCATGAGGGGATTGTGACAGCTGATTTCTGGCCAGTGCACACAAGAAGAGAGGCTAGGAGAAGGCTAGTTGCTGCTTTACTCTCACTAGAGCCCAGCTTAGCTTGCAGGAACAGGTTGAAACACAAGGGTAGCAAGTGGGTGCCCTCTGCAGGTCCCAGCCTGCTTGCACATCAGGGAAGAAGGCTTTTCATCACCACATGGTCAGGACAAAGAAAGGACCGATCAAGATTGAGACCGGGGGTGCCCAGGCACACTGTGGGGAGCTGAACGAGGCGGCACCTTGGCAGCAGGGATCCAGCTGGTGAGTCCTGTTCACTGCTCAGACATTGCAGAGGGTAGCTGCTCTCCATGTCCAGGGGCTCAGCTTTCATGGTGGGATCCTGCTCTATCCTTCTCCCAGAAACGCCTTTTGACTCCTGCATTAGCAGTTCTGTAATGTTTGAAATTTCCTGGCTTCCTTTTGGCTAACCATAGTTCTGTAGTCTTGAAAAATACTACACGAGGGCCTGGGTAGCCTAGCAGCTAAAGTAAATATATTTTTTTTGAAATCATGAAAACCATGAAGTTTTGTCATAATGCTTATACCCAAAAGGCAAATGTTGCCAGTATAGTGGCTACGGGATGACCTTTTCTTGCTGGAGTTCATAAATATGCTTTTCTGACTCCTTCCTAGTGGAAAAAGATCACATAGAAAGTGACACTGCTTCTAAATTAATAAAACCTCCCCTTTTTCAGATACTCTGCACTTTATTACATAGGAGGGCTTGTGTTCTATGGTTTTACGCTTGAGAAATCAGAAGTGTGTACAAGGTTAGGATACGTTAGGCTAAACTGGTGGTCAGTGTTGGGTCTATCTGTGATGTACAGTTGTACCTTCAGCTTGAGATATGTTTATGTCACATGTATGTTAAGATTGTCTCTATTTTGGAGAATAACAGCAGCGGGGACCCAGGGCTGTTCGTTAACGCTGCCTGAAGTGGCAGCGGTTACTGCGCTAAGTCAAGAGCTAAGTGAGTGAGAGGCTGAGAGACGTCCCCAGCTTTTGTGAGAGTTTGGAATTTGTGCAGGAGGTTACAGTCAGGTGCAATTTCCCTCTGTTGTTGTTGGTGGTGGTGGTGGTTGTTTGTTGTTTTTAACCAGCGACTCTGGACTGAAAACTAGCTCCAGTGCTGGATTAAAGGAGAGTTGTCACTTTACTAGTGGTCCTGGTGCCGAAAGTTCTGCTTTCCCACTAAGGTCAGATGATAACTGGAACAGAAGGAAAACTGGCGAAATTGCTGGATTCCATATGACCTCATGTTGTGCTGCAGTGAGACGACTCAAACTGCCCCAAATAAACTTAAGTTTAGGCATCTCCACTCAAGCTCTTCCAGGACACTTGGCAGATGTGGAGAGCGTGATCGGAGGTAAGTGGCCGAGACTTCTCCCCTAACACTGCAGACTGCTTGCTCCTAGGCCCAAGAGCCAGGTTATACCAGTGAGCCGAAAAGAAACTGGTATATATTTTTAGAAGGGACAGATAACTATGCCTGTCATACCTGTTCAAGGAGTACTGGAGGAAAATGAAGCTCCCTGGTAGTTTTTGTAACAGCGTGCCCCCTAGAACACTGCCTAGTTCTGACACATCCACAGCAATTCCTTCATCCCGACAGGCGGTTTGATTACAAAGTCCTCTCTCCTGGAGACCCAGCATCTTTGGCTAGCTTGGGGTTATTCTCACACCTCCTTATCCCCACCAATCCTAGTCTGTGTTGACAAGTTTTATATTATGAAACACCGGGGCCAGCGTTACATCATAACGGACTAAGCCGCTGCTGCCTACAGTGCTGGCCTGCCGTATGGATGCCAGTTCATGTCCCATTTACTCCATTTCCAATCCGACTCCCTGTTAATGTGCCTGGGAAAGCAGCCTCAAGCCATGTGAGAGACCTGGAAGAAGCTCCTGGCTCTTCGCTTCAGACCGGCCCGGCCCCAGCTTGTGGCCATTTGCGAACAGTCAATGGAAGTTCTATATCCTTTGTATAGTTCTGCCTTTCAAATACACCTTTGTTTTAAAGATTTATTTTTATGTAAGGCATATTTATAGGGAGAAGGAGATAGAAAGATCTTCCATAAACTGAGTCACTCCCCAAGTGGCCACAATGGCCAGAGCCAGGAGCTTCCTCCAGGTCTCTGACGTGGGTACAGGATCCCAAGACTTTGGAGTCATCCTCCACTGCTTTCCCAGGCCACAAGCAGGGGGCTGGATGGGAAGTGGAGCGGCCAGCATACAAACCGGCACCCATATGGGATCCCGGTGAATGCAAGGCAAAGATTTAGCTACTAAGCCATCGTCCTGGATTCTAAATACATGCTGTAAAAAAAATACATACGAGTCCAAACAACAAACAACAATGGCCTTGTTGGTGCAACTGTCCTATTGCACAAGTTAGTAGCCCTTTAGCCCAGAGACGACTCCTTGGGGGATCACAGCACGTCAAGTCACGGCGTCGGAAGGGAGGGAGCACTGTGAAACCCTGCCACTCAGCAACGAGGCCCGGGTTCCCTGCGGCTACATGGAGAGAACCCAGCGGGGCTCCGGACCACGGAGGAGGCTGCTGGCTGCTGCGCGCTGTCTGTAACCCGGGCCCACGGTGGGCGGCTTGCTCCCTCTGGAGGCAAGATCTGGTCCAGGAATTGCTTCCTTCACCATCGGTGCTGGGGCTGCCCTTGGGAACAGCGGGGCACACACATCCGTACACAGAGTCCACAGAACCCCGAGCAGTCCGAAGGTCACCGGCCTCAGAGCCGGCTGCACCCCGCCTTATCTACACGGACACCCGGGTTCCTGCCTCTTCTGGCCTAACCCGAGGGGGCCCGGGCAGCCGGCCGAGCTGTCAGCCCCTGGGTGCAAGCCAATCACACGGCAGTTCCCGACATGCACACACCGGGAAGGCAGCGAGGGCGCCCTGCCCCGCTCGGAGCCACTCACGCACTGTCCGGCTCTCCGCAGCCGCGAAGGCCTCGGTCCACTTCCACTCCGTCCGCCCGTCCGTCCGCCCAGCTGCAGGGCGTGGACGCACCTGTCAGCCCAAGGGGCGGAGCGCCCGCCGGAAGAGCCCCGGCGCGACTGCGCAGACCGCTGTGGGCGTGGCCTGTCGTCACGACGACCCGGGAGCTTCTGTCTTCGCACCCAGCTCCCACCGTGGCCACTGCGGACGCGGCGCTCTCCGCCTCATGGTGAGCGGGGAAGACGAGGGAGACCGGGCCAGGGGCACGCCCGGACCTGAGCGGAGTGGACGGGTGTCGTGAGAGCCCCTGTTGTTGTAGCTGGCTGAAAGGCTGAGGGACAGACTCATGCCCCGGGGTGGACATCCCTGTCCCCCCGGAGTCCCAACGGGGAGACGGCCGAAGCTGCCGCGCAGTGACCGCACCTCGCACGTGGTCAGCCTTGGCCCCACCTAGTGACCAGTTGCGGTGGGCGTCCCCTCTCCGTGCCAAAGACCTTGCGGGGTACTCTACTTTGAAAAGTTGTTTTATGGCAGAATGAATTGTTGTTCTGTGATCCGGGGTCTTCGGCCTGCATTAATGAAATACTCTACAGCTGAGTTTTCTTTCTCTCTCCTCTGTCTTCATTCCTCAGCTGTTCTCTTTTCTCCAGAGATGGGCCACCACAGAACTGTGAATCTCCTTGAGTGAATGTAATTTCGTTCAAGACCACTTGGAAGGGCAAAGCCAGGGGCAGTGGAGAATGTCACTACTTCGTGCATAATCTAATTCATTAAGGAAAAACGGTGCATTTTTTTTGCTTGATGCTGTGCTCGAAGCTGAGGATACAAAGATGAATATGACCAGCCTGTTATGGGAGACATTAGAGGAATGATACAGTGTAGCTTTGTGAAGAGTACAAGTCTCTAAAATTTAGGAGTAGTGAGATGGGTACTGCAAGGGCAGACGCGGAAAGAGCTGTGCCTTTCCACTCGTTCTGAACCCCGAGGGAGGGCACTGCTGACAGTGTGCAGATAAGCCTTAAGCCAGTTCAGAAGTGCCGATAAGGTGGGGAGCTGGTGCTGAGGGTTCTTCTTTCTTGGATCTGTCTGGCAACGTTTCCTCAAGTGTGACCATGGCATATTCCCAGAACACTTACCAGAGATGGCATATTCTGGGAGTCGGCTGTGTTAGGTTCTGAGGGCTGCCTGGCCAGGGAGTACCACAAGTAGACTAGCCTTACTAGTGTGCACCACAGTCTCAGGACCCAGAGAGGGTGAAGCTTGGTGTTTACCCAGTGTGTCCAGGCATGATTTTCTTTTCTTTGTTTCTTTCTTTTCTTTTTTTTTTTTTTTTATTTTTTATGAGGACACCCACCAGGCCTAACGGATTAACGAGCTATTGCATTGCAGAAGGATCTCTGCTTTCTGTAGATGAGCAATGAGGTCTTCTCGGTCAGATACAATTCTGAGATACCAGAGGTTAGGGCTTAGCGTCTGAATTTTAGAGGGATGCAGTTCAGCGTGTGTACACGTCCTGGATGGCGGTGCGGGCCTGAAAGTAAGCACACCTGGGATGTGCGAGTCCTAGCAGGTGCCCAGCTGTATCTTAGTGTGACTGTTTCGTGGCTACTGAGGGGGAGGAATGCCTTGCACCTGCTTCATATTCAAAGTACTAGAGAGGTGAAGTTGGGGCTGCAAAAATACTCCAGACACAGGTGCTCTGACTTGCTGCTGCGGGAGGCCTTAGAACTGATAGGGGATAGTAGGTAGCTAGTTTAGTAAGAAACCACAAACACCCCGGACCCATGGAACCCCATCTGCCTGTCTGTCAGTCACATGAAAGTACTTCCTCTTACCTGTGACCTGGGGGTGGGATCATGTAACCACACCCTTTTCCAAGCTCATATAAGAAGCCTGGTAAGTGGCAAGTGCCTGCTCTCTCTTTCCGCGGATGCAGCTGACCCATGGGAAGTAAGTATCTCTCCCTTCCCCCACCTTTCCTTTCCTGGCCCCCTCTGTCCTTCAGCATGGACCGAGCATGTCTGGGAATTCCCCACCTTCTAAATAAGCCTTATCACTTTGTAGGCCGTGTTGGTGGTGTCTGTGTTTTTTTAGGTGGGAGGTAGGAATCTAGGACATAAATCTTAGGTCTATATCTAGACCACAGTTGAAGTCCCCGGGCTAAGTTGTTCCAATAAACAGTGTTGCCTTTGGTCTTACTGAAATTCCCTGTCCACTGGTGATTACACTCCTACTGTGGGAAGGAAGACTGGAAACAGACTTTTCTTTTGATCTCATGGAGAATCGTCAACGACCCCATGTCTGTTCTGTGGACCCAAAGGACGTTCCAGCTGCTGAGTTCCCCTTCAACGCAATGTTTATGCCCCTTTGTGTCTCTTCTCCACTGTCGGTGTGCCATTCAGATAAAACAAGTGAGTGGATTCAGTTGCAAAAATGCGTGTCCACTGGACAGGAGGGCCAGGCTGTGCTCTTTACATACTCTGCAACTGATTTTAAAATACAAGTATGTTGATGAGTATTAATAGAAAATGGAAGGAAACCCATTTGTAAAAGTTAAGAGAGTAATTTGTGTCATTCCTCTTATCTCTAACACTTCAGGGTGCCTTGTGTAGAAATCATGACCAAGTAGCTGCAGAATGAATTAGTGACCTATCCTTACTTTTCAAAATGATACCATCTGATGTTACAGTGATGGTTATCTAGTTTAAACCAGTATTTCCCATGTGTAGCTTTCAGAAATGTACAGTCACATGATTTCCTACCAGTTGATGACCATGTAGCCACCATCAGGAAGTTATAAGTAATGTTATTGAGAAATACTCACGGGGCTCCGCCTTTGATGTGGTGGTTGGGCTGTCACGTGCTACACCTGTGATGTGTGTTACAGCGTCTGGGTTCCAGACCCACATGCAGCATTCATTCCGGCTTCCTGCTGCTGCCGCCTGGGAGGCAGCAGGTCAGGCCTCTAGTAGCTGGGCCCCTGACATGTACGCTGAAGACTTACACTGAGCTGCTGGCTCCTGGCTTTGGCCTGGCCAGAACGACTCTTGCGGTCATTTTGAAGTTGGGTCTGCAGTTGAGAAATTTCTTTCACTCTCTCTGCCCTTCCAATAAAACGTATAATGAAAAGTGCAGTGATACACCTATATTTAAATTCTCTGCTTTCTAGAATAAATGATGGATGAGGCAGAATAGTTGTTTTGTCATACTTTATGTAAGTAATTCCCCTCCAGTAAAAATCAGTCTAATTTTATAGGAAAGATATTTCTTTGTGAAACTGTTCCCACACTTGTAAAGTTGACATTAGTATGAATAAGTGGCTATTTATTGTTCCTTGAAACCCTTTCAGCTAGTATTTTCTTGACTAGTATTCTGTTTAATGCCAGGGTTTTTCAATAAACATGCACATTGATAGCCATGAGGAATTCTATAGAATTTACTTATAAAAGAAGGCAGAGACAAACCTGTCCCTCTCTGGGTTCCCTCCCTTCCCCAGATGCTCACAACACCTGAGCCTGGGCCAAACTGTGAGTCAGGGAATCCACCCAGGTCTGCCAAATGGGTGGCGGGACTCAAGCCGTGAGCCATGACCTGCAGCCTCCAAGGGCGGGGCAGGGGGGGCGGTAGCAGGAAGTTGGGACTGGAAGCAGAGCAGGGATTCGAACCCTAAAAACATCTCAAGAGATGTGGTAAAGGACTGTGACGAACACCAGCCCTGGAAGAATGTGAGATCCATGGAGAAGTACAGAACATTTCCTGTGCATTTTACCCAGATTCTGTTCATTTTAACATGTTATGCAATGATGACATATTTTCATTAACCTTATCTAAGTTCTTCTAAAAAACTTATCAATACCTTTGTCTTCAACTTCTAGGGTGCCAAAGCAAAAAAGGTACGTAGAAATTGTTTTTCCCAAAGTGCTTGAAACATTTATATTGTGTGGATAGGATTTAAAAGTATTGTTCCAGTTCGTTTCATTATAGTTTCTACAGTTTTTACTGGACTTTTATAAACATTGATTTGATTCGATTGAAAGAATAGCTTTTTACAGTAACAGGACCTGTTTCTAGTTTGACAAAGAACTTTCTAGATTTAGGAAGATTTTACGATAGCCTTTGGTTTTTACTTGTATCTAGATATTTTTATTCAATCTAGGAATAATGAAGCAGGGATCTTTTGTTTTGTTTTGTTTTTATGCTTAAAAGTGCACCCTAAGTTAATATGACTTTAAGCGGGTTAGCTCATACTTTTGTTTTTGTGCTATGTTAAAATGTTAATTCAGTCTAGTCTGCAATACCCTTTTTCCCCATCCCCCTTCCCCCGATATAGGAAAAGATAAGGGAGATGTGGAAATAGTGATTTCACCCGCTTTGCCCTGGTCCTTGACCCTTTCCACCCTAACCAACTGTGTAAACATCATCAAAAGTAAAATTAAGAAAAATTTAAAAATTAGTTGCCAAGCTATTTGCATTCAGAAATCTGATTTTGCATTCTTTTTTTTTTTTTTAAAGGTTTGTTTATCTATTTTAAAGGCTGAGTTAGAGAAGGCAGAGACAGGAAGAGATGGTCCTTGTGCTGGTTCACTCCCCAAGGGTTACAGAGGCTGGAGCTGGGCTTGAGTACAGGGACAGGGGCCCAAGGGCTTGGACCATCTTACCCCTGCTTCCCCAGACCATTAACAAGGAGCTAGATCAGAAGTGACACAGTCAGGACTTGAACCAGTGCCCATATGGGATGCTGGTGCCACAGGTGGAGGCTTAATGTACAATGCCATGGTACTAGCCCCCAAATTATATTCTTAATGGCCACAGCCCTTCTTAAAAACTTTGGAATTTTCCATTTCTCTGACAATAACTTCCAGATTCTAGCATGGGCTCCAGTCTCTTTCCTGTTCTCTTTCTTCTTGGAATGTGTCCAGGGGCCCACTGAATTTGTTTCCTATCCTGTGCGCTTCCCTTTTCCATACCAAAGTGATGCACTCGGTCTGCTTGAGGACAAAGTTTTACATGCAATGCTCTTTCTTTATCAAATAAATAAGATTTGGGTGCAGAAGGGTCTCCAGACCTGGGTGGAAGACATGCCATGGGCCTCCAGGATTGGGACAGCAGCACACTTGATGACAGAGCCGGTTGCTAACATGGAGGTGGCAAGGAAAGGCAATGCTTGTTGGAAAGCACAGAGCAAGGAGCCGGGCAGCTGTGTCTTAACTCGTGTGTCACCACGGAGTTAGAGGTGAAGGTTAATTGGGACAGAGAGGCGTGCTCACTCCTGTCCCCAGTTCCTGGCTGGCCCAAAGTGCTCCTGGCCCTCTGCTGGTTGGTCAGCAATCTCATAGCCGTTAGGGGATTGTCATCGTAGCAGATGGGGCTCCAGTCAGTCTGGGGCTGTGTGTAGGCAGTAGCTACTTTTTTGCTTGAGGTTCTTGGAAAAAGAAGCCGTTCAGATAAGGCGAAATATCAAGAGCTTATCTGTAGGGTAATGCATTACCTTGTTAGTCTGGGTGACGGGGACCTTTTGGGAACCAGCTGCCCCACTTCTCAATTCAGGCACTGAT
The DNA here is from genome assembly GCF_017591425.1 of Ochotona curzoniae. Lineage (NCBI taxonomy): Eukaryota > Metazoa > Chordata > Mammalia > Lagomorpha > Ochotonidae > Ochotona > Ochotona curzoniae. The sequence continues at coordinate 140,667 of NW_024466353.1, read as the reverse complement.
TTTACCAAGGGGCTGATATGCTCTCGTCAAAGCAGGGAGAGGAATCTAAATTACATGGAAGAGCCTGGAAGACAGGGACGTGACGGCATCTCATCTCTGCAGCCACGCGATGTACAGCCCGCTCAGTCATCTCCTCAAATACTGCAACCTTAAAAATGATCTCCATATACCTGTTCCTGGATCCCGGTTCTCCGTGCTGCAATAAACTTGCAGAATAACTATGTATGCCTGTTAGCCATGAAAATGCTTTCCATTTTTGTAGATGCAAAGTTTTCAAATTCTTTTTTACTTTATGACACGGGATAAGGTTTTTTTTTGGTTTTTGTTTTGTTTTAGCACCATTTGAAAATGTGGAGATGAGGGATGAGGGGATTAAGTAAACTGCCTATGCTTATCACAGTCACCCCTGCCCATGAACAACTTTGTGTCCATGTTTAGTTATTTGCTTGGAGCTTTGCCTTTCCGTGCCTGAGTCAAGGCTCTGCAGTAAGAGGCGGTGTTCTTTGTTGAGCGAAGGCATGAACGGTTCGTTGTGTGGAAGCAAAGGTGCTCTTTGTAATTGCTGTTTGAGGAGCTGTGTTTCTAAGTGGCGTGGGTACATGTTAATTCGCCCCTCCTGGATTGTGGCTTTTGTTAAGGCTGGCAATAAGAAAAAGAAAATCAGCAAGGCTGAACGACTGAGGCAGCTGCAGGAGGAGGAGGAGAGACGCTTGAAAGAGGAGGGTAAGACACGGACTGTCTTTGTAAACAGGTACTGTTAACCATAAATTGGTAGTTTTGGAAACCAGGTGATTTTTTTTTTTTTTGCCCTCAAGTTCTTTGATTTTAGAACTAATACATAATTACTGTTCACAAGGATACCCAAAAGATCTGTTAGGACACACCAATCCCATTTAGCTATACCTTGAAGCAAGGTTGGTTGTCACACAAAACACACAGGCACTCAGATAAATACGGGTTTCAGACAAACCATTGCTAATTTGGGATAATACATCCCATGCAGTATTTGGTTATAATGTTCTTTATTTGAAATTTATACTCAACTGAGCATCTTGTGTTTTTATTTGATGATTCTGGCCTCTATCTTGAAGTATTTTTATTTGTGGATGAAATTAGGGCCACTGGTTGAGTAGCAGAGTGCTGAAATGCAAACCCATGGAATATGAGAAATATACACTGGCAAGAAATACACACCAGGATTGGCGTGATGGCTCAGTTGGCTCATCTTCCACTGTCAAGTGAGGCATTCCATAAGAGTGCTGGTTTGTGTCCCGGCTGCTCCTCTTCCCATCCAAGTCCCTCCTTCTGACCTGGGAAAGCACAGAGATGGGCCAAACACCTAGGGACCCTGCCCTCACATGGGAGACCCAGGAAGAGTTTCTGGCTCCTGGCTCCAGATCGGCTCAGCTCTGGCCGCTGTGGCCATATGAGGAGTGAACCAGCGGATGGTCTTTGCTTCTCTCTGTAAATCTGATCTGCCCTTTGAACAAAATAAATCTCTTTTAAAAAGAAATATATGCACCTTGATTTTGTACAACTCAGTAAAATCTATTTACCAGTTAAAATATCAGTTGCACTTGTTTGTAAAAATCAATTCAGCACTAATAAAAATATTGGTTAAACATAGCAAAAAATGATTTTAAAAATCTGAATTTTATTCCATATGGGTTTTAGCTAATAACATAAAGGATATCTTTAGATTCAGGTTTAGGTTCTTGAAAAATTTTCTTTCAAATTCCATTTTTTTAAAAAATGCGTAGCCATATATAAATCTTTTTTAGGGATTAGCAATTAGAATATAATATCAGGACATGTAACAACGTTTCATTAGGTTAAATGTATGGTAGCTGCCTCTAATGATATAATTGAACCAGGTTATGGAAATTATTGGAAGACGTGACTTCCCTATAGTTAGCCATGGCAAAGATATCATATTTTATTAATTAAAGTCATTCTTGGATCATAATAAGCTTTCTGGAGAGGAAAAATGGCACCATGGGACCGTTTTTAAAGTTAAAATTTGGATGTCTTGCTTTTTTTTACGGGAAGGAAAAGTGACCACTCTTTTGTTTATTTTTCATTTATTTGAAAGATGAGTCATAGAGAGATACAGGGAGAGATGTCCTCCATCTACTACTGGTTCACTCCTCACATGGCCTCCTGGAGCAGGCGGGACTTGAACTGGGGCCCAGATGGGATGTGGGTGCCCTAGGCTGCAGTTCCACCCGCTGTATCACAGCGTCAGCCCGCTGTGCATTTCCACCACATTACTAAGCTGATGACGTCCACAAACTATCCCGCCAGAACTACACCTTAAAAGCATGGGGAGATAATTTTAATATTTGAAGACGTAGTGCCTTAACCATTGAGAATTTCTCTCGTCTGTTTTTTTTTAGAGGAAGCCCGTCTGAGACGTGAGAGAGAAGAACAGGAAAGACTTGAAATACAGCGAATTGAGAAGGAGAAATGGCGTCGACTTGAGGAAAAAGTAAGTACGCATTGATAATGCACTTTCATTTTATTTGGAAGGCAGAATGTAAAATAATCCCAGTCCATTTTTTTTTTTAAAAACCAGAGTTTCAGATTATTGACTCAAAAATGTTTGGTTCACAGGACAAAACTCATTACAATATTAAAATTTGAAGACATCATGGGTGGGGATTGTAGAATAGCAGGTTAAGCTATTGTCTGTGACACCAGGATCCCTATGAGAGCTGGTTGGGTCCCAGATGCTCTGCTTCTGATCCTGGTGCATGTTGAGGTGCCCAGGAAAGTAGTGGAAGATAGTCAAAACACAGGGGATCCGGGTGGAATGCCGGGTTACTGGCTTCCACCTGGCACAGCTCCGGCTGTTGCTGGCATTTGGGGAGTGAACCAGCAGCTGAAAAGATCTTTTCTCTATGTAACCCAGCCTTTTAAATAAATAAGTCCTAAAAATGTAAACCCTCAGGAATTTTTTGCTTATGTCACATTTATCAGTATTTACCATGTTAGCAATTAAAAATGATAGGCTTTGGGCCCGGCGCGGTGGCGCAAGTGGTTAAAGGTCCTCGCCTTGCACGCCCGGGATCCCATATGGGCGCCGGTTCTAATCCCTGCAGCCCTGCTTCCCTTCCAGCTCCCTGCCTGTGGCCCGGGAAAGCAGTCGAGGACGGCCCAAAGCTTTGGGAACCTGCACCCACGTGGGAGACCGGGAAGAGGCTCCTGGCTTCGGATCGGCATAGTATCAGCCCGTTGCGCTCACTTGGGGAGTGAATCATCGGACGGAAGATCTTCCTCTCTGTCTCTCCTCTCTGTATATCCGCCTTTCCAATGAAAAAACAATAAAAATAAATCTTTTTTAAAAAATGATAGGCTTTAAAACACTTACTAAGACATGAAATAAACATTGATGCCACTAAGCTTTAATGAACACTAGAAAGAAGCATTTAAGACTTTTTTAAAATTAGGAATATTAATGATAGCTTATGTTTTTAAAAAATGTACGTACTATTTGACTTAAGACAGTTGAATTCCATATCAATTCCAGTATTCCGTGAAGTGCAAATGTGTTTGAAATGTATACTGTGGCTTCACACAGATACACAGATGGTTAAAAAAAAAAGGAGGAGGGGAATATTTTGATAACCCTTATCCCATTGAAGCTCAAGTTTTATTTTTTATTTTTTTAATTTTTATTATTATTTTTTTATTGGAAAGGCGGATATACAGAGAGGAGAGACAGAGAGGAAGATCTTCCATCCAATGATTCACTCCCCAAGTGAGCGCAAAGCCAGGAGCCTCTTCTGGGTCTCCCACGCAGGTGCAGGGTCCCAAAGCTTTGGGCTGTCCTCGACTGCTTTCCCGGGCCACAGGCAGGGAGCTGGAAGGGAAGCAGGGCTGCCGGGATTAGAACCGGCGCCCATATGGGATCCCGGGCGTGCAAGGCAAGGACCTTAACCACTGCGCCACCGCGCCGGGCCCAAATCTCAAGTTTTAAATACTGGAAACATTTCAGTGTTGTACTGTTTGTTTCAGTGTTACCGTTACGGTGTTCTATAGGGAGGATCATGGCACTTGATGATTGATGATAATTGTGGATGTTCTATGATACTATACAAAAACTTAGCAAGTCATAAGCAGGGAGCTGGATTGGAGCAGCCGGGACTGAACTGATACGCATATGGGACCTCAGCCTGCTATGCCACGGCGTCAAGACCCCATTCCTTGTTATGTTAAAAGCGTTAGCCTTGTCTTTACTCTGAAGATAAGTTGTATCCATGCATGATTTTTGCAATATTTTGCATGGCTTGTCTGGAAAAATTTGGTTCCTAAATCATTTACTCAGAGCAGCTGATGCAGCTCACTGCTCGTCATCAGAAAAACCGTAGACGGCAGTGTGATCGCTAATCAAATCAGAAATTCCTTCAGGATTGGGAAACTCATCGTGGCAGACAGATGTTTTCTATAACTTGAACTTACCTGAAAGCTTCAATTTTATCATTGGTAAAGACATATTTTGAGTTGTATCTTGGAAGTGATACATTCTTTTTTTTTTTTTTTTGAGAGAATATCTGCCAGAATAATCAAATAGTTGAACCGTTTATAGTACTGATTGTTTACTTGTCAAGACGTGTTTGGCCCGCTATTGTTGTACAGCAGGTTAAGCCACTGCTTGCATGGCAACATGCCCTGTGGCCAGGAGTTCCGGTACTGGCTGCTGCACTTTGATCCTTCTTCCTGCTGCTGTGCCTGGAGACGCAGTGGGAGGTGGCCCAGGTTCTGGTGCCCCTGTACCTGTAGGGAGGACTTGCCAGGCACTCCAGGTTCCTGGCTTCACCCTGGCTTGGTCCCAGGCACTGCAGCCATTTAGGCAGTTAGCAGGTGGATGGGAGACACGTGTGTGTGTGTCTCTCTCTCTCTCTCTCTCTCTCTGTCTCTGTCTGTCTGGATGCCTCCTCTCTCTAACTTTGCCTTCCGGTAAAACAAAAACCCAGTGTATGTTGTTTGCATACTTTGTTGACACAGAATATTTTATTTTTATTTTATTTTTTTAAAGATTTACTTATTTTTTATTACATGTCAGATATACAGAGAGGAGGAGAGACAGAGACGAAAATCTTCTGTCCGATGATTCACTCCCCAAGTGAGCACAGCAGCTGGTGCTGTGCTGATCCGAAGCCGGGAACCAGGAACCTCTTCCGGGTCTCCCACACGGGTGCAGGCTCCCAAAGCTTTGGGCCATCCTTGACTGCTTTCCCAGGCCACAAGCAGGGAGCTGGATGGGAAGTGGAGCTGCCGGGATTAGAACCGGTGCCCATATGGGATCCTGGTGCGTTCAAGGCGAGGACTTTAGCTGCTAGGCTATGCCGCCGCCGGGCCCGACACAGAATATTTTTAAAAAGAAATAGTGAACATTAAGATTTAGTATCCGTAATTGTCACTGCTTCAGCTAGCTCCTTTCCTTCAACAAGGAAATAGTTTTCTTGATGAAGCATGGAGTGGAGCAGATCAATGCATCTATCCTTATGTAACAGGATCTACAAAGGAGAACGGAAGAACTGGAAGAACTCTCTTTATTAGAGGAGTGCTTTCCTGAAGCAGAGAGATTGAAACGGGAGATGAGACTGCTCTCTCGGGTAAGAGTGATTCTGGTTTTTTTTTTTCCCTTTATTTTGGCGGGGAGGGAGTGGGGAAGGGAGCGGGGTTTGGATGAAGGGGGCTGTTGGTGGTGCTATCTCATGTGCGACCACATGAGGGAGCTGTGCCCTGATACGCATTTTGGTATCATAACCTCTTTAAATCTTTAGTAAAAGGCGAAAGATTTATACGATCTGAAGAGAAACCAGAGTATTCAAAAAAGTTTCCGTTTGTTGCTTTCATTGTCCGTTGAAATCTTCGGGTCTCTTGACTCTGGACTCAGGTGTTGGGAGTCTCTGCAGGCCTGCCTCATGTTATTGCCTCTTGTTCTGTTGTGCTTCACAGAAACTGAACGCTGGCAACATTTTTTTCCTAACAGTTTTGTGCTTACTTTGTGTTGCATTTTAGCAGTTTTCACAGTATTTCAGACTCTTCTGCTACTGACATGCTGGTTATGGTAACCCACAACCTTTGACGTTAGTGTTGTAATTGTCTAAGGGTGCCACTAACTGTCCTGGTCACGACAGACTTTACTGATAGCTTCTGTATGAGCTTCGGTTGCTGGCCACGACCTAGCTATCTCCCTTTGCTAGGGCCACCTGACTTCCTGAGAGGCTGAAATCAGGCCAATTAATAACCCAAAGGAAGAGTCACACCCGTTTCTCGCTTTAAAACAAACGCAGGCAGAGGTTCAGCTCGGTGAGAAGCACGTGCCAGTAGGGGGATCGGTCTTTGGTGCCAAGCAGAGGAAACCTGCAATGCCACTCTAGCGAACACACACACACACACTCAGCAAGACAGCCTTCCTGCCAACAGCAAGCCCGCGGCTGGCTGCATTCCCCTCGGCCGGGAACCCGCTCTGTCTTGTGAAGAGGCTGCAGAGGAAACGATGGAAGCCAGCAGGTGATGAGGTTAGAAGGAAGAAGCTATGTCTAGTGCACACACACAAACACACACACACACACTCACTCACTCACTGTCTCTCTCTCTCTCTCTCTCTCTCTCTCTCTAGCATTCGCCAGAGGACATAGATTCCAGCTGGGCCCCACAGGCCCAGTCAATATGGGTCTAATCAGAGTAACTGAGCTCTGGTTGGCTGTGGGAGAGCCAGTATCCTGCCAACCGAGCAAGGCTGTGCGCACTTGACGGGTTGATTGGACCCTAACCAATTAAGTTGCTCTTTGGGCCTCTCGCTCTGGTTTTTTGTAACGACTGCGTGATAAGCCCCGTGGCTGGAGCTCCTCAGCTCCTCCGTGATTTGGTCTTGTTTTCCTTTGCTCAAGGAAACTGGACTTCCTTGGGCTGTGGTGTTTTCCACTTGGCAACAGTTCTAGGTTGGTCCGCAAGGTGCTCTCTGGGCGACGGGATGTCAGGTAACCCGGCCGGGAGCCCCCACCGGTCCGCTATGCTCTCTGGCCTGCGGGCGGGTGGCTTCTCTCTTGGATTCTGAAAGCTTCTGCAATTTGGGTTTTTGTGCCGAGTCTGTTTGAGCAAGTTTGGGGGCTTGGATTTGAGTTCTGCAGGGCTGGCCAGAAGCTGGAAGGGGTTCAGCGGCAACAGAACCAGGTTCTGTTCGAAGGTGTCAGGTGCCACATTGGGGTTAGACCAGACAAGCCCAGCCTGGGGTCGGTGTGTAAGTGCAGTGACCAGAAGACAGGGAACCGTGTGTTGGGCTGGGTGTCGGGCGCCTGGAATACCCGCTCTCCAGCTCCAGGCACGGTTAGACTGCTCTGCTCAAGAGCCCGTGGTGGGGGTCGGGGCCAGGGTCGGTTTGTGCTGTGGTCCGTGGTGGCTGTGTGGCGTGCAGGAAGCTGGCCTGGGTCTGTGCTCTGGGGCTCCTCTGTTTGGTTTTGCTGCCAGTTTCGTGAAAAAAAAAAAAATTCCCAGTACTCTTAGTATTTTTAAACAAGTTGCTCAACGTTACCAGTGACAATTTAGAATTGCAATGACTATAAAGAGGAAAATTTAATTTGGATAAAATTGGTTACTGGTGAGGCATATTACCAAAGGAGGGTGTAAAACCTTCAACAGGAACCAGATACAGGCTACATTTTTCTAAGTTAGCATGGAGAGGTTTGTAAGAGACTGCCAAGAAGCAGCAAGTGTGTTTCATAAATGGTGAGTCCCTGGGCTCAGTGGGGGTCGGCTTCCTTCGCCCCCTTTAGGCTTTGATAAGACCTTAAGCTCAGAGCCATCAGGAAGGTGTTTCAGTCCACCCTGAACTCAGTTATTTGGTTCAAAGAATCCAGGCTGCACTGGGAGACTGCCGACATTTAGATAATTTGAAATTTATCTGAAGTAAAGAAAGCTGTGACGGTAGGGCCGTCCCCCTGTCTGCAGAAAGATTCAAGTCGGGCCTCTTGGCGTCCACTTGGCTTCTTCCACGTTGGTCCAGCTCAGTAGATGTTATTCTTTAAGCTCGAGCTCCAGTTGTCATTCCGGGCCATCATGGTGCAGGTGAGTCAGGGTCGGTTTTGTTTTAACCTCCCTTGATATGAGTGCACGGGGCATGAAGGGGAACATAGAATGTTGTCCAGAGCCGCTGGTTGCCAGGCCGAGGAAGCGTCCAAGATGGAGGGCTGTCTGAATGTGGGGAAATTTCTTTTTCCTTGTGTAGGCCCTCCTTTTCCATTTAGCAGGACAATGTTGTAACCAGACTAGACACTTACTCTCCTTCCCTGTTTGAAATTGAACCTGGTTAAGGTGTCTTAGATTACTTAGTAGCTGAACAGGAAGGGATTATCCAGGTGTAATTTTGTTACTTGATTTGTTATGGTTGGTTTGTGGATACACTGAGGAAGAGGATGCAAAGTTCTAGAATCATCCCAGCAGCTGTGATAGTCTATCTCCGGTGTGCTGCACTCTGACATTGAACCTCTTCCGTGTCTACCTGCGGCCACTTGCCTTCCGCGGAACAGTCACTGTTTGGCTGATGTAAGGACTCAAACATGAGACTGTTGTGGGACACCGGAATCTGTGGGTGCCTTATTGAGACTGAAATCCAGGGTGAAGGTGATGGAGAGCTGTGCTGATACCCTAGGGATTGATGAGTTTCTTTTTACTCAGTGATAGATTTGGGCTGAAGTGCCAGGGGTTTGGACTGGGTGCCTGAACTGGACTCAACCAAACCGTTGTAGAGTTGAATCCCAGTCACTGGGCTTAGGTGAGTTGCAGGTGGCCTGGTAGCCAGCTAATGCATTGAGAAATTATTGACAGCTGTAGCCAATGAAGTTATTTCTCCATGTCGCCTCTTTTTCAATAAATGCTGTCTGATAATACTGCTGGCTGGAGTTCTCAGAGTGTGGTTTGGGTTATGGCTGAATTTGTAAATTGAGTTTGGTTTGATTTCGTTTGTTTTTGCTTAAGTTCTGCTTAACGTAATTGGCATAAGGGACTTGGCCTTCTTAAACAGTGCAAGGGGATGCCACCAGGGTTGGTGTGGAGCTGAAACAAATGAAGATGTAGCTGGTTTGTCTGGAGGTGGCCCTCTGAACGGATATTCATGGGTGTCTTAATCTGTGGATGGAACATGCCATCCGGGGCTTTGCTAACAGGGAAGAAGGTAACAGCTGGCCTCAGTGCTCTCAGGGTCATGGTGACCGCTGTGGGAGGCCAGGACACCTGGGCTTTAGTTGAAATCAGTTCTAAAAATCCTAACATGCTTAGGAGTTGTTCTAAATCGACTCGGCCTGGACCAAAGCTTGGCTAACAGAGGGCATTGTCTATTTACAACATAGTTGAAACCTGCTGAGCAGCAAAAGGTGCTTTTCCTATTGTACCTGATCACGCCAGGGCCCAGGTGGGGCTTGCACGGTGGAATGAATGCTGCTTTCATGCCTTCTAAGATGACATCCATGTGATAACCCAGACATCAAGGAGTGATTTCAACTCCAGAGTCATTTTATGGCTTTCAACTAGTGATTCCTTCTGCTGGGCAAAGTAGATGACCAAATCTTGCGAAAGGGTTTACCATTTTGGATGTCGCTGAAATTATTTCGGATTCCTGAGTCCAGGCCCAAATAATGTTAATAGCAGTTTGATAAAAATTGGTTCCAGATCATAAATGACTTCAAGGGAATTAAATAGTGGAGCTCTGTAGTTTGTTAAAATGACAATGGATTCAGATGGTCACATAACACGTAGTAAAGCAGAGTTAGTGTGATTCAAGAGGACTGATTTCAGTCTTGAAAGAAGTGCTATGGTTGATATGCTGGGAAACAGGACTGCATGCTGTGGAGAAGTCTTCATCAAATGGAGAATCCATTCACGTGGCTGATCTCATTGTTGTGCTGTTTTAAGACAGTTCTGCAGCTGCCCCCAACTGTAGCAGTCGTCAGCATCGAGGCAAGACCCTCCATCAGCAGAAGTCTGAGGGAGAGATCAGATGTATGTTAGTGTATATAGCAGTGCCCTTGATGCGTATGTTTTTGGTTTGCAAATTATTCATTTATTTGAAAGAAACAAAGAACCCCCAGGTACTTGTTTGCTCCATCTTGCCCTCAGTAGTCAAGGCAGGGCTTGGCTGAAGCCAGGAAGCCAGAACTCAACCCGTGTCTCCCACCTGGGGTGTCGGGGACCTGCATCCTTGAGCCATCATTGGCCGCTCCCAGAAAGCTGAGCTCCAGGGCGGGTTGGGACTTGAACCTAGGCACTTGAAGTGGGTTGTGAGCCTCTGACCACTGTAGCATCTTTACCGTGAGGCTGATGCTCACCTGTGTCTTAAGTTTCTCAGTGCCATGTACAAATGGCACTGTTATGGGGTACCAAGTGATGTCCTGACATCCACATACATCGCGATGTGTCAGAGTCCACATTGTCATCACCTCTGACAGTTAGCACTTGCTTGTGATTGAAACTTTCCAAGTCCTCTGTAGTTACTTCCTCTGCTTGTGTTGTCCTTTGTTGTCAATAGCTACCCTGCTGTGCCAACAGATTGTAACTCTTCTGTGATTTGATTTGGTATCTGCCTTTCCCTATTCCCTGTGCCTTGGATCTCCTGCTTCCAATAGACTCCAGGCTTAGGTGAGAGCGTGTGGTGGCTGTGTGTGTTCCTGACTGACTTCATTTAATAACTTTAAGTTCCATCAATGTGGTGTAAATGACAAGGCTTTTTTTTTTTTGCTGAATAGTATTCCATTACATATGTGTTATATATCACATTTTATTGAGGGTTTTTAAGACACAAGTATTTCCATTCTTGCCTGTTGTAAATAGTACTACAGGGATATAAATGTCTACTACAGACAGATTTTTACTGCTCTTGTTGTATAACTAATAGTTGGAGTACTGGATTATCTTAGTCCTATATTAGGATTTTTTATTTCAAAGAGATCATCCATTCACTGGTTCACTTTCCAGATGGCTGCAAAGCCGGACCAGGCCAATGCCCACAGCCTGGAATGCAATCCAAGGTCACCGTGCAGGTCGCAGGGACCCAAGTGCTTGAGTTATCGCCACTGACCGCCAGCTGTGCTTTATCACACAGCTGGACTCGGAAGAGCCAGGGCTCAGAGCTAGCATGCCAGCCCGGAATGTGACTTAACCATTATGCTGTATGTCCTTCCCTCCCTGGCTAATTTCTGGGGGATCTCCATGCTGGTTCTCCCGTGCCCAGTGGCTGTGTACCAATTAGCATTTCTAGCAGCCGCGTATAAAATTCTCCTTCACTCCACATCCTTGCCAGCACTTGTCAACTTTTGTCTGTGATAATAGCTAGCCTAGCTAGAAGGGGTGTTCTGCTGATTTTGATCTGCATTTCATCTTTTACAAATGTCTCTAGATCTGTTCACTTTCTTTTTAAAAAGATTTATTTTTATTGGAAAGGCAGATTTACATAGTAAATCTACTGATTCACACCCCAGATGGTTGCAACAGCTGGAGCTGAAGCCAGAAAATGAATCTCCCATGCAGGATCCCAAGGGTGCTGGGTCATCCTCTCCTGAGTTCCTAGGCCGAAAGCAACAAGCTGGGTGGGAACTGGAACAGTCAGGGTATGAACCAGTGCCCACTGGTGCTTGCAGGAGTAGGGTTAGCCAGTTGAGCTGTTACACTGGCCCCCCTCCTCCTTGATTAAAAACATTTTTTTTACAGTGACATGCCTCATAATGGTAGGCTTAGTACTTGATTGGGTAAACAATTCAGCAAATAACAGGTATGGAAGAAAATCCACTGCTCCGTGAGACTAGACAAGGGCTGTGTACAGTAATCACATCTCAGAATGTCTATTGTACTTGTATATATATTTAGACTATGTATTAGTTACCACAGGTCAGTATAAGCATATGACATTTGTCTTTCTAAGGCTAGCTTATTTCAATAAGCATAATGGTTTCCAATTGTGTTTTTTTGTTGCAGAAGACAGTATTTCATTCTTTTTTATGGCTGAATGGGATTCCATAGTGCACACACGCCACATTTTCTTTGTCTAGTCATCTGTTGGGACACTTGGGTTGACCTCACATGTTAGCTATTGTGAATTGAGCTGCTGTTAACAGGGAGGCACAGGTAACTCTCATATGTTGATCTCATTTTAGTTAGATCCTCAGGAGTGGGATGGCTGGGTTATACGGTAGATGCGTTTTCAGATTTCTGAGCTGCTTGCCATAATGGTTGCACTAGTTCACATTGCCACCAGCACCAGACTATAGTCCTTTCCCCCAACATTATTTTGTGGTTTCTTTATGATACCCGTTCTAGGATGAGGTGGAATTGCACTGTGGTCTTGATGGGCATGTCCCTGAGGAGTGGCGATTCTGAGCATTCTCTCGTGTCTGTAGGCCATTTGAATGTCATCCTTTGAAACCTCTCTCCTAGTGTTTGCCTGGTTGTTAAAGCTGGATCGTTTGGTTTAGTTTCTAGATTAATGTGTTATCAGCTAGTAGTTTGCAGTGTTTCTGTTAAGGGCTTTGTTGTGCAGAAGCTTCTTAACTTGATGTAATCCCATTTGTCTATGTTTTGCTTTACTTGCCTGTGCTTCGTGGGTCTTTTGCAAGAATCTCTGCCTATTCCAATGTCTTGCAGTTTCCCTGGTATTTTCCTCTAGTGATTTGATGGTATTAGGTCTTAGATTTAGATCCTTGATCCATTTTGAGTTATTTTTGGAATAAGATATAAAATAGAGATCTTGTTGCATACCTCCACACATGGAGATCCAATTTTCCAAGTGCCATTTATTGAAGAGACTGTCCTTTTCCAGCTACAGTTGTTAACTTGTTTGTGAAAGATTAGTTCAGGGCTGGTGTGATGGCTCAACAAGCTAATCCTCTGCCTTCAAGTACTGGCAACTCATGTTCCTGCCCTGGCTGTTCCACTTCCCATCCAGCTTCCTGCTAAGCACCCTAAACCCCTGGGTCTCACGTGTGCTGGTAGGTGCTGCGGCACAATCCGGTATGGCCTGCCTTACCTAGCTCTTTGCCAGCAGGTGCGGCAGCCTGGTCCAGCCCGGTCTGACCCCAATTGCAGTTCATGCTGGTGGGTGCTGCAGCCTAGCTCAGCCCGGCCACCCCTTAGTCCTAGCCCTGATGTGAACCATCTGGTGTTGCGGCCCAACCTGGCCTGCCCTGCACCCCATCCTGCTTCTCAGATCTGCCAGTGGGTATTATGAACTGGCCCAGCTTGGCCTGCCCCCAGACCTGACCCACACATACGCTGGTGGGCACTACAACCTGGCTTTGTCTGGGCTACGCCCAGCCTTAGTTCTTGCACTCACCTGCAGTGACTATGTCCTGACAGAGGAGTTCCTCAAGCTCCTCTCTCAGGTCTCCTCTCATTGGCAGATCTTGTGCACACCAGGGGGTTCTTGGGCCCAGACTGACTTCATCCACCTCCATCCTGGCAGGGACATTGGCCTTGCCTAAGTGGCCCGCACCCATTTCTGTTCTCACTGTTGGGTGCTATAGCCCAACCACACCTGGCCCACACCAGACATAGCTCTTGCTTGGTTCAGTAGATAATGAGACCTAGCCCAGCCCATGCTATCCCTTCCCTGCCTTTGTGAGCACCAGCAGGTATTGGGGTCTAGCCTGGTCTGCCTCGCCCCAGATCCAGTCCATACCTATGCTGAGGGACACTGCAGCCATGTCCCACCCAGATTGCTATCCCCATTTCTACTCTTGCGCCCACGAGTGGGAATCACCACCCAGTCAAGGCGTCCCCTCACCCCTCCAACCTGGCCTGTTTCCATTCACAGATCTGTACATGCCAGTGGTTTCTCTGACTCAGCTTGGCACAGCCCATCCCCCATCTTGGCCTTTGCCATTGGATGCTACAGCCTAATCTGTCGTGGCCCACCTCCCAGAGCAAACCTCAGAACAGCTCCTAGTTCTCTCACACAGGCGAAGCAACCCAAGCACTCAGGCCACGCTCTGCTGCTTTCCCAGGCACGTTAGCAAGGAGCCAGGTTAGAAGTGGCACAGCCTGGGCTTTAGCCAGCACTCATAAGGGCTGCAGAAGTCACAAGTGGGGGCTTAACTCGATAATACCAATATGTCAGTCCTCTCACATATTTTGCTCATGGTTTCTTGAAGTTGTTTCGTAGTTTTATGTCTTACATTTAGCATTTTAACCTTTCTAATGTGCTTTTTGAATGTTCTAAGTGTGAGGGTCTAATTATGCCTAGTTTCATTCTGCTTGAGAGTATCCAATTTTGTCATGATAATTTTCTAGAAAACTGTCATTCCTCCAAAATGTGAGGTTTTTTTTGTTTGTTTGTTTGTTTTAAAGATTTGTTTATTTGAAAGGCAGAGTTATGGAGAGGAAAGAGGAGACAGGAGGAGAGACGGAGCTAGAGACATCTCCCATCTGCTGATGCACTGCCTAAATGAGCGCAGTAGCCAAGCTGTGCCAGGCTGAGGCCAGCAGCCCAGAACTCCATCCAGGACTCCCATATGTGTAGCAGGGCCCCAGCACTTGGGCCGTCTGCTGCTGCTCTCCCCGACACATTAGCAGGGAGCTGGATTGCAGGTGGAGCAACTGGGGTTGAACTTGTGCCCACATGGGATGCCAGCATCGCAGGCAGCAGCTTAACTACCTGCACCACGACACTGGCCCTGCAGTGTGTGTTTCTGTCACCACTGTTGAGGGCCAGAAGTCTCGGGTAGATACTTGGCACAGCAGTTAGAATGCCACTTGGAATGCCCACACCACGTATCACTCTTCTAGGCTTCTGATCCAGCTTCCTGCTAATGTTCACCCTAAGAGAGCAGGGTCAGACATTTGGATCCCTGTCATCCATGTGGGAGACCTATGTTGAGTCTCTGGCTCCTGGCTCTGACTTGGTTTGGCTCTGCCTGTTGTAGGTGTTTGGGGAATTACACACTGGGTAGAAGATGCCCCTCTGTCCATTTCCTTTTCCATCCTCCCTGCTTTCCCCCTGCTTGTTCTGCCTGCCTTCCAATAAAATGAAGATATTTTCAAAAGACCAGTTGGCTGCAGATTCATAGACTTGTTTCTTATGTCTGCCTGATTTCTTTGTTCTGTGCGTGCACTTTTTTTTTTTACGATAATGCCATGCTATATATTTTTACAATTTTTATTGGAAAGTGAGATATATGGAGGAAAGACAGACAGGCCTGCTTTCCCAGGCCACAAGCAGGGAGCTGAATGGGAAGTGAGGCCAATGGGATTAGAATTGGCACCCTTATGGGGTCCCAGTGTGTGCAAGGCGAGGACTTTTAGCCACTAGACTACTGTCCCAGGACAATGCCATACTATTTTAAATTCTAGGCTTGGAGTATATTCTACAGCCTTGTTCTTTTTGCTCAAGCTTGCTCTGGCTAGGTGGGGTCATCTGTGCTTTTGTGCAGTGTTTTGACAATATTTAATTTGGCGTTCTGTGACATGTCATGGATTCTGTTTCCCATGGGGGTTACATGGACTCTAGATCATTACGGATAATGTGGACATTTGATGATATTGGTTCTTCCAGTCCGTAGACTTGAGATGTCTTCAGTTTTTCAGGGTCCTCTTCGATATCTTGTGTCAGCATTTTATAGTTGTAAGTACAGAGATCTTTCGGCTCTTTGACTAAACATTTCCGGGTATTTTGTTTAATTTTGTTAATTTTGGGGGGTTCATTTTGTAGCTATTGAAAATGGCTTTATTTGAAAGTCAAGACTTACTAAGAGAGGGAGCAAAGGGGATGTTTGATCTTGGTGCACCCCTCGGATGGCTGCAACAGTGCTGTGCCAGGCCCAAGCCGGGAGCTTCCTCCAGCTGTCCTACCTGGGTGGCATCACGCCAAACTCAGGAGCCGTCCTCCACTGCTTTGGAGTTGGTTCAGGAATGGAGCCAGGGGGCCTTGTACCGCCACCCAAACAGGTAGCAGCTTTACTAGCTATGCCACAATGCCGTTCTCAGCATGGGATATCTGATTCATCCTTGCATTCTCATTCGGAAAGAGTCTTTAATGATAGAGTATCCTCTAAGAGGCACGTATTTGGGTCTTGAATTCTTTTTTAGGCATCCTATGCTTTTCATTGGAGAATAATCCATTCTCATGCAACATGGTTTTGGAAGCTAGGGCCTTACTACCTGTGTTTTGATGCTTGTTTAATTTTGGCTTTTCGCACTGAAGTTTTCCTGTGTGGTTACATTTTCTGTAGTGTGGTTGCTTTCTTAATTTTCTGCTTTTGGTAAGGCTCTACACTTGTTACAGTTACTATGAGACTTACAGAAGTGTCAGCTGCATTGAAATGATAGCAGCTTAACATTACCTATAAAGGTGGGAAAAGGTGCAAAGAGACAAAACGGCACTAAGCCCCCATAGCTGCACTCCGTTCCTCCCTGCGCTTTGAAGTTCTAATGATGCAACTTGCACGTTTCCACACTGCCTGTCTCGGCATATTACTCTAGTTATGTTTCATTCTTTACGCTCCTTCCTAAAGATCTGAATGCTATGTGGACATGCCTTGTCTGCATACTGAAGGAGAGCATGTAGAATCGACCTGCACGGCTCCTCTATCCGCACGTTTCCTCTTTCTGATGTTTTCTTCTTACGGGTGGTCATCTCCTGGTTTGCAGATTCCCTGCAGCATCTCTGTAACTTGATGTTCTCCCAGCTGCTGTTTCTCTGAGAATGCCTCTCTCCTTCAGCTCTACAGGACAGTTTGGCCGGGTATGGCATGATCGGTGGGCAGGATTTGTCTTTATTCAGGAAGGGGAAGGCTTCCCCCTCCTAACTTGTAAGGTTTCTTGCAACTTTGAGACTCTTGACATCGGAGAGCGCTTGGAGGAAAGGACTGGGCTGAGTTGTATTTGGTGACTTCTGACTTGTTGTGTTTGGATAGTTGAGGTTTTCTTCAGGTTTGGGGAATTTTCTGTCTGTCCCCTTTTTGAATTTGCTTTCGAGCCCTTTGAGCTGCCCAAGTCCCTCTGAGTGCCGTTAGTCCTTCTGGAATCCACCTGAGCTGTTCTGCTTCCCCTGGTTAGGTTTCTTCCTTTCCTCCGACTGTGTGTGTGAGCCCAGGGGTTCGTTCTTCCGTTGCCTCACTTCTGCTGTTGGTCTGTTCTAATGTGGTGTTAGCTTTTTTTTTTTTTTTTTTTAAAGATTTTAACTGCAAAGTCAGATGTATAGAGAGGAGGAAAGCAGAAAAAAAAGGTCTTTCGTCTGCTGGTTCACTCCCCAAGTAGCCGCAATGACTGGAGTTGAGCTGAGCTGAGCTGGTCTGAAGCCAGGAACCTGGAACTTCTTACGGGTTTCCCACGCAGGTGCAGGGTCCCACGACTTGAGGT
Source organism: Ochotona curzoniae (assembly GCF_017591425.1). Taxonomy (NCBI): domain Eukaryota; kingdom Metazoa; phylum Chordata; class Mammalia; order Lagomorpha; family Ochotonidae; genus Ochotona; species Ochotona curzoniae. The sequence goes on along the minus strand of NW_024466353.1, from coordinate 123,318 downwards.
TGTCCTCTACTGCTTTCCCAGGCCAGAAGCAGGGAGCTGGAATGGAAGTGGAGCAGCCAGGATATGAATCAGCACCCATGCATGGCTACTGCTCGGGGGCCCAGATTTAGCTTTGCATGGAGTATGTTTCAGCTTCAGATGTTGCATAATCTCCTAAAGTCCCTTTCGCATGTGTTCCCTGGGTAGTACTCCCACGCACAGCTTCAGCCTAATCCCATCTAGGGAGCTGTGTGTGCATGTGCACGAGTGTGTGTCTATAGAAAGATAAATACATTTTTGAAAAGATATTTATCCTTTGTCTTTAAATTTTTTTTTAATTTGAAAGGCCAATTTTTAAAAAGATATTTGTGATGAATCCAGACTTGTTCCAGGTGTTCAGAGGATGACTTCATTTTTTTTTTTTTTTAAGATTTATCTTTATTAGATATACAGAGAGGAGGAGAGACAGAGAGGAAGATCTGTCCACTGATTCACTCCCCAAGTGGCTGCAGCAGTTGGAGCTGAGCCAATCTGGAGCCAGGAGCTTCTTATGAGTCTCCCACATGGGTGTAGGGTTCCAAGGCTTTGGGCTATTCTTGACTGCTTTCCCAGGCCACAGGCAGGGAGCTGGATGGGAAGTAGGACTGCCGGGATTAGAACTGGTGCCCATATGGGATCCCACAATGTTCAAGGCGAGGACTTTAGCTGCTAGGCAGCTGTGCTGGGCCCTGAAAGGCTGGATTTTTGCAGAAAAGAGAGACAGAAATGCCTTCCATCTGTTGGTTTGCTCCCCAAATAGCTGCAATGGCCAGAGCTGATCCGATCCAAACCCAAAGGCTTCCTCCCAGCTTCTCATGGCTTCAATGGCCCAAGGCCCTGGGCAATCCTCTGCTGCTTTGCCAGGTTATAAGCAAGGGGCTAAATCAGAAGTGGAATAGCCAGGACATGAACTAACACCCTTATGGGATGCTGAAATTGCAGACAGAAAATTAGTGTGCTGTGCCACTGTGCTAGTCCCTATCCTTTTAATATTTGCCATAAAAAGGTTTTGACAGACTGATGGACTTATGACTGCTTATGAAGGATATACTATTGTAATAATATGGGGAAAATCAGTGGGGGGATGGGAATTAACATGGGGTAGGGAAATCCCAGACCCTGTGGAATTGTACCATAAAGTGCAAGAAAAAAAAAAAAAGCTTACTGAACAGTTTTGAGAGTTCTGAGGGGTTTGGCATAGTGGCATAGTGTGTTAAGATGCTCTCTGCTGTGCTGATATTCCAAATGGATGTTGGTTTAAGCCTTCCCTACTCCACTTCCCATATAAATGGGAATGTTAAATGCCTGGGAAAAGCAACAGGAGATGAGCGAGCCACTTGGGCTCCTGCATCCTTGTAGGAGTTATGGATAGTTTTAGGCTCTTGGCTTTGGCCTGGCCCAACTAATGCCACTGAGGTTACTTGGGTAATGGACAGGTGGCTGGAAAAGCTCGCTCTCTCTGTCTCTCTCTCTCTGTTTCTCTCTCTCTCTCCCTCCCTCCCCCTCTCTCTCTCTCCTTCTGTCTTTGTATCTCTCCAATTCTCTCCATGACTCTACACTTCAAATAAAACAAATCTTTTATAAACATCGGAATCTATGTTCAATTACATGTCCATCAGCTTTTTGAAGATAAGCTCTTTTGCAAAAACAAGACCAGCCTAGATCTTAAATGAAACATTAAGGCCAACTTTCCATTTCTCTGAATGGTTAAGGTTGGAAACTAGTTGGTTGGTTAAGAATCTGTTGACCGAGCTGCGTTCGGCTTATATCAAGTGACTCTTTAAAAAGTCATCGAGAGCTTTTGTCTAAACCAGGCATACCATGGTGGGAATTTCTCCATCCGAGAACTGGAATGTGAGCCTTTGAGCTTTGCACTGAAGATTCGCCCGTTGTCCTCCCCTAGTGGAAGCACTACATTCAGTGCGATGGCAGTCCTGACCCTTCAGTATCCCAGGAACTCAACACCTTCATCAGCTTGTGGAAAGAGGAGACCAACGAGAACTTCGAGCAAGTGATCGAGAAGAGCAAACTAGTACTGAGTGTAAGTACTCAGGCGTGACCTGTGTGTAAATGCTGCGACGCGCCTGGTATTGACTGTAAAATGAAAGAGTGTACATATGTTAGCTGTCAGTTAATAGCCTCACTGCTTTGGATCCATGGCTATGGAGGTCATTGGTAATATTAATCTATTTGTTTAGCTTCAGAAGTACTTTTATATAACTTTTTGAAAATCCCTTAGGTACTGTCAGCACATCCAGTGTCTAATTCAGGTGAACTGCATCTGCTTTGTGAATTTAAATGAGTTAGTGGTGGGAGGAATGGATTATTTTTCCCCTCAACTGGAATTATCCACTACTCAGTAATTCAGTACCCATGATGTGTAATGTCTACAAGGTGCTAAGTAGCTGATCTGTTAGGCTGTGGGGGGTGCCAAGGTAAAGAAGTCCCAAGTTGGATGAGCTAACCTCGTCAGCTTGCGTTTTTCAGTGCAATCCTGGGCAGTGGTGAAGGCGGCAGCTGGGATGCTCACGTGTGACTCTGGAATGTCCAGCTCTCTCCTGGCTCTGCTCCCATTCGAGCTCCCTGCTGCTGCTCAGCCTGGAGGCAGCAGGTAGCAGCTCCCTGCACACACCTGGCAGACTTGGAGTGTAGCCTGGCCCAGCCTCAAGTATGGTGTGGTGGCACTGGGGAGTGAACCATAGGGCAGTGTGTGTATTCTCTCTCCATTTTTAAAAATAAGCAACCTTTTTTTTTTAAAGAGCATAATTTTTAATGATTTTCAAATCTATTGCCCAGTTCACAAAAAGGTAAGATAAAATCCTAGGACTATAAAATAGTCTACGAACTGAGAAAGTCAAAAAGCTATTGGCTTCACAAAGATTCAGCTAACCCTAATGTTTTAGCATTTTTAAAAATATGTATATATATTTTTTAATTTCCAAGAGTTAGAGCATAAGGACAGAAAAATCTTCCATCTGCTGGCTCATACTGGCTGCAAAAGCTGGGACTGGATCAAGGCAAAGTCAGGTCTCTCACATGTGTGCAAGGATCCAAGCGCTTGGGTCATCTAAGCACATTAGCCTGGAGCTAGACTAGAAGTGGAACAACTGAGACTCAAATCAATACCCAAGTGGGAAGCCAGTGTTGCAGGCAGTGGATTACCGCACTTGCCACAACACTGGCCATGTCCTCATTCGTTTAAAGGAACACAGCAGAGGTCAACATGGTGGCATAGCAAGTGAAGCCACCACCTGCAAGGCTAGCATCCCATAACGGTGCCAGTTTGTGTCCTGGCAACTCCAGATCCCGCTGCCTGCTAGTGGCAGCAGAAGATGGCCGACGCGCTTAGGTCGACGCTACCCATGTGGGAGACCTGAAAGAAGCTCCTGGCTCCTGGCACTGGCCTGGCCCAGCCCCCGCTGCTGTGGTCATTTTGAATGTGAACTAGAGGATGAAACACCCCCTTGTCAAACCCTGCTTTTCAAATAGATCTTAACAAAACAAAATGCTAACACTACACAAAGGACCATGAGGTGGTAAGCTGAACCAGTATGGCTGTGACACTCAAAGATTATCTGTCCTATCTCCCTATAACAGGGAAAAATTCACTTGTGCAGAAGGGGTCTTCCCCAGCCACAAATCAAAACCAAAGTAAAATGACCAACCAATGAAACAAACCAAAAAGCCATTGTTTGGGGCATATTTTCCTGCACCCCAGCATTGCCAAGAACCTCTCACAGCTGGAGCCATTGAGCTGCCCAAGGCAGTGTTCTGCCTGCTGGCCATCCCAGTTCAGGAACCTGCTGCTCAGCAGGGGGAAGTAGTGCTGAAGTTGACATAGTGTTCAACGGGAGATACACAAAGACACTACAATGAGGAATATGAACTCAATAGCAATTAATGGATAAATTCAGAGAAATTCAGGTGTGAGAAAGTTTTTAAAATGAAATTGAAGGCCCAGCGCAGTAGCTTAGTGGCTAAAGTCCTCACCTTGCACACGCCAGGATCCCATATGGGCAGCAGTTCTAATCAGCCCAGCTTCCCATCCAGCTCCCTGCTTGTGGCCTGGGAGAGCAACAGAGCATGGCCCAAAACCTTGGGACCCTGCACCCATGTGGGAGACCTGGAAGAGACTCCTGGCTTCGGATTAGTTCAGCTCTGGCCATTGCAACCACTTGGGGAGTGAATCATTGCATTGAAGATCTCTTCTTCTCTCCTCTCTTCAGCTGACTTTCCCAAACATTTTTTTACTGGCCCACAGTGAGTACTAGCAAGGGAGAGCTCCGTCTCAGGTTAAAAGGCAGCTTGCTGGCAGGTGCCCTTATGGAAGTACTTGTATAAGATGAGGAGGAATCTTTGGGTCAGGTGTCACTTCTGATATGCTGCTCAGACAAAAAGTACCTCTGTGTGAGCATTGGCCAGCAACTCTTTCAATCCCAGATTGATCTCCCCACCTGCTACTGAACATTGTGAATAAAAGAAATGGTATAAAAGTATTTTTTCAAAAATGTATTTATTTTTTATTGGAAAGGCATATTTACAGAGAGAAGGAAAACCAGAAAGAAAAATCTTCCATTTACTGGCTGTTTCATTCCCCGAGTGACCACAATGGCTGGAGCTGAGCTGATCCAAAACCAGGAGCCAGGAGCTTCTTCCAGGTTTCCCACTTGCATACAGGGTCCCCAGGCTTTGGGCCCTGCTCGATTGCTTCTTCCGTCACTGCTTTCCCAGGGCACAAGTGGGGAGCTGGATGGGAAGTGGAGCCACTGGGACACAAACCGGTGCCCATGTGGGATCCTGGCTCCTGGAGAGGATTAACCAATTGAGCCATCACATTGGCCCTTAAAAGTATCTTGTGCAATGTCTCAATTTTGTCTGTAAAAACTTCCTCATGCCTGAATTTCTCTGAATATGCAAACAATACTCAGAATATTTGGGTATATTGGATTTTTATCACTAGAGAATAGCAGGTAGTCATGCCTAAAAACTCAGTTTTACGTTTTTCTACGGTTGCCAGGAGTGACTTTGTTTTGATTCTGGCAACTGACACCACTGATGGGACAGACTTTTGTTAAAAAAAAAAAAAGTGAAATATGGAATACTACACAGTAGGGAAAAATAGCAAAAGAAACAGTAAAACCCCCAAGAAAGTCATCAGAGCCATAAGAAACCAAAGCAGAAAGATATGATCCCATACCGAATCCTAATTTCAAACCTTTCCGTTTCATTTAACAAAGTAGCCGTTAATCTTGCCGAGTTCTCATAGCAACTCTAAGTTGACACTGTTAATGTCGGCTTATAAGTGAGGAAGCTGTGGCCCAGGGATATTGGTTAACTTTGCCACGCTCACATGATCGGTGAGAGACAGGTAGGGTTTAAGAGTAGTGTTCTCGTGTTAGTTCATGTGACATCTGCTGCTCTATTGCCTCTCTTAGTGGACAGTTTCCTGTGTGTTATCTAGAATTTGAGTGCTCACAATTAAATTCCTGCACTTGCTCTCTGTTCCCTAAGGATGTGATGCCTCACATTCCTTATTTATGTAATAGACAAGATCGTATCAGGTAATGAGTTGTGACACAGACACCAACTTGCTAACAAACGCTGTATTGTACATAGTTAGGAATATTTATGTGGGGGGTTTTGGAGGAATTTTTTTTTTTCTGTGCTCTTAAGATACAAAATCAATGCAGGACAAGGTTGTTTTCTTAAATATAAAATGTTAATTCAGAAATGATAGACTAGGTCCTCTTTTTACTTTTTCTGGTTTTGGTTGACTTTAAGGTCAGCATTCTTTTCTTTTACAGTTAATTGAGAAGTTGAAGTTGATTTTATCGGAGACTCCCCTGTACGAGTTGGAGGAGAAAAGTGTGAAGCAGTACCAGGGGTCCATTCTGCAGCTGCAGGAACTCCTGCAGCTCAAGTTCAACGTGGCCACGGAAATACTGCTCCGCGTGAGTGAGGCTTTGCCCGTGTTATTAACTGTTAAGATTGACTTTATCCATGTAATAATCCAGTAATAATAATATTGGAAAAGCTAGAATTTAAGGAATGTATGTATATATTTATCCAGAGCTAACAACTTTGTGTTTTTTTTTTTTCCCCCAATATAAAACATTATGTACTAATACATGCCAAGGTCATTTTTGAAACAAAGTTATAAAGTCTATATAATCACTCTGGACAAATCCAGTGTCACAAGATTGAAATTACTAGCTTTTCCCTCCAACGTTCTGTTTTGAAAAACTGTATTGAGATGTGAGGTTAAAAGATTACTACTGAGAATACTCATAATAATTCAATCTAGATTTTACAGTCCTTAGCTTTGAGGCAATAGAGCTGATCTACAAAAATCAGTTCATTGTTTTATCTACGTTTTTTTCCTTGTATCATTGAAAGTGATCCATCTGAAATACCTCAGTTGTAATGTTCAGATACCAAGAAGTATAAAATCAAAATTATATATAATAACTAGTTCTATAGTTTCTTCTAATATCTAGCCTGCACTCACATTTTTTCCTAACTTCCTGTGAATATCTTTAATAGTTCAGATATATTTAAGTTGATCTTATTTTGAAACTGATCTGCATTCATAGATGGCTTTTGGATGTTTTTGGATGTTTCTCGTGGCCCAGAGCACGCTGTATTGTGTAGCCTTGGAATATGTTCTAAATGGGGCTGGCATTGTGGCACGGTCCGTGACACTGGCTACAGAATGGTGCCAGTTTCAGCCCTGACTGTTCCCTTTCTTAACCCACTACCTGCTAACGCACCCGAGAAAGCAGTGGGACAAAGTTCAAACCCCTGGGTCCTTGCTGCCCGTGGGCAAGTCCTGAGTGAAAGTCCACTCCTGGCGTGGCCTGGTCCAGCCTTTGAGGCCATTTGGGAAGCACGCCAGTGGATAGAGGATCTCTCTCTGTCTACTTCTCTAACTCAACTTTTCAAAGAGATAGATAAAAATCTTTAAACAAGAGAGATGTTCTAGTTATAAAAGTACTGCAAAGTAGGCTTCACCCACGTTATTAGTGTATGAAAGCTTTGTAGTTACTTAGTATACGTTGTAGGACGAACAAAACAAGGAGCCTTATTAAGATTTTAATTTTAAGAGACAAAACTATAAAAGTCTTTAAAAATACTGCGATGTTAAATTTGAAATGCAAAGATCCGTAGGAATCGGATTTCTGTTTATTCCATAAAGAGGAACAAGGACTAATGGGAGTAAATGGCCAATTCCAGATCAGAGGCCAGAAAAGTGAGAGCTGAGGCCGGATCATGGTCTGGGCTGGAAATGAAGGGATTGCACAGAGACTAATAGGGTCACGTCAGAGGGATGGACACTAGCTTTATGAGGTCACACTAGCAAATCTGGATTAATTTGAGTACATTAAAGAACAGTGACTCTCAGTCCTAACGCAGTGAATAGGGAGTTCTCATCTATCACAAAGGAAGGGAAAAGGTGGATTGCAGGGACACCAATCTGCAGAGGAATGTCAGCTAATAAACTATCAGGAGATTGATTTATTTTTACATGGAGTACAGGTTTTACAGAGAAAGACAGCTAGGTCTTCCATGTGCTGGGTCACTCCCCAAATGACTGCGGTCACTAGAGCTGAGCTGAGCTGAAGCTGAGAGCCAGCGGCTGCGTGCTGATTTCCCTTGTGGGCACAAGGACCCAAGACCTTGGGCCATTCTCTGCTGCCTTTCCAGGCCATAAGCAGAGAACTGGATCAGAAGTGGAGCAGATGGGTCATGAACTGACACCCATGCGCAAGGCTGGCACCAGCAGTTGGAGGATTAGCTCACAATACCACCATGCCAGCCCCAAGATTACCATTTTTTTTTCACTCTGTATTGCAATCATTGCTTCACATCAGAAGGCTTAGTGATTACCTAAATGACAAGGTGGGAAGTTGAGGAGCACATCATCAATACGGTGTCAGAGTGTTCATCCTCAGATTACTAATTGCTTGGGGAAAAGGTACTTGGCAGTGAGATCATATAGTGGTCAGACACCTTCACCAGGTGATGACAGTGAGGTGACACGAGCGCCCTGATGACGGATGAAACCCAGTCTGTGCTGCCTTCCTACTTGAAAGGGGCCGGTACGAATCTGAGTAAGCTCGTGGATCTTCCCAGAAGGAAAAGTGAAGAATCTAGAGGAGCAGCTGAAACAAAACCAGGAAGAAACAACTGCATCCATGACTCTCCTGGACACCTCAGAGTTAATAGCAATCACCAGGGTCCCATGTGGGCGCCGGTTGTGTCCTAGGTGCTCCACTTCCCATCTAGCTTCTGGCGTGGGAAAGCAGTAAAGGATGGCCCAAACCTTGGGACCCTTCACTCGTGTGGGAGACCCGCAGGAGGCTCTTGGCTTCAGATCGGCTCAGCCCCGGCCATTGCAGCCACTTGGGGAGTGGACCAGCAGATGGGAAATCTGTCTCTCTGTAAATCTGACTTTCCAATAAAAACAAATAGGTTCTGGGCCCAGTGCAGTGGCGCAGTGGTTAAAGTCCTCGCCTTGCACGCCCCGGGATCCCATATGGGCGCCGGTTCTAATCCCAGCAGCCCCGCTTCCCATCCAGCTCCCTGCCTGTGGCCTGGGAAAGCAGTCAAGGACGGCCCAAGGTTTTGGGACCCTGCCCCCTCATGGGAGACCCGGAAGAGGCTCCTGGCTTCGGATCGGCATAGCATCGACCGTTGCGCTCACTTGGGGAGTGAATCATCGGACGGAAGATCTTCCTCTCTGTCTCTCCTCTCTGTATGTCCGCCTTTCCAATAAAAATAAAAAATATTAAAAAAAACCAAATAGGTTCTATGTTCATGTTCACGTGTTGAAACAGTAAATCAACCACATAACTTGGCTGAATCCTGTGGACTGCCTGTTTTGCTTCCTGAACTTGTTGTATTCAGAGATAGGCTAAGTTTTACAGTATGGACACATTTTATTTTAATAAGATGCAGTGGAGAGACATGAAAAGTCATGATTCTGATGTGAAGATTAAAGAAGATGTAATAATAATATAAAGGAAGGTAGGAACAGCTTTAATCCTTAGACATTTTTAGAGGAAATAGTCCAGGGCCCAGTGCGGTAGCCTAGCAGCTAAAGTCCTTGTTTTGCTCACGCAGGGATCCCATTAAGGGTACTGGTTCTAATGCTGGCGGCCCCACTTCTTACCCAGCTCCCTGCCTGTGGCCTGGGAAAGCAGTCAAGTATAGTCCAAAGCTTTGGGACCCTGCACAGAAATGGGAAACCCAGAGGAGGCTTCTGGCTCCTGGCTTCAGATTGTCTTAGCTTTTGCCATTGTGGCCAATTGGGGAGTGAATCATTGGATGGAAGATCTTTCTCTCTCTCTCTCTTCTTCTCTCTGTGTATCTCACATTCCAATTAAAAGAATAAGTCTTAAAAAGAAAAAGATGAAACGGTACAAATCTCTATGCTTTGGAGAGCTAAATTCTTGGCTATTATGGTTGACCCTCTTAAACCCAAGTTTTCCTTTAAGGTGATCCTTGGAAGGAATACAACTTGTAATTCAGTAACTTCTCTCAAGTGTATAATGTATCAAGCTCCTGGCCTTCCAACTGTTCTCTCCCTCTTATTTTTTCTAACAGAATGCTAGCACTTTAGCAGATCTGGACAGTGGAAACATGGAGAGGATCATCCGCGGTGAAAACATCACGCTGTACATATGGGCAAACCTCAAGAAGAACCCAAGGTACCACCTGGGGACGGTTTCCTGTAGACAGACGTTCGCATCACGCGTTTCCAGGCAGGTGCCTGTTGCTTGGCAGCGTGGTGTTCTTGGGAAACCCAGGTTAGGGAGTCAGCTGGTCAGGGCTCGAATGGCTTATCATTGACTGACTTCAGGTCGGTCACGTAGTGGGTTCTTAAAAAAAATTTTTTTAGAGTCATTTATGTTGATTGGAAAGACAAATCAGATTTATTAGAGGAGAGAAAGAAAGATCTTCCATTCGCTGGTTCACGCCCCAAATGGCCACAATGGCTGGGGCTGAGCTAATCCGAAGCTAGGAGCCAGGAGCTGCTTCCGGGTCTCCCATGTGGGTGCAGGCTCCCAAGGCTTTGGGCCATTGGCTACTACACTTTTTCAGACCACAGGCAGGGAGCTGGAAGGGAAGTGGAGCACCTGGAACCTGAACCGTGGCGAAGACGAAGATTTAGCCATTGCATCAGGCCAGGGTCACTCAGCCTTCACAAGCTTCAGTATATCATTACAAGAATGACGACAATGTTACTTAATGCAGTGTGATCGAGGATTGAACATTAATACATGCGAAAGTCCTGGTGTGGTGGCTAGTACAAAGATAAGGCTTAATACAGAGTCTCCCCAGTGTCTTAATTTAACCCCTATTCCTGTCACAGTGAGAGGAGAAATGGTAGGTGCTTTCCACACTGCAATCTGGAACAACATCTAATATATGTATATATAAAATACATATATGGGTGGGTATAGATACATATATATGTATGCAGACTTTACAATACACTAAAAGTAACTGGTTTTTCATATTCGTTATATTTGAGATGTTTAAGTGACCATCTCCCAATCATTTTCAAGAAAATATTTCTGGAAGGAATGATAGTGACAAATGATAAAATCATAGTCTTTCAATTGCTGTTTGACCTTAGACAACTCAAAGGAGCTGAGCCAGAGTGTCAGTGAGTTTGGGGAAATAAAAAGAACTTTAGATTGTGATCCTATCTCTGAAAAGACTAGTTAAATGATGTTGAAAAATATTTGGACTCTATTGTCTATTTAGAAAAAAAAAGGAACACATTCTTTTCCCATTTTCTGTCTACCAAAATAATATTCTGGGTTACACCTAACTTTAGACAACAGGTGAACCTGCTGTGCTGTAATATGTACAGAAAGGGCAATGAATTTGTGTAGTTTTAAGGTAAGACAAGTGAAGTTTGTACTTATACCCCAGTACAAGAAGAGGCCTGGGTGGTGCTGCATACCTGTTAAGCAACTGTGGAGGCAGGGCAGGGTCGGTTGCATTCTGGCCATGGTGGTGGTGGGGGTCAGGTGGTGGTGGTGGTAGTGGTGGTGGTGGTGGGGGTCAGGTGGTGGTGCTGGTAGTGGTGGTGGGGGTCAGGTGGTGGTCAGTTGGTGGTGGTGGTGGTGGTCAGGTGGTGGTGGTGGTGCAAGTTTTAAGGATGATGACTTGGAGAGCTTGACTTGGTAGAGATTGTAGAACTTGGGGTGGGAGTGTTCACTGCCTGAGGCCTTGAGGCTGATCTGGGGTGGAGAGTTCTTGGGAGCCGACAGCATATCAGTCAGTGGCTTCTAGGTTTTAAGGAGGTAGAAAGGCTTTTGAGCATCAGCCAGTTGCATCTGATCACACAGCTGGAAGGGGGAGGCATGTCTGGACCTCACCCGGGATTCCTCTTGGAGGGAATTAAAGCTCAGGGGTTGGAGAAGGCTGCTGAGGGCGTGTGCAGAGGGAGGAGAGAAGAGGACCTTGGGGCAGGGTGCTGAGTAAAAGCGGTGTTTACGGGATGGGGAGGAAGAGACCCCACAGAGGAACTGCTGGAAACGGAAGAGAGAGCAGAGTTATCCATCTCAAGGGCAAGAGAACTCAGGACGGACAGGGTGCAAAACTGGAGCAGAATCCAGGTGGGACAAATCCCGCTCTAGGGAGAACTTAGATCCAGAGGTTCCCAGGGTCTCATCCCTTGCGTTAAAATTATTACTCACCCAACAGGTACAGAACTGTCAGATTCTCTGAAACCAAGGTTGGTTTTGAAATTCCAAGGATATTGGCAGCAAGTGGCATTGCTCTGCGCCTCCTCCACACGCACTATGATCACGTGACTCCACTGCGTCCGCTGCCCACGCCACCTGCAGCCGGAGACGGTGACCAAGAACCCAACGCCGCGCCTGCGGCTGAGCCTGTCAGAGAGGAACTGAAGAATGTGGAAGAAAGCAGCAGCCAAGAGGACCAACAAGAGGCTAAAGAGCCGGAAAGTGAAAGTAATTTAGTTAACGAAGAAGAAATAAGAGTTGAGGAACAAGGAGAACCCGTTCCTGAAGTGCACGTGGTAGGATGCATTTAAATGTATATTTATGTCACAGTATTGTAAGATTTGCTTGATGCAGGCTCAGTATTCCTGAATTACTAAAAGTCACCTGAAAGCCACTTTCTTGCTAGTGCCTGATATATATATTATATTATGTATTATAATATATAGAATGTATATAATATTGTATGTTATGTATATATTCTTTTCCTTAAAGGCAGAAAGAGGGAGACAAAGAGCTTCCCAAATGCCCCCGAGAGCTAGGACTGTACGAGGCTGAAGCCACAAGCTGGGAACTTGGTCCAGGTCCCCCAGGCAGGCAGCAGGGTTGTTAGGGATGGAGCCATCCTTTGGTGCACGCTGTGTCCACCCCAGGGTATGTTATGAGGAAGCTGAAACTGGAGAGAGCTGGGACTCGAACCCAGGTGTTCTGGTGCAGGATGCAGGCACCCAGGGCAGGATCCCAACCCCTGGGCCGAACGCCCACCTCGTCTGAATGCTCAGTGAATGTCACTTTTTATGGCTGAGCCAATTGTTCTGGCATCCCAAAACCCGTGACAGATAACAATCACTTTATATTAGGTGCTTTTGCTGAAAAATCTCGGAAGCCATTTGATTTTTGTGTATTGCCCACTCAAGGCAACTATGTGGAAACTGACAGTAGATTTGTCTGTCTCAGACCGAAGGTCCAACTTACATCCAAGTGTCGGTTCTGAAGAAAGAATTTTAAATTTTCTTAAAATATTGCACTCCTTTCTGAAAACTTGACATCGTTTGATAGAACGCGTTTGAGCAATTAAATAATCTCACACGTTTAATTGGTTTATTCTTTATCCATTGCCATAATTTTCAAGGTAATTAGTATGTTAGAAATATCCCCTTGAGGATTTAATGCTTTCTCAGAATTCAGTAGCTTATTTGTTCAGCTGCAAACTTTTAGGAGGGACCAGACATTTAAGGTTTCCTCAGAATTGTCTAACACGTGAAATTCAGTGTGTTCAGACACAGCAAAGGACTAAGAATTAAAAGTACAAATTTGAGGTTAAAACAGTAATTATTAAATACCAATTCTAAGAACATACATGACCAAAGATTTCCGTTTTGAATATCCTTGCAGTAACACACTGTGTAGTCCTGATGGCACGTGGGGCTAAGTACCAGGAGTAGTGGTCCGTCTTTTTCTCCTTGTTGGAACCCTGTCTGGTTTTGGTATGGGATCACTCTAGTTGGGTAGGACAGGTGTGGAAGTCTTCTTTTTGATTTTTGTGGAATACTTGAGTGTTAGTTCTTCCATAAAAGCCTCTTCGGATTCAGCAGCAAGGCTGTCTGGCTCTGGTCATTTCCTCATCGGAAATTTTATTTTTGGCAGGTTCTCAATGGGTTGGCAAATAGTTGTTCCTAATGATTCTTTATATTTCTGCAATGTTAGTTGTAATCTATTTTTTTTTTTGATCTCTGAATTTGAATCTTATTTTCTCAGTGTAGTGGAAGGTTAAATTATCTTTGAAAAAGACCAAATACTCACTTGGGTTTTTTTGTTGTTGTTGTTTTTGTAGTGTACTTCTGTTCTGGTTTTTATTTCTTTACTAACTTTGGGCTTGATTTGTTGTTTTTCTTTTTTTTTTCTTCTTTGAGACCGTCACTAGGTTTGCTCACTGGATACTTCTGTGCAGGCAGTCATTGGTATAAACTTCCTTCTCAGCACTGCTTTTGCTGTAGCCCCTGAGATTTTACGTGTTTGTTACTAGTCCCAAACATTTTTTTAAGTTTCCCTTTTGATTTCTTCAAATGCCCCAGGATTCATTCAGAGTCAGGTTTAGTCACCGCGGATTTATATAATTTTTAGTTCCTTTGTTGGTGACTTCTAGCCAGAAATGAGACATGCTTTTCAATTTCAGGCTCTGTGGGGGCTTGTTCTCTGGCTTGGTACGCCACCTGCCTGGGCAGTGTTTGCTGTTGGATGCTCACAGTGTGTATGCCACTGCTGTCCGGGGGTTTGTTCTGTCAATATTCCCAGTCTGCTGTAGTTGAACTTTGGCACTTCACTAAATTAGGATCTTAGAGAGCTTTGTGTATTCATTGGAGAAGCAGGTAGCTGGAGAGGGGCTGGTATTGGCACCCATTGGCACATGTACACTGGTGCTGCCACAGCTGGGACCCGGCTAGACTGTGGCCTGGTGCCAGGATGGCAGTCCGTGTCGCTCACTGGGCTGGCGGGACCCATCCACAAGCACCTTCCCTTCAGATTGGCATGTTTATTAATACTACTGTATTTTCTCGACTTTTAATAATAATAATAATAATAATAATAATAATAATAATGATTTTGCGTGGAAATTGCCTAACTTAATATGTGAGACAATCACAATAACAAGTATTTAAAAATTAAATATCTTGCATTAGACATTGATACAGTTCTTTTTCACACAAGTCTATTAAGACCATGGCCAGTAGAGGGCTCTTTAATACCACATATTAGTTCATTTAAGCCTGTATCATTAATAATATAGATTGAATGTCTTCCCAATGACTATATCATGCAAAACGTTTTGGGAAAGCTAGTTTTAAGTCGAGTGCACTTTTGAAAAATCGTTTTTCATAAGAGTAAAAATCTTCTATAATATGTGTTTCTGAAATGACTTTCAGAAATATGCTCATGTTTTAAGGGGACATGGGTCTTTCAATTGAAAAGAAATAGTTTGGCCAAGAGAGAGAGAAATGGGTCCTCTATAGTTCAAGCATTGGTTTGCTCCCTGAATACTTGGGACAGTCAGGAGCCCACAGCTGGGAGCAGGGAACTGGGAAGGGATTTCCCACACGGCCCCCACGAACCCAGCTGCGGGAGCCTTAGCCTGCTGCACTTGAGGCACTGCATTAGCAGGAGCTGCATGGAGCAGCGGAGAGCAAAACCCAGGCACACGTTTGGATCCACGCAATGACAGATGATGTTCGGGGACTGATGAAATCCAAAACATAAAACACAAACCAAGGTGAACATCTTGACATGCTACTTGTGCAGTAAAATTTGAGCTATCTTTGACATAGAGGCACTTAAGAAGGAAAAAACAATTTCCTCTGGTGAAGAGGGGGAGGCATGGTCACAGGAGAGAGCGCTGGGATGTGGGTGCTTGCTGGTGTCGCTCTGGCCACTTGAAAACTGGAGCTATGCGGTCGTGCAAGACCTCCCAACAGCGCAGCTCCTTCCAATGCACCGGCCTTACCCAGCCTCCGCGCGCTCTTATTTCCTTCCTCGGCAGATATGTACAGATGCTGTCGCTGTGTGATAGGGCCGTGCCGGTCCTCAGGCTGTAGGGGTGTAGGGGTGCAGGGACGAGTAAGGTTCTTGTTGTCCTGTTTTGAATACAAGTCAGGAGAAACATCAGTAAACCAAAAAAAAAAAAAAAAAAAAAAGCAAAAACAGAAGCCACTTAAAATAAATGCCATGCATAGAGTTAAACAATTAAACTGATAGCTTTTTTTTTTTTTTTAAAGATTTATTACTATTAGAAAGGAGTTACAGAGAGACAGGAGAAAAAAGATCTTTTGTGTGCTGGGTCACTCCCCAGTTGGCCACCATGGCTGGAACTTGAGCCAGTCTGCAGCCAGGAGCTTCTTCCAGGTCTCCCATACAGGTCAGGTACAGGGTCTCAAGGACTTGAGCCATCCTCCACTGCTTTCCCAGGTCATAAGCAGGGAGCTGGATGGGAAGCAGAGCAGCCAAACTGGTGTCCATATGTGATGCTGGCACCACAGGCAGAGGCTTAGCTGGCTGTGCCATAAAGATAGCATCTGCTGATAACTTTTGATTAAGCAGTCAGGTTGAGCTTGCCTGACGAGATATTATTTAAGCTTGGACCCAGATGACAAGAAGGAATCAGGTGTATAATGATTAAGGTAAAAAACAGTCTTTAGGAATGCTGACAGCGACGGTGGTGAGACAGAAATGATGTCAGGCAGAAAGCCAGGGGACTGAGGTTTACCGGAGAGGAGAGCGGTCTGATGGAGTGGGAGATGGCAGAAGCCAGGGCTTGTCAGGGCCAGGCGAGAGCTTTGGCTGCTAAGGGAAGTACAGGTGGCAGCGGAGAGTGGCATGGTGTGATGCTGGCTCCTGGGAGAGGACAGGTGGCGAGGCATCGCAGTTGAAGGCGCAGTATCTACTTACCTAACTCTCAGGAGGCGATGTTTTGTTTGTTTGCAGAGATCTCCTGTGCTGGGTCAGACTCCCCAGGGGGCCCTAATGACTTGGGCAGGGCCAGTCTGTAGCCAGGAGCCAGCAGTCCTAGCTCTCCCGTATGGGTAACAGGGCTCCAGGTATGTGGACCATCTTCCGCTGCTTTGCCCAGATACTTAGCAGGGAGCTAATTTGGAAATGAAGTACCTGCTCTTCCACTATGTTGGCCCCGTGGGGGGAGGGGTTAGGTTGGCCCAGCAGTTACATTGTGGCTGGGGACCCCTTCATCCCCCATTAGGGTGCCTAAGGCTGAGTCATGGCTTCGCTTTACATTCTAGCTTCCTGCTCATGTGCTCTGTGGGTGGCAGCAATGATGGCTCAGCCAGCTGGGACCCTGCTGCCCACTTGGGAAACCCAGCTCGTCTGAATTCTTGCTTCCTGGCTTTGGGCTGACTCAGTACTGGCTACCTGGGGAAAGAATAAACCGGCAGATGGAAAATTGTGTGTGTGTGTGTGTGTGTGTGTGTGTGTGTGTGTGTGTGCGCGCGCGCGCACACATGCCTGCCTTCCAAATAAAGGCAAAATATGTTTTTTTTTTAAGAGCAGAAGAGGGTCCAGCACAGTAGTCCAGTGGCTAAAGTCCTCACCTTGCACACACCAGGATCCCATATGGGTGCTGGTTCTAATCCTGGCTGCCCCACTTCTCATCCAGCTCCCTGCTTGTGGCCTGGGAAAGCAGTCAAGCACAGCCCAAAGTCTTGGGACCCTGCCCCCTCATGGGAGACCCGGAAGAGGCTCTGGGCTCTTGGCTTCAGATTGGCTCAGCTCTGGCCGTTGTGGCAACTTAGGGGGTGAATCATTGGATGGTAGTTCTTCCTTTCTGTCTTGTCTTCCTCTCTGTCTTATCTGCCTTTCCAATTAAAAAAAAAATCTTAAAAAAAAAAAGCTGAGGAAAGATATGTTTGGAGGCAAAACAAACAAATCTTGCTGAATTTTCTTTTGAGAAGCTGGGAAGATGATGTTATATCTGTGATAGACACAAAGTGAACCAGTTGTGACTTGGAGGTGAACAGGAATATCATGCACGTTTGGAACACACAGATGGAAATCTGAGCTAGACAGATGTGAGTCTGGAATAGAGAGGAACCCCCAGTGCACCTGCCATGTGCATGGGCAGGTGGGGGCTGCCCTGTGTGGGCCCGGAGCATCTCGCTGGTGTTTATGTGGGAATCATTGCCCGGGAGATGGCATTTAAAGCCACTGGAAATAACAAGATGTCAACAGACTCAAAGCTAATCATTTTTTATTATTTAAGAAACAGAGATGAGAGGAACCTGCTTTCCTGCCTTAAATGGCTGCAGCAGCTAGAGGCAGGCTAAGTCAGAGCTAGGAGTTGGGTCCCCCACCCGAGCGGCAGCGACCCAACTACTTGAGCCATGACCTGCTGCCCGCCATGGCTCAGGTTAGCAGAAAACACGAGCTGAGGGCAGAGCGGGAACTGGAGCCCAGGCGCTGCACCCTGATGTGGGCGCCCCAAGCAGAGCCTTGAGCACTGCGCCAAACGCCCAGCCGTCCTGTCAGGATAGCTATTCAGTGTTGGTCCCAAATGCAGCAAGTATTACATCTTCGAGAATGCTGTAAATTATGTTTTGATGATGAAAATGGAATTCATCTCTGAACTTCTTTTGTGTGGCCCCTTTTTAGATAACTGATAAAATTCACATCGAATCAAATTCGAAACACGTTCATGCTGACATTTTGCATATGGCCGAGTCAAGATCACCTGCTTCATGAATCATTGTCCTCAAGCTCCTATATTCAAACAATTTTATGATTTTTTATGGCTTTTTATTGATTTTGTAATATTTTTGCAGTAAAATGTTTTATCCATCTGGAATTTATTTTAGTAGAAAGTGGGGGAGAATGAATATAAATTTATTCGATTGCAGATTGTAGCCCGCTGTCTTAAAATACTTAGCATGTGAACCTGGGCTGTTTGCATTCATCTGAAATGCTGTTTGCTGAATTCTCAAGTGACTCCTACATCTGTTTTTGGAACCTGTATCTCTTTTCACCGACCTACCTACTCATAGGCAAGGTGATGTCTTTATGTCAAATGCAGGTTGCATGCGTTTTAAAAGCATGCCCATGTTATAATAACTGAGCATCTTTCAAATGCTTTGCTCGTGTCCCATGAAGTTGTTCCACATGATAAGCCGATCTGAGATTGAGTCAAAACATTATTGAAAACTTTTACTTCCTCTACTTTGTCAGTTTCACATCCTTGTTAATATTTCCAAGAAAACCTGCTTGAGAAAGTGCTTGTTATTATGAATTTGTGAATTTAGTGTAATAGAAATAGCAGTTTTGCCGTTTTTGAAGCTTAAACACTCTTGAAGCATATGTAAAAGAAAAAAGTGGATGGAACCAGCCAATTTTAGATGAAAATTATAAGAGGACTTTATCAAATATAAACATGATGAAAACGGGAATAAAGGAACAGGTGTTTAGCTTTGTTGCCTGCAAATGAAAGCAGCTTTATGATGTAAAGAACTGTGGAGGATTGTGTCAACAAACGAGACTGTTGTGAACAAAAGTGTGTTCGTGATGGCACAGCTGCTATGAGAGAATTCAAACTTTTTCCCTGAAAACTTAATACTCGAGTGTGCTAAAGTAAACCAGCCAGATACTATTAATAGGAGAAAGACAGGCAATTGTGTGTGTGTGTGTGTGTGTTACCAGAGCCACACAAAACCAGAAAAAAAAAAAGGCTAAGTGGTAGAAGCTTAAACGTCCTCTTGGCAGGAGAGAGAGAAGAGTAACAGATGTGGCAATGTAGAGGAGGGGGCTCATGTGTTCAGGGAGGTGAATGGCCCCAGAAAAAGCCCCCAGGGCTCCAGATGTGGTGGCTGGCTTGCTAGTGTGTAGGTAGGAAACAGAACTTGAGAGAACACTCTGTGGTCACAGGGAGGAGAGGCCAGAGGGCCTGAGTCGGGGAGGTGGCTGCTTAGGCTTTTGGGTCTCCTTTGTGGCAAAGTACATGCCGTGACTGCCGCAGCCCCAAACAGCCACCCCAGGAAGGCATTGTCAAGGTTAGGGAGCTTGCACCAGAATGCAAACCAGTCCACTCCTACCCTCATCAGGTAGTTTAACTTCTAGAATGAACCAATTCAGATAAAAGACGACATAAAATATATTTTTTAGCAATGTAAAGGCAGTGATTTAGGTATGAGGTTGCTCGCTTTGTTATTGATACTGAGCAACTCCCGAGTTGGGATGCTGAAGGACTGTAGTGGTCAGGAGAGTTTTGAGACAGTCTGCGCTCGTGACACTCCTGCTGGATCAGATACCTACCGGATCCGTTTGGTCAAAATTCCTACATGAGCTCTCACTTCTTGAAGATCGCACTTAACCCGATTTCTTTTTTATTTATTTATTTTTGAGATTTATTTACTTTTATTGGAAAGGCAGATTTACAGAGAGAGAGACAGATTTTCTGTGGCCGCAAAGGTCAGAGCTGAGCCAATGTGAAGCCCGCAGCCAGGAGGCTTTTCCGTTCTCCCATGCAGGCGCAGGGTCCCAAGGCTTTGGACTGTCCTCGACTACCCCCACCCCACCCCCCAGGCACAAGCAGGGAGCTGGATGGGAAGTGGAGCAGCCAGGACATAAAGGGATGCTCAAATGGGATCCTGGTGCGTTCAAGGCGAGCATTTAGCCACTAGGCAATCTTGTTGGGCTCAGCCTGATTTCTGTATTGATCTGATTCCTGTGGTATTTTTAATGATACTAATCCATCCTACAAACAAAGAAGTATGACTTATAAATAATAGCACAGCAGCTGCCTGGTTGTTCATGGCCAATTCAACATGCATGCAAGCAAATTACTTCCATTTCCCCTTCCAATACCTCTGCTTTCTGCTCCTTTTCCTAATTATCACTTACTTCTCATTTAAGTCAGATTCCTGAAAAATCAGCTTTTGGCCATCCGCTGCCATGCTCTGCATCCAGTCACCAGCAGAGTTGGGTTAGTTTTCTTGTTACAGTCAGTTGTGTGTGTGTGTGTCATGCAGTGGCCCCAGTTGCTACTGTTTTGTGTTGGGCCCCGATCCTGTCTGCCCTGGGCTTCCAGCAATCCATTCACCTCTGGCCACCACAGTTCTAGACTATGCAAATTTCCTCATGATAGTTTCCTATTAACGGCCTTTTATGGGCATCCTTTACCCCAGGAAAGGTTCAGAGTGACATGCGCAGTGCCTGTGTCTCCTCCCAGCATGCCTTGCCTAAACACAGCTGACCATTTTGTGTGCTTGGCATCCTCTTGTTTGCCTTCTTAACAGGCTTGAGATTTCCTTAAGAACCTTATGTTTTTCATTCTTTTTTTTTTTTTTTAATTCCTAGTTCTGGCAATGCCAGTACAACTTGGGATTTGTAAGCGTATTATTTCAATGAATACGTGAGAGCTTTCAGTCCATGATGGAAAGGGTTGGAGGAGAAGTTGATGTTGTTAAAAGGTAGACAGGGCAGCATGGTGGTGAGTGAGTTGAGACATTTTTAACCCCTGTTCTCAATGTGGTGTTATTTTGACTGTGATAGAGTAGAATGAGATGGTACCTTCTATTATGTCTTGTGTATTATTTAGAGCACAGCATCTTTACCCAGAAGAGAATGACTTTAGAATAACCAGAGAGCTTCTTATCACATTTAAACAGATTTGCTCATTGGCTAAAATGGAAATACACATGATATTACCACTTGCATTGCTTCCTACTTCTGCATTTTGCACTTGAGGATTTTCAGCAGAGGATCTATGTCCTGTGGAAATGTGCTCGCTCTTGAATTGCTTTTCAAATCGCTGCCTTTGTGCCAGAGAAAATGGTGCTGTGGGGTCCCAGCGTGGAGGGCAGCGGGCACCAGATGCGCTGGAGCGGGAAGGGAGGGGTTGCGTGCTGCCCCCCCCCCCGAAAGCTGTCACACCTGCCTGTCCGTGTGTTTGCTTGTAGGTTTCCGTCAAGGAGGAACCTGAGGCTCCAAAACGGGAACCGAAGATAGAGCTACTAAGTAGGAAGATTTCAGCAGGTATTCTGAAGTGCCTATTTGACACTTCACGTGATTGTCCTGTTTTTGTGAAAGTAGACAGGTTTGTCAAGAACAACTCAGAGAAGTCCTCATTGTCCTGCGTCGGAATAACCAAGCTTAACCTATCGCTCTCTGTCATTCTCACTGTCTGGATTTTTAATAGATCTATGGATCTATGGATCTATGTATCATGTTCCATAAATATTTTATGGAAAGGTAATTTTTCTTCCTAGTTACTACAGCAAAACACCAAACACTACATATTCTACATAAATGAATAATATTCATCATTGAACTAACACCACATTGGTAACTGCATTTGTTTTTTTTTTTAATTCTATCCAATAATGGAATGTTATTTACATCCCAAAGGAAGGACGATATGATTTCTTTCAGTGTCTTATTACAATATTTTAGTAAGTTTTCATGGGCATGCTTGCACTGTTAAGACTTTCTCAGCACTTCGAGTAATCCCAAATTTTTGCATTTCATCTTGTCCTGGGAAAGTCTTGGATAAAATGTGGACATGTCAGGGTGAACGCCGCCTCCTTTATCACTCTTCCAGTTGGAGATTTCGATACCTGTTGCCCATTAACCTAGTCAGGATTGTTGTTTCCTTGTAACTTCCAAGGGATCTATCCGCGTACTTCGTGGCATGTTTAGTAAGAGCCTTCTGTCTGCTACTTTTTCATTGTTTTAGCAGTCACCCAGGAGATTAAATCTTAATAATAAAACAGTAGTCCTTACCAGGTCAATTTTCTGCTAAAAACATGACACTGAAGTCAGATAAGGAAACTCTCTGGATGATGCCAAGTTTTTCTACATGGGAACTTCCCAAAAATAATTATTTAAAGTTTCACACAGCTTTTTTTCTCCCTACTTTGTTTTCAGGTAAATGATTTATGAATTAAATACTTTTTAAAAAACAGACTGCAATTTCTGGACTATGCACAAGGAGTAAAGGATGTTACTGCCTTTCATTTTCCTTGGCTCCATCCATCCCTTTGAGCACCTGATCTCCTGGAGTTACTTCTCTATCCCAGGGCGGCTTGGCGGGGTGAAAAAAGTTACAGCAGTAACTTTCCCAAGCTTTCACCGACTTCGGCCCAGCTCTGAGCTCCTGACATAACTCACTTCTGTGATATCTGTAGGACACCGTCGGTCTCATTTTGTGGATGAGACTGAGGACTGAGATGATAATTAGCATATTCTGCCTCTTACTTACACACACACACACACACACACACACACACACACACATACACGCACGAGAAAGACTGGTCTGAGTTTCCTTTCTTGACTCATACCTTCTGAGCTCATGTAACTTTCCCTGAAGGTTGGGTGGCCCTGTGAACTGCCATTTCAGCACTTCATTTGTACTGTGTCTGAGAACCATGACATCATAGACACCCTCCTAGAATCCTGTGCACCCCACATGATCCGATCCAGTATCTACACTTTGAAGCCTCCGTCTTTGTCTTTCTGTGAGCAAGGGCCTAGTTTTGTCTGGCAGGTGGAATCCGCTTACATTTTCAATATCTGTGTTTTCCTTGTCATACTTCAGTTGCATTTGTAGTTCTATAAAGTTTAACTTTAATTTGGCAACTAAGCATGTTTAAACAATTTTTTTTTTTGCAAATTTCTAAAATGTTACTATGGAATAAAATGAAGTCGTCCCCTACAGCCTACCTCCCATTCAATGTGGCTATTCCCACCTCTAAGCTTAGCTTGGTGACAAGTTTTAGTGGCTAGCTGAGCAAGAACCAGTTTGAGGATTTGTTTTCATTTCTCGCCCAAGAAAGCACAGTGACCCATTTGGAAACTGTCTTCCTGTCATTAACTTTAGTGCAGTTGATGCTGATCAAGAATGCGCCGGACAAGCCTGAGCTCTTCGAAGACAAGGAGGTGGACCTGCTGCAGTTCACAACCCTGGGCGGCGTGTACAACTTGGAGATCTTGCAGCTTCCTCCGCAGTGCAGACCAGTGAAGGGCTGGATGATCGTGGAGGTAGGTTGCTTCTTGAATAGACACCTCAAAATAAGTTTCTCGTTTGACTGTATTTCAAGTCTCTAATATGTAATGAACTTTTTTTGATATTCCAACTCTATTTTTTTTTTTAGTTGCTTATTTTTTATGATACCGTTCCTTGGGCTCAGGAATTTCCCCTTTCACCTTCCTCCACTGTTTTGCCCTGTATTGTTACAATGGTTTAGTTCCTCAACAATAATCACAAGTCCCTCACTCTTGTTTTTCTTTTTTTTTTTTTAAGATGTATTTTATTTTTATTGCAATGTCATACACAGAGAGGAGGAGAGATGGAGAGGAAGATCTTCCATCCAATGATTCACTCCCCAAGCAGCCTCAGTGACCAGAGTTGTGCTGATCCGAAGCCAGTAGCTTCCTCCAATCTCCCACACTGGTACAGGGTCCCAAGGCCGTCCTTATCTGCTTTCTCAGGGCACAAGCAGGGAGCTGGATGGGAAGGGGGGCCTCCAGGACAGGAACCAGTGTCCATATGGCATCTCACATGCATGCAGGGCAAGGACCCTAGTCAGTAGGCTACTACATGAATGAAGACAGCCAAGATCCAGCTAAGTGATGTGCAAAAACAGTGGCAGCTTGTATCTGCCGAGGACCAGGGGCCGTGTGCTCTGATGTAGAACAGAAATTGCCTGAGCGTGGTCCCTGGAGCAGACAGCATCATTCTCCCCTGGCATCATCTGGGGTTTGGAGAAATGCAAATCCCTGAGTGTGGCTTCAGACCACTGGATGAGAAGGCGCAGTCTGTGTTAGCACTGGTCTCGGTCCCTTAGTCTGAGCTTAGTCTGAGAAGCAGTGGTCCAGGTGGTACCAGCACAGCCAGTGCACGGAGCACAGCTGGGTGACAACACTGACAATAGCCCTTGGCAGATCACCTGTCACAGAGCATCTCAGTCCTCTTGGCTTGCTGTTGACTTTATTTGAACTTTACCTTTGGAGTAACTCGTGTCCTACAGCATACTCACATACTGTTCAGTATACTCACATACTGTGGGTCAAGCCTGCTTTCCCTTTATCTTCTCTCTCTCTCTCCTTCCCTCTATCCCATCCCTGTTCACATCCCCCTAGCCTCTCTCCATGCTGTCTTTGCTGTCTCCTCTTCAGTTCTTTCTCAAGCAATTTATTCCCACAGATACACTATTTATCTATTTTATGGTTATATGGGCACCTGAGCTTTCTCCACAGAAAGTCATTTTTAAAATTTTGTGGGGGAGGGGAGTATGGTGAAGCAACGTTATAGCATAATGGGTTAAGCCTTTGTCTACAATACTAGAATCCCTTATGGGCACCAGTTTGAATTCTGGCAGCTCCACTTCCTGCTAATGTACCCAGGAAAGCAGCAGAAGATGGCCCAAGTCTTTGGGTCCCTGCATTTACGTGGAGACCTGCAAGAAGCTCCTGGCTCCTGGCTTTGGCCTGGCCTCACCAAAATATTTTGGGGCATGGTGAGAGCAAGCTCTCAAGCTGTTTGACTTTCAGAACGCTTGCAGGGAGCTGGACCTTGGCAATCCAAGAACCCAATTATTTGAGCAGTCACCCGCTCCCTCTAGAGGGCTAGAGGTTAACCAGGAAACGGGAGTCAGGACTAGAGCTGGGAATCCCATCTCAGCTTCCAGTGTGGTACATGAGCATCCTAACCAGTGTCGTAACCACTGGGCCAAATGCCTGCCCCCAGCAGGACGTTTTTCACTTAGTTTGCCAACTAGCGTTCACCTCTGTGAAGGTAATGTTGCTAATCTTGGCTCCCCCCCGCCCCAGGAAAGAATACATTTATTGGAGCAAGTGCAGGGGAGGTAGTCTGGTTTATAGCTACCTGAGACTCTGAACAGTCTTCCATATTTCAGGAATGCTGTGTGGGGAAGGGTTGTCCAAGAAAGCCATGCCTCTGGTAACGTGGCCTTTTAAAACCACCATCAGCAGGTCGCAGCTGAGCTGGAGGTTTCCAGGATCCATCCAAAGCCCTCTACTTAGTCATTTTTGGGGGGATAAGCTGAGACCATCACTCCCTGCTCTCCTATAAGTCCCCGAACATCTCCTTTGCACCTGTATTTTTCTCCCTTGCAAGAAAAAAAGTGATAGTTCTTCTCCCCACGCCAAGGCAGTGTTCAGTAACTTCTTACGTCTAGAATTGTGCCCCATCCAGTCATTATTATTATTTTCCAGCACTTCTAATCTGGCTCACTTTTCTAGACCTTTCTGTGCTACTTGTAATAATGTGCAAGTCTTACTTATCCCGGGGGACTGTGCTTGCTGTCAGTACCCCCACCCGTTCATTCCTGCTTTTCTCAGCAGGTTTCCGGGCTTCCTTTTCTATGCCCTTATATGTTTCCAGGTCAATTCTAGGATGTTTATTCCAGATGGAGGTGAATAGGTTGTGAAATGGAGTTGAATTTTGTACGTGTTAGTGTCTACACTGTCTGTTTGCTGTAGTCTGTAACATTAATCTTATGATTGCATCATTAGATTTCCTTAGACTAATGAATAAAAAATGAAAAGCATACTTTCTAATAATCCAATCATTGAGAACCAGGTGTTTAAAATGTGAGCTTTTGGAACATTGATCTTTGCGATGTCGCATGGAGCCTGTAACGTTGGGGTCTGATGAGTAGGTTACTGAGTTCTCTCGCCTCCTTGAAGTTAATTTTGAAATATTTGGAAAATTACCTGATTTCTCTTAGTTATCTTCTGTGTTGCATACTCACACAGGCTTTGTAGGGAGGATAAGCTTAAAGTTCCCAGTGTAGAGTTGATCAGTAGGAAGTTGAGTAATTACACAGAACTGTAATGATTTCCCCCCCTTCATCAATCATTTCTCTTTTCATTTTGTTGACATTTAGTTAATCTATAGATCAATTGAATCAAACTTCAGTGCTTATTAAAAGTAACTATATTTTTAGCAATTGCCTGTCCATTTTCTACCTTGGTATTGTTTTGGTTATTTTTTAAAGCTACTCAAAGAAGGACTGCAGAGATTCACCTATCCTCCAGAGACCGAGGATGACAATGAGACGGAAGTCTCTTTTCCACCCATAGAGGTCACAATTGAAGTTCACAAAAACGTGGTTTTTTTTGAGGATCCTGAGGTTGCAAGGTGGGATGCTGAAGGTATGGTGATGCCTTAACTATCTCATAAACTATGTAATAAAAATGAGAATACTAACGATAAATCTTCAACTTTAAACAAGTGCAGTATGTAAAGAATTTCTTGTGTTATACATTTCCCATGCCAACGGTAGGATTTTTTGTTGTTGCTGATAGAAATTATCGATATGTTGGAGTTTAGGTTTTGTTTTTTATAAGTAGTAGTGCCTGAACTGTTTATATTTGCTGAACTGTGAGCCCTTAGTTTATAGTTACGTCAGTGCGTTTTGATTTTTAAAAGGGAATGAATGAAAATATCAAGGTAGTTTAGTAGATCAAAAAGAGCCTACCTTTGTAAGATGAACAATTCCTATTTGATTATGCTGATGTTTCTCATCTGGAACAAATTGCCAACAAGTCCTAGGAGTGGGGAGTGGACAAACAGAAACCTGAGAACGACAATAACTGGCCACCACATGTTCTGTGCTTTTGATTCTTGAAGTGTGGAAAATTACTGTTCTTTCAAAGTATTAAATACTAACAATCCTCAGTATCAGTAAATGTAGGCTAGTGATTAATCATTAATAAACACGCCCTCTTAGCCGCAGGCTCGCTGAATTTCGAGTGGGTTAATGTATCCCTTGCACATGTTGAAGACACCCAGTGTGACCCCACCACGCATGAGTACAGAATGTATTGATCAAGTTCGGTGCTTAGCATTCTCATCCGCTTGTTTTTCTTACTGCTCCTGCCCTGAAGCGCTCCGTGGCATGCATTGTGCGTCCCTGGGGGCTGTAGTCAGCTCTTTGCTGCGAACACCAGAACCTTCCCCTGCCATCCCCTGCCCAGCACCTCCTCTGGCCTTGAGGAATGACTGCCGGGTGGGAACGAGCCTTTCCTTAGCTTGCACACATTGATGGGAATGGGGTATCTGTCTCTATTGTGCCTAGTGTATTTCGCTTCATGTAACGCTGTCTGCGAATGATAGAGTTTTATTTATGGCTACTGTTTTGATTTTTGTACACTTTGCCTTTACTGAGCTCATTCATCAGTACAGGCTTTTATATCTTGCCTGATTTTATATTTTGCCTGATTTTTCTGAGTCAGTCTCGCTCCATTATGGTTAATAAGAGCAGTGAGAGAAGGATCCTTGTCCAGGTCCAGATCCTAAAGGGGAGAGAAAGCTTTTTGTTTCTTTCAGTTAATTTTGATGTTGGTTGTGGGTTTGCCGTCTGTGGCCTTTATGCTGCTACATGTTTGTCTCCACCCAATTTTTATATGGCTTTTAGCCCATCGAACGATATTGAATTTTACCAAATACTTTATCTGTTGGTATGATCATTGGACTTTATGTTTCTTTATATTGATAGGGTATTTTTAAAAATTATTTTCCTTATATTGAACCATCATTGCATCCTTGGGATAAATCCTACTTGATTATGGTGAATGGTCTTTTGATACATTGTTGATTTTGATTTTCTACTGTTAGAATGGGATGTTTGCATATGTGTTCATAAGGAAGATTGGTTTGTCTGTTGTATCTTTGGTTATGGCATCAGGAAAATGTGGCCACATGGAATGAGATTTGGAGGTGTCCTTCCTGTGATTCATTTTAATAGTTTGGTGTTAATTCTTCCTTAGATAGTAGGTGGGGGAGCCACATAGTGTGCAGTGAGTGGGTTTAAATGATGAATGTTACGTGGCAGCTCATGTCGGATCACCAGTCTACGTTCCCGCTGCTCCACTTCCAGTGCAGCTCCCTGCTCACATGCTTGGGCAGGTGGCAGGAAATGGCCCACATACTCAAGTCCCTGACTGCCGTGTGGGAAGCCCTGATGGACTTTCTGAATCTTCAGCCTACTACAACATGGCTGTTAGAGCCACATGGAAGTGAACCAATGGATAGAATCAATCATCCCACCTCTCTCTCTCTCTCTCTCTCTCTCTCTCTCTCTCTCTCTTTCTGTTTCTGTTTCTGTTTCTGTTTCTTTCACGCTACTAATGTTTTTTCCCAGAAGAATGTTTCAAGGGCAGGGTAGGTGGCAGCATGGCAGCTTAGGCTGCAGCCTGAGACACTAGGGTCCCCTGAGTGCTGCTGTGTATCTTCTCTGCCCTGCTCTGACCTGGTTCCCTGATGATGGCTCCTGACTTCAGCCTGACCTGTTCCATCTCTCCCTCTCTGTAGCTCTTTCAAATAAATGAATAAATAACTAAGGAAATGCATGTTTTAAAGGAATATGTAATTGAGCAATGATGTCGTCCAGCACTGAGCCTACCTTTGTTGGGAGACTGTTACTGGTCAAATCTCCTTACTTACTAACGACCTCCTAAGTTTTTTTCCTGTCGCTCAGTTTTGGCGGGTTATTTGTATCTGCGAATGTACCCTTATCTAAGTTTTCCATCATGTTGGCCATTTATTTATCATGTTGGCCATTTCTTCATAGTCATTAATAATCTTTTGTGTATCTTGAGATTTCATTTCTGATTTCGAGTCTTTTTCTTGGTTAGTTTTGCTTACAGGTTAGTTTTGCTTACAGGTTGGTGAATGTTTTTTTGGTCTTTCACTTAGTTACTCTAAAACTTTCTATCCTCCTAACTTTGTCGTCTTCTCTAGGTCCTTGAGATGCACCATTGAGTTCTTTGATACCTGTTATTTTTATGCAGGCACTTACTATTTTAAACTTCCCTCTCAGTGCTAGTAAATTTGAGTATATACCATTTGCATTTTCATTGATTTCAAGAAATAATTTCCCTTTTAGTTTCAATGACCTGTTCATTGAAAAGACAGTTGTTCACTCTTAATGTATTTGAGTAATTCCTAAAGTTTCTTTTGTTGTCGATTTCCTGCTTGATTATGTACTGAAAGTAACCTTTTCTGCAGCTCTGTGTGAGAGGTAAAGTAAATGTGTCTTAGGTTTATTTGGTCTGGAGCACAGTCTAACTCTGTTTCTTTGTTCATAATTGTGCTAAGATGAACTCTGTTGATAGGAGGAAGTTGAAGTCCTCCTCTATTGCATTGGCATCCCTTTCTTTCCCGAGATCTGAGCATGTTTCATTACAGTGAGTGATTTGGTATTAGATACATATATACTTAGAGCTGAAATATCTTCTTGCTGAAGTAGTCCTTTGAGCATTAACTAATGACCTTTGCATTTTTTTTAAAGATTTGTTTATTTTATTGGAAAGACAGAAGGGAGAGGGAGAGAGAGAGAACTGAACCAAGTTCTTCCATTCACTGATTCACTCCCTCCAATGGCCACAACCGCTGGAGTTAGGCCAGAGCTTCTCCTGGTCTCTTGTGGAGGTGCAGGGGTCCAAGGACTTGGCCCAGCCTCTGCTGCTGTCCCAGGCCAAAGGCAAGGGGCTGGGTTGGAATTGGAACAAGTACCTGTATGGGATACTGGCACCATGGGTGGAACTTTCCTTTTTGCAAATAGTTTTTATCTTTGTCTATTTTTGCTAATTGTTAAGTGCAATTACTTCTTAGTTTTGGCTTTTATTTGCAAGAACTATGATGTGCCGTTCTTTAACTTTTTATCTGTGTCTCTGCTGGGTGAAGTTAGTTACTTGTAACCAGGTTGTCATTTTAATTTATTTTCAGTCTGTTTTAATTACAATCAAGTTCTTTATTGTATGGTTAAAGACTTAGCTGGACCTATCAAGTTAAACTACTTGCAATGCTATCTTCCTCTTCAGTTTTTCACCGTTGTGGTTTGTTGGTTTGTTGAATGGACAGGTTATAACATTTAAAACTTCTTTTTATTGCTTTTTAAAATTTTTATTGGAAATGCAGAATTAAAGAGAAAAGGAGAGACCAAGGTCTTCTATCTGCTGATTTACTTCCCAGATGGCTGCAGTGGCTGAAGCTGAGCTGATCCAAAGACATGAGCCAGGAGGTTTGTTCGTGTGTCCACATGGGTGCCAGGGCCCAAGGCTTTGGGCCACCCTCTGCTGCTTGCCTAGGCCACAGGCAGGAAACTGAATGGGAAGTGGAACTTAGGGAGCCAGATGGGAAATGGAGCAGCTATTACATGATCTGGTGATAATATAGGATGTTGATGCTAGAAGGCAGAGGATTAGCCAGTTGAGCCATTGCACCAGTGCCCTACAGGGTTTTATACTTGGCTGTTTCCTAATGTGTTTTATACTTTGATGGTCTCTAGTTATCTTTTTAGAATTTGTCTTCATTTTTATTTGAAAGATAGAGAAACAGATATATAGACACTCATGTTCCATTCATGATTTATTCCCCAAATGCCTGCGAGAGCCAGGGCTGGGCCAGGCCGGAGTCAGGAGCCTAGAACTCCCATCTGTGTCTCCCATATGGGTGGCAGGGACACAGATACGTGAGCCATCACCTGCAGCCTTCTGGGATGGGCCTTAGCAGGAAGCTAGAGCAGGAGCAGACCAGCCTGGACTCCAGGGAGCCACTGCAGTGTGGGATGTGGGCGTTACAAGCAGCCTGACTGGTGTGGCACACGCCCACTCCATGGCAGTGGCGACCTTTATTTTACCTCTGGGTGTACAACTCTCCTGAGCATCTTTTGAAAGACCAGTTTGGTGGTGCTGAATTCCTTCTGTTTGTTTTTGTATTTTTCACTATTGCCGTTTTGCTATGTTTTGGTTGCGGGGAGGGGGAGGGTTGATTTGATTTTCTTGGGGGAAAAAAAAATCTATTTCTCCCTGGTTTTGAAGGATAGCTTTGCTAATCTTGGTAGACTTTTTTTCTTTCATAACTGACGCCATTCTTTTCCCTTGTGGCTTATAGAGTGTGAGTTGAGTTATCTGCTGTGGCTTGAATCTGTTGTTACGCTTTCATGGCTTGATTTGAAGAGGTCTGCTGGGGACTTTCTCTGTCTCCCTGAGGTCCTGTCCCTGTGTGTATGTGGTCCATCTGGCTGGTACGCAGCCCTTGTGTCATGAAACAGGTGTTCTGTGCCTTGATTCTTCTCCTTCAGGTATCCCCCCCAAAGCAGCTTCTTGTTCGTTCCGTGCTATCCTAAAGTCTTAGAGATCATCCTTACGTGGTGTGGGCGTAGGGGTGTGTTTACCCGGGAGATTACGTCTTTCCCAACTTCAGTTATCCTGTGCTCCTGTTTGCTCTATATGATTTCAAGGCTTTTAGCTGTGGTTTCTTTGTCTTGTGTTTATGCATTTGAGAGGTCTAGAGACATGGGGGAAGCGGAACAGTGCTTCACTCATTGCGTCATTCCTCACATGCGTATGGGTACCATGCAGGTGCATCATGTGGGTGGCAGGGAGAGAGTCAGTGACTGAGGCAGCAGTCACATCTCCAGGTTTTCCTCTCTGGGATGCAGGAATCTCCTCCATCTTTCCTGATGGTCACTGTCTCATCAGCGTATTTTGAATCCGTGATTGCATTACTCATTTCTAAGACTTTTGCTTGGCTCTCTTTTCAGGCTCTTTATCTCTTTGAATTTTTCATTCATGTCCTGAATCATTTCCTAATTCCCTCAGTCTGCATATTCTTGTATCGTGGGATTTCCTTATAATTTTTCTTTCACTTTTGTAATCAAATGTTTCCTCAATCTCCTTTGGTTTGGAATTCTGCTCCTAGTTGTTCTGGTACCTTTCATTTTCCCGTCATGAGATGTGCACATTGGACATAGCAGTGTTCTCTTGCACTTTTCTCAGGCGGATTTTATAATAACTTCTCCCCAAGGATGCATCTTAGTATGTTGGTTTGCTAGGCCATGTTGGCTTTGGTTACACTGGGGTGGTACGGCGTAGCGATGTGAAATCCTGTCTTTCAGGAAGTTGCCTTACAACTGTGGGATCAGAGAGCTCTTCTGATTCCGAGACCCAGGGTTGAGGGGTGTGTAAGCATAGCATGTGCATATGCTGCGTGATACTGGAGCAGTTTGAGTGATGGCGTTAGAAACACTGAGCTTGCTGGGTGCCTCTTCAATAATGCAGCAGGTAGGCAGAGGGGTGGTACATTTGGGCTCAGGCTAGTTCTATGTTGGTCATGTGTCACAGCAATGGCACAGGGGGAGGGTGGCACATACCCGTTGGCCTAACAATGGCTGGTTGTGAGTGATTGTCACTGGGAAATCACATCATTTGTGCCAGCAGTGAATATGTGAGGTCAATGGCAAGCACGCAGCGTGGCTCGGCCCATGAAATGTACCCCCTTGCTATGGCAGAGGCTTAGAAATAGACGGTGCCAGTTTCTGCCCTCAAGTGAGAGTCAGGGGTGGACTCAAGGCCAGCAGCATGTGCACAGCTCTCCTGTCATGACAGTCACTGGCATCCACGAGAGTGGGTGCCACCGAGACTTCACCACAGACCCAGTCCCTCCACATGGTGGAACTGCCCTGGCCAGTGCAGCAGAGCCATTGCTTCTTACTGGCTTTGTGCAGACCCTGCACTGGGACACACCTCCACGTGCTGCAAAGGTTCCTGTGCACTGTGTGTCTCGATTTGCTTCAGCCCCAAACGCAGCTATTTTGAAAAAATTAATTCAAAGGCAGAGTCACACACACACGCATACACACACACACTCATTTCACTTGCTGGTTTATTCTCTAGATGACTGTAGCTGCTAGGCTGAAGCTGGGATCTAGGGGCTTCATTTGGGTGCCCCACTTGGGTGCGAGGGCCCAAGGGTTGGGGCCCTGTTCAGCTGCTCTCTTTACAGGTCTCGGGGAACGGGATCAGAAGTAGAGCAGTTGGGACTTGAACCGGCGCTTGTGTGAGATTGTGGCATTGCAGGCAGCAGCTTAATTCATTGTACCACAATGCCCATCCACAAACGCAGCTGTTCAGTGGCTTCATTCCAGTTTCTGCAGGAGAAGGCACCAGCCTGGGCACCTCTGTGGTGTCCTCTCGCCAGTCTGGCCGGCTGAATACAGAAAGGCCTTCATGTGATGGCTGAGTTACGTAGTTTTGAGGATTCTAAATAAATGCTGCGAGGTGGTATTTTTCAAATTGTTTCACATTCATCCCTTTGTAAAGGGATTTCCAGGTCTGGGGGAAGGACAGAGACTGGCTGGAGAACTAAGACAAGGGGCTCTTTCTTCATCGACTTTCAGCTACTTTCAGAAAAACTGAGGAACTTCTGCCAAAAGTAGTTTATGCTTCTTTACAAATAACTCAGTGCTCCACATTTCTACTTCTATAGATAGGGCTACAAGATTGTGTATATTTCAAATAGTTCATATATTAATGATATAGTTCTGTAATTTCTGTTTGGATACTGCTTTTTAAAGGTGTCACTGTATTAGTCATTGTTCTTAAGTGTTCATTACATCGAAAATTCATCACTTGATTAGAAGTAGACAAGGTAAGTTACCCTGCACAATCCAGGGAGGTACAATTTGTGCACAATTTAGGAATAATGTACATTTCCAATGATGTTAAAACTATGGGGAAACTGTTGGCCAGAAAATAGTGGGAATTGGTAGTTTTTTGAATGAAATGTTTATTTCCATGTAGTTGAAGGAGAGAGAGAGCAGGAGCAAGTTTCCACCACTGGTTTACTCCCTAAACGCTCGGGTCAGGCTAGAGCCAGGAGCTGCAGCCGGGTGGTTTGTGGGTGTGCCCAGGGCTCAAGCACACGAGCCATCTGCTTCCTGCCTGGTGCAGCAGCAGAGAGCCCGATGTCAAGCAGAGCAGCCAGGGCTGGAATCAGCACTCGGATGAAGCCTGCAGGTGTTCCAAGGGGCCAGTAGACCACTGCGCAAGGCCTTCCCTGGAGAGTTTACTGTAGTCAGTAATACTTGAGTGTACACGTTAACACGATGGGGTGGGGGGAGGAGCTGCGGATGCTGTTGGGGTCCATCCTCACCGGCCAGGAAGGCGTCTGCAAAGGGGGGATCCTCTACAGGGCTCGCGGAGACAGAAAAGCTGCAGACAAGGTGCCGTGTCAACACACATACTCCTGGACAGGGACTTACTACTTATCTTGGTAAGTTTATATATAATAGTTGAAGGAGCTACCAAAGCAGTTTTCAAAGTGGCTGCATCATCTTAGACGTCTGCCGTGAGTAAGTTTCCTGGCCCACATCTGTTATGTGATTGTAATTATACCCATCCGTAGTGGGTGTGGACAGGATCTTGTTATTTTAATATACATTACCCTAATTGACTAGCATGGTTGAATTTTGTTTAAACTTATTAGACCGTCACATAGCTATAGTGAAATGCTTATGTCAATCCCTTACGTACTTCTAAATTGGCTTTTTAAAATTTGAGCTGTAAGATACATAAAAAATCATGTATTATGTAATTGCATTTATCGCAAAAGCCCAGACAGGGCATGGAGAGGTTGCTAATGGTTATCTGAGACTAGAGAGGGGAGTGAGAATTTTCTGTCGATAGATTTGGGCCCAGCACGGTGGCCTAGTGGCTAAAGTCCTAACCTTGCATGTGCCAGGATCCCTTGTGGGCACTTCTTCATATCTTCGCTGCTCCATTTCCCATCCAGCTCCCTGCCTGTAGCCTGGGAAGCATTCGAGGATGGCCCAAAGCCTTGGGACCCTGCACCCATGTGGGAGACCCAGAGGAAGCTCCTGGCTCAGCTCAGCTTAATTCTTGCTGTTGCGGCCACTTGGGGAGTGGACAAGTGGACAGAGGATCTTGCTGTCTCTCCCTCTCTCTGTAAATCTGTCTTTCCAATTAAAGATAAAAACTGAGTAGATTTTATTGGGGGAATAAAAATGTCCAATAGCTGAGGTATAGGTACTTGGTGCTACAGTGAAGTTGCCCCTTAGAAGGCCTGTGTTCTATGGGCAAAGAGTCTGGCTTCCAAACCAGCGCCTTCTCCGTGTATTCCCTGGAGGCCAGCAAGGACCTCAGTGCCTGCCTCCTCCCTAGAGCACCAGGATGGAGTTTCCTGGCCTCTGGCCTGGCCCAGCCACGGCTGTTGCAGATGGGCAGTCCACGGGCAGCAGCTGCACTGCTACCCTGTGCTGCACTGCCTTTCAGATGCGGTGGAAGTTTTTAAAAACCACCTCAGAATGTTCCATAAGTCGATTGTGGTGTGACTACTGCATAACTAAGTAAACTTAACTAAAAATAATGACGTCCTTAAGACAGGTGAGTTAAGTTGATATTGTCCGAAAGCCATGGCCAGTGGGATTTTTCTGAAAAAACAGGGCAGAGCCTACCAGGAAGAGAGGACTCCACGTGCAGAGGCCCAGAGGTGCGGGGTGTTGATGCGGGGAGGGGTGGAAAGGGAGGAACTAAACTAGGGCTGGAAACAGGTATGTGAAATGGCAAGCGATGAAGCCGAGAGAGAGTGGAAGCTTCATCCTGAAGGTCGTCCTGCATGCTGAGCAGCTTGGACTGGATCCTGTGGGGAGGGCAAAAGCAGCCAAGCTGTTTGTTGAGCTTCTAAAGAGAGGAGTTCGTTTTGTACACATTGCAAGTGTTTGGGTGATTCCATCACTAACGGCACTTCACTCTTGATGAAGGTAAATACTGGACAACAGATGGCATCAGCAATATCTCGTACAAACGGAAAGAAAGACTTGTGACATTCAGCCTGGACACTTTTGGCCCCGTTACCTTGATCCAAGACACTCACATTAACATGCCGTACCAGTCCTGGGAGCTGAGACCACTTGAATCAAACACGGTACTTCTCACCGTGACTACTGTGTTCACGGAGGTTCAAATAAAAATCAAGGTGAGTAGCTATCCAGGAGTCCCAAAGGGGCAACTCTTAACATTTTCATTTCATGCATCAATCACTGTCGATTTATCTATTGAAATGCAAGCCTTTGTGGCTGCATATAAAAATGTACTTTGAGCTATCATTTTTAGAAGACTACTTGAATAAATAGATAGAAGTAGAGAGGCTCAAAGTTGTACCCCAGAGTTACTAGGGGTAGATCAGTGAGGGGCTCAACAAGCCTTGTTACAGCAGGAGCATCAGGAATTTCGGAAGCCTTGCTCAAGGGCTTCCTGATCCCTGTCATTCAGTGGAGGTTGGTGCCTTCCTGAAAGGGCCTCCATGGGGTTACATGTGCAGGGATAGAGGGTGATCCTGGCTGTCAGGATCAATGTGGGACTGGAGGTTGACTGTCAATGGGGTGTAGCGGTTCTTACTAGGGGGGAATGACATGTTCTCCAGTTGGCATCTGGTGACACATGTACCACTTAGTGAAGTTACTCAAAATCACAGGGTTAATATATTTAAAGTGGGTGAATTTTATGATAAAAGGTATAACCGTTTCTGAAAAGGGAGCCTGGAACTCTGAGTGTGAGAGCTGGCTAGAATATTACCAGACTTGGAGATGGGGGCACAGCATCCTCCATGTGACACAGACCCTACAAATGTTTGTAATTGACTCTTGCATTTTTCTATCGTTGGCAGGCTGAGTGGCCCCCTAAGGCTGCTCAGGGGATTCTAGGGCTGGGGCCTGGTGGGGCTCATGGACCCAGGCGGTGCTGTGTCTGCTAAGTTGCCTGTGTCCCCACAGCCCTCACAGGAGGACACCAATACTTGCTTACTTGCTTGTTTATCAATAGGAAGGAGGAAACACCAGGAACCAGAGTCCCTTAACAGATCAGGCTTCAGGGGAGTGCAGGTTCCCTGGGGCATGGAGCTGCCTGCAAGTGAGTAGCCCAAGGTAATACACTGGAGCCATGAAATGCACATCCAGTTTTGAATACTTGGTCTAAGAAATGAAAATTAGCTAATTTTCATACTGATTACATATAGATATGTCTGATTATCAGTAAAATATCCTGCAAATGATACACACATTCTGTACACCTTCCAATGGCTACTTTGCCGAATTCTAAAACTAGATTATTTGCATCAGCATCTTTACTGTACAGCCACGACTGTCAGCTTCTAACAGGCCTGGACAACAGGAAGAGACGGAAGACCTTCTGTTTCACTCCCAGCTGAAGCACAGGAGCCCTGGGCCCATGCGTGGGGCTGTCAGAGCAGCCTGGCAGCTCCTGCCCTGTGTTCTTCATGTCCAGTGAAAGGGTTTGAAAAAAGTACCCACCTCAATGATGGATGTAGAGTATAGTGTAGTGTACTGCTTTAATTCATAACTTCTTCTCTTTTTTACACCAGGAAAACCTCTGCATGTTAGCATCCATCAAACTGAAAGACAGGAAGCACCTCTCGGTTTTGGAAGGGAAATGGATGACTCCTATTCCTTTCATTAACGCTTTGAAAGAAGCTGGAGTGAATATCTTCCCTTCTGAATACTCTCATTTTTATGTTGTCATGAACAATAAGGTAAGAAAATGTCTAAATTCAATATAGGCGTGTAGAATGTTAGCAACTATTTTATGTGACTGTTCAGGTGCACCCCACATTCGATTCTATGTGCTCTTACAGGGAGCATTGGTAGGAAAGAGTAAGTGAAAAGTCAGGAATCCAAGGTTCTCTGAAGTTGAACCTACTTCATGGAGAACACAGACCTGAAAGATCTCGCCCTATGGACAAGGTCGGGGGGCACTTCCGCACCTGGCCAGTGTGGTGCCAAGGTAGTCTGAGCAGCTTCTCAGTTTGTATATTTGGAGAAGGGATATTTCTAAGATTTCCTAGAAGACCAGGTAATTTGGCGTCTTCCCAAGTCAGGCAAAACTGAACGCCTGCAAGGGTCACCCCCACAGGAAGTCGACTTCCTTGGACTTGGCCCAGCCTCTAGGTTTCTTGCGTTGCCCATAGGGTGTTAAATAGAGTCCTTTCTATGTTAAAATTGAGTTTCTTGAGGACAGCAGCAGTTCCCCAATGTAAATTCTTCTAGAATCAGCAAATTCCTGGTCTACACCTGGCTAGTCAATGTGTGAAACACAAAGTAACTTCTACTTACAGCTTCTCCCAGTAATGTTCTTGCACTTTGTTGGCAGTAGACTAGAAAATAACAAGCCATAGAGACAGACCTTTATAGGGCATTGGGAGGTAACCTTGTAGCCAAGGCAACAGTAACCTATGCATGGCAACCACAGACCGCCTGGTTTCAGTATCTGAACTTGCCTGTTATTCTGCAGGGCCTGTCAGGCTTACAGAAGACTGCAGAAAGAAATATTTTGTTAAACACCTATATACAAGGCACCAGTTGGATGAGCGGGATGTTAGTAGTGAGTGAAACACCGGTGCCTACCTGTGTGGAGCTTCCACTGTAGTAGAGGGAAAACAAAACCAAAAAGGCAGTGATGTTGCTAGGAAGACAAAGCACACCATGGTTAAAGGAAAGCAGAAGTGCTGGCGGGGGGTGGGGGGCAGAGTTAACAAGAGTGCTAAGGTTACGAGAAGGTAGGCTGTACGCAAAGCCTCTGGCCGAGGAGTGGATCCAAATGGGCATGTGCAGGGAGAACAGCACAGCTGCTGGAGAGCATGCAAGGGTGCAGCCTGCATCTGCGAGGAGGGAGGAGCAGAGAAGGGAGGAGCAGGTAATGTGGTCCTGGAGAGTTTTGTTAGAGAAGAACCCAACGTTAGCAGTGGTTTGGCAGACGCTTGTTAAACACTGGGGTTGATGCTGTCTCTCCGTTGACAGGTTCCTGTAGTAGAAATGAAAGCTTACCGACAGATAGCCCTGCTGAGTCCCGCCTTTGCCTTTGGTTGGAGCAGGTGGAATATGCTGTGCAATTCTACAAAGGTTGTGTTTAAGGTACAGTATCCAAAATGAAATGTACACTGTGACCCCTCCAACTAAAAAGAACAGTAAAGAAATAACTCGCTGATGGATGAATTTGGAATTTTCACTTGAGTTAGCCCCTACCTGCAAGGTACATAACAGGTACAAGGTCGATACATCCTTGGTGCTAGCCTCCAAAAATTAGATAGAAAAGTAGCATCTTGGTTAAAAAGTACAAGACTTAAGACTGTTTATAAACGTAGTCGTCCAGTGCTAGAGTTGAACCGGAAGGGCTGAAGCTCTGTGAAAGAGGAGGAACCCTGGTGATGGATTTGTCTGATTTTCATGCAGGTGAAAGAATATCTTAGAGAGGCAGCTGCTGAAAGTCCCAAGTGGGACCTTCTGCTCTTCAGCGGGGAGAGAGCCCAGAGACTCAAGGTGGACGAAGACAGCGAGTCCTTCTCCGAAGCCCTCAAAGACAACACCGAGTTCCACTCCACTGTGTTTCACATGGTTAAGGATTTTGCTTCCAAAGAAGCGATGGAGGTGGTTAGGGATCCCCCGTGCCTCTTGGTTGACGCCGTGTGTCACATGCTGTTCTCGACTAGAGTGCTTAGCTACTCTTAATCGCCACATGCAACCTTGATTCAAGAACCAAATGTGGGGCGAACAAATCAGGTATGTCTTCAATAAAGCAAATGAATAGCATGTTTCCTACTGAAAGTGGGGCTTATAGAGAATTGCAACAAGGTCACTGCATCTCAATGCTTCTTTATTTCAATAAAATCTAGCAGAATAATATACTATTTCCTCCCCCAAAAGCTCACTGAAACACCATCCAGGCTTTCGCCTGCCGCTGTTCTCTTCTAGCTGCACTAATCAGCAGAGCAGGGAATGTAGAGTATCTTAGTGATTCTGACAATCTCCACATTTGGATATTGTCCCAGGTAAAAGTTACTGATTAGCACAGTTCAGATACTGAAACTTTAAAATAGTCATACAGATAGGTAGACACGCTGCACTCACACTGGAGGTGGCGCATCGTGTCGCAGTCCAGTGAATGGCCACAGGATGTGTTCCAGAGAGTGCCAGGAGTCCCCGTTGTGGGTGGGAGCAGCGTCCACGGACTTGGGGAAGAACGGGCCCAGGAGGAAGCTCATCAGAGCTGCGAACAACACGATGAAGGCGGCAGAGAGCCAGAGGGTTTTGCGTACCTTCTGGAAGGAGGTCTTGAGGTACGCTGCCCAGGAAGCTACGATGTCAGAACTACAAGGGAAACACAGCACGTGGTATGGTAACTGACATCAGCAACATTCCGTAAGTCCCACCACTATTGCCTTACACTTAACCCCCTGGGTTGGGGTACCATGCCTAGCTACCCTCATTAGAATGAATGCTCTAAAAATCATGTGATTTAGACTTTGGGTACAACCGAGCGCATGCATTTGTTAATACTTAGTCAACTGGGTATGGTGCTGTGTATATAATCATGCACCATGTCATGTTTTCCTGGTATACTTTAACTATAGGAAAACAACCTGTATTTCTTTCAGAGCCGCCCACGGTATTACAGGACTGTGTAAAAAGTCTTTGAAAATAATCACTGTCTGGCATAGAGTATGTGTAACAGAAGAACGTATGTTCTATCCTGTTTCAAGGGGGATGAAATGGGTTCATCTGTCCAATGTGGAGCACCCAAATCACACAGCTTGCTAGAAGCTGGAATTTGAGCCGGGTGCCGCTGAGCAAGGACGCAACTCACATGGAAGAGACCTCCCACTTGGGGGAGTTACTTTTCTTCTCAGACACACTTGATTTCCTTGTCTTCTCCACCGTTTCTTCCCCAGGTAATGGTTCAGCATCGTCTTTAGTTCTGTAAATAAATTGCTCTCAGATAGTTGATAAATAGAAGCGATCTTATCTCTAGTTGCAAACATTGATTACCTGGAGCTGGCGCTGTGATGTAGCTAAGCTGTTCCCTGTCACATAAATGAATTTCAAAATCCCAAATCATGTACAACAGTTGCCAAAGGGAACTGTGGCGCCAGTGTTTGAGTTTTCTTGCCTTTCAAACTGAAGACTCTAAAACCAGGATCAGCTACCTTTTTATAAATTTGAGTCGGTTGCTTGCAGACTTCATTTAAACAAAAAGCAAAACCTAGAATATAATTTTTGTATGATTCTTTCCCCACCCAGCTCAGAAATTTACTTAGCCGGATTAAGCTTAAAGAGTTTGTATTACATGAAACTAAATTCTGAGAGTTGTTTCATGTAATACAAACATATATAGTTTGAGGGAAGCCATTTGGTCCTGTTCCTCTTTTATCACACTCCACACTCCATGCGCATGTGCACACGTAAAGGCATTGTGCCGAACTTACCTGAGGTCAAGCGGTGTATGCAGTGTCATCCAAGGATTTAGAAACAGCACTGCATTATGCCCTGCCTTTTTGCCCTCAGCATTGTGCTGGAGTCATCTTTCCATTTTGGCAGCTAGCAAATCATGTGAGTTTTCTGGGTGTGTGTGTGTGGGGGGGGAGTGGGGGGAGAGGGCAGTGCCCTTGAGGCACTAGGAAAACCCACACAACAATAAAAAATGGTGTGGTTTTTCTGGCACAAAACTATGCATCTGGAGAACACCCTGAGAAATGCAGAAGATGCCAAGTCCATGGGCTCCCCTGCTTGGGGCCCCGTTCCTTCCTCGTGGCCAAAATAGAATACAAGCCTCTTTTGTAAGCTGTTACGGGCCACCGTCTCTGCAAATTTAAACCTGAAAGCTACAAAAACAACTGTATTCACACATCTTTTCAGCGATGCAGTGCTGGTCTCCTCCTGTCACTGGGTTAGTGAATACTGTGGAGGGCTGGCATTGTGGCACAGCATGTTAAGTCAGCACTTGCTGGGCTGGAATCCCATGCAGTGTACGTGGTTCAGGTGCTTAGTCGGGCCCTTGCCACCTATGTGGGAGACCAGGAATAGGGGCCTGGCACAGCTTTGGCTACGGTGGCTGTGTGGGGAGTGAACCACCGGATGACAGACCCATCTGTGTGTGTGTATGTGTGTGAGATTCTGTCTTCCAAATAAATAAATCCTTAAAAAGATGAACAGCCCAAGCATCACTTACTTTGGCGGACCCTTTTCATCTTCAGCGTCTGCCCAGGAATAGGTGCTAACAAACCGATGTAGTGAGGGGCGGTGTTCGCTCTGTTTTGACCCCAAAATGCGCCTAAATAGTCAAACAAAATATACTTGTAGTTTGAATCCATATGAAACTTACAACCTCTCCTCCCCGCAAAGTCACCTCTTTACTCCGTAAGCTTTAAGGCTTTAAAGATTACGGAGTAAGTAAAATATGTGGTGTATGATTTGCTTCACATACTCCACACAAAATGACTGGCTCGCTCATCTGAGGCACTCATTGAGCCTAATTATAAAGTCCCCAAAGAATGTTAAAAAAAATAATGCCTTACCAACTACTGGATCTCCTGCTGAAACGGTCATTGTTCTCCACGCCGGCCGCCTTAAAGGTACAGGATGATAAACATGGAGTGAGTGAGGCTGCCCTGAGGATGAGTTTTGTGCTAAGAACACTTGGGAGCTGTCTTACCGTTCCTGTATTTCCAATGTTTCTGGGTAGAGAGGCAATGGTGACTCTTCGCAGGGAAGATGGCTGCAGAAAGAGGCAAAGGTGAACTCAGAGTCCCTGCTAGGCAACCCTGAAGGGATATCCTCACACACAGAGCCTGCACCCTGGACCACTGCTGAGTTACACCACAAGCATATTTGTAAAACATCTTTGTCTAACCAAACTGCCTTCTAAGACTTTTTCTTTAAACCAATTTCTGGACTACCGACCTCAATAGACTATTTTAAGTTTGGCTGTCAAGTAAGAAATGTAAGATTTCTTGGTTAGATTTTTCTTGACCTCAAGCTTCTCCCCCCTATCCCATTTTTTTTTTTTTAGCATTTTAGAACAATTTTAAATTTGAAAAAAAATGTTAGGGTATTAATAGCGTAGCTTCTAGCAGTGTGACTTGCACTTTTTATGTTGAGTCACCTTGACTTTTGCCCATAGTCCTCTTTCTGATATTAAATGCCTTATTTTTCTTGCCTTTCTCTTTTGGCTACTGTTGCCTTATACCTACAGAGCTTTCCATTAGCTCAAGAAGAGCTAATAGTTCATCTATAGCTTTTACTGGAATGGTTTCTCTTTTTCCCCTTTAATGCAGTTAAAGCTATTTTTATGCATCCCTGCAGTCTTTTGTCAGCCTTGAGATTCCAAAGGCAAGTTTTATGTAACTGCACGGTTTTTAAAGCTTAAATAGATACGAGGTAAGAACTGAAATACTTTAAATTTAACAAGTCAACAAGCTTTAACTCATCTATGAAATTAAATGAAAGGGCATACCTAAACATCAAGACTACCAAGCATTACCCAAGGAACCTGCTTTTAATCCTGACTCTACTATCTGATGACAACTTATTGTATAACTTAAATGCTTCTTCCTTTTATCATCTGTAAAAAAATAGGGATTTGAATGGAATAAT
This sequence comes from Ochotona curzoniae, assembly GCF_017591425.1. Lineage (NCBI taxonomy): Eukaryota > Metazoa > Chordata > Mammalia > Lagomorpha > Ochotonidae > Ochotona > Ochotona curzoniae. The sequence continues at coordinate 79,778 of NW_024466353.1, read as the reverse complement.
AAAAATTCTCGAACATTTTCAATAGCTGTGGAATCCTGATTTGCAAAGGGTGGAAGAAACTGTTGGTTCTCCCCCTATTTTCCTTTCCCCTCTTACTTGGTAAACTTGAATTTTAGCTGTGTGGAAACAGCTAACCCTGTGTTTTCAGTCCCATGGCCGTCCAAGAAGGAACATGCCAAGGCTAATGTGTTTCCTTCCATGACACATCCTTCCCAGAACACGGAGTGCCCTCTGCTTCCTCCTCCTTGGTCTGTGACTTGACAAGACGCCAAATCCTCAGAACCTGGGTCAGTCACAATGGCTCAGGGACTGTGAGGCAGAAGCCATAGGTGCTCTACCACGAGGCTGCTTCACAACCCACCGTGGCTGCATGGGACAGACAAAATCTTGTCAGTACATGCTGGCTCTCCTTATGTTGTCAACCCAGCTTGTTATACAAATGGATCAGGAAGCATAAAAGCATTCTTACACATGCGCAGTGTAACCATACCTACATGTGCATGAGTGAACATCACCGTGGTGGGATTTGAAGGCAGGTTCCCCCTTTCAAACTCCTTTTGCTTACAAACATTTGACATATACTTAGTAAGCTGGTCATTACCTTGCAGTTGAGAGATGCTGAACGCTTTTTAATTTGGCAGCCTTCTGAAAGGAAGCACATTGTAGAGATGACTCATGAGATGCATGTGAAAGCGATGGCCAAAATTCTTTACAAAGGGAAGGACAGAAAGCACCTAATGCTTGTGTCAGCACAGATGTCCGCATGCCTACCTAGCAGGTGATGGGCACCACATGGATGAGTGCTGTAACTAGGATCAACCAGGGCTGACAGGTACTGTCACAAAACTCATTCTCCTTCAGATACAATTATTATACTACAGACACAAACTATGCAATGTTCCATGGCATCACGTGTCTTCCCAACCCTTCAGTCAGCATAGTGAGCCAGAGTCTTGCCACCTTCGGGGTCTTTAAAACTCATGCGTGAGATTATTTCTCTGTAGTTACTACACCTCACTAGGATGTTGGGGGAAAAAGCAATTCTAACATCCCTTAAATAGACAAACACTAAGGTCAGCTCGGTCAGTTGGATTAATTATATTCTCTCATTGCAGCAATCCAAATTGATTTAACAGACTGTGTTCGTATCTCCCAATCTGTTTTCTGATGATACAAAGAAATGAGTTCTTGACCTTGACCTAAGGGGCCTACTCTAAGAGACGGTGACATTTAATGAGAGCGCACGGATGAGGAAACATCACTAACACGTAATCTGAAAGCTTTGAGTACCTTCGTCTTCCAGAGGGTCGAAGGACCTTTCGTTTTGAAGAAGAACCTGCTTCAGTTCTTCTAATTCGGTGTGCTCTTTGGCGTACATTCGCTTTAGGTTTTCCACATGCTGAATCATCACTTCAACAGCTTTACTAACGCGGCTTTCCTATAGGAAAAACACAAAGCTACATTGAAAATACAATTCTCAGCATTCAGAGTCAATAGACTGAATACATGAAACTTACCTTCACTCCATCCGTAAATTCCAGTAACATGAGAATAAACTATTTTTAAAAAGGACATGAAGCAATGAGGGCATAGAGAACAGAAGACAGACAGTGTCATGGCAACAAGCTTTTCAAAGTTGGACAGTATAAGCACTAGGAATAAATGAGACAGGGAGAAGTTACATCCTTAAAGGGGGCAGGTGGGTTAGAATAGGTCAGAAGCAAGCTAGTGCTGCACTTACAGAAAGCCCCAGGGGCCTCAGAGGGAACAGCATGTGGGTCTCAGGTTGATGTGCCTACTATATAACAACAGAAATAGTGAAAAGTCTGTTCAAAATGCAGATATTCTCCCTTACTCTCATCACCAGATACCTTCCCTCTTCACTATTTTAGTGGCAGATGATTAGAACATCTGTTGCCACATGCGCCATACTGAAACCCACAAATAAAAGCAAAGCGTTGCACACAAGCTGTACACGTCTCGACTCCTGGGTCTCCGCCTCCCTCATCCTGCCAGCCCCCAGGCCCTGCCTGCCTGGTTCTTCCTGCAGAGTGGGCAGCTGGGAGGTTCCTCTCTGGGGAATCGAACACTCCTGTACCCGAGTGAAATATCCTCAGGCAGAAAGGAACACACAACACACAGGCAGCACTATGTAACTTTTGGATGTTAAAAGTGTTGGAAATTCAAAGCGTTTCCAGATAAAACTGGGCTCAGTGCCCTGAAGTTAGAGCAACAACATAAACAGACCACTGAGATCAGAAAGGTTCAGCTCAGAAGAGTGACCATCCAAAGAACAGAATTTAAAGAACTATTAAAAGCATTTGAAAAAAATTACATAGGCTAGGAAAAACTCTCCAGGAATATTATCAGAACTTATTAACCATAATGTGCCACTCCAAAAGCTGTGACATGGCCCATAGAACTATTAAAGCTGGGCGACAGGGAAGAGAGAACATCCTACAAGATTCTAGAAAGTGAAAAAAGGTTATAAACAAAGGCTCAAACTTAGTGACTGAGGCAATCAGTGAAAGCTGGCTGAGCAAATCCCAAGGGAAATCATGTGTCCCCTGGGCCGCTAACGTAGCCAAACTCACGACTCGGCTTAAGAATAAAGGCACCGCAGCCTCCTGACGTCTCCAGCAGCTTACCTCCCGCCCGAGTGGAAGAAACAAGCCAACAAACGGACGGGGAGAGATGGAGACCTGAACCACCCCCACTCGAGATCAGGACACGCCTCCATCTCCAAGAAGCCAAGCGCAGAACACGTATGAGCGTCACTGTCTCGTGAGACCTCGACTCCCAGCAAGAGGTCGAGATGAACTACAGATCCACACATAGAAAATGATCAAACAACAGTGAAAAATGGTCAACTCCAGGCAGAAGCTAATGTGCCCAGTGGAGGCAAAGTCCTAACAGACTAGTAGAACTGACATTGTCTTCATAATGTTTGCACGGGTATTACAAATAATACTGTTTTTAATTTTTTAGAAATTTCATGAAAATTTCCTAGTACCCAAAGCACAGAATGATCCTGCATCTACCTGCTAGTCAGCGTCAGGAACCGTCCATGTTTGGCCAAGTAAATTACATCACTTCACCTTTTTTGCAATTTAAGAAAAAAAAATGCAATTCCACTTAAAAGGGGGGATTGTGCTCTTCCTAAATATTTCAATTACAATTTTTGTTGAAAAAATAGGAGTAATGTTAAAGAGCCTCAATACCAATGATCACATCTACCACAATGATTCCAATTTTCCTTGACATCTCCGAAACAAGTTCTAATTGGACTCTGATAAAGTATACATGCTGCTTTTCCTGTTCCATGCTAATGCACACTTTAATTTCATACTGTAAATCCAAGGCCATTAACGCACTGCCAGTGTACCTCACCACATTACCACGAATGCCCCCCACTCATCAAGCAGCCACTCCACAATGTCCCCTGCCCCAGCTGGTGGCAGCCTCCAGTCTGCTCCCTGAGTCCACACCTTTACCCAAAGCTTCAAATGAATGAATCCCAGTAGGTAGCCTCAGCCTCTCTTGCTCATCATCATGTTCATCCACACTCCAGCATATGCCAATGCTGCATTCCTCTGATGGCTAAGGTTTGGTTGACGTGCTACAAAGATTTTAAGCATTCATCCACTATTGGACATTTGGAGTGCCCATAGTGTCATGGATATCAGCCTACAAATATGTTTTCTTAATATCTGTATATCCCCCATTGTTCCTTATTAAAGTTGTATGTATTGGGGTCTTTGAAAGTCATTCTTGGAAATATAATCCATCATCTTAGGGCGAACAGATCCTTTTGGTAATTTCATTGCGACAGAAACATGGAGCGTGCTTACCTGATTAATGGCTCCCAACATCTCAGCCCTACTGGCCACTCGTGTGCTGCACTGGCTAAGAAACGTGATATTCTTCTCCAGCTTCTTGATGATTTCCTGGGCCTGGTTGTCCTCTTCACACAGCAGCGTTAAAGACTGCACAGAGAAGCAAGTATCGTAAGCTATTCAAGGCACACATTCCTGAAGTGATTCCAACATCAATGTCATATGCACCTGTGCATGACAACCCAATCTCGGTGATCGTAACGGACGGTGAAAAGGAGAACAGAGCAATAAAACCTCATACTGAAATATTAATATCTTTATCAGCTACCTCATGCTCACAAATGCTAGTCATCAATTCGTTATACTTTCCAAAATCACCACTCCCTCATGTACCTTATAGTGTTTCTTGTATCATTTTTACAGTGAGCTATAATTCACTGGAATGATAGCAAGCTTATAACACTGGTAATCCAGTTTCTTCTATGACAATGGAATTCACAGGGTGGGATTTTTGAGGAAGTAGCAAAGCAGACTAGAATTAGAATCGGCTGTGGTTATGACACTCGCCATCCTATTGATAGGTGTGGATAGATAGGCCTTTTTTTGCCTTATGAATATTCATTTTGAACCTGCATTCTTTTTTTCTAGAACCATCCTTCTCACTAGGATAGATCTGAAACAGTGAACAAGTTCATTAGCCACGTGGCTATGAGCAAATTTCTAACACACAAATCTAAAGCACGGCAAAATATGTTATTTTGTACCCATTATTTTGTACGTTGTTAAGAAAAAGTACTGCCAATAAAATCATGAGGCATCACTGATTGTAAATTGCATCGCATAATTTTGGAACAATTAAAACGTTGTCATTTCTGATAGACTGTACCCTGATCAAACAGAAACCATTATCCCCTTTGTGGAAATACAGCCAGTGCCATGGGCTTGTAGCACAACAAAACAAACACAATCTGAACTTCAAACACTTAGTGGAAATACTTATTACAAAAAAGCCTTTGCATGATTTTCATATTTTTTGCACAAAAGTAACATTGCTTGTGTCTATAAAAGATTTTTTTTTTTAAGATAGAGTGACAGGAAGGGAGAAACAGAGAAATCCATCTTGCATCTGCTCGCTCACATTCCAGCTAGCTGCAGTGGTTTGCCTGGGTCCGGGCTAAAGCCAGGAGCCCAGAACTCAATCCAGGCTCCAAGCACTTGGGCCGCCTTCCACTGCATTCCCAGGTGTATCAGCAGGGAGCTGGGTCAGAAGCTAAAACTTGAATCTTCACTCCAATTGCCAATATCTCAAGCAAAAGTTTAACCCACTCACTCTACCACAGTGCCAGCCTTATGAGCTTACCTTTTTGTTTAAAAGATCTATTTGTTCTTATGTGGAAGACATATTAACAGAGACATGCAGAGACAAAGAGACTGTCCAGCCTCTGGTTCACTCCCCCAAAAGCCACAACAGCTGAAGCTGAGCTAATTCAAACCTAACAGCTTCTTCTGAGTCTCCCACATAGGTGCAGGGGCCCAAGGCTTTGGGCCGTCCTCCACTGCTTTCCCAGGCCACAGGCAGGGAGCTGGATGGGAAGTAGAGTAGCTGGGACATGAACTGGTGCCCCTTTGGGATTCTGGTGCTTGTAGGCAGCTTGCTGAGCCACTGTGCTGGTCCCACTAAGCTCACCTTTTCCCTCCATTTCTCCATGAACTTCATCAAGTTTTCTCCTACTATTTCTATCTGACCATCCTAACATTCCAGGAATAGCTTCTGCTTAGCCATGCTATACAAAGAACTTGAAAAAGTTGGTGGAAAATAGAATTAAAAGATATTTTGGTACAAAATTTTTTTGGAAATCCATTCATAAGGGCTTTTTCATAGTATTAGTCATGAACTTTCTGAAGTTGTCTCATCTACCACATTGAGAAAGGAGGACTAAAATTACAGGACTCTCTCCAGTGATGTAGAAGTAACATTTTACAAAACTCAGCATCCTTTCCTCATTTAAAAAAATTATCTCTCCCCCCCAAAAAAATATCTAGGAACAAAAGGAAATAGAATAAAGGTCACTTGTGAAGAAGTCGTAGCAAAATCACACCGTGTTGAAAGGCTGAGCGCTTTTCCTCCCAGATCAGGGACGAACCAGGGTGCCTGCTCCCACCCCTGTTTATTCAGTATGCTCAAGTTCTAGGTGAGAAAAATACAAAGGAATTCAAAACTAAAAAAAAAAAAAAGAAAGAAATAGAAGAAAGTAAAATCATCTCGATAGACTGAACACTAGAGATGTTACTTTGGTAACAAAACAAAACAAAACACCCCAAACATAGAATACATATGTGGAGCAAATTTGAAGGGTGCACAGTTAACACCAATACACCAATATTCAGATATTCAGTTGCATTTTATATGTAATTTCTGACAAAGTAGGAAAAACAGCTCCATCTACAGTAACAACAGAAAGACAAACACGAGGCCCAGCACAATGGTTCTATTGGATAATCTTTCTCCTTCAAATGCCAGCATCCCATATGGGCGCTGGTTCTAATCCTGGCGGCGCCACTTCCCATCCAGCTCCCTGCCTGTGGCCTGGGAAAGCAGTCAAAGACGGCCCAAAACCTTGGTTCCCTGCACCCACATGGGAGACCCATAAGAAGCTCCTGGCTCCTGGCTTTGGATCAGCGCAGCTCTGGCTACAGCAGCCATTTGGGGAGTGAACCAGCATATAGAAGAGCTTTCTCTGTGTCTGTCTGTCCTTCTTTCTGTAGATCTACCTTTCCAATAAAAATAAATAAATCTTTAAGAACAAAACAGACACTTAGGAATAAACCTCATCAATGAAGTGAAAAACTTAAACGTTAAAAAGTACAAAGCACTGTTAAAAGACATTAAGAGATACAAATAAACTATAACATGTTTGCGAATTGATAGACCTGATTATGATACAACTCCCCAGCAATCTAGACTGAAATAAACCTTCATCAAAGTCTCAACTGTAATTTGTAGAAATAGAAACACAGCCCAAAACTCAGCAGGTAGACAAACCAATAACCAAAAAGAAGAGCAGGCAGCATTGTAGTGCAGAGGGTGGAGCTACCACCTGCGACTCTGGCATTTTACTTCAGCACCAGTTCAAGTCCTGGCTACTCCAGTTCCAATCCAGCTCTGTTAGTGTGTGTGGGAAAGCAACGGGGGATGGCATCAACTCGAGCTCCTGTACCATGTGGGTAGCTCACGTGGAATTCCTGGCTTCTGGCTTCAGCCTGGCCCAGCCCCAGCCACTTTGGCCATCTGGGGAGTGAACCAGCGAATAGAAGATTGAGCCGCCTGTCTCTACCTCTCTCTAACACTACTTTTCAGATAAAAAAATAATCCATACCCATTTTACATGACAATGAAAATGTTTGATTTCCTTCATTCAATCAAGCCGCTTAATGTTCCAATACATCTGATTTTTGAGAACTTCACAACGTGCAAAAATAATCCCCGTTGTCACAGTCTTGTGCACCTGCTGCTCCTCAGCCCCTTCGGGGAGGACCTGATGTCACCTGACAACACTTCAGGCAGCCACGGTTCTTTTTTTCATAAGTTAATCGTACATGGAGATAGATTTTGCAGAGTCTTCTACAAAAACTGATGCCTAACTCCTGTTGCTTAGCTTTTTGGCAGGACTGCTCTTCCGCCTAAAATCTATTTGAAAATCCAGAAAGAAAGCAGATGACTCAGTCCCCTCCTGAAAAAGACGGTTCTATGCTGGAGTGTTACTTCTCTCTATTGATGAAACACTTCAGCATAATCCTGAATTCTCAACCTTCCAGCAATTTGCATGTGAGTCAGACAGGGCTTGGTACCCGGCATTGGCTGTGATCAGACAGGTAAAAGCCACCTGCTCTTACGAAAGCAAGATTAAAGACATGACCCGGTGTCCGACTCTCACCTCCAGCAGCTTCAAGCAGTTGGTGATTTCGTTCTTGAGATTTTCTTCTGCCAAGTCCCGAGCCCGCTCCTCCAGCTTCACCCTCTTCTCCAGGGTGAACCAGTCACACTTGAACCCCAGCGAGACTCGGAGAAATTCTGCCTGTCATCAAGATAACGTGGGGTTAACAGAGAGCTGCACGCAGACTTCCCCTCCCACCGTCATAACGCAAGGGCCTTCCCTGCACTTAGCGGTTCCCAAGCAGACCGTGCAGACACAGGAGAGCTTGTACCTAGCACGTGCCTGCATCAGCAACTGAGTCCAAAACACTTTATTTTTTTAAGTGTGTGTGTGTGTGTGTGTGTGTGTGTGTGTGTGTGTGTGTGTGTGTGCGCATGCACGCGGTGGTAGTTTTTGTGGTGGTGGTTTTTGTTTTTTAAGAAAATGACGCTTGGTTTAAACTCACCTCCACTTCCTTCTCAGTAGCAGAAGTACTGTGGAATAAAACAAAGACCTTTTATCAGACGCAGTTCGACCGTAACATGGAGGGGTTAACATGCAACGTGAAGAAAAGCTTACTTGTCGCTTTGTCTGAAATTAACTGATTTCACAGTGGCTCCAGGAAGAGGGGAAACCGCAGCATCTATTACAAGACAACACAGTGAAGGAGACTTAATACCCATGGGCTGGAGCTGTACAACAAGTTAAACTGTCGCCTACAGTGCCAGCATCTCACAGGGTCACCGATTGAGTCCTGGTTGCTCCACTTCCAATCCAGCTCTCTGCTAATGTACCTGAGAAGGCAGTGAGATGCTACAAGTACTTGGGACCCTGCCACCCATGTGGGGGATCCGAATGGATTTCCAGGCTCCTGGTTGCAACCTAGTGCCTGCCTGGCATTGTAGCTATTTGGGGAATGGACCAGCAGAAACAATCTTTCTAAAGTCAGCCTTATTTTTTTTAATAATATCTAAATGTGTATTTTAAAAAATATGTTGTGTTATCTCCACTGAACAAAGGCATTTATTTTAAATCAGGTGATAGCCAGCTAATGTGTTTATTGAAATTGCAATTTAATATTAAGTCATTGAAATTACAAAGACATTAAAATCATCAGTTCACACCTGAGTTGGTAATCGTTTTTTGAGACCCTAAGATGTCTCAGGATCAAAGACCAGCCCAGTTTGCAATTTGTTCTGTGTGCATTTTAATGCTTTTTATACAGTCTCCAAAAACTTTGTGGAAAATACCCAGTCATGGGCCCGGCACAGTGGTGCAAGTGGTTAAGGTCCTCTCCTTGCACGCCCGGGATCCCATATGGGCGCCGGTTCTATCCCGGCAGCCCCGCTTCGCTTCCAGCTCCCTGCCTGTGGCCCGGGAAAGCAGTCGAGGATGGCCCAAAGCTTTGGGACCCTGCACCCACGTGGGAGACCCGGAAGAGGCTCCTGGCTTTGGATCGGCATAGCATCGGCCGTTGCGCTCACTTGGGGAGTGAATCATTGGACGGAAGATCTTCCTCTCTGTCTCTCCTCTCTGTATATCCGCCTTTCCAATGAAAAAATAATAAAAATAAATCTTAAAAAAAGAGAAAATACCCAGTCATTTATTACCTCTGCTGGAGTCCCAGTGAGAGAAACAGGCAGGCAGACAGAATAGGTTTGTCCATCTCCTAATTCACTGCCTCAAAGCCCACGATAGTTGGAGCTGAACCTAGCCAACACCAGAAGCCAGAAACTCAATTCAGATCTCCCACGTGAGGAGCAGGGATGCAACCATCATCTCCTGCTTCTTTTCAGTATGCACATTAGAGGGAAACTGGAATTGGGAGTAGAGGCAGGAATTAAAACCAGACACTGCCATGGGATAAGAGTGTCCCAAGATGCATCTTCATTAGTGTATCATAAAGCCTCGGGGTCAAGAGCATGTGCCCCAAGCACATGTTCTATACATTATCATGTATTCATTCCTCGTGGCAGTTGTATGTGCAGATACTGTTATTGTCTGTACTTCGCTGACTTGGAAACTGACTCACATAGCATTTGGAAGACTCAATAAAATCACACAATTGAAGAATTCAGCATTGTGACCTAGCGTTTATTTCAGCAACGTGTACTTTCAGCTCATCATTCCCACTTTGCAGATGGGAGAACTGAGAGTTGATATTAAGTAACTTTCACAATCTGGAATCGGAGGGACCCCAAAAGTCTGAAAATTCTTAGTGCTTACTGTAGAAATACTGAATTCTTCACTTCCTAGATGGAATCCAGGATTCAAAGCAGAGCTTAAAATGGACTATGAACATTGGCTTTCTTACTCCTCAGTTACTTCAGATCATCTGGCATTAAATCAGAGCAGTGTACTCAAATGCAATGGGAATGTAGCTTTTTTGCAGGAGACAAGTGCAATCCTGTTGGCTGATCTTATCTGGGAGTGCAGCATCTGCAGGGGGAGTAGTTCTGCCCAGCTTCACCTGCAGCAATATCGGAACAGAGCAGAAGTTCCCATGAGGGTTGGGAACATTTCTTACCTCCTGTAGCACATTCTTTATGCTCTTCTATTGTTTGGGGTTCCTCTTTGGCTTCCTAAAATCATAAAAAGATCTTATTACTGTGCATAGAATGGAAATTCTTCATAACCTATCATTTCCCAAATTCCTGTAGCACCCCCCCCCACCCTTATCCCTATGAGGTCACAGACACTCTGAGTATTCAAGGAACTGTAGCAGGGGTTAAGAAAGGCAAGGCTTGTTCCAAGGCAGTTGCTAATCTAGTTCAGGCCGAAAGAGCATCAGTACAAGAGAAGTGATGTAGCTGTTCGGTGCAGCTTACCATTGAACAAACTAGAATGGATCACCAAATAAATGAGATAGGTACATCAGTGTTCTCGGCAGGAGGGGGAGAGACAGTGGGACTTGAGGAACATGCTAAGTCTGTGTAGACAGGAGCAGCTGCAGATGTTAGAAGGTAGGACTGGATGGCACAGGAGGTAAAGGAAGGGCGATCAAGAGACACCTCTAAGGGTATCTGGGGGAACTGTGACAAAGTAGGTGCAAAGACTGTGGTTGCCAACATGCCTTAAGGCCACCTGCCCTAGGACTGTCTGTGTAACAAAGATCATCATAGCAAAGGGCTAAACTGTGCTTCGCGGGGAAATTGAGTAGGGAAACGTGAAGTATGCTTTTTGAAAATAAGTCCACATCATTCTCAGATTCACAGAGAAACCCGCACAGCAAGAGACATTTTCCATTACAGAAGTCTAACTAGACACCATGCCACGTCACTTTGAGACAACTGATTTCCATGACAGGCCACACACCCAACACAGGAAATGTACTGGGTCATGCTCATCAACATTTCCATATTCAGGTTTTCTTGCATCCTTCTTCAATGCCATGACCTTTCTGAGTCGTGTCATTTCCCCTTCCTGTGTGCCTCCACAGCCCCGCTGCTGGGAGAATCTGTCCACAGACGCCCTTTCCAGTCGGCTATCTCCCATTCCTGATCAGTGAACTACCCCTGACCCTCCAAATTAACTCCTTACCCACCACACGTGACCATCCTATTGTCAAGTATGACCAGGAATCTTTTCTGGAGGTGTTCAGAGTTTTAATTTTTTATAGAGCTTTGTTATGCAAGTCTACTAGATTCAGTGCCACTCACGTGCTGCCTCTTGCATGGCATCTTTTTCCAGTCTTCCATCTCAAGCAATTTTTCTTTTCTATCCCTAATCACATTCTTGAGCAATTATCTATTTCTTTACCTGATGAGAAATACTTTTAAAAAAAATCAGTGTTGTATTTAATTTTCTTAATGCATTCATTTGTTTGAGACCTTCAATTGGGATATACTTGGCTTGCTTCCAACAGACCTTTTATGAAATGAGTTAAGTGAATGAAAAAAATCAAGGTAGAGCCAGGAGGCCATACAGCCAACTTCACTGTGTGAGCCTCAGCAGGTAACGGGATACTTTGGCCTCGGTTTGTTTTTGTCTATGCAGGAGCCATGGACATCCAACCTGAAGGCTAGATAAGGCCCACAAAAATCATATGATCTGTCTGCCATGCTAGCTATCAATAGGACCTGAAATTCCACAATCTACAGCAGGCTAAATTTTGACAATTTTGAGTGGCCTGCGAATCTTATTTTTAATATCCAAAGGGTTTTTGGCAGGAAGAAAATAAGTTTCTCACCCATGTCCTACAGAATAGTGATTCACTTAACATCTAGCAGCTTCGTGGCATTTTAAAGGAGAAGATGAGATAAATTTTAAGCATACTTTGCAGACTTTAAGACAGATCTAGCATTACAATGCATCATTGCTTTTTATTGTTGCCATGTGTATCTTCTTCCTTACCAGATTTAATGTGGATTTTTCTGTACTTAGAACATCCTGCGAGGCAGTATTTTCTTGAGCTTGACTGGTGGCTGTAAGAGAAAGGCAAAGACACGTTGCTTTGTGGGAACATTAACAGGCAAAAGAGAATGCTATAGTGAGGGTAGCAAACTAGTAACCAAGGCTTTGACACAGAAGACAAAACCATGGACATTATCAACATAATGTGCCCTGGGATCTGGGATTAGGGATGGAGCAGGTCAGGCTGTAAGGAGCCAAGGTCCTTGTGAGAGTTCTGAATGCCCATCTGTGTAAGTGGGTTCAAACAGTACGCTGTCACTTATCATTTCTTACACAGCTGATTTTTTTTTTTAATCAAGTATATTAGTGGTAAAACAATAGAAACTGGATAAAGGAAGGATGGACAATTAGTAATTCCGTTGTTTTTTTTTTACCTTGACAAGTATTTTTAACACTTGCATATGCAAAGCTATACCAAAATAGGATATCCGTCTAAATAAAACATCTAAGTCAAATGTCACACGGCTAAAAAGGTGCACCTTTGTGAAGGTTCTTTTTCTAACTTCCCTTTCCTTTTGCATACCGTATTTCTACTGGAATATGACTGACTCTTCTCCTCTGAGCCAGCGCAGTACTTTGTCTTGTAGTTAGCTCAGTACAAGCACAAATACCAACAGGTTTTGCCTCGCTTTTACGAAACCACATGTTTAAAACATGTATTATGCTGTTAAAATTCATGTGGAAATATGAATAAAATGGGAATTGATTTCTTCAGTGGCACAATTTTTCCTCTGAAGAAATTTTCCCTTAGTTTTCTTGAAGTCTGAACACAGATGATAGGTTCATATAGTCCATGCATTAAAAAGCAGGAAACATCTAACAGGGAAAAATTCCCTTTCCATCTACATCTGCCAGAAACAATTTCCCTCTGCACTGATCGTGCTGATTTTTTCCTAGCCTTCCAGACATATTTTACACATATGCAAAACCTTGCTTCCTCTTTCTTTCACACAACTGTGCAAACTGCATATAACATTCTATGCATTAAAAAATTCCTTTGCTATTTTTCATCTTGCTTGATATATAAGAGGAAAAACAAGTTCTATACATTCTTTATGCCTACAGAGCAGTATCTTTTAACTTGGGTATTCCATATACATTTTTAGGCGATAGCTAAACCATAATTATTGTTTTCTTATTGCAGACAATGCCACAGTATCATCCTGTATGTGAATATATATACAAAGACAAATTCTCATGAAGTTGCTCTATCAAAGAATATGTCCATTTACCAAAGCTGTAGATATTTCAAAATTTCCTTCCATGTTGATTGTGAAACTTGACATTCCCTAAAGCAACACAGGAGCATTTTTCCCTCTTTAATCTGCATGACAGGTGAAACATGGCATCTTCAAGTCATTTTAATTAAAACCCTTTCTTGCCACGGTACAGAGTGAAATATCAACATGTTCTTCACTTAGCCCATGGAATGATTTCATTTCAGCAACATTATGTATACTCCAACTTCTCACGCATCTCAAATATAAATGTCAAGTTCCAACACCAGGATGTATTTTCCTTGATTGGGAGGGGGAGGCCGTAGGAGTCAGAATTTCTGACTCCAGGGAGTGTCCACTGTTGTGATGTCTTGTTGGCAAGAGTCAAGAGTAACCACTGTGCTATCACAGTCGGATAAAACATCACGTGGCTGACTCTCTGGTCTCCCAAGTTGTTCATCCTTCCAACCTAACAGGGTCTAATTAGTACCCAAAGAATTTCCTGTTCTCCAAGTTGTGCTAAGTCTCATTTTACTCTCAGCACATTGTAACTCCTAGCTACAAAACGGAAAATGAATTTTAACATCCTCAGACAGGAAGGCCATGGTTATCACTTGTATTTCTTTGATGTAGACTATGTCTTCAGGTTTCTTGGATGAGAATTTTATAAGATATGATTAAATAATATCACCACGCTCCTGACGAGAGTGGCTGTGCTACCTTCGAGGTTTGCTTCACGCCCTGGGTGGAAACTGCCCGTGAAGGCCGCCACGCTCACCTGGCGTCTCCACGCTGGTGCACGCCGACCTCACATTCTCTTCTTTCTCACAGATGGATTTACAGTCAAGCTCCCCAGAAGCCATAGTCACAATTTCTGATCCAGAGTCTGTCGACAGGAAGAAACGAATACTGAATAATACACAAAAGGAGTGTTTGCTTAACTTCTCATTTGCATGTAACCCAGCAGTCAGAACATGAAGCTTAAAGTTCTAACACCCTGTTTTTTTTTTTTTCAATACTGATTCAGAATTTATTACAACCAGATAACATCTCTTGGAACGCACAGATAAATGATAGTAGAAACATGTTGAATGCCTAAAAATTTAAGAAATGGGTGCTTTTAATAGTTAGGACTATACTATTGTAATAATATGGCGAAAAATGGTTGTGGGGGATGTGATTGGAGCAAGCAGAGGAGGAAGAGGGAATCCCTATTCCTACAAAACTGCTCCATGGAAAATAACAATATTTTTAAAAAGCATCCTATTTTTCCATCAACACAGTGAATCCCTAAACATACATGTCCAACACCCCATTTTTAGACCTCTGCCAAGTCCACTCACCACTTGAAGTCACTGCACTGTCTGCAGATGAATTCTGTCTGGGCGATGGTCGTGTGGGATGTTCCCTGTCCAAAAAGTGGAAGAAATATCTTAGACTAATGTCAGGTCTGGAGGATTCCCGTAAAGCCCTGCGAAGCAGGCACACCCATCCCTGGGAAACGCGGACAGCAGACCTGGGCTGTGGCGGATTCTCAGGGGGCGAGTGTCCAGCACCATGCTCCTTGAGGGGGAAAAAAAAGAAAACAAGGAGATTTAAGATCCAGCATTTGACATTTTTCTGTCTCAAAAGGTTAGTTTAATCAAACATTTTGACACTGTTTACTTTTCTCTCCTGGGGAGGATACGCGTGGGGATGGTATAGGGCACTCTGCTGGACAACCTTCCAGAGCTGTACTTACAAAAGGTATCCAAATGTACGTGTATTTACACATTTGCTATTCAAAGGGAAATCTGATAAATTCCTGAGCAAAACAAATTCTAAACTCAAAGGGCAGATCGAGATTTATTTCACGAACCTAGGATTTCTTTAGCCAGAACATTCTACACATGGGAATAAAAACCTGTATTTCTATTCATGAGAGTGTTATTCAACCAGAAGCTTCTCGCCTCAAAATGACTGTTGGTTCTATCTAGATAAATCATGCATCTGAAACTTAATCCACATCTCAAAGATCTGAGGGATTACAGCTAAGGCAGCACCCATTACTTGGCATTCAAAGGGAGCTTAACACACCTGTGCTCCAGCCTGCCAGGGCACATGTTGGAGAAGACTCGCTGGAAACCCTGTGAGCACACTTACGTAAAAACCAACAACAACAACAAAAAAAGTGGGAACATAATCCCCTCCTAAAAACCTTCTTATAAATAATTCTCATCATTTACTTGAGAAACATTGAAATCATTAGCAGGTAACCAAAAAATGAAGACAGTGAAATATTCCATAGTGAAACATAGAATTTATGGTTAACCACCACAACCAACAACACGTTTCTATAGAGGGATGCTCTGTGTCATGCACAGCATTTAGGAACTCCAGGGATGCCTGGACTTCCTGTCTCCTCTCTCAATTTCAGCTTGCTGCTCTTGGGGCCCCTGACAGGCAGCGATGCTGGCTCAGGTGTTTGGGTTTCTGCGACCCGGATGGGAGACCCAGACGGAGTTCCCAGGTCCTGGTTTTGACCATCTGGGCATGTGGGATGTGAATCAGTGAATGGAGGGACACACATTCTTCAAATCTCTTTAAAAAAAATAGCTATCCAAGAAAATATTTGCCACAGAAAGCTAGAGTTTAAATAAGATTTTGCTGGTTTTGTAGTTTTCAATACAACTACAGTAGCCTAAATCTTTCATGATTACTAGGTTAGAAATTATATTTATTTACTTATATTTCAATATTTACATAACAAAGTTATAAAAATGGAAGGAAAATAGGACTGCTTCAGTTTCATTGAGTATGGCAAAAATATCAAAATGAGTTACTTAATAAAAAAAAATAAGGTACATGTAATAGTCCACAACAGAAAAATTCCCCATGTAAATTAAAATGATTTTATTACACTTTTATAAAAAGTGAACTTTTGTCAGAAAAGCATTCCTTTTCTATCTGCCAGGGCCAAGGATACTTATTAAGAAATAAAAAACACAAGGTAATATTGTCCTATTAAACTCTTCTCTAGAATGAAAAGGGAACACAGATTTTTGCAAATTTCATGTTATCAAACAGTCAAATCACCATGTTCTTTGAAGTCAAAGTAACAACCACAGCAAAAATAATTTACTTTCACTCTGCTAGAAGAATTTGGTTTACCATGTTGTGTTTCCCCATGCCTTACGAGTGATCATTTCAATAGAAGCTTTTGCTCAATCTATTTATTGATTCAACAAAGAAAGGTGTGTGATTTTGAAGAAATCGCATCTACCCAGTAGCCACACATTGCTACATTTTTATTAAACAGTTCTAAGATACGCAACAAGATATCTACCAAATCACCAGTCTCTAAATCTCTGCTCACAGAGCAGTCACAGCGCAGCACACTAATTCCCCTGACTCTGTACATTTGGACTTGTGGCTCCTTTTATTCCTCCTTTATGAAAACCACCAGGGGCAAGAAGTGTTTTTCAAACTTCATGTCCAATTTAGATTGATAGTTCATGCAAGTTGGTAAACAGCTCCCCTGGCCCA
Source organism: Ochotona curzoniae (assembly GCF_017591425.1). Classification (NCBI taxonomy): domain Eukaryota; kingdom Metazoa; phylum Chordata; class Mammalia; order Lagomorpha; family Ochotonidae; genus Ochotona; species Ochotona curzoniae. The sequence continues at coordinate 62,873 of NW_024466353.1, read as the reverse complement.
AGGTGTCTTGTGAGTATGGAGAAGGAGTTGCAGTGGCTCAGCCAACACTTTGCAGTCCTGTCCCTTCTCCCAGGCTGACAGTCACCGCGTTAGTAACCAGCAATCCAGGCACACGGCACCCTTGCAGAGAAACTATGGAACTCACCCAGACTATCAAAGGGATAACCTTACAGGTATTTTTTAAAAAAAAAAAAAACAGGGAAATTCAAGAAGCTGAGTAAGAACAAAGAAGAAAAAAAGTATTCATTCAACTTACAAGATGGGCTGGAGTAGATGAATTCTAACACAGGTTGATAGCACAGAACAGGAGAAATGTGCCTCCTGCCCAAGCCATTCAAATATTCACCTGCATAGCCTTCTATGAAAATCCACGATCCAGCCCATTTGCCTTTGGCAGAAAGAGCCGGATGGAGGGTGGAGTAGCCACGGTACTCAGTCAAGCCGGACAGAACCTCCCACGGGCTGAGCTCGCCAACGCAGGCCACTCTTTCCCACACACAGAACAACACCGAGCACAGTGAGAAGTAATGTTTAAGATGTCGAGAATGGCAATTAATTGGCCTGCACAAAATCCCAGGGCCACTTTATCTTTGCTATTCTAAATGTATTGCTGCTTTAACTACATAGTCTATGACCAGAAACCAGAAACCTTTAACCATTCTACTACGAAACAGCACTGCAGGTGGATCATTACCTTGCTGTGCTATGCCACCAGCCTGTACTATAACCTCTGATTGCATTTATTTCCGGTGTCACCCAATGCTAGTGAAATAAATCAGTATCATTTTCTGATAGCAAGAGAAAAATTAGAGTCCATCTAGAGTGACTTCAGGCCACACGCTGGGTTCATTCCAAAGAGTGGGAATGTTCAGCTGACCTTGAAAAGATTAGCTCGCCTGAAACCGAAACAAAACTGCATTTCCTTGTAAGCACTTCTACATGTCTGTCTAACAGCTCACCACACCCTCCCATCCATGGGTCACACTCAGCTCCTCCATGTCCCAGCTTTGCAAGTGGCAATGCTACTTATTCCCCAGGACTCTTCACGCTGTATCTGCACACAGCTGGAAAGAACAGGACAGACACTGGCCAGGAACTCTAGAGAGATCTTTTTAAGTTGATCCTGCTCTTTGCTGCAATAAATCTCTTCATCCTGGTAGTAATGAATCTTAGACAACATGCAGTAACATGAAACAGAACACAAAGGGAGGCCAGACACCTAGCACTGGCGACATGGGACACTTGGAGCAACCTGCTCAAGGTTGCGGCTCAGCTTCACACTGCCTATTCTGGTTCTGGGTAGTACCATGGCACCAGCTGCTGGGTTTTGCAGTTTACTGTGATCCAGGCATTGTATGTGTGTCACAAAGCATTTTGGTGCAGTCACTTCTGAAACTGCAGTGAGAGAGAAAGGAAAACAAGCATGCCTGAAAAGGATCATGAACCTGAATTTTAGAGTATTTTGGGACACAAACGAGGACCTACACACATCCAAGTTTGGAGAAGTCTTTGCATGCCCTTTAATGGCTGGGGTGGCGGGGGAGAGGGGAGGTTGACCGTGACTAGGAAAAAGCAGGGGTACTGGGGAGGGACTGCTCCAAGTGGACCCATACCCAAACCAGTGAAGGACTCTCCTGCTGGGCCCTCCAACTTCCAGTCCTGCAAGATTATTTCTGTGGCTTAGACAGTAGAAGTCACATTAGCAACCACAAGACAAGGAGCCCACCAACACCACACCAGAATATTCAGATGATCTCCCTGAATATTCTGGAACAGGAGAGTACAGTCCTTTTCTGTCCCATGGAAGAAACATCACTAGAAGGCCAGGCTGTGTGTTCCGGGAAAGTCAGTTGTGCCAGGCAGGGTGGGCAGTGTGGATAGCAGACAAAGAGAACTGCAGAGATACGAGAGGTGAAACCAGTTTTCTGATCCCACAATTTTTCAAAGGCTAAGCATCCACAGGACCCACGAGAAAGAGGAAGGAGCCCCATGAAAAGAGAGGCCTTCCTTTCATCACCAATGTCCAGGCAGACGCTTCTCTAAATGTAGCCCACTGGCTTTGTTTCCATGCCCTGCTTAGGCCACTTATGTATATGTATGTAAATAACACAAGACGAGTATGTGCATATTCAAATCCTCGGTAGAACCCTGTAAAGTAGCATCTCTTCCATGGGGATTCTAACATTCAAAATTAGGCCACTTGTTCAAGTTCACAAAGTGATCAAGAAATATCAACCGTCTTTAAGTCTACTTCTTGATTCCCAAGACTCTACCACGTAACTAAACACTCAAAGACGCTACTGAGGCAGGGAGGACTTCAAGGAACACAAAAATACAAAGAAAAGCATGATCCTCTTTGGGCACCAATCATGCCGATTGTTTCATCTATATTCTTTCACCATGCAATTTTGAAGGAAATTTCAGGTATCAAAACACTGCCTCCATCAATATTTCAGTATGAGTGTGTAAAAGATGGTGACCTGAAATAACATACTGTTTCTTTCATCTCTGTACCAAAATATCCCAAATTTATCAATTAAGAACTTATAAAGAACATCCCGAGCTGGGCTCCAAATTATGTGATTATGAGATGTCCTTTTTGGAGAAAATCATCTTGTTAAGAGTCCCCGTCTTCTCTCAAGAATTAAGATGTCCGTATCCCACTTTGGAGTGCCTGGGTTCAAGTCCCAGACCCCCTTGGGATCCAGCTTGCTGATAATGTGCCCCCTGGGAGGCAGCAGGTCACAGCTTAACTACTCAGGTACTTGGGTTCTGTCACTGTTGGCCTTATAAGTAAAAACAAACTTTCAAAAGGGATATTAAAAGCTTCTTATAAATACTTCATTATTAGCTTGTACTGTGCATTCTGAAAAGGATGCCAGAGTATCACTCCCTTTATAAATATAAAATACATCCAGCCATTCACACAAAGCCAAGTACTGCATGTTCTCTCTCCTGTGTGGAAGTTGAAAAAAAAAATCATGTCTGAACTTAGAAAAGTGCTCCCTAGGGAGTGGGGAGAGTGGGAGCCACGCCCTAGAGGGAGCTGCGTGAAGGGCAGCCAAGCCAGGAGAGGAGGCCCTCATGCCCTGCAGCCTAGTGAAATGACCACAGCTTGCCCGAATGTGCAGTATGCTGCCAGAGTATCCAAAGAAGCAGAAGAGATGAGCTGCTAGCTTCAAAATAATAGAAGAACTGGAAATGCTGCTTACACCGTATACACGCGTGAAATGTACTGCACCTCACAGAAATGCACTCAGCAAAACATGGTTTAAAAAATGGACAAACCTCAGAGAACGTGAACTCCATCTGAACTCCCCTGTCCCTGTTAACTTTAAAAATAACAAATCTGAAGTCCTTAAGAACACCACTCCAGAGACACGTGTTGGAAAGCAGTTTTCTGAATAGTTTTTCACTCACTATTTTCTCTAAATGTTTTAAGTAAGTCCTGCCGGTTCTGAAAATATGAATGGACAGCTATCCGGGACACCAAAACAATGCAAGGTCCTGAAGGCACCCTGGCTAAAGACACTCTGCCAGGTCATGACCCAGTGCACAAATAAACATGGTGCACCGGGACATAAAAGACAGCAAAGGAGGACAGTGTCATTCGAAGCGGGGAGTGAACTCAGGACGCTCGAATCAAATAGCTGAGAAGTGAGGAGCTCCTTTGGAAGAATCACAGAGACCAAGCCAGGGAAAACTGTTTTCCCAGCTCCTCATCTTTGATCCTTTCTGCTCAACTGGAGATACTGGACTGTCAACATTTTCTGATATGACAAAAAGAGTTTAGTGGAACAGTTGTTTTTTGACCTGGGCCCTGACGGTCTACCAGAAGTCTGATGAATGGACAAGGAGAGTTCTGGGTGGGGAAACAGCACGGACAGGTTTGTGGGATACAGTCCAACATTCTACGTTCCCGGGTTTGGCTGATAACCATAAAGGAGGAAACGTAGGTAATGGCTGCATTAGGGAGACTCAAATATGAGGTCAAAATGTTTATTAAAAGGTTATACACCCCAAACCCACCAAAAAAGGGTTAAGCAAAAATCTCATGCTGAAGTCCATTGGGATGAATGTGAATTGCATATATTTTTTAGTTTTATATGAAGGATCATCCAAAATTCCTGGAAAATGTGTAGCAGGAAATAAATGGCTTTTTAAAAAGCCGCACTGAAATAAACTTTCCTTTTAATTCCATTTTCCAAGAAACTTTTGAAGTATCATTACAGTTTGTTTTAATATCTGATACTTATCCACCTTAAAGAAAATTCTTAGAAAAATATATACTTTTTTTTTTTTAAAGATGTACTTATTTGAAAGGCGGAGCAACAGAAAGGGGACAAGGAGATGGGAAATGATCTTGCCTCCACTGGCTCACTCTTCCAACCTCCAGCAAATGGTCACAAAGGCGACAGGATGGGGCAGGCTAAGCCAGGGGACCCTTACGCCAGCTTGGATCTCCACTTGGGTGGGAGGGGCTCAAGTACTCCGGTTACCATCTGTTCTTTTGCCAGGTGCGTCCGAAGTGAGCTAGAGTGGAGCAGGCAGGATTCGAACCAGCACTAATACAGAATGCCATCATCACAGACAGCAGCTTACCTCGCTGAGCCACAACACTAGCCTTCTCTATAGAAAAGTGTTCTAAAGTGAGCTTTCTACTTGCTCAGGACTCAAGGTAGGGGGATGAAGGGAATTACGTGGGGATTTGCTTAGGGGACAATGATGACACAGAAAGTTCAGTGAAGCACACACTAGCAAAAGTCAGGCTGAGACGTGGTAACATTAGCCACAAAGACCAGCCAGTGGATGAGGGAAGACACTGAAAGGAGAGCAGGAGCGGACAGGAGGGGGCCTGCCTGTTTCCCTAGGACTGACCGATGGGCCTCTCTACCGCAATAGCTACAGCTCCTGCACAGCCTCCTGAATGGCCGTCAAGACCATGGACCAAGCAATTCAGCCACATATTCTAATGAGAATGGATGAGGAGATCCTTGTAGATGTGCAAGGCAAGAAGCGAAGAGAGACAAAACACTCAGAAGGGAACTCTGATTCTTGGGAATGAAATATCTAGCAGCAGCATACTGAGAGGGACTGACCCATACCGAAGGGGCCATACCCTTTGAAGCCAGATAAACTGGAATGGGAATCTCGGGTTTGCTACTTCATAGCTGAGTGGTGATGGGCAAGGTACTTAACTGCTCCAACTTGAGGCAGCTCATGCATAAAGCCATCAGAGCTCTTATCACTCAAACAGTGGAGGGGATCAGTGGTAGGACAGGGGAAATGCACTCCCGAATATGCAGAGCCTGCTGCACAACCCAGGCCCGTTTCTTCCGACCCTGCTGAGTGAAATCGGTGCCGCAGAAAGGGGAAATTACTAATAACTGAACATCCTGTAAGCTTCCAGGTCCAACTTCCCTTATTACAACTGTATGAAAACGATGAAGGAACAGCAAAACACATCCACTTCCTTTTTCTTTCTCCATTTTAGCTACTCTGTAAGACAGGTGCTAACGGACACAAAATAACCATCAGATCCAAACACTGGAAGGGTAAGAACTTATGTAACTCAGTAATAAGAAATTTAAGTCCATTTTTAAAAAATGGGCAAGGGATCCCAAAAAAGATACCCAAATGGCCAACACACACACGCAAAGATGCCCAACATCTGAGAAATGCAAATCAGAGTCACCACGTGACCACATTTGGCATTCACAGAGACTGTGAATCCAAGAGAAGCTAGGTCAAGGAGCCTTGTGGAGGAATGAGGGTGGGGATATCAAAGGATGAGGCTACACAGGAATGGGGGGAGGTTATCAAAGGGTGAAGCTATACAGGAAATTTACTTTTGCAGTTCCTCAAAATGTTAGTCTCATCTTAGGGCACAGAACTGTTACTTCTAGGTATATATCCAAAACAACTAGAAACCTGTTTTCATGAAAACTTCTACATTAAATGCTCCAAGCATTATTGTTTACAATAGCCAAAAAGCTGACTCAAATGCATAAATAACATGCCGTAGTTCCATACAAGGGAGTATTACTCACTCCTAACAGTGAATGACATTCTCTATAACGTGTAATGACATGGATGAAATTTCACAATCTTATGCCAACTGAAAGAATCCAGGCATCAAAGGACTTATATTCATCTTCTTTCATTTACACAAGACACGCAGAATGGGTTCATCTACAGAGTAGAAAGAATTAGTGCTGTTGTCCAGGGGCTGGCAGAGGGGCAAGATGCAAGGGAAGATGGGGGTGGGTGGATTAGGAAAAGACTGCAGAGAGACAGAGTTTCTTTTGGAGTGATCAAAAAGTTCTAAAATTGACTATCGTGATGGGTGCTCAATTATGTAAAACCATTCTAAACTACTTAAATGAACAATTTAAACTCAAATGTGGACTGTACTAAGTAAAGGAAAGCAATGGCCAATTCCAAGATCCTAAAACACAGCTGTTTGTTCCAACTGGTTGATGAAACTAAGAGCTCAGGCTCGGGCTGCCAACTAGGGAAGGGCCCAACCGCTTCTCAGGCAATGACTTATTACCTTTTATAGTAAAGAAGTAACATTAGAGGGGTCAGTGTGGTGGTACCGTGGGCTAATTCTCTGCCTGCAGCACCTTCATCCCATAGGGGACCCAGCTTCCTGCTCATGCTCTGGGGGAGCGGTAGAGAATAGTCAAATTCCTGAGGCCCTTGCAACCATGTGGGAGACTAGGAATAAGCTCCTGGCTTCATATTGGCTTACCTCCAGCCTCTGCAGCCATTTGAGGAACAAAGCAGCAGATGCAAAGCTGATCTTTTTCCTTCTCTGTAAATCTGCCTTGCAAAATAAATCTTTTAAAAAACATTAGCATTCAATTTCAGCCAAGAGAAATCTTGAGGTCTGGCCATGGGTTGTGGTACTTAACAAAACTCTACCATCAAACATGACCTAAGCCTTGGCCTCAATTCTTGCAAGATCAATGGTATTGGAGGCTTTCACAGACATCAGTGAACCAAAGTCCCAAACCAGCCTGCCTTTCACACAGCAAAGGCAGCACGCTCCATCAAGCCCCTGTGGGGGGAGAACAGCTGACGATGGCTGTGTACAGCACTCCAGGGACCATCTCCCCACCAAGACATCAGCTCTCTGGTGAGAGACTGCAGAGCCTGGTTTAAGTATGAAAGATAACAGCAGAGATGACAGGAACACAACTGTTCTTCACATCACCCCTACTCCAGCTCTGAGCAAGACAGCTTTGTGAGAAATTCAGTGACTCTCCTTAGGGGCGAGACAGGCAATGAAACCCAAATCCCAGACTTGAATCATGAGATTGTGTCAGGCTTGAATTTGCAAAATCCGCCAACACACAGCGTACCATGGTCCCTGGCCCCAAACTCGTACCAACCAGCTGAGCCTCAGAATCCTGCCTCAGCAGACAGCCCAGGGACTGGCTTCCAGTAACTCCCATGGCCTCTGAGAGCAGAGGTTCCAGGTTTTGAGAAGCAGAGCAGGAAACCGGGCTCAGCAGAGTGTCTTGGAGCACAGGGCTGGTCCCATAGCAATAATATCTTGGATCAGCTAAAACTCAAAGGCCTGCATTCCAGGCCAGAGCTCACCAGCAGGGCACCAACATCAGGTAGAGGCCTACGGCCCCTGGGAGAGACTTGCTTTAACTATTTCATTGCCAGCTTTGCACAAGCCTTGCATGCACCTCAAACCAAGCAGGGCCCAATCAATGAATAACTAAATGCAACCCAGCCAAATGACAGCATGGGCAGCTGGGGCATTGCCTGTACCAACACTCCCCCAACCGTGATCAGAACGTATGGAAAGCAGAACAAAAAAGTACACACAAAATCATACCTTAGAACTCAATGCCAGACTGATAAAATGTAATGTTGAGTCATTCCTAATGGTTACAGGGTTGGTCCACAGGTCTGTGACAATGAATCGTGGTTCTGTACCTTCCCCAGGACCAGGCAGAGATCTGTGGCTGGATCTCTTAGCCTCAGCTATGGCTGGACCATAAATCCATTTCAGAGGCAGGCAGCCCATTGCAGCATGGGCAGTGGCCCTACCCCTGAACTATTCTGAACTCAATAAGGTATAGGCTCCAGATTTAATACTACTACATGTAGCCCCGAAACTACCTGCTCCTTTCCCCCTCTCTCCCAATACCATGCAACATAGCTTGAACAAAGCAATTGCTTGGATGAATAAAAGTTCTACTGGTGTTAAGACATTGTGTTGAAACTTGGAGCTGCCAACCAGTGCGAGCTGGTATGGGGGCAGACTGTCAGACCAGGCTACAATACCTGCCAGCAAATGCCAAGTTGAGACAGGCCACACCAGACTGGGCTGCAGCATCCATCAGCACACACGAGACCAGGGCAGTGGGCTGAGCCTGGGAGGGGAGTAGTAGGGACCCCATTGTTAGGCCATGGCTCATATTGACAAGCAGATCAGGCTGGGCAGGGATACAATACCTGTTGGCCTATATGTGAACTGGGTTAGGGGGAAAGCCAGACTGGGATAGCCGATTGTATCCAAAGGTATAGGCATGAGCCATAATTAGGGCAGGCGGGTTGGGCTTTGCCACAGCATCTGCTGGCAAGTGCTAGAACTCGGGGGCAAATTCTATCCAAGATTGCAAGATCTGAGATGGGGAGAGTGTGTGTAGTGTGGGCTCCTCTTTGATGGGCTGCAACTCCCACTGGTGAGCATAAGAACCAGAACTGGGGGAGGGACTGGCCGGACAGGTGGTGGCACCCACTGGCATGAGTGTGTACTGGAGGGTGGAATTCGTTGTGTTGAGTTAGGCATAAATGCCCAATGATGTATACAAGGTCTCAATGGAATGTGGGGCAGACCAGATCAGCCCACTGTCCATGACGGCAGGCACAGGAGTCAGAGTTGGGGAACTGGTCCAATGGGATTATTAGGGGTTGCTTTGCCTAGGCTGCAGCTCCTCACTGTGCTGCATGAGGGGCAAGCATAAGTTGGGCAGGGCTAGGCTGGGCTGGGTGGAGCCACAGCACACATTGATTTGTTAAGGATGGAGGGCAGAGCAAATTGAATCAGCTACCCCAGTGAAGCTTGCCAGCAAATGTCTGGGCCAACGGAGACTTGGAGGTGGACTAGGACAGCCAATCAACCTTGGAAGGAAGATCTTGGAGCTGCAACATCTCAGAACTACAGAAAACACACGAACAGAACCCTCAGAAAATGCTCCACATCGGGGAACCTGGGATAACATCGGGTGGCAGTTCCCCATCCCAGGTAGTGTGGTGGTTGGGAGGCTGGCCGTGGTTGCTCCTCTGTGTGCCCCTTCCCCCCATATATGGAAAGAAAAAGAAAATATGTAAACAGTGGTCTCACCCACTATCTCCTGATCCTTGACCCTTCCCACCCTGATCAACTACATAAACATCATCTATAATAAAATTTTAAAATAATAATAAAACAACAACATGGGGCTGGTACTGCAGGACTCCATCGGTTGGTGTTACCATAACCCCAGTCACGCCCTCACTACAGCTAAGGCTATGCATGACACCCCCATTACTTTGGGTTGACACAGTCATGATTCCAGCTACTGCACACTGAGAGCTGGTCCACCTGCAACATCAGAACCTCCTAGGAGGTTGCCACCAAGGTCCACACATTCCTGTTAGGATGGGGAAGACTGCTGCCAGCCTGCCATCACTGCCACCGACCACAGCAGGAGGAGACGTGCGAACACTCCACCACCAAACTGACACCCTCAGCCAGTTTCAGGCACCCACCACCAAGCTCATCTTTACAGAGTGACCCGGACAACTCCAAATCATCAAAGATCAACGTTAAGACACAGTAAGTATGAAGTACAATGATGGCACACTCCCAAAGGAAAGTAGTCATGCTGTAGTGACAGTCCTAGCAAGAAAATTGACAAAATCCTCAACAAAGAAGTCCAAGCAATGATTATAAGGAAACTGAATGGTACACAAAAAAATCCATATAGACATTAAGAAAAGTCAGAAAACTGCACAATATTAATAAGAAATTCAACAAAGAAATAAAGAGCTTAAGAGACAAGCAAATTTTAGGAAAGAACGCAACACATCAAAGATCCAATGGGAAACCTCATCAATGAGATCAAACAGAAAAAAGCTTAGCTGAACCTGGAGAAAGGGCTTGTAAGATTTCCAGCCACACGGATCAGTAAGAATGAAGATATTCAGAGACCAGTGAGATTCCCTAAATGAGCAAATACTTGAATTTGGGATGTGCAAAGAAGAGTTGTTTAAAACAAAAAATAGCTGTTAAGTTCCCCCATCTAGGTTAAACTGGACATCCAAGTGCAGGGGATGCTAAGGACTCCAACAGGCCTGAGCAGAAATGACCCTCACAGAGACACAAGGCAGGTGACCCCTCCAAAGCACATCACAGAGGATGTTAAAGAATGTAAGAGAAAAGCACAAGTCACATCTAAGGAATCACATTAGGATAATGAAAAGTTCCTCAGCAGAAATCTTTCAAGGCAGGAAGGAATGGAGTAACATATTTCAAGTTCTGGAAAAAAAAAACTGTCTACCAATCAATAATACCAAAGCCCTTTTATTTTCTTGTTTTAAATGGGTAGGTTTCAAAACACAATATCAACAGCAATGTTAACAAATATATTAAAAAAAAATACATGTAGATGGGACTAGATGTCCAAAGAACAAGTCCACATGGCACAGGCCAGCTGCTCCCATAGGGCTGAGCACAAGGCAAGGACAGCACCCAAGGAGTCCCTTGCACCCTTGGGCTCCAACAGAACTGCAGGCCAGGGGACCATTGTTCCACTGGCTGCAAAGCCCCTCCAACATCCAGCAAAGAGTTGGGTGACCACTCCACATCATGGAGATGAGGCCTTTGGTGGTACTGTGGGATCCAGGCTAGTTCCTGAGAGTCTGTGGCCATCACTGGCCCCTGACAGGTGCCAACGAGGGCAGCTGAGCCCAGCCAAGGCGCCTGTCACCAGGGATCTGTGTCTTCCCCACCCTGGCCTGGAATACTGCACACCTACAGCCCAGCTGGGCCACACAGTGAGCAGGCACTGACTCCAGCAAGGGCAGGGCGTGGCAGAGAGCACATTCTGAGGGATGAAGCCTGAGCCCTCCCATCTCCTCCAGGTCCAGTCACCTGCCAGACCTCACCGAGTATGAGGACCAAAGTGGCTGTCTTGAACCAGCCAGGGGCCAAGTGAACCTCCCCTACCCTAGATGATAGGGACTCAGGGTCCAGGTATCCTGTATCCTGAGCCTCTTCCTATGGAGATGGTCTCAGAGGCCAGCCTGCAACCTGGACTCACCAAAAGGACAGCGAACATGTGCTGGGCAGAACGCGGCCTCCCCTCTGCCACAGCCTCCCCAGACATAAATAAAGCAGAACTAAAGACTTGGCAAGGGAATTATTCACCATCCAGTCAGCTTTAGGCTTTACCTAAGATACTGAAGCGGGTCGTAAAGACACATAAAAGGACAAAACCAACTGGAAGAACAGATACATACAAACAGAAAGAATCATTGTCAGCACAGGATTTCAAACAAGAATGAATATGAAAAATAAGAACATAGGCTATGAAAAGCAAGCAATGAAATAAAGAATAGGACTGGACTAAGTCATTATTTCTCAACAAATACTTAAAAATTAAATGGATTAAATTCCACCAATTAAAAGATACATATAGGCTGAACAGATTTTTTTAAAATGACCTAACAATATGCTGGCTTCAAGAGGTCACCTCACCAGCAAAGACACATAGACATTGAAAGGATAGAAAAAGACATCCCATGCAAAGGGAATGAATAACATGCAAGGGTGGCTAAACTTACATCAAACAAAATACACTTTGAGGCAAAAACAGAACAAGAAGACAAGGTCATTTGATGACTACAGGATTAGCTCAACAAAGATTTAACAATAATAACTATATAAGCACCTACTGCCAGAACATGCAATTTCTTTTTTTTTTTTTTTCAAAATGACATAGCAGGGACAGAGTCCAATGCAACAGCAGTAACGGACTTCACCATTCCACTTTCATCTCCCAGGTTCCTCACCACTAAACAAAGCCAAAAAAAAAATATATCCCAGAAAGAACATCAGGAATTAAAGTATACTACAAAACGGATGCAACGCTTACAGAACATCCTACTCCACTGCAGATCATACCTTCTTTTCGTGATCTCATGGGAGATTTTCTAGGATAGATCATGTATTAGGCCACACATCTTAATTTTTCAAAAATCACATCATGTATCTTTATCTGAACAAAATGGAATAAAACTGGAAAATTAAAGTGCAAGAACTTACACAGGGATCACACAAACATACAGAGGGTAAACAATGCAGGATCGGGGGAGAATTTTGATACTTCTGGAGACAAATGAGAATGGAAACATTACATAGGCAAATTCATGCAGATGAAATAAGATTGATATGAAGGGAAAGTGTGTACAGTAAGTTCCTACGTTAAAAACAGACAGAACTGCATCTAATTGACAGCAGTGCATCTGAAGGACACGGAGAAGTAAGAGCTAACAAGTCAAAGTTAGAAGAAATCCACTGAAGTGAAAAGACTAGTTTGATGAACAATTTTTTGGAAAATATAAATCAATGAAACTTTAGATACACTGACCAAGAGAAATTTAAAAGAGAGAAGACTAAAACAAGTTAGATACAAAAAAAGGACATGTTCGATGCTGGAACAGTGGCATGGCCAGTAAAGTAGCTGCCTGCAATGCTGACATACCATGTGGACGGGGGTTCAATTCCCAGCTGCTCCACTTCCCATCCAGCTCCCTGAGGGTGTACTTAGGAAAGCAGCAGCAGATGATCCAGTTGCTGGGACCCATGAACTCAGATGGGAGACCTGGATGCAACTCCTGGTCCTGTCTTCAGTCTGGCCCACTCCTGGCCATTGAAGCCATCTGGGGAGTGAGCCAACACCTCAAGGAGCTCTGACTTTTAAATAAATAAATGAATAAATAAATCTTCACAATAAAAGTAGATATTGGGGCTAGTATCGTAGTGGACTAGGTTAAGCCTCTGCCTGTAGTACTGGCATCCCAAATGGGTGCTGGTTCAAGTCCTGGCTGCTCTACTTCCAATCCAGATCCCTATGGTAGCCTGGGTAACCAGGAGAATATGCTCCAAGTCTTGGGTCCCTGCACTCACATGTGGGAGACCCAGATGAAGTTCCTGGCTCCTACCTTTGGACCTGCCCAATTCCAGCCACTGCAGCCATTTGGGGAGTGAACCAGAGGTTGGAAAATCTCTATCTCCCTCCCTCCGTCTAGTGTCTCCTTGTCTCTCCGTATCCCTGTCTTTCAAGTAAGAGTAAGTGGATCATTTTTGAAAAGGGATATGTTACAACTGATACCACAGAAATGAAAAAGGATCATTAGAAAGTATAAAGAGAAACTGTACATCTACCAAATGGAAAGCACAGAAATGGGGAAGTTTGGAGTACAACCCCATGAGAACTGAATCATAAAGACACAACAAAACTAAGCCAGATGATAATAAATAACAAGAATGAGTCAGGAATAAATACTGAAGTGGGAAGTCTCCCAAATTCATTTCCTGAGGTACACTACCCTGGTTCCAAGATCACACAAGGACAAAAACAGACCAATCTCCCTCAAAGACAGGACGACTCCCAACAAAATGCCAGAGGCCATTAGCTCCAACAGCACATCCAAAAGATCAACTGGCATTCGTCCCAAAGCTTCAACAAATACAAATCGAACACAAAGCACATCACATGGGCATAATGAGGCCTAAAACTGCGGGATCAGTGTGACAGATGCAGAAAAGGTATTCAATAGCGCTCAACATCCACTCATCCCAAAACACTCAATTCATATGCAGCAACAGACTGAATGAGGAAGACATACAAAAGCAAACCTTATCTGTGAGGTTCACAACTAAAAAGGAAGTCCATTCTTTCTCAATCTGTAGAAAAGTTTTGCTGAGGGCAATTAGGCAAGGAAAAGATAGCACAAAATAATAAAGAAGGAAGTCAAAATTGCCAGTTTGCAATTGGCATGTGTGTATGTACCAAACCCGAATTACTACAGCGAAAGACTGAAAATTGCTCAGCAAATTGAACAAAGATGCCACAAATAAACTGACAAATTGGTAGCATGTTTATACATCAGTAACAAACTTGCTAAGAGAGGAATAACAGTAATCCCACTGAAAAGAAATTAAATACCTAGAAATAAATTTAACATAAGGTGTAAATACACCTTCACTGGAAATTACAAAACAATGATGAAGGGCCCAGCACAGTAGCCTAGTGCCTAAAATCCTCACCTTAAATGCGCCAGGATCCCACATGGGTGCTGGTTCTAATCCTGGCAGCCCCACTTCCCATCTAGCTCCCTGCTTGTAGCCTGAGAAAGCAGTTGAGGATGGCCCAAAGCCTTGAGACCCTGCACTGACGTGAGAGACTTGGAAGAGGCTCCTGGCTCTTGGCTTCAGATTGGTTCAGCTCCAGCCATTGCAGCCACTTGGGGAGTGAACCATCAGACAGAAGATCTCTCTGTTTCTCCTCCTCTCTGTATATCTGCCTTTCCAATAAAAATAAATAAATCTTTAAATAACAACAACAAAACACCAATGATGAAATAAATTGGACCAGAGGAAAGTAAATACAAACACTGAATTCGTGGGTTGGACAAATAATGTTAAAAATGTTCATATCACCCAAACCAAATGTACAGATTCAAAGCAAAATTTAATAAAATATTGAAGACATTTTTCAGGAACTAGGGGGGAAAGGAACCTAAAATTAATATGCAAGTATAAAAGAACCCAAAAAGTCAAAACAATCTTCAACAAAAAGAACAAGAAAAGCATTCTTTAAAGTGTATTACAGAGCTAGCCCACTGTGACGGCATGCAGGCAAGTGCATGGGTCAGCGGAATAGAACGGAGATCCCCAAAACAAATTCACACATCCACAGCCATGCGAGTCTCTACCGAAGTCACCAAGATAAGCAATACAAAGTGATGCGAAAACAGGGGACCTCACTCAGAAAACCCTGGAGCTGTTCTCATGCACAAATCAACTCGAAACAGACCAGTGTCTTCAACGGAAGACCGAAAACAAGAAGCTGCTAGAAAAACTTAGGGTAAACACTTTGAGACAAGGCAAAGAATTTTTTTTTTTTAACAAGATGAATTCTGGTTTACTTAGTGCCATTCAAGAGCTTTATGAAAATTCACACCATTAAAGCTAATGGGTTATCATTTTATCAGCAATATCAACCTTGGTGAAACAACACAATTTAACCACAATGATTTTTTTTAAAGACCCCCCAGAATACAGGTAACAAAAGTAAAATTAGACAAACTAAATTATATTAAACTCGGATGTTTCCAATTAGCGTAAGGAAAAGAAAAAAAGGAACAGAATAAAGACAACTGGAAGAATGGGAGAAAATATCTGTAAGCCAGACATCTGACAAAGGATTAAGACCCAGGATGTATCAAGTATTTTGAAAGCTCAACACAAAAAAGAAAAATCCGTACAGCCTGGTTAAGAAACGAACACAGGAGCTGAGAAGTCATTTTGGTTCTCAAAGAAGAAAGTCAAGCTGCCAATTAAGTTATGAGAATTAAAAAAAAAAACAACTCAATATCCTTGTCATGCCCAGTAAATGCAAATGAAAACCACAGGAAGCTGACACGCTCTTCCAGTTGAAACAGTATCACCAAAAAGTAGTAAGTTCTAACAAAAATATGGAGACAAGGGAACCCTAACACACTGTGGATGGAGATAGGAAAATCTCACAGCCATTAGGGAGGGTCGCACACAAGTTTCTGAGCAAACCAGCAACCAGATCTACCAGGTAACCTGGCTCTTCTGTACATCCAGAGGAAACAAAGGCAGCCTAAGAAAAGGACAACTGTGTTCCCTTTCCATTACAACAATTCACAACAGCCAACATATGGCATCAACCAAGTCTTCACTGATTAATGAACAGGTTAAAAAAAAAAAAAGCAGAATCTTCAAAAAGTTCACCAAAAATGTATATTCTCAAGATATTATGCATGAATTTCAAAGATTTTTGCATAAAAAAACCCAACTGAGTTTGATTTAAGTCTAATTATTTTGAAAATCACCACTGGTTCACTCACCACACAGCTGCAAGGTCCAGGGCTGGGCCAGACCAAAGTCAAGAGCCTCATGCAGGTCTCTCACGTGGTGGCTTGGACCAAAGCTCTTGGGTCATCTGCTGCTGCTTTGGTGGAGCTGGATTGGAAGTGGAGCAGCCAGCACAGGAACTGGTGCCCATGTGGGATGCACCTGTTGCATGAGGCTGCTCAAGCCACAATGCTATGTCACCAGCACCTTAACTGAACTTTTAATTCCATTTTTCTCAAATGTTTCGAAGTCTCTTTATACAAACATCAGAGTCATATTCAGCAATTTTTAAAAAAGGAGTAAAATCCAGAGACACGAATGAAACTGATTTCCATTGTGTTAAGTAAAATAAGCCAGCTAGAGAAAAACAAGCTCAGCTCGAATGTACAAAAGTGATTCGTGATGATGTTAGGTCATGGATCCCAAAGCTGTAAATCCCACTGTCCCACAGCACAGTGAGGGGACTGTAGTTTACAGTAATGTGTTATCCACCGAGTGCGTGAAGAACAAGAAGACAGGAGATTGTAAATGGGAAACAAAGAAAACAGAAAATAGAAATGCTAACATCCCATTAGCATCAGGATATGCCATGCACATGTACTGATCCAATGATCAATTGCATTGTACCTTCCAAATGTACATAGGTTGCATACTCATAAAAAACAGAGGAAGGAAGTATATGGGGATCCCAGTTCCACAATCGCACAGGATGTGATTTGGCCCAAGTCCACAGCAGTGTGGTACCCAGAGCGCTCAGCAGAGAGGGCAGCTTGCCAATACCTTCTCATGTACCAAAATGTCAAGACAAAAACAATTGTGTTCTTGAGGCAGGCACTTTCATACATGAATCAACTTCAGCCACTGCTTAGGGCACCCATGTCCCGTATCAGAAGCCCTGGTTCGAGTCTTGGTTCTCAATGCTTTCAATCCAGACTCCTGCTAATGTGCCTAGGAGGCATTGGATGGTGGCTCAAGGACTTGGGTTCCCTCTACCCACATGGAATTCTTCAGTGGTGTTCCTGGCCCCGTCTTCAGCCTGACTTAGCCCTGATGCTGTAAGGCCATTTGGGAGAGTAAACCAACAGATAAAAATCTGTCACTCTGCTTTTCAAATAAAAAACCTAACAACAATAACACAAACAAGCAAAACCCACAAAAACAGACCCAAAAAACCAAACTTGCTTTGAGCTTTGAAAAAGAAAACAACCTTTTAGTTATTGTCCTTTGATCCAACAATTACACTAGATAAGGGAATTAAAGTTTTCCATAGGATTGGATTTCAATTTCCTGGTTTCCAAGACTGTATTTCTCATGCATCTGGGTTTGTTGGGTTTTTTGTTGTTGTTTGTTTTTTGTTGTTTTGTTTTGTTTTGCTGTCAGATTCACCCTTGCTAAGTATAGAGCGAATGCTTTAATGAAAAAGAATACCCAGCACAGAGCACAAAGACACGAGTGATGAAAAGACACTGAGAATGAAACTGAAAAGTAGTCAACACTTACTCCCATGCTTCTGTCATCATTCATCCTGACACGGCCTGAAAGATCTGTTCCTGGGGCTGGACCACTTGTGGAGAGTGGGCACCTGGCAACACAGAGCAGAGTTGCTTAATACAGGACCAAACTGCAAGACTCAACAGCTACCAGACTATAAGAGCACTTGAAAAAGTTTGCTGGAAATTCAACTTAGAGATGCTGATTTTCTCTCTCTCTCTCTCTCTCTCTCTCTCTCTCTCTCTCTCTCTCACACACACACACACACACACACACACACTTTGCAATCTAGGCACATGGAGAATCTTCAGAGAGTTCATGAAAAGTGGTTATTTTGAAAAATAAAAAATGCAAGCATTTCAAAAACATTTTAGCACCAAAATAAGCATTATCTTTTCTTTCCACTTTTCCACAAACTTTATAAATTTTAAATTTATCCGAAAAGCAGAAAAAGAGAAATAGAAATAAAGGCCTGCAGAAGCCAGGCCTGGGTCAGACTAAAACTGAGAGCCAGGATCTTAATCCATGCCTCCCACATGGATGGCAGGAACACAGATAGGAGTCACTCCCTGCTACATTCTAGCGCCTTCGTTAGCAGGAAGCTTCAACTGGACGACTGTAGGCACTCCGGTGTGTGGTGTGCACACCATCATGGCTTCCACAAGACCCACCTTGCAAAAGGAGTCACGTGTGATATAGCTCTTGGCCCCACCTCTACCTCCACTCCCAATTCTATCACGGTCTAACACAGAGAAAAGGGCAGCTCTCCCCTCCATCCAACAGACAGATAATATCTAGCCAAAACTGAACACAAGGGATCTGCAACTTTAACACATCTGGCTTCCTGGCTTTGAGTCCCACAAGGAGCCCTCCCTGGGGTGAACAGCCCTCACACATTCTTGTTGACATGTCTAATTCCTGCCACAAAAAACTCAGGCATTTTGAGAGTAAATGAAGAGGACACATTGCAGGGGGTAGTTCATCTTCACTGTCAGAGGAATAGCAGTCTGATCAGAACGACGCTAACTAAGCAGCATGCAGTTGTGGCACTGTGGGCTGTCTAACGCAGCTCCAACAGAGCTCCTCAAATTCCTCCTGACAGGGAGCTAGGAGAAAATCGGTTCTTGTACTCACTTAAGCCATCCCGTCACGCCCAAAGCACCATCTTGGACTTCTTTACATTCGAGCCTTTTACATAAAGCAGGGGTTGGGTGGGCTACACACAGAAACGCTTGCAATCCCTCTCTCCGGGCCGTCGCAACACCATCCAGACACAAGGCATCTGCAGAGAGCAAAGACACAATTTCCAGTTCAAACCGTGTGAAAGCATAACTGCCCTCATGGAAGATTGGACCCTTTCTGACAAAGCAGAAGTCAACCCAGTTCTTTTAACCTTTTCATCTGAATCCCCTTCATGTCGGTTCACACAGGGATGAGGAAAGAAAAAAAGGCAGGAGAAAACGGAAACTCATTCAACAACCAGCAGAATTGACAATCCATGTGCAGCCTGCTCACTGCGCAGCCCGTTACAGGATGGCACCACAGGCTCCTGAAGGCACACGCTAGAACCCGAGGGAGTGCTGTGGGTCACAGATGGAAGGGACAAACCATTCTGTCCAAGACACCATCTTACTTTGTGCATTGCTGAGGAGAGGAAGCAGTGGAGTTAAAAATGGAAATAAACCATAAGCTTCAGAATTCATTCCAATGTCTGGGTTCTAATCCTGGCTCTGTCACCACTGGTTTGGTGGTCTTGGAATGCTGGGCCACTCTTGAGATCTCCTTATCAGAAAGCAACATGTGATCTCAGGCAAATGATTAACTCACATTTCCTGTTTGCTCATCTTTAAGAGGAGAACTGGTGTGGGAGTTAAGACATCATTTGGGATGCCCACAGCATTAGTGTGCCTGGATTGGAGTCCTGGCTCTGATCCCAACACCAGCAACCTACTAACGCCCACCTTGGAGGTAGCAGACTCAAGGGAGGCTCAAGTCCGTGGGCCCCTCTCTCTCTCATGTGGGAGACTGGAACTCAGCCTGGCCCAGCCCAGGCTTTTGTGGGCATTTGGGTAGTAAACCATCATGTGCATGGTATCCTTCTCTGCCTTTCAAATAAACTAAAGGAGGCGGGGATCACATCAGCATCTACCTTGTGTGATAAGGATTGAATGAGTTCATGCTTAGGTTAAGAACATGGGACCAGGCCTGATATACAGCAAGCACTCTTGTATGTCATCGTGGTTGGTTATCTCTCGGGAACTGTGAATGAAACAGTCCCCATAAAACACTAATCCACCCTCTAATACAAGCGGACACTCGGTCAGCAGTGCTGGCTCTTCCCTTGCTAAACAACCTACAAGTCACAACACTGCATTTCTTTTATCCCTCCAGAACCACTCACTCACTTTGGCTTTCAGCCACAACCATGTTGTGCTAAGAACTATCAAGACCCTGACGATGGCGCTGAGTAACCATCCACAGTTTGACCCACAATCAGTTTTGCCTTCTCCAAGCTTGCATTCCATGCTATCAAAACCTAAAATCTTATTTCTGGAATGACTCCTCCAGCTTTGAGGATTCATCAAACACTTGAGGATCTGCATTCTTGCGTTCTTTCTTGTTCTTTTGTTTTTTTGCTCATATCATTCTCAGATATTCACTGGAATACTCTCTCATGCTTTTTACTTTTCCAAATCTAACCCATCTTTCAGTCAATTCAGGAATCTTTTGGCTATACACAGAATTTTGTGCCTTGCACAAAGTATCCATATATATATAAATATATAGCTATATATCCATATACAGACATCCAATATCTATTCAACTATGGATTGGCTGAACTCAACCATTCAATTCTTATGCACATGTTCATTACTTCCCATTGCAAAAAGAACCGACCCCCAGCTATGCCTGAGCAGGTGCAAAAGGCTTCCAGGCTTACCCAACAGAGGAGTACACCAGTTCGTGGACTTCAAGGTCAGGGGTGTCAGATGGCTTCTTTCTTCTGGGTTGCTATGCAGTTTGTGGCAACAATGCTTCTGAACAGAAAACCAAGTATTGTTAGTTGTCTAAAGCAGGGTCACACAACACATTTCATAAGCTACTCCTGCATCCCCAACAGCATAAAACAATATGCTGTCAAATCAGATGCCAGGAAGAGGTGAGAAAGGTCAGGAAGACATGGCATCAGGTAAAAAGGCATTCATGCCTTTAATCAAAAGTATCCCATATAAGTAGCTAGAAGAAAAATTTTTCAAATCACAGTTCAATCATCTAATAGAACACGAACATTGTAAATTCCAAATAATGAACACATTGATACAAACCAAGGCCTTGAAAAAAAGTGATGGGTGAAGGGCAGTTTATAGCTACATAACTCTTCATGCTACACTCATTAAGCTTTAACAACTGCTATTCTTAGGACCAGCCAGGGCCTTGTGTGTATATGCACATGTGTATGCTTGATCCATGGCTTCAGTTGATAATTTTCCAAAGAAAAACAGTGTGGTTTAGCATCCCAATGTTTCCAACAGAAGAGATCTTCAAAGACTTTTTGCAAATCTGTATTACAAAAAGACTGCAGTACTGGTGCTTTGAACCAGCAGGTAAAGTTACTGCCTGCACTGCCAGCATCCCATATGGGCACTGGTTCTAGTCCCAACTGCTCTACTTTCAATGAAGTGTCCTGCTAATGCACCTAGGAAAGCAACAGAAATATGCTCAAGTCTCGGGGGGTGGGAGGACTGCACTCAGGTGGGAGACCCAGAAGCAGCTCTGGGCTCCTGGCTTCAGTCTGGTCCAGTCCTGACCTTGTGGTCACATGGGGAGTGAGTCAGTGGATGGAAGGGCTCTCATTCTGTCCCTCCTCCTCTCTTTTTGTCATTTTGCCTTTCAAATAAATATATATTTTTCAAAGTGAATACGGATGCATTTAAAGTCCTATTGCACAAAATCACTGCCTGTAACTTCCATTTTTCTACAAACTTTTTAAAAATTTTATTTGTTTTTATTGGAAAGGCAGATTTACAAAAAGGAGAGACAGACCTTCCATCCCTGCACCTATATAGGATTTCAGCACTGCGGGTAGAGGATTAGCTTATTACAGACAGCCCTACACAGGTCCTTCCCACAAATGCTCTGATGTTCCCTCATACATACTGGCCTTAGAGTTCTACTGTGGCATAGAAATTCACCCACAATCCCGACCAGAAGAATTTCCAAAAGCTTATACTTACCAGTTGTTCTTGAAGACTCGGTTGAACAGTATCTGTCCAGGACGAATGGGCACAGCAAGGAACTCTCTCATCTAAAAAGCTCTGCATGAAAAAACGGGGGCACAGGATAAACACCAAAGGATCAGAGAGTCTGAGATACGAAACCTTACACTTGAGAGACAAGCGGAGACTCCATACACATTGAGCTCTTTTTGATCTTGTCCTCCACTTTCAAGGAGCACAGATCGTGGCAAACAGCCCACTACACAGGTCGTCAAAAAAGTTCATGAAAAGTGTATATTATGGAAAAAGAAAACTAGATCAACTTGTTCTGCAGTAAAATAAGCTTACCTTTGAATTTCACTTTTCCAAGAACTTTTTTTCAGTAACCTCCTACTTTCTCCATTACTCAATCTGAAAATGAGTTTCAAAGAGTAGGAAGAAGAAACTGAAGGGCCTGGTCGTTGACATCTTTACACAGGGGCCAAAGAAAGTTGCTGGAGATGTAACAGAATGGTCGAAATGGTGGCTACAAGAAGTTTATACTAGCCTAACAACGACCTTAATCCTAGAGGCTGACAATATTATTCATAGGGAAAGTTAACTGGTCTTTTGGAGATGATTTCTCTATCTTCAGATATGGAAGCTCCTCCAACTCCAGCTGCTGCAGGAGACTTTCTAGGCTCACTGCCTAGCTTAATCTTTCACATGAATAGTGTTTTTTTTCCCTGCTTAAACTGATGTGTCTGCATTATATCCTGGAAACAGACACATGCAAGTACCACCTCTCCTTCTTTCCCTTCTCCATCTCTCTCCTCCAGCGCCAACTTGGCTATCTCCATATGTTCCTTGTTTACGAACAAAGAGGGGATTCAGCAAGCCCCATAGGGGAAAGACATATAGTCAACTCTGCCACAGCTATCCTGAAGCATCCAGACAGCAAAGAATTAAAAGTTTAACTCAAATAAGACCAAGCAGGAGAAAAGGCACAGGAACCATTCACACCTATTCAAGAGGATCTGATATCCCTACATTGAAGGATGCATTCCTGCAATGGGAAAGGAGATACCTAAGATTTACAAACCAGGATCTTTGCTGATTGAGCAAATTCAGAAACAGCTTCTCCTTGGAAGATGCTATCAGGATCCACCCACTCCTATCAGTTCTTCCTCTTTTGTTTTGCTAAGTGCTTTCAGCCTCTAAGAGAACTAGCCTGCAAAGCATCTTCTTCTACCAATGGTTATTGAAGGGAGGGATCGAAATCAGAAAATCGTATCAATCAGCTTGTGAGTTCAGCTCTGATTGGCCAGCATGCCCACAGCCCCCGTAAGCCCAGATCACAGAGAGCTATTACCTGAAACAGCAAGCCATGGCATCGGGGCCCTTCAAGTAACCTCTTTCGAAGTGACTCAGTTGTTGCTACAAAGAGAGTTTACAAGCAGCTCAGTAGGAACAGGTTTTCCTGCATCCTTCAACTTATTACATTCTTTAGTAAGATTTTCTAAATCTTTACATTAGGGGTCTTGGAACAGGTGTTTCGTCTAGTGACTAAGACACAAAGATGGCCATGTACCACAACAGACCACCTGAGCTCACCACCTGCCTTCTGCTCCTGACCCCACCTACTGGCTGGCTGGCTACAGAGTCCAGGATGCAGGAGAACAGCTCAGGGATTTGGGTTTCTGCTACTCAGGTGGGAAACCTGGACCGATTTGGAAAGTGAACCAGAGAGAGCAGGCTTGTATTCAAGTAAGTCAATAAGTCTTATAAACTAAAAATGAATTTGAAACATGAAAACATGTTTCAAAACATGAGAAGGTAAATGATGACACTTATCATCATTGGCATTCTCAAATTAAGATGGGAAAACCCTGCAAGAGCTAAGCAACTACCCTTTCCCTCGGATTTTTAGAACTAATCTGGATGCATTCAAGTGAACTGTCTTGTAGAAATGAGTGGCCACATTATTCAATCTCAAAGTAAAAATACACCTGAGAGGTCATGCAGTTCACCCTCCCACTGATGTGAAAATCTCTCTTCAGTAAAATTCTTCCCAATTGCCTTGAAAACCTAGAAACCCACATGAGGTAAGATCATGAGATTCAGGGGTCCCAAGAATTGAAACGATTATGTAAATCAATCAGCCGAGACACCGTTCAGTTCAGCATAGTATTAACTAAAATCTGTTTCCCAATAATTTCCAAAATCCCATCTCTGGAACGGTGGAAATGGGAGTGAGTGCCCATGTAACTCTTAGCATTCTGTAGTACTGTTACTTGACAGCCCACCCTGTGCAATATGGCCAAGGATGAGAAAACAAGCTCCCAACTTCTCAAAGACAAAAATGGATGCCAACACCCAGGCCTTTAATGCACGAGGCGAGCCTCACACTTAGACTCCGATGGGGCTTTGAATATAGACCTCATTCTCACCCGTCTGATGGCTTTCTCAGCCCACAGGAGCTTAAAAACAGAACTTACACGGTGGGGGTGGGAGGGGTCTCTGTTGGAGGGAAGCATGTTCACAGCTACCACTTAGCTGCTTTTCTCACTGACAGTGAACAAGGATGGACAGCACACACTCTGCTGTACACAACACATGGGAATCTGGAACCTCTGAACTTTCTAGAGCAGAGTTTTCTACCTCAACGACCTGAAGCATTTTGAGCCATGAAAATAACGCCCATACATGTGGAAAGAAATTCTCTAATTTAAAAATAAAAATGTCTTCAGTGAAAAGCTTCAATTATCCATGGAAGCATCCTTTTTTTTATAAGAATTTTAAACAACAACAACAACAACAAAAAAAAACCCGGGCGCAAGTGGTTAGGGTCCTCGCCTTGCACGCCAGGATCCCATGTGGGCGCCAGTTCTAATCCCGGCAGCCCTGCTTCCCATCCAGCTCCCTGCCTGTGGCCTGGGGAAGCAGTCCAGGACGGCCCAAGGCTTTGGGACCCTGCACCCGCGTGGGAGACCTGGAAGAGTCTCCTGGCTTCGGATCGGCATAGCATCGGCCGCTGGGCTCACTTGGGGAGTGAATCATCGGACGGAAGATCTTCCTCTCTGCCTCTCCTCTCTGTATATCTGCCTTTCCAATAAAAAAATAATAATAATAATAAAATAAATCTTTAAAAAAAAAGAAAAAATAATAAAAATAAAATCTTTTAAAAAAACCCAACTAGACTTGACAAAGTCAAGAAAATGTATTTTTAAATTTCTAAGCTTTTGAAGTTAAAAATATTTTTCCCAACAATACTTAAGATTCTTACAAAGGTCCAACTATTACAGATGTTCTGTGTTCATGGTATCAGGCCTCCTTTTAACCTGTATCTGAAGTTAACCTGTATCTGAAGAACAGCAACCCAAGATTTTAGAAGTGGTTATCATCCACTTGTGAAGGCCACGTAACTCCAAACACAAACACAGAATACTGGCTGAGAACTGCCAAACCACCGCTGTCCTTGAGAAAAACAATGCATTGCCCCATCACTGCCCATCTTTCGCCCTTCAGGCGGTCTTGGGTTTTAGCCACAGTCCACCTCAAGCCATTCAAATTGAAAAGCTTACTCTACCAGCTGTCCTGGGCAACTATTTCCCTGTTTTCCATACAGACAAAGGAGCTGGCCTGGCCCATGAACCCACTTTGCATTCACCTTTGCATTCTCTTCTGTGTGTTTGGAGTTGAGCCCGCAACATCTCCAGGCTTGTCCGGCTTCCTACAGAAGTGAATTAAACAATGACCACTGTATCAGTCCCTGCTGTCACCTGCGCTACAGATTTCTTGCAGAGGAAACAACTTGCTAAATGACCACCCAAGGAGACTTTCCGGCAAAGGCTCACAATTCATTGGCTATTAAAAATCAGAACTATGATATTACGAGAGCTGTGGCAATATTAATGATCAATGACAGCAGGCATTGAATCACAACTTCTATAACACCAGTATTACCAAAAAATAATGTTCTAGAAAGTTGTGTATTAAAAGCAGTTCACTCAAAACCAGACTAACAGAAAATATGCACAACATTTAAGAGTATGCCTGTCAAAGTGCTTATATTCAATAATAAACAATTTTAAAACAGGCAAAAGACTTCAACACTTCACAAAGAAGATACACATCCCTACAGGAAAACTTCCAATATCAGTAGCCACCTAAAAAATACAAATTAAAGCCACAATGAAATACTTAGTGGCAAGGCTGAAGTAGACCAGTCCCATCAAATGCTGGAACAATGAACTCTTACACTATTGGGTGTCAAAATGCTATGAACATTACAGAAATTGTTTGTCAGTTTCTTAAAAACATAGAACCACAACTATGCCCTGATCTAAAAAATCTACTCCTACATATTTATTTTAAAAACAAAGAAGGTATTTTCAAAATTTCATCAAAAATGGAATTAAAGTTTATTTCGGTACAAATAATTTGTGAACTGCACATGTGATTTTATCCTTATACACATTTTTCACAAACTTTTTCTAAAGATTTTTTTTAACTTGAATTTGGAGTTGGAGGGACAGAGAGAGGTTTTCATCCACTGGTTCACTTTTCAGAGGGCCACAAGGACATGGGCTTGGCCAGGCCAGAGTCAGGAAACAGGAGTTTCTCTCAAGTCTGCCACTCAGGCAGCAGGGACCAGACCATTGAGCCATCTTGTGCTGCTTTTCCCAGGCCATTAGCAGGAAGCTAATTCCAAAATGGAACAGCTTGGACACAGCCATAGACGACGCCAATACAACAACCAGTGCCACTACTCACCTACTAGCATCAAACTTCTTTAAAAACTTTTTGGATTATAGAGATTTCAAAATTTTTCTGCAACATAATGTTGTTTTAATTCTGTTTTTCTGTGAGCTTTCTCAGGTTCCCTTGTAACCAAAGATACAAGTACTTTAGGTATCCAATAAGAGAATAAAAAAAATGAAATTGTGGAATATACATATAAGAAGACAATTCATATTTCAAAAACCCTACTGATGAAAACAACATAGATGAACTCAAAAACACTGAGCTAAGCCAAAGAAAACAGACAAAAGAAGCAACATACTGTGGAAATGTGTTCCAGTACAGTCAACGTGACCGACTAAACCGGCAGCTCTCCCGTGTGATGGCGACGGAGGGGAGCCTCGAATTGGAAGTAACTCAGGAAAACTTTCTAGGGTAACACAAGTTCTGGATTTTGATGTGTGCTTATCTCACTGGTTAGGAAGTGTAGGGAAAAAAAATCGCCAAAAATGTGCAAAGAACAAAAATAGCACCTGGCTGATGAAATACAGTGTTAGGAGGAAAAAAAAAATCACTGGACAATCAAAACCAGAATGCTTCCTCCTCCCAAGGTTCATGTTCAAAAGGAATTGAAATGTAAGTTTATAGAGAATAAAATACTAAATAGAAACATGCTTATATACAGAATTTCATCTTGGAAAAAGGACAAATCATGCATTCGGTTGATAAAAATGACTGTTGGAGAATTACTACTTTTGGTTCGTACCTTGATATGATTTTGTTTTTAAAACTTACAGGATAAACCTGTCTCTCAAATGACAAAAAAAAAAAACGTGTCTTGGTCCCAAAAGTTTGGAAATCTGCCCAGTTTTATCACAATGCACATTTACCATGAACATTTGGAAAAAAACCCTTGCATGTTTAACATTAGAATACAGTGAATTTTACATCAGAGTATCAGTAAATTATTTCGAGGGAGACAACGTAGGTCAGCCAGATATGCTCTTAAAAATGCCACAAAGTGCTAGAAAAGCAAAGTGGAAATGCTGGAGACACACACATTGGGACAGGACTGTGAAGCGCGGAGGAAAGGGGGCTGCCAAGGGGAACGCAGGAAAGGGTATGTGGCCTGCCACCTGCCAAGTGCTCCATGCGGTTGGGGTGGAGTTTCCCAGGTGAGGAAAGGCCAGGTGCAAACATTTGTTTACATTTTCTCAAAAAGCAAAGCAGCCTGGGCCTTTCCTGTTGCATTCCCACCAGTCCTAATCCAATCCCCAAGAAAATTCTGCTGAACTTCCCCCATGACTCCAGCCTGTCCATCCTCACTAACCAATCACAACTAAGGAACATTGCAATACAGAAACAGCCTCTGGCAGAACATGTTTACCACCTGTGCCCATGAACTAGTTACCATTTTGTATTGGTTCTGGTTTATAATTCACAAAATGGCATTCAGTGCAAGAAGAAACTGAAAACAGTGATAAAGCGATTCCCCCTTCCCCAGCTATTATTTTTACAACCTCTGAATGAGAACCCAGGTTAGGTTAATTTCAAACCCCTTACGCTTCAACTCTGATCATTCCCAGATTATCTCACCCATGTCTGCATGTGCCGTTTAGACAGGTCTGTACTCTTCACCCCACAGGAGCTCTAGAACCCAGTTGGCTTTGGTTTTCTCCTTAGCCTTCCCCCAACTCCTGTCATCCTCACATGTCCCATGCTGCTCCCCTTGGCTCATCTTCCTCGCGTTCACTGCATGCTCAGGTCAGGACACACGGTTCACATCCTGCATCTATCCCCAAAGCCATTTCATCTCCCATACCCTGCGCTTCCCAGGCTGACAAGTCCAGGTTGGGAGAGTTTTAGGGAGATCGCCTAGCTTAGAGTGCCTTTTCAGGCTGTGAAGTTCATGTGCACACACTAACAAATAAGGAATAATGATACAGAGCAGCATCTTAAGATCTCATCAAGACAATATTTATGGTTCCTAAAAGGAAATCCTTCACTGTGTATTGAGTGAGTGGTTCACTGACGGTTTTACATTAACTAGGGTTGTCGAACAGTGAACAATGGGTGACTGGATCAGTCTGGCTTCCTGAAGATGAATTTCAGCCTAATAAGTTACACATATAGCTTACATGTGAGAAACTTTTCAAAATATGTCTGTATGATGCATTACAGTTAAGCTCTGCCTATGGCGCCAGCATCCCATATAGTCGCCAGTTTGTGTCCTGGTTGCTGATCTTTCCATCCAGCTTGTTGCTTGTGGCCTAGGAAGGCAGCAAAGAATGGTTCAAGTCCTTGGGATCCTGCATGTACATGGGAGACCTGGCAGAAGCTCTTGGCTCCTGGCTTCAGATTGGCTCAGGTCTGACTCTTGTGGCCCTTTTGGCAGTAAACCAACAAATGGACGATCTCTCTCTCCCCCCACTCATTCAATTTTGTTTTCCCTTTCTCTCCCTCTCTTCTCTGCCACTCTGCCTTGCAAATAAAAAATGTTTTAAAAAAACAATTCAAGCAAATAGCTATTTAAAGTTACGTAGTGCTCACAATAACAAGACTCTTAGAAGAAATCAAGGAACAGATGAAAGAAAATATCTATGTAACCCTTCAAGAACTTTAACTCTCCTAAAGGCACATTTCTGAGAAGGAAGCATTCCTCACCCCTCAGCCGAGTCCTGGTGGCAACTGACAACCTAGAATATTACAAAATCACTTCCCCGTCACCAAGTTTGGGATTTCTGGCCCAATGTCATGAACAACTCCCTCGCTTCAGTTTGTGAACATCATGCATGTTGCCACTGTCCTGAACATTTGGACAAACCAACTGCAACCCCGCACAATTTGCTGATGAGTCTCTGATGAATCAGAAAGCAATTGTCTTAAACACTTCATGCATTTATTCAACGAGCCAGAGAGTTCCAGAAGAGCCCAAATGCATTTAAATATTGTTGTTTTCTGACTCAGAACTCAAATGTCTGACTCAGAACTGAAACAACACGGGGTGGCAGAGGTTTCAGCAAGATGCGTGTGGTGGGTTTGTGTGATAACTGCCCTGCCTTATTGACATTTCTTCATAGCTTAGCTGCAATAACTGTTGTGTCACGCAGTGGCAAGAGGAGGCTACCTAAACTTCCCTCTTCTCCATCTTCACAAGCAGATGGCCTTAGCAGCAAAACCCTCACGTACATCCGTCTTTGCATAGCAAAAGGTACTTACAAGTTAGGGATGGCACAAATCCAGGCAGGCTGGTAGCAACCAAAGAGAGAAAGCAAGTGTCCTCCCACGTTATTCAGGTAGAAAAACCAACTTCACAGGCATTCAACACAGGGCAGTTTTGCTGCTCTGCTTGTAGTAACCATTTGAACCAGTCATTCCCTACAGAGGATCTGGGGAGACAACTAGGAGCTCATATCATCAAGAACGCACACTTTGGAATGGGTTTCCAAAGTGACTCGGTGAGCCAAGCACTACATGGAAACCACGGGGGAGGGGTAAGACACAATCTTAGTAGTTTACAAAACCATGTGGTTCAATATCGCGTGGACCAAAAGATAAATACAAGTGAAGCCCAGGATCCGTCCTCCACATGCAGTGTCAAAGGCCAGCGTGCTTCACACCAAATCTGGAGCAACAACTACTCATATCGCAGTGCAAATTGCTCTAAGCACAAACGAACCTTCTCCAATTCGCTCCGAGCAGCAATGAAACACCATGGAAGACACATCGTCTAAAGCCTGCCTTACACTAACAGGACAAATCCCAACTCAAGATTTTCTGAAACGTTAGTGGTTTGTGGAGGTCTAGAAAATAATTTTTAAAAGTTCAAATCATGTCTGCTATATTGAAACTAGACAATTCCTTCCAGCCTTACACAGCTTTCCATAGAATAGTACAAAGGGTAGGATAAATGCAAAGCAAGCCTGAGCCTGGAAATGTTCATCTCTAGCTTACCTGAAAGCTCACATTTAGCTGATAACTCAAATAACCTTCTATGAAAAGAACTTAGATTCCCCCAGAACAAGAAGCTGCCTGAGCCAAAGTAGCTCTGATAAATGCTTCCATCAGCCATTTCTACCCTATTGTATTTCTAAAACAGGCTTATAAATAAGCTGACATTTTTATCTTGACAACTGTCTTCTCGCACAAACCCTTCTGCCCTCTTAGGTAACGCAGACAAATGCCAAATACTGCAATTTTTAAAATGCAAAACATGTCTGTAAAGATGTCACAATGTCAAAATATTGTCTTACATCATTAGTATTTTGATACACACTAAGGCAATACTTGTCTCCTAAAACTGTCAAAGAAAATGAGGATTAGGGCAGTGTTTTTTTTTTTTTTCCCATATGAGGGGTTAAAAAGTAGTTCATAAAAATCAAGATAAATTATGTAAACAATTTGGAAGTTCAGTTACGTCACGTGGACAAGGCTGATTTGGCTTATTTTTTTACCACCCCAGGAGTTTAATTTAAAGAAGCCCTGATCATAGATAAATCCAACTCAAACGAATCAAGCAGAAAGGAAGAGAAAGGGTGAAATCCACATATTAGCCCCCGGGGCAGAGCTCACCCCCCAAGACAGCGTGCACTGTCCTACATTCAGCAATAACACAGCTGCTGGGAGCTAGAAAAACAAGAGTCCCTTTGCTCCACCTCAGGGTGGGCTGAGCTGGGGCAGGAGCCCATTCCTGCTACTCACTTCTCAGTGCTCTCCTCTTCTGCTCCCGTATCTGGCAAGGGTTCGTAAGTTGGTATTTATAGCTTGACGGTTCCGTTGCTCTGAAGCAGCTTCCTCTAATTTACGCTGCAAAGATTGCGTCTGTCTCCCGGCAGCCGGGGCTGCCCGATCTCCATCCTCCACCTGGACGCACACAGTTAAAGTCTGATTTCAGCCTTGTAGCCACGGAGGACAGCAGCGACGGAGCGCTCGCTCTTATTATGCACACGAAACTAAAAATGTGCTTTCCTTCTCAGGGAAGTGATAAGCCTCCACTCGACTTCTGCAATTCTGTGCTTGCACGGGCTCGGGGTGCCGGAGCTCTTTCCACAGCCACCAAGTCCTCATATGTCAAGTTGCCTCTTTCTGCACTGTGGCCTCTGTCAGCAGCAGCCTGTCACCACCCCCCTCTTTTATAACTCCCCGTTTTCTTCCTCCGCTCACTGCTGGTCGCTAGGGACCGGGCTGCACAGTTCCTCTTTTTTTTTTTTCTTCTTTCCTATTTTTTTTTCCTTGTTCCTCCTCCATTTTTTTACCCCTGATTGAGGCACCCGGAAGACTCCCCCCGAATCTAAGGCAGTGAAGGGTTGACCCACCTGTTCCCCTGTGTCCTCCCATTGTTGAACAGCTTCCTGTCCAGCAGCATCTTCTTGCACTTGCTGCATGGCTTCTAGTCATTTCTGCCTGAAGATTAAAAAAAAAAAAGTGCAAACCACAAGCTGTCAGTGACATTTCAACTAAGAGTCACTCTGGGAAACTGTGAGAACTTCAAGCATCTATACTTCCTCAGAGAGGACAGAAAAAAGTGAAAGTCGCTATAGACTTGGTAAGAGCAGAATTTCAAGCAGCGCCATCATACTGATCACTTAGCCAAAAGGACATTTTGCTTCCTGTTTTACGGTGGTGTGCTCAGCTCCCCACAAGCTACCATCATACTTCCTAGTGCTGGCTCCAGCCTAGAGGATGGTTCTACAGTGAGGTCAGGATGACAGGCACAGTAGCTACACACCTGGGTCAATTTTAGAAGAAATAAAGTAAAATAAACAGAGAAGGGACCAGTGCTGTGGTGCAGCAAGTTAAGCTGCTGTTTGCAGTTCCAGCATCACACATCGGAGAGCCAGTTCAAGTCCCAGCTGAACTACTTCTGATCCAGCTGTATGCTCAGACTGCTGGGAAGGCAGCAGCTGGTGGCCCAGGTACTCAAGCCCCTCTCCTCCATGTAGCCAACCAGAATGGAGCTCCAGGCTCCTGGTTTTGGCCTGGCCCAGCCCTAGCTGCTGTGACCATGTGAGGCGTGAACCAGTTGACAGAAGCTCTCTCTCCCTCTAGAGATCTACCTTTCAAAAAAAAAAAAAAAGTAAATCTGAAAAGGAGAAAAAGAGTGAGAAAGAGGAGGAAGAAGAACTTTGTTCCAGGACTGTAGCCTTTCTCCTTATGTGGTTGTCAGTCACGATGCATGCGCACAGGAAGCACCGCCCCCACACACAGATGAACACCGGCAGGGAGTCTTGCCACCACAGCCCTTCCCCACCTCCGATCTTAACATGTTACTCCTCACACTCCTCCAATACCCATCTGCCAAATACACGAAAACGCACCTGCTTTCTGTCACCCTGATGAGGCTATTTAACTGTGCCACACAGCAACATACCAATCATTATCTGAAAACAATTTGACTTAAAGTACCTCAGCTCAAAAGGACAATGAGTTTTAGAAATTTCAAAACAGGAGGACAGTACCCTGAGGTCTAGGACTTTCTCATACTTCCCGTGGTACATTGGCATAAATCAAGCCACATCAGATGGCATGCCCCATATCAAAGTCAAGCACGGGCTCACGGACTGCTTTGCTAGGATAGGGAACAAGCAAATAAGACTGTAAACAAAACAAAGCCAGCACACACATACTAAGGAGTCTGCAATAACTTTGTTTACTTGGGTTAAGAACATCTAACCAGGGAGCCACCCTCTTAAATGTTTCACGTACAGTACCGTTCTGTTAGCTGCAGGTAGAACATTGTATGGTACATTTACACTCATTTCGGTAACTGAAATTCTAAACCCATTAAATAGCAACTCCTCCACCACCTTCCCAATTTCCCTTGCAACCACTGCTCCACTCTTCCATGGGTTTAGGTGCCATGAGAGCAAAACCTGTCTTACCACTTAATACAACATTCCTGCATCCTTCCATGCTGTGACACACGGCATTACGTCTCCTAAAGCTGTGTAACATTCCATCCTACGAACACATCACATTTTCATTATCTTTGCCCTATAGACAATTTGTTTGCACACCTCAGTTACTGAGACTAATCCTGCCAAGAACACAGGAATGCTACTCTCTCTTTAAGATTCTGGTTTTCATTCTTTTTGGACAGATACTCAGAAGCGAAACTGATGGATTTTTTTAATATTTTGAGGAACGCCCCCTACTGTTTGCCCCAGCGCCTTCACCTTATTATAATCCCATCAACAGCATACAATGTTCACGATCTGTCTACTTTCCCGCCAACATTTAACGTGCCCTTTGTTTTTCTTGTAATAGCCACCCTAATGGGAGGGAGATGGTATCTAAGTGTGGTTTTAAGTTTGCAATTCCTGAATAATTAGTGATTTTGTATATCTTTTCCAAATCCTAGAAAAGGGACTTTTGGTCCCTCTCTGGAAGACCCCTTGAATGCATTTGTTTGAGCCTGAGACAAATTTCTATTCTGTTCACTGAGCTCCATGCCTGTCCCTATGCCAGTCCACATCGGTGGCATTACTGTAATGCTGTGACACTGATACCAACAGGAAACATAATTCCTCCATGCTTATTTTTCTCAGGATTATTTTGGCTATGCAGGATTCTTTTGTATGAACGTCAGACATTTTTCTCGCTTTCATCGTCACAAGGTGTTTTGCTGGGCATTACACTGAATCTATGGCTGACTAGGCAGTATGGACATTAGAACAATTTAAGTCATCCACTGCAGGAACAAAGAAAACTTTCCATTTTTTGTGTTTTCTTTCATTTCTCTTACCAATATTTTGTAGTTTCCAGTATCTGGGTCTTTTATTCCTCTATTCTAAAAGTGAGATTGCTTTTTTTGAGATAGCTCATTGGCTTTGTACACAAATGAAAGTGATCCTTATATGTTCACATTCTAATCTGCAACTTGCCTGAGTTTGTTTATATCAAGTTTTCAATGGCATCATTAGGGCTTTTTACATGTAAGACTGTTATTGGGAAGTAGGCAATCTCACTTTCTCTTTTCCAATTTGCATTTTGCTTTAAATATTCTTGCTGAGACCTCTAGTGCTATGTTGAAAAGAACTGGCTAGATGAACATTTCTGCTTTATTCTTGATCTTCAACAAAACACTTTAAGATTTCTCATGGTCAAGTAAGACATAAGCTCTGGGATTTTTATTTCTGATTTTCCTTATGTTGAGTTAGCATCCTTCAACTCTTTGTTTTTACCTCAAAGTATCCAATGCAGAAAATCAGGTTCACGTGAGGTTTTTCAATCTGTTAATGTGCTATATCACATTATGTAACTTGTACATGTTGAACCATCTTTCATTGCAATAGATCCCACCTGCTCATGGGATGACAGCCTTTTAACATGTTATTGAATTTATTTTGTTCATGTTTTTCTTGAGGATTTCACATGTTTAAGTATATTCATCAGAGAAATGGGCCTGGAGATCTTTCTTGTATTTTCACTGTTATTAGACTAATCCTGGCCTCATAAAATGAATTTAGAAGTATTCCCTCCTTTTCATTTTTCAAACAGTCTTAAAAGGATTTCACTCTTATTTTTTAATAAAAATAGAATTCATCAGGAAAATCATTGGGTCCTGGACGTTTGTTGGAAGATGTTTCATGAAGTCTTTTTAAGTTACAGATCTAGGGCCTGACCTGATGGCCTAGTGACTAAATATTTACCTTGCAAACCCGGAATCCCATGTGGGTGCCAGTTCAGGTCCCAGCTGCTCCATTTCCCTTCAGTTCCCTGCTTGTGGCCTGGGAAAGCAGTAGAGGATAGGCCAAGGCCTTGGGACCCTGCACCCGTGTGGGTGACCTGGGGGAGGTTCCTGGCTCCCAACCAGCTCAGTTCCAGCTGTTGCAGCCACTTTGGGAGTGGACCAGCAGAGATCTTTCTCTGTCGTTCCTTCTCTCTGTATATCTGCATTTCCAACAAAAATAAAAGAATCTTTAAAAAGAAAATAGTTACATGACTATCAGATTTTCTATTTTTCCAAGATTGTCTTAGAAGTTAGAGGTCTCGAAGAACTTATTTCTTATAAATTATGAATTTGGTTGGCACGCAATCATTCTTAACAGTCTTTCATTGCAATCCCTCAATATTTCTATGGTTCAGTTACTGTATCTTTTTTCATTTATTTTTGTTTTTCATATAAAAGGCAAAGAACAAAGTGAAGCAGGGAGGGAGAGACTGATTGTTCTGATTGCTGGTTCACTTTCCAAAAGCCCACAAAAACCAGGACTGGGCCAGGAGCACAGAAATAAGACAGATCTTCCACATGCTTGGAGAGGGACATTGCCAGCTTCCAAGCTGTGCCAAAACAAGGAACTAGAACCAGACGCAGAGCCTGGACTTGAACCCAGGCATGCCTGTATGCGATGTGCATTGTGCCAAGCACGCTCCAAGGAAACTCACTTTGACTGCAATGTCATCAGCTGCACGTGACACTCCTTCCTGGGTGATCCTTTCATAAGTGGTCCCAGGAACACCTTCTCCTCTAGCCTGGAAGCAGCTATGGCCAAACTTGGAGGTGATGTTGATGAACTTCAGGTCAACCTTCTCCAGAGCCCACCCTTTGGTCTGCATGAGCACACAATTGTGCAAGGTGAGTAGCCACTTCTTAGCTCCCACCATACAGCCTTTTAGCATGACCAAGTCATTGGTTACTTCAAGTAAGGGACAAAGCCACCCACCCACATGATCGATGCTCTTGCTGGACAGGTGCCAGCCAGTGGAGACATTGTTCATCACCCAGCTACCCCTTATCAGACAGGTTTGCCCAATCTTGGAGATTTTTGTTGATCTCTGCATGGTGATGGTAGCACTCTGTCCTGCCTGCTCCCAGAGAAGACCAGACATGCAGTGTGCCACTCCCCAGTACAGACAACCTTGTGTGGCCCTCAGTGGGTCTTGCTGGGAAGCTTCTTGGTGTGCCAACAGTTGCTGATCCCTTTGTAGCCTTTGTTCTTGGTCATCCCAATGACATTGTTCACCTCATCCTGTCCAAACATTTGAATCACAGTGATCTGCTGCTCCAGCTGGTCACCAGACCTGGGCTAGTTTTCCAGCCACGATGCTCCCATTCACCTGGGTCTCCATTACATAGGCCTTCTGCTTTGCAGCAGGTGTGGGTGATGATCCAGGTGACCTGGTGACATGCTGCTGAAATGCTTCTCCAGCTGCTTGTCAACATCGCCCTGCCACTTCCTGACCTACTTGTTGAAGCCCATCTTCTTGGACTTATCCCAGCAACTCTTGTAGAAGCATCTTTTGTGCTCATGATCAATGTGCTCAACAAAGGCCTTGAAGGTGCAGGGGGCTTGAAGGGTCTATGTGCTCCACGATGTGTCCCCACAGCTTACCTTTTGTTCACCTTAGATCCTAGTCTGCCACTTCCCACACAATGTGACGGCCTGTAGTGCAGGAAGGCCGTGCAGTGCACAGACACGGAGCAGTCATTCTTGCGGAATCTCTTCACATTTTTATGCTACCTGCTGCTGTATTTCCAGGGTGCGGAGCCCACAGACCACATCTGGGAGTGGAGAATTTCCTCAAAGACACCTTGCTGAGAAAGTAAAGCCCAAGCAACAACTGAATCACAGCGCTGAAAGTCTACTTCCTAATCTGTCCATTGATTGAGTCTGCTCTTTTTGTTTTAATTTAGAAGTTTGGTTTCTTAAAACCAAAACCAAACCATCACCACCAAAAAAAAAAAATCCTGAGTTTTGCTTCTTTTTGTTTATTTCTGCTGTAACCTTTGTTATCCCATTCCTTCTGCTTTCTTGTCCTTAAGCTCTTCTCTAGCTCTTGTTGCTTGGATGTGCTTACCACTATTAACTTCCCTCTTAGGACTCATTGTCCTGCAGTCTCTGTTTTCATTTGTTTCAAGATACTTTATATTTCTCATTTTGATTTCTTCCTTGATCTCTAGGCTGTTCAGAAGTATCATTTTTTTCAGATATTTGTTAATGTTCTAGCTTTCCTTGAAGTTTTGTGCACTGTGTAGGAGACATATTCAATAGGATTCCAAACATCTTAGACTTGTTAGTGCTGCTCTGTGTCCAACTTGTGTTAGACTAGGTTCCAAGTGTAAATGAGAGACACGTGTATTCTGCTTCAGAGAGGTAGAATGATCAGTAGGTATCTGTTATGTCCATGCAGTCTGAGCTGTTGTTTAAGTCCATTTCCTCACTGACGTGTCTATATGCTCAATTTATTAATGAAAATGGAACACTGAAGCATCCTATTAAAATACTCCTGTGTATTGCAGTTTTGCCAATGTTTCCTTTATATGCTGTAATTGTTTTGTCTCTGGTGAACTAAGCTTTTAAAACATGTCTGTGTCTAACAACTTTTGACTCAAATCTTGTCTGTTATGGATAGTTAATCTTAACTCTTGGTTACCATTTTTGCAGAGCACCTTTTTCCATCTTTTTCAGCATCTGTATGTATATCCTTAAATCTAAAGCCAGCCTCCTATACAGAGTATGTACTAGATTACTTTCCTAAACACTTTCAGTCACTTCACATCTCTTGTTTGCAGAGTTAAATCCATTTACATTTAGCACAGTTATGCATACGGAAGCACTCCTGCTGCCAAAATTGATTCCCTCCCCTCTTTTACTGTCTTGTATCCCTTGTGGATTCTTTATTATTGCAATGTTGTCATTCCTTTCCCTGTGTCATGTGTATTTTTGGAAGCATTTTGTGATATCATGGGGCTTATGTAAAATATTTTATGGATACTATAGTCTATTTTAAGCCAGAAACAACTTAATTTCAACCATAAGCATAAGCTTGATACTTGTTCT
This sequence comes from Ochotona curzoniae, assembly GCF_017591425.1. Classification (NCBI taxonomy): domain Eukaryota; kingdom Metazoa; phylum Chordata; class Mammalia; order Lagomorpha; family Ochotonidae; genus Ochotona; species Ochotona curzoniae. The sequence continues at coordinate 24,483 of NW_024466353.1, read as the reverse complement.
TTCCTGTATACACTTTGTTACTGATGTCACAGTTTACATCTTTTTATGATAAATATGAATTAATGTGTTTACAGCTAGTCATCTACAATACTTTCTCTTATTACTTGTATAGTAGAATTACCACTTACCTACCACTATTATACCATCACAATATTCCATATTTGCCTGTCTATCTTGATCGGTACGTTTTACATTTCCACGTGCTTTATCTTGCTGCTGAGCAACATTTTGTTTTCACTTGAACAACTCTCACTAGCAGTTTTTGAAAGGTAGATCTAGTGAAGAGAAAATCCCACAGCCTCTGTTTCCTTGCCAAGCCTTTTCTCTCTGTTTCAATGCCATTTTTTTCCCAGGGATAATCAGGTTCTACTTTCAGTACTGTAAATTTACTACCACATTGCTTCCAGACCTGCCAGGGTCTTGTTAAGAAAATTGCTGATAACCTTATAGGCAGTTGCTTTTACATGATGAATCTTTTCACTTCAAAATGGCCACGGTAGCCTGAACTGGGCTAGGCTAAACCTAGGAGCCAGAACACCACCCACATTTGCAACTTAGTTGGCAGGGTCCTGAATACTTGGGTCATGTGATGCCGTTTCAGGCACATTAGCAAGACACTGATTGGAAATAGAGCAGCCAAGACTCAAACTGGCACACATATGGAACGCCAGCAGCATGACAGGAGGTAGCTTAACCCGAAACATGACAACACTGGCCCCTCTCTCCTGTCTTCCAGATACACCTGCTTACCCATCTACTTTTCGCCAACTGATAGCAACGTGCAGCTGTCGCCAGAAGCTGAGTGTGTGCCAATGCCATGCTCTCAGACTACTAAAACCATGTGCCCAAAGCAATCTCCTCCTAACCCACCCCCCCCCCCGGTCCCAGGGATTCTGTGGGAAAAACAGCATATACAGTCGCACGGCCAACCAACACCCACTCACATCTCAGGTCACTCAGCCTTCCACTCTATTCCCCTTCACACAGGACACCCCTGGCCACTCTTCCTAAAAGGAGACTTTCATGTCCTCTGTCTTCTCATCCTTTCATTTGCTCCATATCACTACCCACTATGTGGCATGAAATAGATTATTTGCTCATTGCTTATGTCCATCACTAGTGTTTAATTCCTAGAGACAGGCAGTTCTGCCTTCTTTCCTGTAACTGCCTAGCACTTGGGTGCGGGTGAGGGTGGTGGAAGGTGCAAGGAAAGCTTGGCCAATGGCAGGCACTCAGATGGACAGTTCATAACTGACTTTCCTCCCCACGTCATCTGAGAGCAGGCTTTGCTTGCTTCTCCTTGACCTTCCCATCCTTTCCACGTGTCCCACAGCACACTGGAAACATTCTCCACCCTGGCCAACAGCCCTGCAAACTCACCTCTAATGAACATTCCCTACCTCATGGAAACATGGAATTCTCATCTTCTCATCCCCCACAAAAGATTCTGCTCATTTTCTCCCTTGTAGTTAAAATCCAAGTGTTTTCAATTGGGTCTAGAAGTCAGAGCTATAGCTATCTTAAAGTTGATAAGAAGTGTTTTACCCAATGTTAGGCTCCCCAGATTACAATCTCTGATGTTAGATCCCATCTGTTAAGGGGAGGGGGAGGAATAAATGAAACAGCACAGGCTTCAAAGTCAGACACTTCTAGGTCTGAATCCCAGCTGTCACTTACTCCCGGTTGGGTGGCGTTGGGCAAGCTATTGAGCCTCTCTAAACACCAGCCAAATGCTTAGCACTACATCTGGTACAGTTATCTCTATACCGCATGCACTAACAAATGACACCTATTACCATTTAACCTGCTATCTGTCTTGTAGAAAAATTCACTCACTTAGAAGGGGCGATAAGGCAGGCCTCTCTCCAAATAGTTCATTGCTGCTCAAAAGAATTTCATTGTTCCCTTTGGTGGAGATGGTATCTGTGGCAGGAAGCTGCATATCCACTTAGCCCACGCATCATACCACTATGGGGAAGTCTGGGCGCCCTGCTGTTCAGGGATAGCAGAAACTCATTTTCTGGAGAGTTCCTTCTGCTATTTGCCTCTAGGTACCCCGTTTGCTGATGTTTGAGGGAATTTTAGCTTACCTTAGTCCCTAGCTACATTTTTGGGGGTACCGTGTTTGAGTGATACACAACCATGTTCATTTAAAAAGCATAAGTTTTACATGGTATCAATAACTATGTAAACAGCAATCAAACTGGCATCAACTATCCTTATTTAGGATGTGGTTCAGTGAGTGTGAAGGCTTCAAGAGCTTCCACACCGTAAGAACTGTGGTGACAGGCTACTTCACATTTATTCTTTTATATACTCCTACTTCATTTAATTGAAATTCTGTTGCCCAGTGTCATGCATTGCATGCAGACATGTGACACAAAGCCCTGAGGGCCTAGAGATCCACAAACCCAGTCTCTAGTTCTAATCTCCCATTACTAGCTTGCATGCTCTGAGCAGCTCAGTGTGCTCCTTAGGTCTCCATCCTCTGTGAAATTATGAGGTCACTTGAGGAGCTGTTCAGTGGCCAGCTTTTCATCACTGCAACAGAACACCTAAGAAACTACTGATGCAAGAAAGAGGTTTATTCAGACTCAGTTTTGCAAGTTTCCAGCCCAAGACCAAGCAGCCCAACAGGTTCTGCCTCCTGTGATGGCATTCCTTCTGAGCAAAGTCCCAGAGCAGCACAGAACACCAGGTGGCAAGAGGGAGCATAGGACCATGTCATCCCTTGTAAAGCCACCAGGACTCAAGCACGGGTTCCCTCTAATGGGGTAGACCAAGGCAATTGCTTCCCAAATAGGCCTCACCTCTTGGTACCATTAACATGTGTCTTGGGGTTGGACTTGTGCATCATTTTCAGAGGCACAGACTTGTCAAGCAATAGCATTCTGACCATGGCTCGCCAAAGTGCATACCCTCTTCAGGCAAAATCAACACTCATTTTGTCTTTAATAATCCCAAGGTGTTATCTCAGTCTGGTCTTAATTCCAAAGTCTCGTGTGAGACTCGAGGCAAACTCTTTGATCGGTGAGTCTACACAAACCCAAGTTCCACACTTTCCAGCACACTAGAGCAGAACAGACTCACAGTACATATATTTTCCCACTTCCAAACTGGAACAGCAAACAAGTGGAAAGAAGTAATCCAACCAAAGCAACATGGAAACCCAGTGGGGCAGGCATTAAACCCTAAGGCTCCATGGCTGACATCTCGGTTGGGTAGGCTCCTATGGGCTTAGATAGCCTATTCTGGCTTCAGTTCTTCAGGGCTAGAGTCAGCTCTGCAGCTGGACACTGCTCCAGTGGGGGAACTTCCCCAAAGGGGTTCTGCTTAATGGCTCTAGCCCTTGGGCAGGTCCCTGTCTGGGCTGCCAGCTTGTCCAAGACATCCTCAGAAAGTTATGTGCAGGCCTGTCTCTGTACCCTGCTGCTTTCTGAGGCTGTGCACTGGCTTCTCCTGGCCGACTGCCTTTTGCTGTTTTTGCTGAACCATCCTTGAGTCTCCAACCACTTTCACTCCCATCACTTCACTAGGGGTAGTCCCATTGGGGCCCCATGTGGCACAATGCTGTGGCACAATGTGGCCTGGCTTCCCAGGCTTGTCTTTGAAACCCAGGTGGAAGCTGCAAGGATGCAATAATTCTTGGATCCTGCACGTCTGCAAACCAGCACTGCATGCAAGCTGCCACCAAGGTCGCCTGCCTGCGCCAGCCATTGCTGGGCCCACCTGCCTCACTTACTGATCCAACACAAGGCAGCAAACCCTGCTAAGGTGGTCTTGGCCAGCTAAGCTCGTGCCACGGCACCTCCCTTTCAGGCTCCTTGCTACACTGGGAGGGCTGCCTCCTTGACTGTGATCTTCATCCCACTGTCTTGCCAATTAGCATGCAGCCATCTGCTAACTGTACTCATCTCTTTAGGAAGCAGTTTCTCTACTATAAGGTTCCAATCCTGCTCACACTGCTTGTTCCTCATTCCTTCCCTGGACAGCCTGCCAATTGATTCCCAATCTTTCTTTCCTGCTGCTAGTTCTCAATGTAAAATGGACCAAAAGTGGACAAGCTACATGCCCCCATCTGGATGCTTGGCTATTTTTCAAATCACCACCACTCAAGCAACATAGTCATTATTTTTCAACCTGAGCTCCCACAAAGTCGCAGACATGAACGTAATAAAGTCAGCTTCTTTGCCATGGTGAGACAAGGACGGCTTTTGGCTCAACTCCCAAGACAATCCACATTTCCACTTCAAACCTTGTCCATATGGCCTGTTCTGCACATCAGGATTTTATGCTTTTAAAGCCTCTTCAGATATACCCGTAATGCTCCACTCCCAGCATTCCAGGCCTTCTCTAAGTGCTCCTCACACTCACATAACCTTTTCCGGTGTGTGCTTTCAAAACCTCCCCCACATTCCAGGTCCTGTGCATAGTTAGGCCCCCACTTCCAGTACCACTTTCCTGCTTCTGTCAGGTATCTGTTATGACAGAATGCCTAACAAGAATCTAGCAAGAATCAGCTTGCTGTGGCTCATGGATCTGGAGCCCACAGTCCAAGATGGAGCGGTTCCGTTGCCTTGACCTCCAGTGCTCATCAGCTTGTGGCTGGGAGTTCCTCACAAGGTATCATGTCGCTCTCTTGCCACCATGGTCACTGGGCTCCCACCTTTATTTAGCATCTAATCCAACATAACCACTTCCCAAATGTTCCACTACCTCAATTAGATGAAGCTTCTACCTTCTTAGTACTATGAGCACAGGATTCTGGGAACTCAATGGGAGTAGAAGCCAAATCATGTCCAAACCACGCAGTCCCTTAAAGGCCCCTTCTAGATAGAAGTCCACATACCAAATTTCTGCCCTAGGGAAAAATAACTCATGTTCCTGGTCTTTACAAAGTCCACCAACTGCAACTTTGAACATCTAACTCAATTTCCTATATTTTTATAAGTTGAACATTTCAAACACAATGTCTTTTCTGAAAAATTACCAGATCAATATGCATACTTATGTAAATAGTGAGCTGAATGCCACGATATAATTGTCCACAGGTCATGACACAAAACTGTATGTCCCTGATTTATACATGACCATTACCTGGAAAGAAATTCTTTTCGGAAACAGGAATATTCCAGCTGGAATTTCTTCAAAATCTCTGCGAGTCTGATGAAATTTTTCTCAAGAGATTCTTTGCTCAGCATTATTCAGCACAGATTCAGCTTCTCTTCCATGCCACATTGGAATTCCTACAAGGAAAGTCAGAAAGCAAAGACCATCACACCGATACTAAAATCAGAGCAAATCACAGAAGCAAAATAAAATGCTGGACAACCCCAGGGTTGTCACTATTATTGGATTTCTAATTCCTATCAAAAGAGGTATCAAATCGCAAGACTCATTATCTTACTGGTTGATTATTGAAATTTAACAAGGGTGTCTTAAGTGCCTAAAATTGGGTTTCATTTGCTTCTTCTCCGGTGGATTCCTGAGTATTCCTTCCTTTAATCATGAGAGGTGCTTCAGAATCAAATCAGACAAGGTGACAGAGCAAGAATCCCAAGCTACAGGTCTGATCCGGCCTGAATTTCCCCAGCTGCAGCCACACAGTGTAAGGAGGATGGAACCCACCATCCAGGACTCAGTGCCACCTTGAATGCCTGCTTAGCCAGTACTGCCTGACAGACATCTCCTAGGTCTCCGTCCCCTTGAATACCTGGTTACGCAGCACTACCATAAACCTCCTAGATCTCAACCCCCTTAAGGCCCACTAGCCTAACTAAGCTTAGTAACCTTCAGGCTTAAACTGTGCTCTGTCAACCCCTCCCCCCCCCCCAGGCATGTATCCTTGGTAGTCACATACAGCCCCATCTACCAATCCCCTCTCCCCTCACCCCAAGGCCAGAAAACAAGCCTCTCCCCTTTGTTCTCTCTCTGCTCTGCTCTCTCTTTCTGCCCCACATTATCTCCTTCACTGAAATAAAGGCCTCCCCTGCTGTATTAGGTGTCTTGGATTTGTGAAAAAAGCGAACACTGAGCTTCCCCCCACCCACACTCACCCCCACAAAAAAGAATGAAACAAGAGAGTGCCATAGAATTAACCTTGTGGGTTATCATCCTGAAAAAGTAACATTTAAGGACATAATTTACATTAGCAAATATGTGAAATTTATATTCCAGAATTTGAGTTTTTCTTTAGCTTCACTTTAGTGGCTGATGGAAGTTCAGGAGTAGTTCATCAATCCACAAACAGAGAAAGGACTGGAGCTTTTGGTCTAGCTGTTCCATTATTGGTTGGATCAGGGTGTCCCAAAGCAGAGTGCCTAGGTTCAAGGACCAGCTTTGTTGCCAGTTCTAGTGCTCTGCTAAGGTATACCCCAGCAGCCAACAAGTGATGGGTCAGGTACCTGGGTCCCTGCCACCCACAGCAGACCTGGGCTGTGACCCACCTAGCTCCAGAGATCGAGGGAATCTGTTTCTTTTTGTTCTGTGAAGTTTCTAAAAGGCAGTTAAGATCAAAGAAGATGGATAGATTAAGATGTCTTCTTACACGTTTCTTTTCTAATAAAGCTGGAAATAGCTACTTATGAAGTTCCCTTTTTCCTGCACTCTGATCCTTAGATGATAAAACTATTCTGAGGAGTATGATTTAATATATCAACTTTCACATACTTAAAGGGCAGAAGATGAGACAGACACCGATCGAGAGACAAAGATCTTGCACCCACCAACTCGTTCTTCAAATGCTTTCAACGGCTGAGGCCGGACAATCTGAAACATGGTGCCCGAATTCCACCCAGGAATCCTCCACTGGCCCAAAAACCTGAGCTGTCATCCCTGCTCCCAGACACACTGGCAGGAAGCAAGATTAGAAGTAAAGTACCTGGGACTCCAACAAGTACTCTGGCGTAGGATACATACGTTCCCAAGACTTACCCCACTGCATCTCAACACCTGGCACAGGAATCAGACTTTCACGCAATAATCTGTGATGGGGTGCAGCCACACCTGCTTCTCCGGGTAACTGACAGCACAGAAACAGTGTTTCTGAACCTTGCCCTTCCTACCTCCTCCCAAGCCATTTAAGTAAACTTAATGCATGAAACCGGTCCAGAGGCTCCTTGCCTGTGCCCTTCCCCTCCTGCCTCCTGAGCCAATCAACTTCACTGACAGATGGAAATGGCCCCATGCACTTGGCCCTTCCTGCCCCCTACTGTGCTAAGTCAGGATAGTTAACTACAGGAAAATTTCGGCCTATGGCAGCTCCCTTCCTGCCTCCCACACTTTAATGCATGGAAACGTTGTTCTGTATGGCTCTTAATCTGATTGGAGGATGAGAGCATGAAGATCCCTGATTTTGGTGCCTCAGCATAGTAGCTCCTGGAGTGCAGCAGAAGCTGCTGTTGCCAAACTTGGGCAGTAAAGACTTCTCTGTACAGACTAAGCTAGAAAAGGATCAACTTTGGAAAGGTTGGGGGAGAGCCTCCTCTTTGCCTGGGAGGGTTCACTTGGGTCTCCAGCACTGGGAAGCATTTGGACTCGGCAAACGGGTGGGAGGCCATCATCCACAGATGTTAGATCTGCCAGTACACACACGGCATGTAGTAGCAGCTCTTCAGGTGCAGCTGTGACTGCCTCTCTCTCGTTTGGTCTCTCCTACGAACAGCAGCCTCTCCGGAGCCATCCTCATGCCCTGAGATGACCAGCTGATTAAACTGCACTGCTGCTCCTCTTCTTCCCAAGAGGCCCATACCCCTGTCACCCTCACAAAGAATTCTCTCTGTTATGAAAACAGAGCTCAGGGATTTTTCTAATTGGGATTTTCTTCACTGAGTACCTCTGAGGAGCCTTGCAGAATCCTCCTGAATTCTAAAAAAAAAAAAAAAGCCATCCGTCTTTTCTGCCTAGGTTGGCCCCAACCACTTACTTCATCTTAAGGAAAACTAATTTATCTAATGGATAACGTTGGTAAGTGGGAGCTAAAAACTGTTATGAACCAGGTGTTGATAACAGGGGCAGTTGAAGACTGAGAGGGAAGAAAAGTGGGTGGTGCCCCATCCATTGAAATAGACTGCTTTCTCGTCTCCCTCCCACACCCTGCAGACTCCCAGATGATTCACAAAGCACATCCGCCCACACTTTTCTCAGTCTGAGATCTTCCTTCAAAAAGTTTGTGGAAAATGGAATTAAAATACATCTACTGTGAAGTCAAAAAACAAACCCCATGCCCTGTATTCTCACACTACACACTTTCCGTAAACTGAAGACCCTCGCGTGTCTATTGTGTTCACCCTTCCTCTTCCTATCTGTCAAATCAAGGACTCTAAGAATCTTATTTCCAGATGCCAACTGGAAAGCAAACTTTGAACTCCTCCAGGAATAAACTTCAGAGCAAAAGCTTTGGCTGGCTGATGACCCCTCATTTGGAAATCCAAAACTTTGAGTGGGCATCTTGACTTCATTATCTCAGAGGACTGAGGATAAAAACACACAGCCCGTGACAGATTTGCCACAGTCTGTGAGTCTGGCTTGCTTTCAGAAACACAGTGAAATGATGAGCAGTGGAAACAAAATGTCACAGAAGCATGGGGCTCGGCAGTGTCCAGGGCTTCCTGAGACAGCAGCAGAGAGAGAGACAACATATGTTACCTCCGCATCCCTGGCTCACAACAGCTTTTGCCCACAAGGCATCCTTCCTCTCCTTTCAAGGTCTGTCACAGCTGTCAATAAGAGGACAGTCCTATATATCTATTATCCACAGATGTGGAGAGACCATTACACCAACAAAAAGTAACCTGCTAAATAAAGCATTTCCTAAGATAACAAGTAACGGGAGCAGAAAATGCAAAAGAGCAAGATGAATGGGTCCCTGGGACGGGAAAGAGCAAGGTTTCATCCCCCAAAAGGCTTTTGACTCTTTTCTCTAGTGTTGTAACAATAATTACTGAATCTGCAAAAGAGAAAATGGTTTTAAAAGTCCTAACTCACTGCTGCCACTTTGAAGTTTCTGGAAGAATTGAGATGGCAGAACAGCGTAAGGACATGTCTGAACAGACGGAGACACATTAGCCAGGGTGAAGCAGAGAGGGCACATTCCAGGAAACAGGAGAGGACAGAATGACAGCAGAGGGGCATCTGGAGACTGATGGACACAGGAAAGCAGCAGAAGCAAAGAGGTGGTGTTGCAGTGACCAGACATCCTAGTAGCATTCAGGCAGCAGGGATCTGAGCTGTGCCACTGGCCAAAACTCCACCAGCAACCCCACATGGCAAGGGAAAATCACCAGGAACTCAGGAGGGAAACCCAGACAAAGAATTGCCTGTCCTGCTGGTCTGTTTGATTTAACCAGGAGCAGAGATCTCAAACAGAAGAGCAGATCTCAAACAGGCAGTGTGGAAACAGGATGGATGTCACAGCCCAGTGTGCCCCTTAGAGCTGAATCACCATGATCTTGTATAAGGAGGCAAAGGCTATGGGGCAGGACTGTGTATGCACTATGCTGAGAGTGAATTCATTTTGGGCTCAATGAATTGCAATGATGTGGCATCCAGCAGGATCTACCCAAAATACGTATGGGTAGCCCCCAGATCTAATGGCCAGCAGATCAAGAATTCCAGCAGTGACACTTCAGGCACCATTTTGTACAGTGTGGCAAAGGCATTGAGAATGTAGGGACAACAGTAAGCCACACATACACTGAGCTGGGAGAGAACTTACTGAGTTCAATACATTGCATTAGTCCCATGGGGAAAATACTGATTTTGGCATCATACAGGTCCAAAACAGGTCCGTGTGGCTCTCAGACCTAATGACCAACAGGTTCTGGCAAGCCCAGCACCAACAATAATCTAGCTATTTAGGATGCCTGGTGTCTCCTAATCCTGAGAACTGTGTGAACAAGAAGTGGGAAAACCATTGTACAGATAACAATGCATCCTCAGCACAGGATCGTAGGAAGTAGGGTGCTGAGCCAGGAGCTGGGGCTATGGAGACTATGGTGGAAGACTAACATAAGAGCCAAACTCTGAAACTCGTTGGACAGAGTAGCACAAGTAACTGCAAGCAAAGAACCGGTTACCAACTACAATGAGTAAAATTGAACTACAGACCTGTTTTTGAGACACAGCTTAGAAACCTGCCCCAAGGAGAAGAATCTGCTAGCCAGATGTGTAATTACCAAGAACAATAGATGTGACAAAGGCACAATGAATATTACAGAAGACTCCCTTGCAAAGGAGCAAAAGCCTTTGCCAACCTCAGAGTTAACAGAGGAAGACATCGAGAAAATAGGGGTTACAGAATTCAAAATACTTGTTTTAAAGCTTCTTATCAACAATGAGAAGCACATGCAGGAATTTAAGCAATATGTCTCACAGGAAATAGCAATGCTGAAGGACACAACAGAACAAATTAAAAATTCAGTGGAAAGTCTCAATAATAGAATGAAGCATGCAGAAGAAGGAATCTCAGAATTGGAAGACATTTCTTGTCACAACGGGGAAACAATCAAAAAGCTGGAAACAGAGTTAGGTCAAGCTAAAAAAAAATTCAAGAATTGAAAAGACACTATTAAAAGGCCAAATGTAAGTTATGGGAGTTCCAGAAAGTGCATAAAGAGAAGCTGGGTTTAAACATGTATTTAATGAAATCATTTTTTAAAACCCCCTTCCTAATCTGGAGAAAGAATTTGGAAACAACATCCAGGAGGGGCACAGAACTCCCAACAGGGTTGGGTAAAGCAGTTTGCACCATGACATATGATAACCAAGTTCTCATCAATCAAACATGAGCTTGAGGAAGACCGTTAAATGGGCTTGTGAAAAAAAAATATCAACTGACACAGAGGAGTGGCAATTAAATGTACAGCTGATCTCCCACAGGAAATGCTACAGGCCAGAAGAGAAGTGCAGCAACATATTCCAGAATCTAAAAGCAAAAAATTGCCAGTCCAGGATAACATACCCAGCAAAGCTTCCCTTGGTCTTTGAAAATGAAATAAAATTCTTCCACAGTAAAGTTAAAAGAATATGCCTCTTCCAAACTTGCCCTACAAAGAATATTTAAAGATGTTCTCTTGATAGAGAAGAGGAATAGCACCCACCAAAACCAAAGGCAAATGCGAAGAACATTCCAGTAAAATATGAACACATATTTCTAAATGACAGAACCAAATTACCACTTATTTATATTTACCCTGCATGTAAATGGATTAAACTCCTCAAACATCACATTTTAGTAGACTATTAAAAACACAAAGCCCATCTATTTGTTGCCTATAGGAGACACATCTAAGAAAGATCAGCAGAAACTCATGGATTTTGATGTTTTTGTTTTTAGTTTCATTTCTTCAAAACACTTCTCACTAAATTCTTCAATGACTCATAGATCATATAGTAGCATCACTTTCTTCAAGAAGGTTCTTGATTTTCTTTTTCATTTCTTTAGCGGTACATTAGTCATTCAGTAGCAGGTATTTAACTTCATAGCATTGCAAATTTTTTTCTTCCTGTTGTTGATTCTGTTTTGTGGTTTTTCATTAAGAGGATGTGTAGTAACTGAGTAATGGAGACCTCAGATTGAGGCTCAATGTACATGGTTGATCCTATGAACAACCAAGAATATACAGATTTTTTTTTTTTTTGAAGTTCCAATTCATAGAGCACACACTTCCATAAACCCACAGTAGAGCCTGGCTGTAGCTTTCAGCCATAGCTTGAACACAAACCTTTCCCTCAGGCTACGAGTCTACAGACATGGATTCTAAAGCAATCAGCAAGCTGTGGACCTCCACTGAACACTACACTGCTGCCTGGTGGGGGAGGCAGATGACCTGGACAGCAATTTCTACTGGTACTACCTACCTGTGCAAACTGAGCGAGAACAAGCTCGGCATGCAAAGACTTTCCTCCTCCCGAGATGATACTGCTAGTCTCTCCGCTAACAGACAGCTGGATTCCATTTCTGGAAAATAGAGACAGTAGCGAAGTTGCATTAGGGGCGCAGCTGACATTCTGTGTGAAGTCACCAGCGAGTGCTCATCATCCAGCCATCAGCAAGCACCATGTGTGCCCAGGACTGTGTGGGGACACTAGACAATAGGAAGAAAAATCCTTTTTAAAGACAAAAAGGTAATAAAACAGTTGCTGTTGTCCAGGTGATACAGAGTAGAGACTCCAAGAGGTCATAAGAAAAGTGTCCTCCCCACTTAAAAAAAAAAGTAGAAGTAGAGCCAGCAAGAGCACAGCAGGTAAAATCACAAATATCCCATGGAGACACTAGTTCAAGTCCCAGCTGCTCCATTGCCAACGTATCTCTCTGCTGAAGCGCCTGGGAAAGCAGTGGGAGATGGTGCAAGGGTTTGGATTTGGCCATGTCTACCAACTAGGCAGTGAACAAGCAGGTGGAAGATTTCTGTCTCTCCCCCTAATTCTACCTTTCAGATATACAAATAGGTAGGTAGATAGATATAGCTAGGTATCTTAAAAATTAGAGATTTTCACTAAAAATCTAGATTTCTAATTCATCTTCCAGGATTAGAAGATACTGGCGCACAGGGCCATGTGATTCTGATGTAACAAAGAGTGGAGCTGGACAGAGTGGCCTCCTCTGCCTTTGAGTGGGTACTGCCATCGCCTCATTTGCCACCTACACAACTGACACCTTTGTAAAAATCGCCATTTTGTAATGTTTGAGCAAAAGGTCCAGACAATGAAGGCTGGAGGTGTAATTTCACCCTAAGACCAGCAGTACCGGAGACAAGAGAAGTGCTTAGTCAATGCTTAATGAGGGCTGGCAAGGATGGAGCAAGGTGCAAAGACCCACATTTGGGAGAACCTGTTTAGCCACTGCTATCTTAACAGCATTACTCAGAGAATACCATGGTGAAGAGGTGAAGTAGTACCATATTCAGTACCCTGGTCAAGGTTGACATGGAAACATAATACACAGGGAAGGGAAGAATACTAATGACACTCTTTCTTTACATCCCTGCCTTGGGCTGTGTTCTTCCTCTGTCTCTGAGCCACTACACCCAGCAACTCTGCAGCCAGCACTTTTTGTGACCAGGTAGAAAAAGGTCATAGGATACAGGGAAGAACAGAATGTTGCCATTCATCTATCCGGCTGTTCAGCAGCCAATCAAATTAGGTAGTCAATAACCTGCGGGATATAATCTTTCCCAAAACAACGACTGTGTATTTGTGTAGTTCTCCATTAAATTTCTACCTCCATTTCTAGCGAGTGACCGGTAGCCTGGCACGCATCTAATACTGGCTGCATCTATGTCTGAACACCACCAAACTTTAGGCAGGAAACGTGCCAACTTCTCCCAGATGGAGAAGCCACCAGCAGTCATCACTCAGAACACGCTTGTGAAGGTCTAAAAAGGGAAGCCTGTGACATCACAAGAGAGTCATATCTTTCCACATTGGTGCAGATACCCCAATGACCTGTGACGGGGAGAGAGCCAGCCAATCCCACAGGCCCCCATGAGGGAGGGATGGTACCAACCTTCCGTATGCTTGCATCTTTATTAAGCAAAGTGTCCTCATATGTGTGCAACTGCATCTGAAAAGGAAGCAGATGGAAGGCGGGCCACTGGGACACTGCTGTGCTAAAAGCACAGGGTTTTACAAAATCATTGCAGGAACGAAAACACATTTCTGAATCCTCACAAATGTGCCCAGTTTTCCACCCCACAGAGAACTTTGCCATCCTGCCTCAAAGTGACACTTCTGTAGGATCTGCTGTCCACACTTAAGCCAGCAAGTAAAGCAGAGCTCCAGCTAATGGGGGCTCACCGCAGGTCACATCAGGCAGGACTTAGCTGCTTCTCAGATTCACTCAACCCCTCTAGTCCTGCCCACAGGTCCATACGTGCTGGAGTAAGAGGATTCATGGTTTTCACTTTCTTGGAGAAAATTTACTGCTACAGGGGACACAGACATGGATTTCAGGAGAACACTCAGAGGATTTTTTTCCTCCTTTCAAACACATAAGTTAGAGGGCCAGCATTGTGGAACAGAGGGTTGGGTCACTGTCTGCCACTCCACAGCCCATATTGATACTGCTGCAATTCCTGGCTGCTCCACTACCCTACCAATCCAGCCTCCTGCTAATTCAGCTTGGAAAGCAGCAGAAAACCGTTTGAATACTTGGGACCCTGCTCCCATGTTGGGGATGCAGATGGTGTTCTAGCCATTTCTGCCATTTGGGGAGTAAGCTAATGGATGGAAAATCTCTTTCTCCCTGAGAGAGAGAGAGAGAGAGAGAGAGAGAGAGAGAGAGAGAGAGAGAGAGAGAGAGAGAGAGAGAGAGAGAGAGACCGACAGACATTAGAAAGCACCAAGATTTCTTCCAGAGAATTCTAAGCACAGATCAGTTTTTTCAAACCAAAGCAGGCTTGTTAGTACATGCCGTATTCAATTACCAAATGCACGCATTGAGTGCACTGAGAACCAGGGGAAACAACGAACACAGTTAGCAGTGTGAGCATCATCGTAACCGCATGATTGGGCGTCTCTCATAGTTCTAAAATTACTCCCAATCATCTGATTCCAAAAGGCTGATGGAATAGATCAAATTAGCAAACCCATGAAATAGATGAGAAATTGGAGACTTAAGCTTACCCAGTCGCGTGGGGAATAAAGGTTGCAGAAGGAGAATACAGTATCTGTGTTCATGTCTTTCCCTCTTTCCACTAGTTTATCACAGTTGTATTTCCCAAAGGCAACTGCTCCCAGTATAGGATTCATTTCTATGTACAAATTACATTCAGTGTCATGCATGTACACGTATATACACACATGAATTTTGGCTACTGCTAAGAAACTCAAAGTTTTACGCATAGATACAGAACAGATAGTGAAAGCAGAAAGCCTTGTAAAAACACAAAGGAAGGCAAAAATAAATGAAATATTTGTGGAAAAACAGCAGGACCCAGTTGCTACTCATTAATGACCACCTTGAACATCCCGCTCCTAATTCTCCAACTGAAAGACAGACTGGTTGGCTGAATTAAAAAACAAGAAATGAAAAACAAAAATATCACTCATCTATATGCTCCCTACAAGAAACATCATCTCACCAACTAAGATACACACAGATTGAAAGTAAAAGCCTGGAAGTATATATACCCCACATTAAGGGAAACAGAAAAGTAGCCATCCTAATGTCCGATTAAACAGGCTGTAACGCAAAAGTTGTTAAGAAACAAAGAAGAGCATTATGTAATGATTGTGAAATCAATTCAACAGGAAGAGGTGGTGACAGTAAATATGCATGCACAAGTGCTAGGGCACTTTTTTCTTTATCTTATTTTTAATTACTTATTTTGGATGTTATTTACATAGTTGAGAAGGATGTATGCCTATGAGGACTACTAATTAGGGTGGAGAGGGTCAAGGCATGTCAGAAGGTGGGCGGGACATTGTTGGTTTCATGGTTCCAAGGTTGAAAACTTCTTTTCAAGGACTAAAGGCTAACAACACCCAAGACATTTGCTGCCAAAGCTTGGCCATGAAGAGTTGTCCAACTTATTCTGCTTTCTACCCTCTGGCATGGCACTCAGTGTCCTCTGCAGCCCAAAATGAACCGGCTGACATGTCCTCCATGTGCAGCTGAACATGCCAACCACTGAACCGGCATCAGCAATTGAGGCAGTTTAGTCCCAGTGTATACATTTCAAAGTCAGACCACAAATCCTGTAATTTTCCCTGAGGCTGAAATTTTGAGTCCAGTGGTCCAGTCAGGGATCCCCCAAGAAACCTTGCCTGGGGTGACCCCAGACCTAATTTCTGTGTGTACCGGCTACTGCAGGGTCAGTTTAGTCCATCACCGCCATCAACCTATATACACACCCTGGTGATTGCAGTTGCCTAGTCAGTTCTGTCCTCAGTCCCATGTCCCATGCAAACCAACAGTTGCTGCAGCCTAGCCCAATCTAGCCCCCACGAACGTAGCCCTTATGCACACCAGTGGAAACTGCAGCCTTGTCAGGGCAAGCCCTATAATCCCTCTAGGACTACTGCCAGCCCTGGTTCCTGCATTTGATGGTATATGCAGCAGACTAGTCCAGTCCATCCTTCATCCCATCCAGCTCTCATATACAGCTATGAGAACTTCAGCTTAACTCAGCCCATACCTTCCCACACATATGCTGAAGGGTGCTTGCTGTCTTGCACAGCCTCATCTGTTCCCAGCCCTGGCTGACATGCTCATCAGCAGGAGCTGCAGGTCAGCAGAGGAGGGACATTCAGTTTACAAAACAAATGTTAGTGGGTTTAAAGGGAGATTAAAACTCCAATTTAATAATTGGGGACTTCAACAACCCAATTTCACCAGTGGACAGATCAACCAGATTTTTTTTTTTAAAGAAAGGAACCCAACATGATAGACAAATGGAGCTGTTATCTATAGAATAACTCATCCCACAGTTGCAGAATACACATTCTTTTCATCAATGCGTGGAGCTTGTTCTAAGACCAATCATATGGTAGGACACAAAGTAAAATGTTATAGTTATACCATAAATCTTTCCTAACCACAAGGTAATAAATCAGGAAATTCACAACAAATTCTCAAAACATATGTCGATACATGGAGACTGAATAGCGCATCACAGAAGAAATCAAAATTGAAAACAAACAACAACAAAAAAAACTTCTGGAAATGAATAAAGATAACAATGTAAAACAGCAAAACTTACAGGATCCAGCAAAAACAGTATTAAAGGGGAAGTGTAAAGTAATTACTGCCTGCATCAAGAAGTTGGAAAGTCATCAAATAATTCATCTAAAAATGAATCTCAAGGATCTAGAGAAACAAGAACCAAACCCAAAAATTTTATGAGGAAATGAGTAGATAAAATGTAAAAAACTTGAGCAAGAGGAAGCAAGAAGCAGCAATAAGAAAAAGCCCTCCCCAAATACAAAAGATCAGTGAAATAAAAAGCTTCTGAAAACAAACAAAATTAATACACCACTGGCTCAATGAGCTGAAAAATCAGGGAGGAAAAAGGAAGAGACCCAAAGTAATGAATCAGATTTTTCTAAAAAGGAGCTAGCTGTTAACGGCTGACATTATAGGAGTTATCAGGATTAACCGTCAACAGATGTAGGCCAATAAATTGGAAAATAAAGAAATTAATAGATCCTGGACACATGAAATCTACCAAAATTGAATCATGAAGATACAGAAAGCCGGAATTAACCAACATCTACAATGTAGATTCGATCAGCAATAAAGTCCCTCCTAACAAGACAAAATCCGGCACCAGATGGCTTTACTGCTGAATTCTAACTAAGTTTTCAAGAATGAATTGTAATTTTTCACAAACTATTTCTACAAGGCCAGCATTATTTTAATTCTGAAACCAGAAAAATAAAATAGAAATTTATAGACCAACAGCCCTGATGAACATAGACACAAAAATCCTCAACTTGCTAATCATATCCAACAACTCATCAGAAAGATCATCTGCCTGGACCAAGTGGGATTTATCTCTGGTATGTGTAGTGATTCAATATACACACGTGAACAAATGCGATATAGCACATTAACAAACTGAGGAATAGAGCCCCTTAAGACCCCATGCTGGGGTGCGGGGAGGGGGCCTGCTCTAGCCTCGCCCCGTCTCTCCCCCTGTGGATGGCTTAGAGGAAAGTACTAACCTCTTTCTCCCTTACCTACCCTAGCTCTTCCCAGCCCATCTTTGTCTGAAATCCTCACCTTCCGAATAAACCTTGCCACTTTGTAAGCTCTGCTAGTGCCTGTGTTTCGAATACTTTTTAAGTAAGGGACAAGAACCTAGAAAATAAATATTAAGCCCTAAACTAGACCACAACGTCTCCTCCTGCAGTTTAGTCCAAGCAGCCCTTGGGGAATGTTGTATGTTCTGTTTTATCTTTCCCTCCCTGCACCTGGCCTCTGATGCTGCTGTTTTCTCAAGGTCTGGGATGTGGGGAATGGTGTTCAGAAGGCAAGTGGAAGCCTTCCCTGACTGATTCCATTGACAATTGACCACAGACGCCATATCGTGTGGCAGCATCCACACTTTCCCATTTCTTTCTCCAGCAATGGTGGTGGGTTAGTAATTGCTCAGTCTCTCCCAAACCACATACCACTGGGGTCTACCCAGCAGTATTCCCTGACACTAACAAGGTATGCCCTGAAGGACCTAGTCCTGATACCAATACCCAATCAAGTGCCTTGAATGCAAGTGCTGGTTATCACTAGGTCCTAGTATCACACAGTCTCCCTCTCTTACCATACAGTTCCCTTGCCCTGCTGTTACGAGAGCAAATTGCTTACATAAAGCAACTCACTGGATGGAGGGAGAGGTACAGCTTGTTTGGTGAGGGTCCCTCATCACTGACACTTCCCACTGGACCCATGAGGTCATTCGTTTCCCTTACAAAGAACATCCAGATATCCTGTCTCAAGGGGTTTCTTTTCCACAAGTCCAGGCATGGGGTAAAAAAGCAACTACAACCTGCTTGGAGCCTGAAGACTGACCAACTGAAGGCCACCAGTCAACCAAGCACCAGCATAACTGGGAACTGGCACTTAAGCACAACATCCACCGCTCAGCCTCATCCTCAGTCCCTTTACCTGATCCCTTGGGAAGCCCAGAGATTACGTGATAGCTTCCTGGCTCCTCGTGCTGTGCTTTGGATTAAGCAACTTGTTTCTCCCACTAGCCCAGTGCCAGTTTTAGGGGTTCGATAGCGAAGCCTCCAGTCTGTATTACTCTCAGGACTCGCAGCTCAGGATGTTATAGTAAAGTTCTTTCCATGCCTTCCAGCCATCCTAACTTCTGAGTGTCCAACAGCTCCCTGGCAAAGTTCACCTCCACTCTGTCAAGTACTTGAGTTTCAGGATTTTCTCAATCATATTGCCCATCCCTGCTCAGTTATCAAAAATGCCAACCAATTCAGAACCTGCAGGTTGACCTCAATCAGTGCCAACCACCTAAATTCAATCTCCCTCCCTCACACTTCAAAGAAATATGTTTTCATGTGTCATCTCTCAGCGAAGGGTTGGCCCTTTGCTGCTCATCTAGCATCTAATCAGGAAATAAGAGACCAAAATGGCAACCTGAAAAATATTGTCCCAGTAGGTCTTTTTTATTCCCCTTTTTTATTCCACTGGATCTGGGAGAATGAGACTGAGAAACAGTATAGCATTTTCAACGCCTACACATTTCCTTCAAAAAAGTCTTCTCTCCTGTTTTAGTATTCCGAGACAAGAACCCAATTATGCAAATGTGTCTTGTGTTTTGGATTCCATCTAGGATATTGTTTAAATAATTTCACGTTTAGGATATAATTGGGCTAAAATTTAATTGCTGTAATATTAACATGGTGCCTGGTGATTAATACAGGAATTATTTGGATTTCATATCCTATTTTAAGTAATTTTATCACTTTAAAAAAATTCGAACTGGGCCCGGCACGGTGGTGCAAGTGGTTAAGGTCCTCGCCTTGCACGCCCGGGATCCCATATGGGTGCCGGTTCTATCCCGGCAGCCCCGCTTCCCTTCCAGCTCCCTGCCTGTGGCCCGGGAAAGCAGTCGAGGATGGCCCAAAGCTTTGGGACCCTGCACCCGCCTGGGAGACCCGGAAGAGGCTCCTGGCTTCGGATCGGCATAGCATCGGCCG
This sequence comes from Ochotona curzoniae, assembly GCF_017591425.1. Classification (NCBI taxonomy): domain Eukaryota; kingdom Metazoa; phylum Chordata; class Mammalia; order Lagomorpha; family Ochotonidae; genus Ochotona; species Ochotona curzoniae. Next base: position 4,827 of record NW_024466353.1, on the reverse strand, counting down.
TTGTGCTCACTTGGGGAGTGAATCATCGGATGGAAGATCTTCCTCTCTGTCTCTCTCTGTATATCCGCCTTTCCAATGAGAAAATAATAAAAATAAAAATTAAAAAAAAATTCGAACTGCTAGTCATCCTGAACTTTTTGGCCATTAAATAAACTGATTCAAAATTGAAAATAGTTTTTGAAGCCTTACATGCTTATAAACAGTTGATCTTGAAGATTTTTCCTACTTCATGGTAATATTAAGGTTCTCAATCAACTATATAAGAATATTTTAGTTTTTCACAGTATCATTGAATTGAAGACCTACATTGGGTAGATGAAACCTACTTTTAGAAAAGCTGGAAGGCAGGATCAAGCCACCGTACATTTTTTCAGACATTCTCTTACATATATAGAAGCACTATGATCATGCCAGAATAAAATAAAATTTCTTTGTACTTAATACTTCATATGGATGATGATCATCTCATAGCAACATCAAAGTAGGCCTTTAAGAAACACTATTTCCTTTTTATTAGAGGCTATTATGCACTCCCAATATTTTTTCGTTAAAAATTATACAAAAACTGGCTGCAGACATTTGCGAGACATATTTTTATCTACTATGCAAAGTTACATGAGATCTGTAAACATTCCACTCGTTAGAAACACGAGGTAAGCTTAGTTAGCACAGGCTATCTTATCACAATATGCAAGGAACAACTGTGGTTACTTTTTAAGTCCTGGATATATTTTCCCATGATGTGAAAGTCATTAGGGTGTTCAGATTCACAGTATATTTTCCCAACATCCAAGTTTGGAGAAATAAGTGGGAAAAAAAGAAAAGATTAAAAACCAACCAGTTCCATGACACCTGACAGTTGTTCCTTTGTTATTGTCACAAACACTCTGGCTTAAGAGGAAGATTTTAATTAGCATATCAAGGCTCCCTGCAACCATATTTTCAAATTCCCTGTATTTCTTCATTTCATATATATATATAAAAGATTTTTTATTTTATTGGAAAGGCAGATATACAGAGAGGAGGAGAGACAGAGAGGAAGATCTTGCATCTACTAACTCACTCCTCAAGTGGCCGCAACAGCCAGAGCTGAGTCGATCCAAAGCCAGGAGCCAAGAGCTTCTTCTGGGTCTCCCACATGGGTGCAGAGTCCCAAGCCTTTGGGCTGTCCTCGACTGCTTTCCCAGGCCACAAGCAGGGAACTGGATGGAAAGCAGGCTTGTGGGACATGAACCAGCACCTATATGGGAACAGGCACGTACAATGCAAGGACTTTAGCCGCTAGGCTGCTGTGCTGGGCCCAGTTTCATATGTTGATGTGCAAGTCTAGTAGCTTTGTGATACTTAGAAAAATGCTGAATATGACTCAGCAAGTAACTCACAGGATTAGAAGAAAATTTTTGTAAAATTTTGTTTCAAGTATTGTGGCAACAGTATAATAGTGAAATACTATGGAAAGATAAAAACCTGAATAAAAACTGAAAGAGTACTTCAACAGGTGCAGAGACAGCATTTGATAGAATGCAATATGCTCTTATGATTAAAAACCTTAAGCAAACTGAGTATAGAAGGGACATTTCCCAACACAATCATAGCAATATGAGACAAATTCACATCCTAGCGTATGAGGAAGCGTCAGAAGCATTTCCACTAAGATCCAGAACCAGACAAGGATGCGTTTTCACCGCAGCTATTTAATATTGTTCCAGAATATTCATCCAGAGCTTTTAGACAAGACAGACAGAGGGACACAAATGGGAAATCAGCAAGTCCAACTGTACCTGTTTGCAGATAATATCCTGTACACAACGAACCAAACGACTTCACTAAGAGATTACTGAAACTCAAGAGTTTGGCAAAATTGCCAGATATAAAAAATCAACACACAAGGATCAATCGCCTTTGTGCACACACACACACACACACACACACACACACACACACACACACACAGTCACAGTTGAGAAGGGATTTCAAGATCAGTGTCACAATAGCTACCAAAACTATATACCTAGCGATAAGTTTCACCAAGAAAGTGAAAAATCACTACAATGAAAATTATAAAGCAGTTAAGAAACAGATACAGTGGTAATAGAAACCATGTTGCTAAGTGAAAGACAAAGACGCCAAAACTACAAAAGACTGTTCACATGCAATGTCCACAAGAGCTGTGCACACCCAGAAAACACATTAGTGAATATCTAGTTTTGCAGGCGGAGTAACTAGGAGAGTAACAGAGTGTAAGGTCTTAAACTTGATTTTGGTGATGTTGCACACCTGGACAGACTAAAACCCAGTGACCTCTATCCTTCAAGTGGATTTTATGTGACACGAATTACATATTACATATCAGTGAGGTTGTTACAAGAGAATCTGCCTCTTCAGTCATCCAAACATTTGTAGAGTGCAAACATCAGAATTTACCAAAAAAGGCAGTTTGTCGATTGCTCATTTACAACTTCACAGAATAATAACTGGTTAGACAGAGGGAATAATTTACCAGAATTTGAGAAGGGCTTACTTGGCATTCCGCCTCCGTTTTAGACAACGCTTCAATCTTCTTTTCCAGTTCATCTATCTGCACAATGTTCCGAATATTCTAATAAAAGACAGCAGTGCTAGCTTCAGTACCCAAAGTAAAAGAGTGTCACATTCAGAGTCTCCCTAGCGAGTGCCATCCCACATGACCACTCCATTGCATTTGTCCATGACCACCCTGAAGCATGCTAGAGCGGGGGTCATGTGCCTGCCTCTGCAGCTTTGCCCCTGGTCCATTCTGCAGCCAACACCCTGGGCTGGCCAGCCCTGCCTAGGAGCAGGTGAGCTGCAGCCTTGAGGCTCCAGGTTTGCTGTCTGCCCCATCTGGAATGCTCTTTCCCTGATAAAGCCCCTTCCCAGTTTGTAATCAGAGGATGACATCACAATGCTGCTTTCCCTACCCACCCCAGTTCAAACGGCACTGTCGTCTCTTGTTTTAACCACAGCACTGGTTACCATCTCACCCAGGAGTACCCCAGGGTTACTTTGCTTCTTCTGTCCTCAGCAGCTCCCATAAGTGCCTGCACACCAAGGTTTTTCAATTTTTCTTTCATTTGAATTTTTAAAAGTTGGCCACTTGCATGGATAATTGCAAAAGTAACAAAGTCTCTGTCCAACATAAAAATCCCACCTTCTCTTCAACCATATAAGCGTAACAACCCAACTTGTTTAAAACTATCTTTATATATAGCCACCCTCTCAAAATGTGCAATGTCTGGAATATTAACTAGCATAATGTTTAATGTGCATGTGAAATGTGTGAAGCATTAGTTAATGAAATGTAATTGCATATAACTTAGAGTAAGGACCAGTACTGAGAGGTGTGTCAGCACTTGTTTGAACTAGAACGAGCTTGTAAGATGTATACAACAACATAGTGTTTAGCCTTCCCTTCCCACCCCCCCTGCCCCCCACCGACTGGTCTGTAAGTGAGAGACACAAGAAAAGCTGGAGACAGAGCCCCACTGAGTATAAGAAGGGGTTCAGTTGAGCAGACTAGATTGTTGAGGAAGGAGACCCTTTCTAAGTGCGCTGAGGTGGAGCCTGAGAGAGCCGGGCACTGCTCTGTGCACCCTCCCCTGGGAGATGACCACCTCCTCACTGTCCTTCCTGGCACTCCCCTTCCAGGAACTGTAAAATAAGTGAGCCCCAGGGACCCAGGACATGCCCTCCAACGGGAGACTAAGAGGTTATGGGACCTTCAGGTAAGGGGATGATAAGGACTTAGTATTAAATGTGAATTAGGTGACAAAGTAGAATTTGAATTAAGTGTGTTGTTTGCATAAGAATAAAGCACTGAAAGGCAGATCTGGCAAGTCTCTTAACCCCTCATAACAAACCTTCATTTGACAAACCAACAGGTTTTTTGTCCCCTAGGAGCCTGAGTCAACACATAGGCATGCCTCATCTCCCTACATTTGCTTCTGCCAATGTCTGTGGATTACAACGTACCTCTTCCTGCAGTGTCCGAATCTTAAGAACCAGAGCTCGGTTTTCTGTCTCCTGATTTGTTGTGAGGAAATGGGAAAGAATTTAATTGACAAAATATTTTACACACAGTTACCCCCTAAGGCATTTGACATTCCTTCTCTTTAACCAACTTCATAAAGTGACAATGACAACATTTTGATGAGCTTAGACTGAATGTTTCCACTATGGGGTTCAGCCTGGGCTTGCAGTCTTGGGGCATCTGTACGGAGTCACTGTTCCTAGAGCCAACCTAACTACACAACAGGAACAAGCAGCTGCTTCCCCACTACTTTGCGAACACACACTTCAAATAGTTGTAAACTCCACTATTGAAACCGCCCTTGGAACCAGACAGCTTATATTGAAGTTATTCCCAGTTGCAATGTCACCACAGAGCATGCACATAAAAGCTACTTCATAATTAACAACCCCAAATAAAGAAATGTCAGAAGGTGATGCATTCTAGGACAAGATCTTTGCTAGAATGCTAGCAGCAAATCCTGCAGGCAGAGCTCAAGATAAAGATTTTATGGGAGGGGCTTTTCTTTGTTAATATGCATCTCCTGATTTTTATAAAATGAGCGCGCACTGCCTTTATAAGATACAAATGAAAATAAATCTCAGGCTAGGAATCCATTGATACAAAAACAAATACTAACCCTGTGTCCCAAGAACTTGGAATCAGAAGCCTTGAGTTCAGTTCTAGCTCTACCATTTATCAATCAGTAATGAACACACCAAGTATCTTCCATAAAGGTATAAACTTCCACTTCCTAACTCACAGAATTTGTGTGATTCAACATTATATTTTTCTAAATT